>NC_140448.1:1458039-2058039 GCF_963576455.1 Neolamprologus multifasciatus | reverse complement strand
GTGACGAGGTAACAAATGTGAGACCTTTTTTTAAGTTTATAATCACATCTGTGGCCTTTGGTGGCTCCGAGCTCTTCAGTTTTCCACATTTCCAGACCAATGACACTCAAAAGCTTGCTTTGACTCCCACGTAATTAACACATTTTTAGCGCACCAGCCTTCAACATTCCAAACCATTTCAGGCAGTATGCCCGTGCAATTTTCGAGAGACATGAGCGGGGGTGGTGGGGGGGGAGAAGAGCTTTGTGAGACAGCTCTCTGATGTTGCTGCAGAGTGTTTTTGCGGAGCTTTATTAGATTTAGTTGGAGTGTACCGACTGTGTCAAAATGGGCTGCTTGATGAGCTTGGCACCGATGCCGCCTTCCTCAACGAGCATGACGTACGCCTCATTTTGGAACTCTGAATCTGTCTCAACTATCACCTGCTCAGACACAAATAGACACAAACGCACTTTACCTGTTTCGTCTTGTTTTGTTTGTCTGACATTTGTTTCATTAGATCTTGTGTAATCTAGATTTTTCCTCTTCTAACATTCTGAACAATTAGCAGAGAGAAAGTGAATTTGATCTGTGGCAGAAAATTGAAATTAGGAAACACAGTCCTCTGCTTTTATAATAGGACAGCCAGAACTGAGTTTCCTGATGTGATCAAAAGACAGAATTTCTTAGGCAGGATTTTACGTGCGTTGGCATGGACACACAGACATCTTGAATAGAAACCATTTTTGTTGGGTGTTTCAGTTTGAGCCCACAAGGTTTTTAAGGAAGGAAGTCCCAAAGACAGATGCACCACTTGCTTTTATGCTTTTGACATTCATTCTAGTGGCGGAGATGCATATGAAACATAACAAAATGTTCAACATAATGAGATTGTATGAATAAGTAAACCCTCAGGATGCTTTAAAGATTTGGTATAGAGTTGTCTCCATGAGCACAGCAGCCTGGCACATCTACTGCTGAAAGAAAGTTTCCTCGCTGGATTCAGAGAGAGGATGAACTGAGTGCCAGTTTAAGATGAATAAAGAGGGTTTTTCAGATGTGAATGATGTAAAGCTAACCTATAAGAACAAATCAAGAATATAAACATGGATCTGGAAATGCAAATCAACAAACACAAGCATACATAAAGAAGCCCTACACTCTGTGTTTACATTGCTGTGTAACACAACAAGACAATTTGTAGTTAATCTAACTGTGAACTTGTCAAGAGATTTATTCTAAAGACACTTCTTCAGCTAAGAATCTAAAGGTAGAAACACACAGACGCTGCAGTTTTTACTTGCAAGGGCATGATCACAGAACGCTCACACCAGAGTGGGGGCCCTGTGATGTGCGCTCTGTCTCCTGCACCTGCCTTTATTTATATACAAAAGTAATACAACAGTGAATACGTCTATTCATTAACAGAGGAATGTTAGTATGTAGGGAGTGAAGATAAAAGTGGTTCAGGTGTATGTGTGTGTGTGTGTTATTCTGAAGGACGTTGCCCTTCTTCTTGAAGATAAGAGCATCCAGCTCCCCTCTTCCTGGCAGGAGTGAAATGATAACAGCTTGCTCAGCTATTATCACTGTGAGAAAGAAGTTATAAAGCAGGTCTTGATTTCAACAACAGTCTAAGACATAAAAGAGTCATCATGCAGTATTCTATAATATGCAAACTTATATCACTAAAAGATTATACTGACTACTAAGTACAATTTTCTATTGACAGAACTCTTAAAAAAATAGATTCAGAGTGAAGTGAAAGCTTTTAGAGTGGAAAAGATTTGTCATTACAAAATGTTGATTGTTGAGTCTTTGCCTTACCTGATGCTATATATGTCACGGCCGAGGCCGCCTCAAAAGAGAAAGGACTCAAATGCTGGACACCGAACAGCACGTAAGTAGTTTTAGGCTGTGTCCCAATTCAGGGTCTGCACGCTTGAAGTACGCATTTTAAGTGTGATTACGTCACCGCCACGCGACGACAGCTGTCCCAATTCGAAGTGTACTTCAAATGCATACTCCAAATGCGCCGTCGATTTCCCCAAATATCAAGCGTGGTCCGGTGCACGCTTCGTGGTCCCATATATCCCACAATTCAAAGCGCGGCGGTGGGTGTGGATAATTTTGCCGCAAAATACGGCAGAAGGGAGCGGCCAAGAGTGAACTGTCAAAAGTAAGTACTGAATATGACATCACTTAATTATGTGTGAATGTTTAATAACGAAGAACATTAAAACATTGCTGTTGGCCACATGTGGCAAAGTTGTGTGACTTAGTTGGAAAGTCATATATATATATATATATATATATATATATATATATATATATATATATACACACATACATATACATACATATATATATATATATATATATATATATATATATATATATATGTATGTATGTATATGTATGTGTATATATATATATATATATATATGTATGTGTATATATATATATATATATATATACACACATACATATACATACATATATATATATATATATATATATATATATATATATATACATACATATATACATATACATACATATATACATATATCCATCCATTCGCTTCCGCTTATCCTTTTCAGGGTCGCGGGGGGCGCTGGAGCCCATCCCAGCTGTCATATATATATATATATATATATATATATATATATATATATGACTTTCCAACTAAGTCACACAACAATCATGTTTTACAGTCCTGTGGTCTCAGCCTCAGATACTCAACTAATCAAAGTGATGTCATGACAAAAATGAATGACCAACAAAACATTTTTTCTCCTTCATTTATGTCACAAAAAGCTGTATGAAACATTTCTCGCGGTTAGTATCATGGTTGTTAGGCAACCTGAACAGCGTGACGAAGGCTAGACCGTCCCATTTCACAAGCCTCTCACTTCCGCACTTCTCGTACTTATAGTACGCACCGTACGTAGTACGCGTAGTGCACGTACTTCAGACCCTGAATTGGGACACAGCCTTAGAGACAACGTTTATTTTCTCAGTAAGTGTTCATAAACAGGAAACTGGAATGTGCGGTTAACAAGTGCAAAATGCCACAACTAAACCAAAGGGGTTTTAAGCAGCCTGGGCTAAGTAAGTAATTTGGTGTTGGTCAGTGGAAACAGCAGTTCCAGGGATTGGGCTGGAGGGAGAGTCAAACTGGGTTCGGGGTCAGAGTCACTGTAAATAGAGTACAGACGTTCAGGTATGGTTCAGGAGGAATATGGGCAAGCAGTTCGTTCTGAATTTTCCTTCGCACTGCATACTTGCCGCGGGTGGTCTGTAGTGGCGTGGAGGGGTGGGTGGTCCGGGTGAGTGATCCGAAATTCCTGGCGTTGAGGCAGGGAGGCAGGCAGGTGAGTCGGGTGAACAGCTCGTGGGACTGTCAGGTGGTCCAGCGTCCAGATTGGAGCTCTTCGGCGGAGATTTGTGTCTGGCAACTTGGTGCGTGGCTGTGAGAGAAACACACAATGAGTCACGGTAGTTTGCAAAGCGTGTGCGAAATCACAGTGGTGGCCTGCACTAAGTAGGGTTAGCTGAGAATCTGGCGAAGAGAGGTTGAGTGCGCTGGCCTTATGAGTCCCCGGCTTAATTACCCACAGGTGTGAGCAATCAGCAGAACACTGAGGCCCCTGCCAGGGGTGGAGATGCCAATTCGGAGGGAGACACCCTGGCACGCACCCGGACCATGACAATATACATAAAACTGATTGAATTAAAAGTTAAAATGACTATGTGGAACATTCAGTTGGAGTAAGATGAGATGCAGCAGTGCTGCTCTCTGTGGGTCACCATTATTTTTCATTGAGGCCTGAAAAGGACTCACGTGCACTCACAGTGAGGTGTTAGCTTACGTTGTGTTCATGCTAGCAGCACGCATCAAAAAACCTGCTAATTTCACTCTTGTAAAATGACTGGTTGCAGGGGCAAAAGAAAAAGGAGCTGGGGGAGTTATGAAAAACCTAAATGCATCTTTTAATTAAATCCCGGGAGTACTGAAATGCTCAGAGGGTGAGTGGAGCCTTTGTTTCCTCCCTGTTCCTAAAACTAGAGCAATGAACTCTGGGATGTGGTCATGTTAGAGTCTGTGTAGTAAATTCAGAGCCACACTTCGCAGCCCATCGTATTTCTGTCTCGCTTTTCCCTCTGCGTCGTGCTCTTCCTCTTTTTCTCTTGTGTTCTCTGCTGTCATTCTCCCTCCTCCCTCCTCCTGTCGCTTCCATCCCCTGCACATCCCCTTTGTTGTTTGCTCCTCTGCTCTGTCTCATGTCCCAATCCATTGTAGAACAACAAGTCAAAGTGCCTCTTTGCATTCTCTTCTTCTTTGTTTTTTCTTGTCTTCCTCTTTTCCTCACTGTTTCCCCTTCCCCCTCGCTTTACCCTTTCTCTTTCCTCGCCAGTTCAGGCCTAATTAGGGAGATTCCTCTCTGATCAATAAACTATTCCCATGTGAGCAAAAAAGGCAACAGCCCAGAATGACAGCATGTGTGTGTCTCAGAGGGCAAACATGCACATAGAGAGATGTGTTAAAGGTTACACATCTTCTTTCTTGGCAAACAGATATTATATGCATGCACACTCACATATTTAATGACTAAAATCTTGCACTTTTGCCACACCCTTTTGTATGTATCCCATTCATTTGAGTACATTAAATACATCGAGTACACCTACACCTAGGTTGTTAATAAATTATTAAGAACACTTTTTTTCCATTCAGATTTGGATTCAGATGTGGACCCTGCTAGTGAACTTGTGACTTTGCCTTTCTTATATCTACTAGGCACGGGGTCAGGCTGGTATAATGAACTTTTTATTGCTTGGGAATATACATGTACCATGCCCTAGAAAATGGATAGTTGTTACAACATCCCATATTTAGCACTATGGGCTACATTTATTTTGATTCTACCTGTATTTTTGTTGCATGCCTAAATATGGGTATGTAAAATTTTGTCCCGAGGCTTATTGAACTTTATTAGAGCACCTGAGAGAGGAACAATTACCCAATAATGATGCAGCTGTGAAACTAAAGCATGGTGACATTTAGCCTAATGATCCATCTACTGGTTCTAGCAGAACTGAACTTCCTACCTTATCCTGCCTCAGAGGAATTTATGTCCAGAAGCTTGGGAGCTGAATCCTGAAAATCAATTTCACATTTTATTCAGGTTTGTATATATGGTTCAGTCTTGTGTAGCTTCAGTTTGCGCTGTCCCAAAACAAAGCCTGCCTCTCTCATTATATCAATAATTAGCAATACATTTTTGCTAATTTCCCCCTTTAAAGCTGACAAGGGCAGAATCAGCCTCAAGGTCACCACAGAGGCAGTATATTAAAATTTAATCGCACTCATGCACTGATTTAAAACAAGCAGCGAGGGGAATTAAGCAGCTAAGGAAAATCATAAAAGCTAGGCTGTATCTAATGCGTCAGGAGTGAATGATGTGAACGTGTTTACGTGCCACTGATGTGGGAGCAGAGGGCCCAGGGCCACAGAGGGCCATCTGGGACTCGTAATTTGACAGCTACACACAGCCATGTGGCCACAGGCACGTTGCCTTTGCTGCTTTCAGTGAATGCTTGTGTGTGTGTGTGTGTGTGAGTTATGTGCAACTCTTGTCTGTGTTCATAGAAATTCCTCATAATTTTACTGGGAAACAACAGCCAATTAAAATAACTGCAATCTGTAGGCATAAGCCTCAGCCAATTTATCCAGGGAACCTTGTGAAAGTACAAGGATTCAGCATGCATTGTGTCTGGGTTTGGCTGTGGGTAAGCATTAGCTTTGCATAGCATTTGGGGAGAAAGTCGAACAAAGCTGGGGAAAAAAAGTAGCCACTGTACACAGACTCCAGAGATCTGCAGTCCCAAACGACTCATTAACTATTCCGGCAGTAGAATAAATTAAGCCCGTGCAATTAGTGAGCAGGGTGAAATACACATTTAGTTATTTAGCATCACATTTTACAACTAGACTCTTGAATATCATGCTTTTCTGCTTTTTTATAAATTGTATTTGATTGACTCCAGATATGGGTTCACATCACCTGATCCAATATGAGCACGTTTCAGCTGAGCATGCATTACAGTGATTGTCACAATTATGATAACAGAAAGGATAATTGAGGATGTTTTTGTGCTTTTATCATCATCACCTGAAACACCTGTATATGTTACCCTGATGTGTGTGTGTGTGTGTGTGTACTGTTACCTCTATGCCTGGGTTTCTTTAGGCTGATTACTACAGTGCCTGAAGGGTGTGAAGTATTGTTTATGTTATTTACGAGCTTCATTTAATTGGGCTGAGAGTAGTGAGGCTCAGTCAGAGGCGTGCTCCTGTTGGTTTAAGCACAGTCTGTTCTGCAGGCTATGAGCAAAGCTGTAATTAATGGAATTTATTTCAGTGTGTGTTGCATGTGGATTAGATAATAATAGTTCACAAGGACTAGATGACTGCCATCTTTCCTCCTTTCTTTGCAGCTCATTTTACACAGACACTGCACACTGCAGGAAGTTATTTATGCGCTCTTGCTTGATGATTCCATGTGTGGATATCTCTATTACAGAGAGACTCGTGCACAAGGCCTTACCTTGGCTACATATACGTGCCCTGAATCAATAGCAATGAATGAATAAATACAAGTATCTCAGTTAATTTAGACCTATTATCAGAGCGATGGACTCATTCCACATTCTCACCGTGGCTTGTGGCACAGGGGAAATTAGTGTTATACAGCATGGAAAGTCAGAACGTATGAATTGTTTTCTCAGGGAAATGACTTTCAGCAACCAGATGCTTGCAGTGTAAGAAGTGGTCAGTTAATTATTTAATTGACTACCATACATTAATCGTCGCTGAATCATGTTTTTGTTTTTTTGTTTTTTGGTAAATGCAGCTTTTCCAGAAACTGTCAGAGATTTATTGCGCTATTTTAAGTCATATTAGTGTGGATAATAAGATGAATATACTGACACTAAATGGCCAAGTCCTTTGACAGGTGGTGTAATGAAAGCAATTTCTATCATTTCATCATTTTTATCATTCTGTCTGTCTCTTTAAGGATTCAACTTGGTAAATAATTCACCTCTATAGCATGTAAAGGCAGGTTGGAGTGAGGTCACATTATGATAACTTTTGTTGCACTTAGTGAGGTAACTAATTGACAAGATGACCTCATCAATGGATGATAAAACTGATGATATTTGAATTCATTAATAATATCTGAGAACTGGACCAAGAACTTCCACAGCATGTCTTTATCCTGTCTTCCTTCTCTCACCCCAACCGGTTGCAGCAGATGGCCCCGCCCCTCCCTGAGCCTGGTTCTGCCGGAGGTTTCTTCCTGTTAAAAGGGAGTTTTTCCTTCCCACTGTCGCCAAAGTGCTTGCTCATAGGAGGTCATATGATTGTTGGGTTCGTCTGTTGTAGGGTCTACATTACAATATAAAGCACCTTGAGGTGACTGTTGTTGTGATTTGGTGCTGTAAAAAATTGAATTGAATTGAATTATTTGTGTAGGTTATGCACCCTGACATTTAAAAGCTGCAAATGGATGCATCTCTCATTGGACTCCTTCCTAAAGACAATCACCTGCATAGGTGTTCTGTTGTGTTTGCATTGAGTATAGTGGGGACTCCTGCACCCGATGCACACATAGCAATATAACGGCCAACCAAGTATTGAACTGATTGTTAAAAGAATTTACTTTTTGGAAAATGTAAATAGTTCTAACAAATAAACAGAATTTCACAGGCCTAGGTAAATCAGGATGTGAAGCATCCTATTATGGATCTGTACTTCAAATAATGAATGCTAGTAGTAACGACTACTTCAACTAATTAAGTAATCTGTTATGATGCTCATTTACTACTTAATGCTCCTATAGCTGTGTTTCCACACAAAGTCCAGATCATAATTCAATTCAATTCAATTCAATTTTATTTATATAGCGCCAAATCACAACAAATGTCGCCTCAAGGCGCTTCATAGATACAGAGAAAAACCCAACAATCATATGACCCCCTATGAGCAAGCACTTTGGCGACAGTGGGAAGGAAAAACTCCCTTTTAACAGGAAGAAACCTCCGGCAGAACCAGGCTCAGGGAGGGGCGGCCATCTGCTGCGACCGGTTGGGGTGAGAGAAGGAAGACAGGATAAAAGACATGCTGTGGAAGAGAGACAGAGATTAATAACAGATACGATTCAATACAGAGAGGTCTGTTAACACATAGTGAGTGAGAAAGGTGACTGGAAAGGAAAAACTCAATGCATCATGGGAATCCCCCGGCAGCCTACATCTATTGCAGCATAACTAAGGGAGGATTCAGGGTCACCTGGTCCAGCCCTAACTATATGCTTTAGCAAAAAGGAAAGTTTTAAGCCTAATCTTAAAAGTAGAGATAGTGTCTGTCTCCTGAATCCAAACTGGAAGCTGGTTCCACAGAAGAGGGGCCTGAAAACTGAAGGCTCTCCCTCCCATTCTACTTTTAAATACTCTAGGAACAACAAGTAGGCCTGCAGAGCGGGAGCGAAGTGCTCTAATAGGGTGATATGGTACTACAAGGTCATTAAGATAGGATGGGGCCTGATTATTTAAGACCTTGTATGTGAGGAGCAGGATTTTGAATTCAATTCTGGATTTAACAGGAAGCCAATGAAGGGAAGCCAAAACAGGAGAAATATGCTCTCTCCTTCTAGTCCCTGTCAGTACTCTTGCTGCAGCATTTTGGATTAACTGAAGGCTTTTCAGTGAGTTTTTTGGACATCCTGATAATAATGAATT
This sequence comes from Neolamprologus multifasciatus, assembly GCF_963576455.1. Taxonomy (NCBI): domain Eukaryota; kingdom Metazoa; phylum Chordata; class Actinopteri; order Cichliformes; family Cichlidae; genus Neolamprologus; species Neolamprologus multifasciatus. The sequence goes on along the minus strand of NC_140448.1, from coordinate 2,049,252 downwards.
GCAGTAGTCCAGCCTGGAAGTAATAAATGCATGAACTAGTTTTTCAGCGTCACTCTGAGACAGGATATTTCTAATTTTAGAGATGTTGCACAAATGGAAGAACGCAGTCTTACATATTTGTTTAATATGTGCGTTGAAGGACATATCCTGGTCAAAAATGACTCCAAGGTTCCTCACAGTGTTACTGGAGGCCAAGGTAATGCCATCCAGAGTAAGAATCTGGTTAGATACCATATTTCTAAGCTTTTCAGCGCCGAGTACAATGACCTCAGTTTTATCTGAGTTAAGAAGCAGAAAGTTAGTGGCCATCCAAGTCTTTATGTCTTTAAGACATTCCTGCAGTTTAACTAATTGGTGTGTGTTATCTGGCTTCATGGACAGATAGAGCTGGGTGTCATCTGCATAGCAGTGAAAATGTATGCTATGTCTTCTAATGATGCTGCCTAGGGGAAGCATGTATAATGTAAACAGAATTGGTCCTAGCACCGAACCCTGTGGAACTCCATAATTAACCTCAGTGTGTGAAGAGGACTCTCCATTTACATGCACAAATTGGAGTCTATTAGATAGATATGATACAAACCACTGCAGTGCAATACCTGTAATACCTACAGCATGTTCTAATCGCTCTAATAGAATATTATGGTCAACAGTATCGAATGCTGCACTAAGGTCAAGAAGGACAAGCACAGAGATGAGTCCACTGTCAGAGGCCATAAGAAGATCATTTGTAACCTTCACTAAAGCTGTTTCTGTGCTGTGATGAGCTCTGAAACCTGACTGAAACTCTTCAAATAAACCATTCCTCTGCAGATGATCTGTTAGCTGTTTGACAACTACTCTTTCAAGGATTTTTGATATGAAAGGAAGGTTGGAGATTGGCCTATAATTAGCTAAGACTGCTGGGTCTAGAGATGGCTTTTTGAGTAAAGGTTTAACTGCAGCCACCTTGAAGGCCTGTGGTACATAGCCGATTATTAGAGATAGGTTGATCATATATAAGATCGAAGAATCATAACTGATCTCAGAGCGACTGCAAGACGGCAGTAATTTAAAGGATGGATGTAAACAGGCGACATGCTTTATGACAGCGCTGTCTGAGATGAAAGAGAAGCACGATGGCTTTACTTTGGTGTGTTTTAACTTGTGGCTTTTTTTTTTTTGCAAGTGCTGCTCGTCTTGTTTGTCCTGATAGAACAACACTGCTTGGAAAGCATATAATCTATATTGTAAAAAATTCATGGAAGCTGCAGCTTTCTTGTGCTGGTTCACTCTGCTCTCTGGTGTAAATTTGTGCTGAAGGTATTTTCAGCACCAATTTACACCAATTTAGAGACTATATGTTGAGCTGAGTTCACTCAGTTAGATACTTTGGTGGGAGCCAAAGAAACAAATATTGTGCTTAAAATGATGTATGTGTACTATAGTCGTCCTACAGCATCAAGCTATGAAGGTTTTACATTAGTAGTCATTTTCAGCATCGCTCATCTAGCATTACATTTAATCACATGCTGTTCTTCTGACGTTTTTCTCCACTATGTCCACAACCTGTGATCAGCTCTGTTTTTCTGTAAGTGATATTTGATAAAAAAAAAAAAAAGTTTGTATTTAGACTCCAGAAATAGTGAAATTGTATATAAGGACAGCATCACACAACTCCGTGAAGAGAAAAAAGCGTAACACCAATAGGTTTTCTGAGAATGTCTTCATGAACGTCGGTAACAACATCTTTGACTGAAAGGGGAGTTTCACTCGTCCGGCCCACTAAAGATCAAAGCTAGCTTCTGTGGTTTAGACCTCGTGCCCTAAAACACTGCAGATTTTTGCATTGCATTCTTAGAGGCACGATCTGATATCCTCGTGTTGGTGTTGTTCCCAGATCATCATACTAAAGGTTGTTCCAGGATCAACATTGCAAGTGACCAATCAGAATGTTGTGATGTCATACTTTTGCGACTTCGGAAAAAACCGGCGTAAAACAAAAAACTGTACTTAAGCTGCGAGAAACCGCCTTTGTCCGCCGATCAACGGACCCTAACCCTGACCCTAACCCTAACCCTTTAATAAACGCTAAGCAGAATTGATATTGTCCTTGCAACATTGGAATTTCATAAATGCACGAATGGGTTGGTGCGCAAAAGAATAACGTCACAATAATGTGATTGGTCACTTGCAATGTTGAACTTGGAACAACATTTTCATGATGATCTGGGAACAACACCAACACGAGGATATCAGATCATCCTTCTTAGAGGGTGTTTTTATTTATGAATTATTGTTAAGAAAACAGCATTTAACATCTATCTCAAACATACCTTATATTATTTTTATTTATGCAGTGAGCCAAGCAAAGCCACTATCTATACTATATCCATCTGCTGGCAAGCCGCCCTCATCCACTGTCCTTGATTCTTCTTTTGCTTATTCAGACACACAAAGACGAATGTTTTCTCATTTGTTTTTAAATGATTGACTATATATATAAACATTTTGTGACCTCTCACATTTATCTTGTGGCCCTTTGGTGTGAGCAAACCCCTCACTCCCCAGGTTGGATTCCTCAATCCAAACTAAATCCCATCCATTGTATTCCTGGAGCTTTATCGCTTATAACTTAACAGAGGAATGAAATCATTGTTTGCGATGTGAGATGCCACATGTAACAGACTGGTGCGCTTGCTCACCCAGCCTTGTTTTGGATATCAAAATGGAGAATAGCTCCGGAGATGCAGCCAGTCATTTCCTAATGAGCTGCTGGCAGGCTGGCACTGCTTTGCCCGTCCAAAATGAAAACACTGCCAGATAATTGGCCAATTTCATAACTGGGATGCTTTTTCTGGCTTAAGCTTCTGCAAATTAACGAGCTGACCGTCACAATATCACGGGTCAGTTCAAATGAAAACAAAAAAACTGAAAGTGATGACACTACAGGAAGCTAATGATGCCTGCCATTAGCAAGGAGAACTTTTCATTGTCACAGTGAGCTCCGACATGAGCTACGCAGTCTGTTTTGATTGCATTGCATTGCAGTTAGACTGAATAATATCTGTTAAATATATTTATATTTAAATATATGCAATGCTTTAGATAAGATAGCATTGTACTGCATCTCTCCCAATTCTTCTGTAAGCAACATTTTATTTATCTAGCAACAAACAACAATTTGCTCTGTAAGGATAATATATCTTCCAATCAGACGATTTCTGTTCTGAGCACATCTACCAAAGCACAGGACTTTTGGTACATGGACTTTGGATTTCACCCATTCATGCAAGCACATTTTCTATACGTTATTTTCTACATAGGTGCTTTGATTCTGACATTCACACACAGTCATACTCTGTTGGATGCATCGGAGAGAAACCTGGGGTTAGTATCTTGCCCCGGGGTATTTGGCATGCAGACTGGAGCTCAAGGCTAACAACCAGTTATGTTTCTCCTATTGACCCTTCTACTGCGCATAATCGGCATAAACAAAAATATTAAATAGTTTGAAAAAATTTAAAAAAAAATATGACTTGGAAAATGTTGTTGGGGCGATCGTGGCTCAAGAGTTGAGAGTTCGTCTTGTAATTGGAAGGTTGCCCGTTCGAGCCCCGGCTCAGACAGTCTCGGTCGTTGTGTCCTTGGGCAAGACACTTCACCCGTTGCCTACTGGTGGTGGTCAGAGGGCCCGGTGGCACCAGTGTCTGGCAGCCTCGCCTCTGTCAGTGCGCCCCAGGGCAGCTGTTAAAAGTTACAAATAATATGAATCCAAAGAATGAGATAAACTGTCTGGTGGTTATTTTCATACTCTCACTGAGTCAGTCGAAGCTGGTGACTAATCTTTTTTTCAAATGAGTCGTGACTCTGACATCGATGAATGAGTTGCTGCAATGAAAGAAACTGTTCAGTCTTGAGATGTGACACAATGTTTCACAGTGACACTGATCTGTAATGTTTCTGATTGCTCTGTTTGGTTAAGGAATCCATTTCTGAGTTCAGATTGGGCTTTTTCTTCCTTCATGAGTGTGATAATCAAAGTTTGTCTGCAACTCCTAATAGGTGAACAACTTTTAGAGTTAGTCTAGGACAGGTGTTCCCATGTGAACTATTTTTTTTACATTTGCTTTACAAGGCTACTTCTACTATTTGGAATCAGTGCCACTGGTATGAAAAGGTAGTGAGGATATAACATCCAGTTGGTATAAAGAACACAAAGTCAAAGAGGTGTTTTACCCAGTGTCTGTGTATAGCACTCATATACTTTATTGGATGCTGCTAAGCTTACCGGCATCTGAATCTAAATATGGTCACTCCTAATTCAGTTACATTCAATTCAGTTGTATTTAAATTGCACCAAATCACAGCAACAGTCACCTCAAGGTGCTTAATATTGTAAGGTGAAGACCCTACAATAATACAGAAAATGACCCCCTTTGAGTAAGCACTTTGGCAACAATGGGAAGGAAAAACTTCCTTTTCATAGGAAGAAATCTCCAGCAGAACCAGTTTCAGGGAGGGGTGGCCATCTGCCACAACTGGCTGGGGGTGACGGGAAGGAGACAAGACAAAAGGCATGCTGTGGAAGAGAGCCAGAGATTAGTAATAAGTCATAATTAAATGCAGAGTGGTGTATAAACACATGGTGAATGAACAGGGGTGAGAGAAGGAGAAATGCTCAATGCATTATGGGAATCCCCCGACAGCCTTAAGTCTATTGCAGCAAAACTAAGGGTGGATTCAGGGTCACCTGACCCAGCGTTTACTATAAACTTTGTCAAAGAGGGGAAGTTTTAAGCCTAATCTTAAATGTAGAGGGTGTCTGTCTGTCTGTCCAAATCCAAGCTTAGAGCTGGTTCCACAGAAGAAGGGCCTGGAAGCTGAAGGCTCTGCCTGTCATTCTACTAGTCCAGTCTAGAAGTAATAAATGCATGAACTAGTTTTTCAGCGTCACTCTGAGACAGGATATTTCTAATTTTAGAGATATTGCATGGATAGACGAACACAGTCCTACATATTTATTTAATGCGTGCATCGAAGGACATCCTGCTCAAAAATGACTCCATCTGCATAACAGTGAAACTGTATGCTACATCTTTTAATGATACTGGCTAAAGGAAGCATGTATAATGTAAACAGAACTGGTCCACACACTACCAGCTAACACTGTGTCTTCAAAATGCTAGAAAACCTTTAAGTACAGAAACCAATACTAATACTTTTATCTTAATCTTTTATATACACATGACATTTCTGTCTGTTTGCAAATCCAACTTTTGCCCTGAATCTTTTTGCACTCTCAGGAAGGTTATACCTAAACTAGTGACCAACTATTGTTTTGTTTGTTTGTTTTTAAAAGGAAATCAAAGGAAATTGAAAAAACTTTAATCTAGCATGAAATATTCATGAAGCATATGGTGTAAATGTATACAGAGAGTGCGATGAACCCTATCTGCCCTCTTGAACACAGGCTGGATAGGTGCGTACTGTCATGACAGCATCGTCACAGAACTGAGGAAGAGGTAATGGAGTCGAAATAATGTCCAACAACAGTTGCATGAACAGCTGTAAGGTTGATTCATATCAGCTGTTGCATTTATTGAAGAGGCCGTTCTAAGCAACTTCAAATGTGAACTCCTTCCCCCAGACTGCCCACCTTTGCTCTTTGGCCAGTCCAGCTGGTCCAAAGCTCAGGCTAACAGGTGAGCAGGGCACTCACTGCTCCAACGACCCATTACACACAGTCTGTTTAACAACTGCCAATAGCTCATTACCTGCATGCGCTCTTTCACAGGCATACAGTTTTAACATAAGCTGCTGACTCAGTGCTGCTGTGCATGGTGGGCGTGAGGACAATTGCTCACAAATGTTTAACGCTTTTTTCCTAAATAACCAAATACATTTTAAACAAAGCTGAATAGTTTGTAATCATTTTCCCAGAGGGACTCTGTCAGAAGATGAAGGCAACACTAACTGTTAAAATTAAACCTCCCCCTATTCCCTCTGAAACATTATTCCCCCTCATGGTCCAGCCTTGGAGACCATCCCCCAGTGGCCCTCATTCACTCAAACTTCAAACCAACTGTCTCCCTCAGAGTGATGGGCAGGGGGGCTATTGTTTTTGTGATCAGCCAGAAAGTCAACACACAAGAGGATAGTCTGCTTTTGCAAGACACAATCACCAGCACATTATGGCTGAATGTTGTTCCTGGGGTCGCTGCATGTCCCTGGTCGTGCAGGAGGTATCATAAATAAAGAGAGATCCAAGAGAGTGAAAGAAAACAATGAGCTCCCAACCCCCTCCACCACCTTCCCTTGCTTCCAGCACTGTCTCTTCTCCCTATCAGCCACAGGCACATTGTATGTCAGAGGGCAGGGTGGGGAGAAACTGAAGCCAAGAGCAAGTAAGTAAGGCTAGGAGAGGAAACCTGGATCTCTGTAAGCCTGGTGAGTCCTGTCCTGATCATTGTTGTCATCATTAGAGACAAAGAGACAGGAGACAAAGGCAGGATGAGAGAAATGGGGTCTGGCAGTGGTCTATATATAAACGTAAATGATGAAAATAAGATTTTGTGTGTAATTCTTCTTGCGCTTTCTGCGTCAATCGTGAAATTCATAAATCCAGGTTGGGCTGGTTTAGCTGTGATAGCTCTGCTGCACGGGGACACAGGTAATCCAGCAATAATTTTCAGCGAACAAGGGATTGTGATTTCTCCCCCCGTCAGGGAAAGAGAAAGCCGAAATCATCTGTGAAGGGCTTTCTTCTAGTGCAGCGCTGCCTAGCCTACAGCCGAGCAATGTCCTTGCTTTCACAGGGATAAAGCCGTCTCTGACAATGATGGGAAAAAAGAATTGCTGATGGAGAAGAAAGAGGCTGAAGTGAAGCAGTGATGAAAGGGATAAGGCTGAATTCGTGTGTGTAGGTGTGTGTGTGCGACAGCTGAATAGTTGCACCTTTGTGTCTTTTGTGCGTCTTTATATGTCGCTGTGTTTCCATTGACATAGCTAAATTTTTAAATGTGATGACCTTAACTAATACTTTATATTTAAGGTTAAGTTCTGAATCAGTGGAGGTTTTCTAGCACAGCACTTATGTATGTTTTTGCAGTAACTTCTGATTCATATGTTTTAGTCTACCCTCTTACATATATTTCTTTTTTTCCTTTTATGAAATACTGTGAAAAACCTATTAAAAAACTTCACATAGAGACACAGCTTCCGTCCTCACACTCGTCAGCATACTAATGATGACTAATGATGAAGTGGTTTTGAACCTGAACAAACAAAAGACTTTTAAAGCATCCATGTGCGTTGGGCTGCCTCATCCCTCTCAGTCTTATTTATTATTCCACTATTTGGCCACAGAAGCTGAACGTCTGAATTCTTCATGGTTTAAAAAAGGTGAAATCTTTTGACTTCCCAAATTGGACTGGGAAATTACGCGTGTGCTGAGGAAGCTGCCAAATTTACAGCAGAACATTAAAGAGAGGTGAAGTCAATAACACTGATCATCTCATTACGGTCCAGTGACCTGCTTGGAAGTCTTGGGTTCTGACGTTCATGTAAATGTGAGCTTGATATCTACCATCCATCTAAACATCATTAGAGTCCAAATACACACAATCATTGTCCTGCCACTTCTAATTGCAACAGCCTCCCCCATGAGGACAAGGGGAAGCCACAACCAGAGCGGAGTGAGGGACAACATAATGTGACTGACAGTGAAGCACACATTACTCATTATGTTTTTTAAAGGTAGTACATTGCATTAGAAAGTAATTTGTTGCACTGCTTAGTACATTACTGCTGCATTACACCTAAAATGTACTGTCCCATAATTACCATTTAACAATATAAAGCTATAATACGCACCATGCTGGTCCTAATGAGTACAGAAGCTTTAGTGTTTTAGTTTTAAGCCTGCAGCAAATGTGAAAACGAGCTCAAAGTGCACTTCAACTGCCACGCTGATTGAAAAGTTACAGGTAGAAGCTACAATGCTGTATTAAAGATCAGAGTCTGACTGTTTGCCTGGAGAGAGCCCACATTCAGCTTTAACATCACTCTGGGTTTTTCCCTTTGCGTTAGCATGCTGTCTTTGCAGATGCACAAAAGTCAGTGTGGTGTTATCAGCAGCTATCACTAGCCTGGGCTTATTTTACCATCACATTCTTCTCATTCTATCCAATGAATTTAAACTTAGTGCCAATTTTTCCAGCCCTCTAAAGTGTAGGTCAGCTGACTGTAAGGCAAGTAAAGAAAAAAGGTACTTTGATAATTGTTTTTCCTTATCTGCTGATCTTCAGATATGCACAACCTATGTAGCTCAACTTTATTAAGTGATTAAAAAATGTGTAACATACTCATCCCCATCATCTCACTGGTTATCTGCAGGAAGGATTTGAGGACAGTAGATGACCTAAGGGATCTGCTGCTAGCATCCAGGTTTCAGATACCACTGATGGGTCAGAATTGTTTTGACAGTAAGATGGGGATTCAAGCAAAACTAATCAGGTGGTTTTAATGCTTTGGTTTATATGTGTATGTAAATTCCTTCCTTCAATTAGCTCCCCATGAGTTCTCTTGGGGAGCTAATTGGAAATATGTTAGCATAAACCTCTGGTACGTCTTCATTATTGGAGCTTTCATAATCAAGACTGTCTGGTACTCACGGAAATGTTCCTCTGTACTACACTTGCCAAGTCCAGTCATGTTACTGTGATAGTAAGACAGGACATATATATGTTGAATGGCCACATCTCACATCTTGGGGCTGGTCCTAGCAACTACAACCAATAAGATTTTATTTTTCACAAGACAAGGTAAGGACACTTAGAAGATCAGTTATACAAATAGCATAAACATAGCCAGCTGTGACAAACTTTGATCATATCAGACAGGATGACTGGCCACCACAATGATCACCTTCGCCTCCAACTTGTTGAGTGACACACATCATTTGTATATTATTGCAATATTTGTATAATGCCATTTTTTGGATAGTATTTGAATAAAAAAATTTAAATGACTGACATTCTACTTTCCACCACATGGTAAATGCTAATGCAAAAACAAACTTCTTCAACATGCTAACGCCGTTAGTATTCATACTAACAGTGCTGTCATGATATGAAAATGTCAACCAGTCATTTCCAGCTGTTTTCCCTTTCGAGTGTTTGGACTTGACTCTCACTCGTTATCTCACGTTCTCCCCCTTGAGACAGTAAGGTTTAACCCTGACAGTCTATTTGGGGGTTTGAGGAGGAATGTCGGTGCCTTTTTTCCCAGACTTTTTACATTTGTTCATCAGACAAGGAGAGAGGTATGGAATCGAAGAAAGCTTCTAAAGGGACCTTAAAGGCTTATTCAAACTGGAGATGAGAATAATAAGAGATTATTGCAGCATGAGTGCCTCTTAAATTCATGTATTTGTTGGTTATTTGGAGCTCAGGGTTTCATAGATCTGATTTCAGTTCCGGTAATAAAATTATCTCTCTTCATCACAATGTAGACTCCCGCTATAAGTTTCATAGAGAGAGAGAAAAAAGCTATGTAAATAAAGAGAAAAACAAATGGAGACAGAACAAACTATATGTAACTTCTGGCAGCACGTTTAAACCTTACAACAACAAAACAGCAACAAATTGACACATAATACATTTACTTCAACCCCAACATCCTGAGGGAATACTTATTTAACCCAAGTGGGAAACTACATTATGAAATTAAGTTTTACCACCCAGCTACATATATAACATACGTACAACTAGGGATGGGTATCGTTTAGGTTTTATCTGACACCGGTGCCAAACCGGTACTTTTGAAATGGTGCCGGTGCTCTAACTGGTGCTTAAAGAATGGAGAACACAAACTTTGTCCAAAAACCTCTTATGTTTTTATTTTTAGCAGTCCCTTTTTTTCTGCAAAATGATAACCGAGTTAGCCTTTTCTGTTGATACAACATACCTCCTTTGGTTGGAACTGGTGCTTAAACAATGGAAAACACAAACTTTGTCCTAAAACCTCTCATGTTTTGCTGTTTTTTTTGTAAAAAGATAACAATATTAGCCTTTTCTGCAGCTATAGGGCATATATGGTATCACTCTATCAAACTAGAAGATAGCCGCATGTCACTACGACGGTGTTTATTAGTTCACTTTACATGCATTAATGTAATAACGGTTAGCCTACTCAACGTAAATTACACACGAACAACATTAAGCTACTCACGCAGAGAAGAACGGCTGCTGCTGCATCATCATCCGTCATCATTTCTGCTACACTGGCAGGGCTAGGGGCCAGGACTCTCCTCTTCGGGTTTTTGGGGGATGTTGCTAACTCTGGGTCCGATAACAGGCACCACACCTGCAGTAGATGTGCTCGGTGTGAGGTCTCGCAGCAAGCTATCAAATACGGCGCATTTCTCGGCTTTTAAAAAAATGCTATACGTCGCCAGGTGTTTCATCGGATTCGAGGTGTTACCTCCTTTGCACAGTATCACAGTATCAGCTTAAAGCACTTGTTGCAGGCTGCTGAGTTTGCATCTTTTGCTGTGAAGTACAGCCAGACTTTGACCACTTCACCTTGGGCATTTTAATCTGTAGCTCTGCTCTAAAAGAACGTACGTACCTGGGCCCGCTTACTATCCTTGGAAAGGTAAAATGATTGGCTAGAATCCAAAGTGTATGACATTTCAAGAAAAAAAAGCACCAAAATAAAGCACCGAAATGTACGCTGCTTTTCGGTCTGGTTACTACCGGTAACTACCGGTATCCGGTGCCATTACCCATCCATATGTCCAACTGAAAGCACTTGGTTCCACAGTTTTCAGTGCACTATTTCTACAGAACATTGCTCTTTATCTGGTTGACTCATTCCTACTGATGTGTACTAGTGACCTCTTTTTCTAGGAGATGACCTCCCAGCCATCCATGCATCCTGACAAACAGCCTGGACTGTTGTCTGATCAACTGGAAGCTGGAACTCCACCCAATATAGAAGGCAAATAGAGAAAATAGGGCAAGTAACTAGTGGTAGAATGAGGGGTGACATTCTAGGTGTATACAAACTCAAGAAAATACTCTGACCCATGTGTCCTTTTTCTGGTGGGACTGTTCTCAGTAAATCTGAATTGTCCTGTGGTCTGGAAGGAGTTGTTCCAGTCTTCTACTAAAACAGTTTGAACAGTTCTGCTCATCTCTGACCGTAGGTAAAGCTCACGTACAGTATCTTCATAGACAGAGTATTCGATTATTTTGCATTAATTACACGTGTATGCCAAATTTTCATGGGAATGTTTCTAAATGAAATATCAGATGATGTCTTTACAAAAAAGTAAAGAATCACAAACTTGTGGGTCAGTAATCTCAGCAAACCACTGCAGGAGTTACAAAAACAACCAAAATGTATCCAGAGCTTTATTTGTGATGAAGAAACCTGAAGAAATGTAATCAAAGAAAGCATTAAGACCACAATCAACTGTGAACACTGCAGTCTGAAACCAAAGTGGTCTGAATAGCATTGATCTTCCCTCCTGATTGCACATGTGCTCTCATGCTCTTTCATTTTCATTCACAGTGACCTTTGACACAATGAAGGTATACTTACAAGTCTTATTTGATCTGTCACTGGAGGCTAGGACTGGCAAACAGTGAAAGGCTACACTTTTAGTGGACAACTGTGATATTGTATGCACTCAGCATTGTGCTATAGTTTGCCATCTCCCATTAAAATGAGAATGTCTGCTGTGAGTGCTATTTTGCTTTATTAGATCAATTTTCGGTTCTAACAAATGAGCTAGCTGTGTATATTCATGGTGTAATTACTTTCCCTTTCCAATTTGCCAGACAACACAGCTCTGTCCTGGAAATATAATGGGTTACTTTGCATGAAACATAGCTAAAGTAATAACAGAATATTAGCTTACCTCTCCACAGGAGTCCAGTGAGATGGGGGGTCAAATTCAATGCAGGAGACTGGCAGTCTGTTCGTAATCACTGTGTAAAATCTAGCATTGTCTGATCTGTCTGTGTGATTACTGCTCCCTGGAAGTGGATATGATGAAACAGGACTATGAAATGGCAAATTATTTTAGGTTTCAGTCTCACAGATTTTGTTTTTGGCCTCCTGGTTGCATCCTCAGAAAGATGTGATCTGCAGCTCTCTTTACAGCAAAATTGGTTTCATAAGCTTTTTTTTTTTTAATCCTTTTTAGACTTTTAAATTAATAATATCCAATTGAAATTACTAAAATTATTACTTTGCTAGTTGGAAATACTATGCATGTTACTGAATCACTGCCTTTTCTTTCCTTCATGTAGTCCTGCTGAAAATAAGGCAGCTAGCTGCTAGGCATGAATGGCTTCTGTCACACACCGTAACAGCTGGCCGGGGCTGCCTGTTAACGCCAGGTGAGAGAAGGAATGGAGTCGGAAGAGCTTGTATGTGGAGGAGAGACAATTTTGTTCAGGCTCTCTAGGGTATGTGTGTTGTGGGGAGGGCCATAATTGCAGTTGCCACTTCACCAACCCATCTCCCCGCTACCCTGCCACCTCGCAGCCCCAGTGCAGAATGGGAGAATTGGAAGAGTCATTTCATCTCACAGGAAAGGAATGGTTGGGAGCTCTGTGGGGTGGGGAAGCAGAGGACGCTAAATTACAGAGCAGCACAGTGCACTAGCCGGCTGTGGGCTCTGACCCTCTGTCCTGACACCACTTGGTGCCTGAGAAAAAGACTATTTTAAACAAGGTGCACATCTTCTCCCAGAAACTGCAGAGGTCGGGCACAGTAGCATCCTGCATAACTTCATACAATCCTATACTGCAGTCATGTGAAAACTGCATTGTTCAGTATAGAAACAGAAATGACTTTTTCATGGTTTATTTGCAAATATATTACTAAATGTATTAATAAAAGAACAGCAACAGTTTAAAGTCATGAACAACACTCGTTACTACAAGCTTTGGCTCTAAAATTGACCACATCACAGTAAGTCCAGTCTTGTCACATCAGGTAATGCCATTCATTACTTGCTATTATACCAATAAGCTCTCTCAGCTAAACCACAGGTGGGGGCATAGGAGGTCTCTGCTACGCAGCCAATAGAGACAACAAACCAGAAATATAGACACCAGACATCTTTGACAAAGTGAGGAGCAGCGAGCTTGTTTTTGTGTAGGAGAGAGCAATAAAACGGAATATCATGATGTGTCAAAGATAAGACATCTTTTAGTAACAATAGGCTGAATTTTATTCCAGACATTTTTAAAAAACAAGGAAATATGTTTCAATCCTGTCAGTGAGGAAAGTGATGCATCAGAGGCAACATCAATCCTCAAAACACCTCTCCAGTGTTCTCAGGAATCAATCGCTCAATAAAAGAAAACCATGGTTTAAACTACAGCCACGGCTGTTCCAAAACCCAGTGGAAGAGATTAAGTAAAGAGGAGAGTAGAGTGACACCAATGCTGTAATATATTTCAAGGTTTGCTGAAGCTCTTATGGCTTAGTGCCAACACAAACGCAATCAGGATTCCTCCATGTCCTCGTCATCTCACAAATTGAAAGGACAGCCAAGTCATAAAATGCAAAATTGTTGTCCGTCATTCAAAATAACCGCTTTTATTACCCATTTTGGTCCTTCATCATAACCAGTTTCTGCTGTTGGTGACCCATTCAGCTACTGTCTTCAGAGAGACATTCACACAGCTTATAGTACAAGTGCCAAACCTCATCCCCACTCATTACAGAATACAGTCAGTATATGAAACCCACTGGATGGTTAACCCCAGCAGATAAACAAGAGCTTAATGTTTGCTTTGACACCACAATCTGCCCCTCTCATCATAATGTGTGCTGGCAAACAGACGGGACGCCCAGCCCTGTCATATACCCCTATCAGTTCGTATATATGCAGAGAGCGTTGGAGAAAGCAGAAGGTGTGTCTCGCTTCACAGCCCTAAAATTAATGGTTGGGGCGAGGGGTGGGGGTGGGGGGGTGCTCTCAATATAGAGTGATGGCAAAGAAAGAGGTCTCTGAGAAGAAGTGGAGATAAAGAAATGGATTCTTATAGGAGCAGAGACAGTAGAGAGACAATAGAGCTCTTGTCTAAATGGCAATCCACTGGATCTCTTGCCCATATTTCCTTTTATTCACACTGTGGGACTGAATCCAAGTCGAGAAAAGCCAGCAAGAGAAACAGGAAATTAGTTGCCCACCTAATAGCTGGACTGCTTTTCCACCTCCCCCTCGTATTTTTTCCTCTTTTTTCTTTTCATCCCTGAGGGAAGTTGGATAACAGCCATTCCCATTGAAAGGTGGATCAATAAAGAGATATATTGTCATCTTAGAGCGCCACCCTCCTAATCAATTAATCTATACTAGAATTCGTTCATTGGATCCTCTTGAGGGGGTTGTCCTCTTATTACCCACTATGAGTTTAAAAAAAGGTGCAGACATATGAGGGTCTCATTACTAGAAATGGAGAAGAAACCTTGAAAAGGTTCAAATGTCTCGCTATAGATGCAGATGATAAGCATTTAATGGCATTTCAAGGTAACAGTGATTTCACCATGAGTGGGTCTGCCTACTGAGATTATAAGCAATAGTCTTAATGACTTATTCTCCCTGCTCTGCTGCATCATCAGATATAGGGGCATATGCATGTGATTCAGAATGTACAGGGTGCCTCCTAGGCAGTGTGCCACTGATTCCATCTTAATAGTCTGTTGTTTTCTGCTTCAAGTTTTGGTTATTTCCAACTTAAAAGTGTTCTCTCAAGGTTAGCCTTTCAGGGATTTTAAAGGTACTTTAAAAGATGAACTTGCATCGTTGAAAAAACATTTTTAGCTTTAAATCAGAGCTCAAGTTTGGGGCAGCTAAATAGCAAATATTTTAAGCATTTGCACATTTGCACTTAGCCAATGAATTCACAGAAGGCTAATCTCTGACATCAACAGCTGTGGGCGTATATATCTGAGAGACTTTTACTTTCCCTGTAATTGTAGGCATGCAAAACTGCTGCTTGAACACTCCCAGCAATATCAGCACTGCCATCACTGTTTTTATACATTAATGGTGATTTATAGCCAGGAAGGAAGTGGTTCTGGTAGATGATGTTGGCCATTTCTCTGTGGGAAGAACAATACATCAGTTCATATGGTCTTTTAAGCACGAAAATAAGGAAAATCTTGTTTGCCTTCCAGTAACAAACAGGAGAAAATTATGTTGGCAAATTCGAGAAAAGAAAATACCAAGGTTTGCCATGTGTAGCGCTCCATCTTTACATCAAAAGGTCATGAAATTAGATGAAACGACCCAAGAGCAAGAGATGGAGGAAGGCTGTGAAATAATGTGACAAAGAACTAAAAGTACACATGCAGCTAATTTAAAAAACAAGAAGTAAAGCAAAACTATCCTTCAAAGTTAAACAATAAAACAGTACAACAAAAACTGTAATTGGCAGCACAACTCAAAATATAATAAGAATGCTCAACTCAAAAACACAACCACACCCTGGGAATATCATATCATGTGGACTATCAGTGTCTCAATGTCTACTGTGTCTTTATTTGTTCAACTCTAAAAGTGGAAAACTGGAACACAATGCATATGATGAATATGATGCGTTCTTTAAAAACACAACAATAAATCCACCTATTGTACTTACAGTGGTCCTGTACTAGCCATGTACTGGCTCCTTAAAATGACCCCCTATTTTAAAAGACACAAAGAAAGAACAAAATATGTCATTTTCCATTTAATCAGAGTCAGTCACATCTATAGACATCCTTGGACAGGAAGTAATACATTTCTACATGACACTTCATGAATCATCAGGTTTGACCTACAACAATGCTGCTTAAAGAAGAAGGATGAAGCCAAAAGAAATTGTATATTTTTTAAGAATTAATCTGTCTCCATAACTACTCGATGCCATTGGGACAGCTTCATATACTGAAAGCACTCTTTAGAAAACCCTTCATGGTGATAAGTGCAAGAGATTAATTTTCCTTAAAATGACAAAGCACTGATAGTTTGTTGTTTGCATCACACATGCATGCAAAATGAGCTCTGTCTCATCTTAAATAAATGAATAGACTTTTAAATAACAAGTCTCCTTCCTTTTGATTATTTTGGAGTTTATATGTAAATGATATGTGTGTGGTTGGTCTGAAAGCCTTATTTGGTTTCCATAAATTGATGTTTGGGCGATGCTTGATATTTCTCATTCTTCTGAAAGGCATTTGAAAGCCATTCAGAGTGGAACAGTTAAACAGCCTGCAGAAACAGTGCAGCCTCGGCCAAAAGAGGGAAAAAAAAGATCCTTCATACAGCATAGGCTCCTTTCACTTAAAGTCATTAGCTTATTTATAAATGTAGGCTCAGCTGCCCAGTGCATTACTGAATATGACAATACGTTTGTCTTGAAGCGTGCTTGCCATGTGCTGAATTCAACTCTTTCAGTGGATTTGTTCTAAACAACTGTGGAAACACTCTTTTTTATTTGGATTGACATTTATTGTTTGTAGATTCCAGAGACTCTGTTCAAACACTGGCTGGTCTAGAGGTAGGGCAATGAAAAGTCTCCTGCCAACCAAACCATCAATTAGACTCCATATATTATAGAGGCCGTCTTTTCCTATGCTGCCAGGAATGCCAGGAAATGTTTTAATGCTGGCATTTCACAAAAGTTGATTCTACGTGGCCTTTACAATGCTTTCAAATGAATAGCAAAAATTATGCCCTTTCCACACGCAAATCTTTGTGCGTGGAAAGGGCAAAACTCTGTGGTCTATGGCTCAGCTGCAAATGTGTTGCACAGCACCAATCCACACTGATGGGCTGTCATTGTAATTCAGTTCCTAATGTGGATAATTAGTCTGAATTCATGGAGTGCTTGATTCCACTGACAGCTATGCCAAATGTTTGATGAAGGCACCAAAGTAGCGGCATCAGTCACAGACAAACGGAAATGCGTTTAAGTGGAGGGCCTCATCATGTTTTATTCAATCACAGAGCAATGCTCAATTAATCAGTTTCTGCAATTAAATTAAACATGTACATGCATAAAACATGAAAGAGATATCAGGGGTGTTTAAGTGGCGCTTGCTTCTCATAACCCAAAAAGAGAGAATTTATTTTCAGCCCTCTGCAGCAGACACTGTGACCTTACTGGTGTGGAATTATTTCTATTTCATGCAATGCTGAGAACGCAGCGAGACAGAATGTGTTAAAGCTCAACTTAGTATGCGCAGCTTGATGCAAACCACCATTCAATGCATTTCTATAAATGTCAAGAGCTGTGTGTTTACCAGGTCTTTCTGACCCCTAATATTTATTCGGCTCAACAGCACTCTAGCCAATCATTCCTTATTGCAGAATTGTGGCTCTTAAGTCAAGTTTCATTGGCTGCAGTTTGCCGTATCTCCTGGCACATGTAATATTGCTTTTCGCTTTCCATCAGTTGCAGGCAGAGCCTGTGCTCAGATAAATAGTGACATTTTGCAGCAGTGTGGGGGGCTTGTTTGCATCTTTTAGTGCCTGAGTCATTTCTATCGCCTTATTTGTATACATAGCATCACAGTCGGCACAATCAAAGGTCGTACACATGTAAGAGAAATTTGCATTTGGATTCAAACTATTGCCAAAATCATTTATGCCTGTGTGTTTAGATAACAGCCATGAGATAAAAGCTGACATTTGCGCCTCATTGAGTATTATGAGTTCAGTTTAAGAAAAAAAAGGTCGTTTCTGAATGAATGCAAAGATCATGAATCTTTGCAGCACTACGTTAGCCTTCATGCTCTTCATAGCGTATTCAAGGATGCAAAATATTCATTTATATAACTATATAGATGTAAGATAAAGTGTCCAAGCTGTCTTTGATTGCATATTATACATCTGGACTTTTTTGAACAGCATGGTGACTTCTTCTCAATGCTGAGGAAAATTCACAGCTTGAGTGGGAAACATCTTACCAGCGCATGGAGGACACAGAAAGGGAGTAACAGAGACAAAATACAAAACTGTTTGGATTACTTGTGGGATTCTGTATTGGTTACTCGTCTCTAATCTTCATCTAAGTTACAATTATAGCCAAAATACAATCTGACGAAACACTAACCGTATCTACTTTTCATGTCCAGATCAAGCACACTGAGTAATCACTCACAGTAATGGCTGAAAAAACAAACAAACAAGTAAATATTTCCACTAGTAACTTTTGCTTTTATTATTAATCCAAGCAGATGTTATGGGAGTTACGAGAAGGTTCACAAACGTTTTGCTTCAACTGCAGTTGCCTCTGTTGTGTCTCTAAGACCCTGAAGTTTATTTAAATCTGAATTTAACATAAATGACTAACTGGTCATGATCCTATCGTGTTTTGTTGGTTAGAAGGTATACGAACATTACATACATAGCCTGACAATGTTTCACTGTAATGGTCCCTCGGAGGCTCCCGCAACATACGCATTGAAATTGAGCGCACTGGCCCTTTAAGAGAATGGTACTGTGGTGGTAAAGTTAGTCGGAATTAAACAAAGATCAACCGGAGGAATGCTGAGTCTGCCTTCAGCATACTGTTACAGCAGGCTGGAGCTTTTGTCACAGCTTAACTGAGATGTGCTTTTGTTAATAGTGTAGATTCTCTCTCTCTCTCTCTGTAGATAGATAGATAGATAGATAGATAGATAGATAGATAGATAGATAGATAGATATTCCGGAATCGAAACTATTAGATGAGGTGCATAAAAACCCTGACAGGTTGAATGATTTCTGTAACCAATCATTCGCATTTTGTTAGGTCAGTCAAGACCAGCCGGCTCCACTGGCATTAACACAGCTGTTTTTTAATATTCATTTTCCAGTGATTACCCTCTTAAAGATATGCTTCTCTAACTTATCAATTTATAATATAGCCGTAGGCATTGCATCAGGTTGCTTCATCAGAATTTTATTTTGAAAGCACAAGCGGAAGCCGGTAATGCCATTGTGGCCGCTGTTACCGTGGTGCGCTTCGGCTCCGGGAGCGCACTGTTTGCTGCTGAGGCTCAGTGCTGGTGGCGGAGCGACAGAGAGGGACGGAGCAGTGACACACATGGAGCTGAGCTTTTAACAAAGTGGACGTTTCCTCCTGGTACGATGACTCCGGCTACTTTGGGGCTGTTTTTCTACAGGACTAAGCCCTGATGAATGTTTCTCCTCTGTTAAAAACAAACAAAAAGAGGAAAAACGGGACTCATTGACCGGGCGCTGCCTTCCCCTCACTCTCAGCCGCCCCTCCGATCATCACCTGCAGCTTGCTTTGTACGACACTAAGCGCAGATTTTGCAGAAGCGTTGAGGGATTAAAGTTTGAACTTATGGTTTATTTGTAGAGCGGCTGAGATGCTGCCTGCGGAGTCCGCTGCTAGTTGCTGACATTTCATACCATAGGCTGGCGCTCATTTGTGGGTCTGTGTGGAAATTATAAGTGCTGCTGCTTGACAGCCTAAAGACTGCCACCAACCTTATCTACCTATGTGCACATTTGTATAATGGAGTACCGTCCGGCTCTGGTTCCCTTACTGGTTGTATTTTCACTCGGAAGTTTGGCATATGGTAAGTTTTAAATTGCTTGTTTTGTGGTTATGGTTAACAAATTAACAAACAAAACACTTGTACAATGTCCGTTATAAAGTTTACAAACTTACTATTTCACATCAGTCAGCTGATCTTGTAGGAAGCCCCCCTTTATGTCAGCATTTGTGCATAAGTGAGTAATCCTCCTAGATGATGTCACTTAAAAGGCCACTTAGGAACAACAGACAGCAGAGTAGCCCATATGCAGCTTTACTGTGTGACCTGCCCAGGGGATACTGGATTATCACCAGCATCTGCTCCCCACAGAAATCTGACTTTGCTGGCTCATTTATCTCCAGCATTGGGCCCATTAGATGAACTATGAACACAATGCAATTGTGAAACGAAAACTCTTCAGTTCCTTCTCCACTACTGTAAGTGAGTGTGGCAGGGTTGAAAGTTTGAGTCCCTCTGTGGACAGCATTGCTAAAAAATGCATGCTTTCTTGCTACTGTACAAGGTTTAGTGGAAAAAGCCTTTACCAGCTGCTGCTGCGTGTAAAATGTTAAGCAGCTCCTTTATGTCCCAGTCTGTGTGGTGGAGAGTACCAAACAGTGTAGGTTTAAGTGTCACCGAATCCCTGGATATAAATGTATGATGCACAATATTGGTTTTCGTTGTTTCATGACTTTGCCTTCAGACGTATGCATATGGTGCTTTTGATTCCAGCTTTCAGAAGCGAAATCTGCCACATACGCACACTACGAGTCATAGTATGGCTCTTTCTTGTAGACATCAGACACCTCTGGGATGATAGAGATATGTTTAAATGAGACTGCTGGATCCTCAGATCCTCCATCAATCACACGTGTTTAACTGAAATTGCTGCCAGTTGGCTACAGGCTCTTTGTCAACATGCATTCATGTCTGTGTTCAGCACAGATGAACCTCCATGTGCGATGTACTAAAGCAATGTTTTTTGACACAAGTGGGATGATATCGTTTGTGACAGTGTGGTGTCTTTGGGCCCAGCCCCACTGCTGAGACTCCCTTTTACAAGCCTGTAAACATTGCCTATGAACTCAGCATCTGTGAAAGTGCTCCTTCACTGACTCCAGATGCTCCTCTGGGACTATAAAGGCTGGATTAAAGCTGCTTATTTTCACTTTAGCAAACACATGGTGAGTTAAAAAAAAAAAGAGAGAACTGTACTGTTTTTAGCAGCGGACTTTTTTTCCCTCTCTGATACTGTTATACAAATTGGCATAGATTAAAAGGAAGAAGAAGCTTCAGATCAGTGCCAGCACAGATATATGTGGAGAAGAAGATGCAATGAAGAAGAGTTTAGGAATGATTCTCCATCCCTCGTCTTCGTGTGAAGGGGCCGTTCATGCGGAGCCAGAGTCACAGAGTCTGGTCTCAGACTGTTTTTCCAGTAATATGACACTGGAATCTGCCAATCACCGCTGTCACTATCAGTCACCACGACGACCTCAGGAAACTCTCCTCCAATGACTGTCAGTGACTCATGTGTTTACAATGTACTTTATTGATGTGACTTCAAGGCAGGAGCTGAAAACAGCTGCTTTGTTGCGATGTGGATGTCCTCACCAGACTAGTTGCGAGATGAAATAGCCGACACCAAACCTAGATAACCACTCTGTAATTACAGTCTGAGCACACAGCTCAATTTCCTTTAGGGAGGGAAGTACCGTGGGGTGTAATGTGGCTGAAATAGCACAATTACCGAGATGGCCATTGTTTAAAACCCTTTCTTCTGTTTCTGGCAAGGTTTTTCAGACATGCTGTCAGCCTCAATGAGTTACAGTGGCGGAGGTTTGGAGGGGTTTAATGGATTGATCAAGGACAGTTTGACAGGAGTTATAACTGCTGCTGAGATTGTATTGAGACGTCTGAGTAGTCCTCTTTAAAGTTGGGGCACAACCACTAGATCCTGGTGGCAAAAAGACCAGTTCACTCTAAAACCAAAACCACGTGAATGACTAAAGTAAAAAATGTGTATTTTTATTTTTCCGAATTTCTAAGATGTGTCCCACAGAGATGAATGTGCTGTTTGAAAAATTATTTTTGCACAAATCCATGGACGTACTAATGGACACTGATACAAAACAGTTCTTGTGAATTCTGTTGGCAGTCAGTAACCAGTACAGTGTTTCAAAAATGAGATAGCACCGTTCCATTTAGGTGACTATTCAGATGGAAGCCCAGCGCGAGACTTTTACCAGCTGCACTCCACATTGTAAACCTAGATTTACTTTGTTATTTTTATACGTTACAGTCATCACCGCCGACTGGAATGGCTCGTAACAGCACTCCAATATGCAGTAGCTCATTTTGTTTTTTGCTTTTGGAATATTGACAACATTCTTTTTTCTGCAGAAAGAAAAAAGACACAGAAAGCTTTGTAGTCATTTCCGAGAACAAACACGCATTCGCACAGTGAGCGTACCTTCCTCCTCCCCCCACCTGCCTGCCCATCTGTTCTGCACAGATCAATTAGGCTGTCAATACATTCAAGCATGATGCACTGAAATGAGGCACAGTGTAGCATTCAAGCTACAAGACGATCCTAACTTGCGCCGGTTGAAAAATAACACTCGAAATCAGGGCAGGGAACTAAACCTCCTCCTCCTGTTACCTCAGAATCAGCAGCGTTAATCATCCATCCACTTTCTGAATCTTATTTGAGTAGTTTCGCTTTTTTTCAAGCTGCTGGTCAACCAGTTCTAGAAATGAATAATAAGTAATGCTAAAAAAAAACATGAGGTGAATTTGCGTATGCTAGTCGTTGATTATGTGTACCCATGGTAATAGAATTTCACAGTCACAAATATCCATTACACATCAGATTGACTGCACCTCATGATGCATTAATAACAAGTTATTTGTGTACTGGGCTGTAGTAAATAAACAAAAGCACTTTGTAAACATGTCAGTGGGGTGTTTTTGCTCGTTCATCTGCAAACTAAGGCTTGCGCTCCCTCTCTTAATGGCACTGCTTATTATCTATGCTGCATGTTCCTACCACAGCGAGCCAAAATCAACAAACACTGAGCTCCTTCTTCATCAGGCATCAAGGGAAAGGGCTTAAACTCATCTCTATTTAGCAGCGGGTGCTGACAGGACAAGTTAGCACTCCCTACTCCTTGAAGGTCTCAAGTGCAACTGCCTTTAGGGCCCAACACAGTATACCTAAGCTTCCAGCCTTGGGCTGCAGACAGATGGATTACCCCTAACATTAGATTTCAGACAAAGATATCCCAAGTACAGTTTTTGAATAATCATTTCACTTAATAAGGGAAATATATTATCCAAACCTACCTGCCCTCTGTGAAAAATAATTCTCCCTTAAATATAATAACTGTTTGTGCGAATTGCATTCAGGCTGGCAGTGAGACACAAATCTGAGCGCACAGCCCATTGTTAGTCAGTGGTGCTGACCTTCAGTTACTTGGATGAGTGACAAAACATTTCTCCCATATGAACACATTCAACTTAATGGGATTTGCTTATCTGGATGATTACCCATATGGAAAATATTTATATAAATCTTATAAAGTTTGTATCTGTCTTGTGTGAAACTTGTATGAAAAGCACACAAGAGTGAAAACGGATATAAGATCCCTAGAAAAATTATATAAATGAAACTTGTATGTTTTGGATGCTTCCTAAAACAATATATGAAAGTGGCCACTTTCATGAGTAAATCATATAAGCCTTATATAATTCACTATATGAAGTAGGCCACATCTGATGCAAGTCTTTTATAAGTTTTTACTATTTCTTTGCCATATGGGTAAGCAGTGTTTGCATTGTTCTTACAAACACTTACACTCCTCATCCTTTTATCGCTTCAGCGTCTGACTATCTGTCTAATAAAGGGTGAGGTCATCATGAAATCTGACTGGTGAAGCAGCCAGTCAGATTTCATGTTTATCCTGTTTATGTTATCTGCCGATGTTTGAAGCAGTGACATAACTCTGACTGCTGGAGAGTCAAAGAAAAAGCCCGTGGGTACTGCCACAGCTGTCAGAGCAGTAACTCAGTGCTGTGGATGTATTTGTGAGTCTGGCACTCAAAAGCTCTGCATGAGAAAAAGCCACCTGATAATGGATTATTTTCTACACGGATGTGTCAAGGTGATGCCGTAGTTGCCAGAAACTGACAGCTACTGTTGATGATTTAATGGCAAGGTAAAAAACTGACAGGGACAACTTTTTTTTCTGATGACGGTGTCGATACACACATCGAGTTGGGGATAGGAGGACTTTGAGTGTCTCTATGGCTGTTTGTTTGCCCTGTTGGGTGATTGATAGCTATGCCTAATTGACTGACTTCTTTAATAGGCACCTTACCTTCACCTCAAAAATCTTTTGAATTTGTAGCACTTATAGAAGTGACAGCAGCTGGATGTTAATCCAGCTCTTGCTCTTTACAGTTTTCCCACTTCATGACTTAATGATACATCAGGACCAGTGTTACTTGAAATGTCCTCAACAGTATGTCAAGACTGCATTTTACCACTTAAATAAAGGGTCTTGGAAATGTGTATCATATATGATTGAGCTAATTGCTATCATGGTCTCATGAGCTGTTTTTTTAATAATACAGACACTCTCCGTGTAGATTATTTCATGTTTGACTAGCAAGCTAAGAGTCAGTAGAACAAAATAAAACCACGCACCATAGTTTATTTTTGTCATGTTAGTGATGTCGTGGATCCTCTTCAGGAAGTCGTTGTCTCGACCCTTTCCTCCCTCAAAATACGATGTGGTGTGATGTGTGTTTTCAGAGAGATAGCAGCCAGCCTGCACATTTGTGTCTGTTTGTATAAGGGGACACACATCCAATAGGGGCTAATCTTGAAACATGCTGTTGTGGGACAGGAAACCAGTGGCATTTCCTCACTGATGTGTTTGGCCACCCACAACCATCCTTGTTCCTGTCTTGGAGTCCCCTCGAGGATTTCCTCTTTGACACGACTGCGAGACTGCACCTTCGTCAGCGATCACTAATGGACAGATAATTAGAGATAATGAACAATCGTGCCATCATCATACTGCCTTTCTGGAGCCAAACCATCCACTAACTATCTCCATGCTTATATTTCCCACCCACCTACCCCCGCTCTGCGCTCATCACAAAGAGCACTTACAGTGAAATGGGATGAAGTGTGGGAGTTCAGTCACCCAATACAGTTGCTGTTCTCGTCTTCTTTCAAAGCTTGAAACCGCTTTGGTGGAGTGAGCAGAAAACAAAATCGATGCTTGTTACCATCGGGCTGCTGGAGCTCCAACTGACAAGGTCTGTGATAACTTGAAGGATGCTTGGCTGAAAAGAATAGTTTAGCTGAAACATCCCCCACATTATTATGATTATTCATAGCAAAATGTCAAAGTAAACAGTAGAAATGTCAATTTTTAAGACATTTCACAGCCCTTCAGTCTTGTTTCTGTAGGTGGAAGTAAATCGAAGCTTAATCAACTTTCTAGTCTCTCAGGCATGTTGTACCACCAGGAACATTTTTAGTGGGAAAATGCTCGCTTCCTGTTGGAGCAGAAAATGCACTTTGCTCTCAAGCTTCTGCCTGGTCAGCATGAACATCCAGCTCATACAGGTTCTTCACCAGAGGAAGAGGCTATACTCACAGGGCCATTCTCACTCACATTTCCATGATTCCTGCTTTTCAAAGAAAGGAGCAGGACGAAGCAGCTTCGGCCCCTTTCCCACCAAACTGTTCACGGCCTCAGCAGAGACAGTATAAAAAACACAGAAGTTCCTTTTCCAAAGTTGACCCCACTCATTTAGATGCTTAGCATCAACACGGGCTCAGTTAAAGCCACTTTGTATTGTCATGCAAGTACTTCATTTTATGTTCCCCAGAGGGTTAAAGAGTACAAAGCTGGAGGAAAAAACTGCAGCTTGCCTCATTCGCTGCTGCCAGTTTAACTTTGAAAACACATTTCCAAATCACTTCCTGCAGCTTCAGTAAATAGAAGGTGGAGAAACTGTAAAACAAGAAATCTTTACAAAGAAAAATAGGAGAGGAAAAGGAATTACAGCATCTTCTTCACTCCTCTGTTCCCTCTTTAAAGATTATTACGCCCCCCCTGTTAGCCAGTCAGAGGTGCTTTTATTTCAACAGAAAGAGACTTTTTCTAACCAGAAGGAGCAGACTCTGGGGGGAAGGACAGTTATCTTGAGCGCAGTGTGAGGGTTAGCTCATCTTAGGCTTAATTTGACTTGCTAAGGCAGAGCCTGGGTTAATCTGTCTTCTTTACCACAAATCACCACAGAGCGATAAGGAATGGAGTGTTTGATGTATTGCAGTATTCTGATTTATTTTCAAGTCCTTCACATTGAAATGAAAGGCATTTCTCAGCCTGTCTGGTTTGGAAGACTCGCTGGGCTGGAGTGCCGTCCACGTTTTATGTCCTTTTCCCTCCAAGGCCATCGTCAACCAAACGTTTCTGATACATACACAGTGTTCTTATGTATTTCAGTAGAACTTTTATACCTAACTTCCTTGCTGCATTTTCACAGCACTTTATAATATGAAATCTACAGATACAAGTGAGGTGATTACACAGATCGGGCCATTGGTAGAAGTTCAGTTATCACATATTTTGATCCTTTTTAAATTTATTAATTGTGTTATTTATTATACTTTTGCATATAGAAATGTTCTAAATGTCATAATTTCAGCTTGTTGCTCTAGTTTTTATTCATAGTTTAGATTCTTTTAACTTGCAAACCCAAAATAAATCAATTATTAATTGCAAAGATTCTTCTTAGTGAGACTTTTCTTTGACAAACTAAGTAAGGAGCGTTTCAGAGCTCCTCACACGGTTTTCCATGATATAATATTTGTTTTCTGCGTGTCCTATAATTTGACTAGTGGACTGGATTCACGCTCCACCAATGAAACCTTCTGTGAGTCGCTGTGGTTTGCTCAGGGGTGGGCTGCATGCTGGAGACAGCTTGTACTTATGGCTGCAGTGCAAGATTTGTGTTGACCTCAAGATTGAGCCTTGTACAAATATCAGACAAAATGAGGACCCTTCTTGGATTTGCTGCATGAGTCTGACCATCACTGTACCATCTGTGTTTGGAAAAGGCTGTCAGCAATGGGTGATGTGCCTTCAAAACAAAATCACTTTAGAGCACAATTAGAGGTTCTGAATTAGCTTTGGTTCATTTTCAATTAATTGCCCAGGTGTTCTTGAAAGATGCAGAATAGATATCCTTCTACTTTATGTCTTGGAAGACGCCAGTGGTGCGGTGATCAAATGCAGATCAATCATCAGCCCAGTCTTGTACCATTTGGTCAGATACCGGGTTACTGGGTGTTCTGATTTTTTTTTAATCATTTAAGAAGAAGTAAACGATGAAAGGTCTCTCGTGTTTGTTGTGCAATAAGGCAGGACTGGGGCTCGGAATCAACTGTAGATATCTGTGACTTTTCTTTTGCACTCGTTTTAAAAGCACAGGACACACCAAGACATTTATTCTTGTGCTAGATGAGACAAAGTTCTAGCTCGATACTTTTTCTGGCTCCATTACAGAAAGGACATTGCAGTGGTGGTTGGTGCTCCCCTCGGCTGTTTTCTTCCCAGTTTTTCATTTGTTTTGTGAACTCACTGTCCTCGCTATTTCTCCGTCACCCTCACGGGTTTAATTAACTCCCCCTGTTTGTGAAAATCATTGAAGATGTTTGAAAGTTTTTATGCATTTCTACTGATGTTTCAGGATATATATATATTTAAATATTCTAAATACAGAGTGCTTTCTGGGCTGAGCTCTTGGATTTTGAGTCTGGCGCTTCAGATTCATCAGGTAAGAAGTGAAATTTCATGCTGAATAGGAAGAATTATTTCCTGGAATAAGCAGCTTTGTATTTACACCAAGTAAGAATCAAGTTACTGTATCATCCCACTTTACAGCTGAAGAAAGGCTGTTATGGAATGACATAAATGTATACAGACTTAACTGTCTGTAAGTATATAAGCAGGGGTGGGAAGTACTGAAGTACAAATACTTTGTTACTGTACTTAAGTGTTTTATTTTTTGGTACCTGCACTTGAGGATTTATTTAAGCGCCTCGAGGCGACTGAATTCATTCGATTTTTACTTCCTACACTTTGAGAAAGTTTTTCTTATTTTCTGCTCACATTTTCAAAACAGACTTGCTACTTTGTGATTAGCACATTTGAGGAGAGTTAATATTCTACATCATTGTCCACCTTCCAGTCCGATTTGAATCCAATTTTT
The DNA here is from genome assembly GCF_963576455.1 of Neolamprologus multifasciatus. Lineage (NCBI taxonomy): Eukaryota > Metazoa > Chordata > Actinopteri > Cichliformes > Cichlidae > Neolamprologus > Neolamprologus multifasciatus. The sequence continues at coordinate 2,021,415 of NC_140448.1, read as the reverse complement.
AAGGAACAATAACACATAAAAGAGAATCCTATAGACGTAAGAGGTTTAAGAAATCATTTACTGTACATTTACTTGCATATCATTTACTGTACCCACTCATCAACAATCCAGAGATGTTCTGGTTGTGGTGCTTCAGTATAGCTAGTGCTACAGAAGAGAAGCGAACGTAAAGGGAGTAACATTTTTAAGAGGCAGGCAAATTCAAATGCAACAGGTTTCCTAAAATTTCAAAATACATAATAGCATATATGTTAACATACTGACATGTAAAAAAATTAGATCTGATTTATTTATTTCCGTTTATTTACTTAAAATTTTTATGGTAAAGATGTCCAACTATCTGCTCTTTGAATTACTGTGATGTAGTAACAATGCAGACAGACAGCACACCTGTAGCACATTTGTAGTTGATTAAACCTGAAAAAGAAAAACTCCACTAGGTTTACCAGAAGCCGCTATTGATCACAGCCCTGCCAGCATTATCACTATAGGCTAATGAGTTTGTAGATGCAGTGAGGGGGGGGTTCCCCTCATAGATGAGAGATTTGCTGATGAGGATTTCTCACAAAAATTACAGTTCGTGCATCAGAAACAGCTCAATTAAAGACATTTTTCAGACATAGTCTTGAGATATATTTGCAGAAAGTGAAGTAAAGATAACAATAATTGGAAATATTGGAAAGTCTGGTTGGTCTAGATTAGTGTCAGCTGATACAGATATAGGATCAACACTGACCCGAACGTTTGGTGAGTTAAAAACTTGATCTGAATCTTTTAGACACTCAAATCATTTGTCAAGTGTAGTTATTTACAAGTCACAACAAGTGAATTAATAACTTACTGTACTTAGTTACTTTGCCCTCTGGGGAACAGACTGCAATATCAACCCTTCTAACGTTCTTATAAGGTGTTTCTCTTGTCTCCTCTTTATGTGCTGAGGCTAGTATATCAGCAAATAGCTGATATCTTATATATTGCCCCCACTAATGTATTGGTTGGGCTCAATCTGCAATTCTCAGTCTTCCAGAAATGTTACTATTGATGAACTGTTGCCCATACCTGTTTTTGGAGAGGATGACATTAAGGAGCCTGAGATTTTGCACTTAGATTATATCCACATGTTAATTTGTTGACTTTTCCTTGGTTACTCCCAAGAATTTACCCTTTGTCTAAATTTACCCTTCATTCAGCAGTGTAACAAAACAACACTGCACAGCCTTTATCCTTACATTGTACAGCGATACACAATTCATTATTGCCAATAGTCCTGTTCTTTAGCAGCGATGAGAATGTCTTGAAGTTTCTCCTGTAGGTGGGATGTGGTGACTGCAAAGCTGCAGAAAGTTTCATATTGCATTTCTTGTATTTCTTTGTCCAGTTTTTTAATTAGGAAATAAAAACAATTTTCTCAACAGGATCTAAACAGGAACTCCCACACAGTATCTGTTTTTGATTCGATAATTTAGACAGTATTGCATCTTTTCCTCACTCTCTGTTAACCAGACTGCATTTCTCACAGGATAGACTCCTAGAGCATCCCTGTGGCTTTATTATCTCACATGTATCATTGAGAGTTGCTGCCATCCTGCTGTATTACACGATGGACGGGAGCTAATAGGTCCTTAGAGAGCCCAGACGTTCCTATTAGAAAGTCTTCTCAAGACAAGCAGTCAGACTGTCGAGACTCCAAACTGTCCATTTAACCTGATTGGAGTTCATCTTTTCCAGCCTTGCCCTTATCCGTTACATACCGTACATCTACGCTCACTTTGAGCTCAGTAGCTGAGCAGTGCTGCTTGCCTTGAAATTCCAATATCCTTGTATGCATAGCAGTATAGTCATTTTCTATTATGTTGATCTGTAACCCTTTTGCCTTTCTGTAACATCGTATCTATGTCAGAATCAATGTGGGTTTTATATACACTGAGAAAATGACATTTTCCCATAATACTTGTTGAAGATTTCTCAGGTGCAGTGACAGTTTGCTGTCATCCTTTCAGTGGAGCTGTAGTTTTCTGTGTGACATGCCACAGTGGGAGAGAGTTCATTTCTCCAAGCTTGCTTTGCTGTGGATAGCAGGTGTATTATCTGTCAAGAGTTGGCCTTCAGTGGTTGCAACGTTCTCTTGATAATATTTAGCTCAGTCGCACATGATGGTCTCGTCCTCCTTAAAAGCCTTTGCTTTACATTTCCACATGACTTGTTCCAACCAGCTTTTACTGTAAAATTTATGAGCCAGCTCTTAAAGGCTGTGCCCTGCTGAGTTCTCACAACAGACACCCCCCTTCCTCTCTTCCAGATATCCCCGATCAGACAGGCTCAGCTCAGCCACGATGCTACTACCTTAAAGCTATTAGATGTACAGTCTACAGCTCAGAGGCCTTGAGGGAGGTCAGAGAGCACTTAACCAAATGACAACTGTTTTCTGTTAGCATTCGACAGAAGAGCAACCTTTTAACAATATTACTTTATTTGATTCATTTTTAGAAATCCTTCACATCAAAAGTTTTCTCTGGTAGTGCTGCAGCGTAGAATTCCATTTGGGTTTTCAAAGAAAACGACGGCGCTGATTCTAAATTTGATCAGTGCAAGTTCAAGCTTATATTTTCCGTCACAAGGTGCTTTTTTTGGAATAGTTTGTATAAATTAAACTATCATGAATTCTTGAATTAAATTACAACCACTTTCAGCCCCAGTTCAAAGTCATCAAAAAACGAAAACTGTAAAAACATTTTAGTCAACTGAAATGTGAAGAAAGTGGTAATGTTTGATGCAAGATAACAAATAACAGTGTTTTAAATGTAATTTTAGGTGTATCCTTATCTTGTGTCATGCTTTCAGTGCATGCTTTCAAGCTTCTATTTGATTCTAACTAAAAGCAACTTCAAAGCTTTTGCACATTTTCCTCCTATCCTGAGCTTCCTATCTCTTTGAATGTAATTTCATCGAGAGCAAGTCATATGGTACTCTATATCCCATCGGCAGGAAGCACTTAAGTGGAGTTTTTAATCCCCCAAAACCTTCTTGAGGATTTGTCGCTTTGAAGGCGAGAATTTTGACTGCTTTTCTTATCAGACGTTATCAGGAAAGTCTTAACCTTTTAACTTCCTTTTATCCATGCACCTGTGGGATGAACTATTGTAGCTGTCTCTCTTTTCTGTCACCCTGCAGCACACTGTCTACAACTTTGCTATGCTGCAGGCACGTTTTAAGCTATCTCTCAATATTAGAGGATAAGCACAGGGAGCCGATCACCTCCTAGGTTAAAGATTCGTCCAAATGCAACAGTGTCACTATCTGCTCACTTGTAGCTCTGTCTTCTTTTCGTTTTCAGTCTTCTTTACATGCAAATTTACACAAAAGCTTTCATGATTGAAAGCAATTTAGACAAAACCAATTTAAGTCTTATTTGAACAATCATGGCTTCAGTGGTGTGGAATAAAACGACAGTCTGGAGCTCAGCTGCAACGCTCCTAAAAAATAAACAGCAATTCATGTTTTCTGTTTTCCTGTTAAATGCACAGCGCGCGGGCTAATCTCCTGCTGTGAATGTTCTAAAAAGACAAGACTGCTCAACATTAGGATGTTGCTAAGCATTGCAGCACTCTTATAATTTACAAAACAGCATGGCTTGGTAGTATAGTGGTGAGGCAAGACAAATCAGAAATACACTCATGAATCCCACAAGCGTGTGAAAAACACAGACGATGATGCACCTCCTCTTCTCTTGCTTTTGTTTGTTCTCCAGGGTGATGTTTCACTTGTGCCTCGTGGTTTTAGAGTTTATGTTATTGCTTTTCTAACGTTACAGCACAACTGTCATGCTACCATTTGCAACTCTGATTCTAAAAAAGAAAAGAATCAGGCATTGTCTAAAATGTAAAAAACAAAAAACACAGAATGAAAGAAAGTGTACTTTATTGCTCCCCGTGGGGAAATTCCTCTCTGCATTTAACCCATTCACTCAGTGAAGCAGTGGGCAGCCATTGGGCGCGCGGGGGGCAGAGTGTAGGGACGGTACCTTGCTCAGGGGTACCTCAGGGTAGCTGTTCAGGGGAATTGAACCCCCGACCTTCCGATTATGGGGCCACCACTCTACCTACTGAGCGATCCCTGCCCATTTTAATCCAAATGTAATGATTTAGATTAAATTCAAACACAAAAACACGTCAAATGTTTAAACAGAGAAAAACAATGTGACTTTGAATTTGATAGGAACAGCATCCCCACTTGAACAACAGTCTGTGAAAGTCTGGGATTTGAGAAGACCAGCTGCTGGGATGTTGTCCTGTTCTTGTCTGTTATCAGATCACATGATGTGCTAAATGTTTTCAACTGGTGAGAGGTCTGGACTGCAGGCAGGGCAGTTCAGCACGATGCCATGGTGTTGTGATAGACACAGTATGCGGTATAGATGGGTGCACATGTTGATCCTACACTTCCATAAACCTTTCAGCATTTATTGTGCTTTTAAAGTGTCTCGGTTTACATATTTGACGTGTTTTCTATGTTTCATTGTGAAAAAAATATGGATTTATTACTAGTTGTCCCAACTGGTTGATTGAGGTTGATTATTGGGCGAAGGAGAGCAACATTTGGAGGTGGTAGAAGAACCTGGGGGAGTTACCCCACTTTAATCTCTCTCTGCTTCTGTCTTTCAATCCAACTTTCAGAAGAGAAAGAGAAAACTTGCAGAGCTCTGAACAAGAATTTAATACATTTGGACAGATTAGCACAAACCTGAACCCCAAACACCTGTCGAGACCATTCAGCAAAGCATTCTTTGAAAGTAAAGTACAGAGCTGATTATACGTGTTCAGTATCTTAGCATGTGCACGGTTCAGTCAGCCTACTTTCTCATCGGCTTGAGATCAGAGTGGTTCCTGCGCATTTGCTGCCTTCATGCTTCTCATCCACGGCTCGGGGATTTGCTTTTAGTTTTATAGATGCTGAATTTAGAGCATGTAATTTCACACGTCCTCTCGAGTTATACTTGAAATGTAACATTATGTGCTCATTTCACATAGTCGTGTCGTTGGTGATAAAATGACGAGTTCAGCTGCAGTCCAGCTCAAGAGGTTTGGAAATAGGCGAGCTGAGTGTGTTTTTACAAGTTTCGCCGCCCACTTGCCTTTTGTGTGTAGTGGCCAATATATAAAAAGGAAAAAAAAAAGCTGAGGACTTTTAGGCTCGTTAGGTGCGATTCTTTCCACTGGTATGCTTTTGTAACCATGTTCTTCACATCCGTAGTCTGTGAGTAATGTAGTTTTACGGTATTCCCATCGTGCAAACTTTGGCTTATACTCAGTTCAGTGCCTTGAAATGAGGTTTTTGTATAATTTGGCATTAATGACTAAGCAGATGCTGTGTTCCTCATGACGATACATCTATCTATGATACATCTATCTGAACACGTATAATCAGCTCTGTACTTTACTTTCAAAGATCACAATAAAACATGCACCACGAATGCAGTCTTTAACTCGTCTCTCCTCTGTGGTGTCTTTTTCCCATCAGGATCCCGACCCAGATTAGAGGATGCCGCCCCTCGGATTGTAGAGCATCCCTCTGATTTAATTGTGTCCAAGGGGGAGCCAGCTACCCTCAACTGTAAGGCTGAGGGGCGTCCGACCCCGATGGTGGAATGGTACAAAGACGGAGAGCGGGTCGAGACGGATCGAGAGGACCCTCGGTCCCACAGGATGCTATTACCCAGCGGCTCCCTCTTCTTTCTGCGAATTGTACATGGAAGACGAAGCAAACCTGATGAGGGTGTGTATGTGTGTGTGGCGCGCAACTACTTGGGTGAAGCAGTCAGTCGCAATGCATCGCTGGAAGTGGCAAGTAAGTGTCTTTGATGTTTTTGCTATAAGGCTCAGTTGTGGAGCTTGTGTGAGTGTGTGTGTGTTTTAGCGTGGGTTCATGGCAACTGTGATCTCAGTGTTTTATGCTTGTATTATAATTAAAAAGCCTATAGCACGAGAGAAAGGATGGTTCCTTATGAGCAGCACTGGGCGATGGTGGGGAGGACAAACTCGGCATTAACAGACAAAACCAAGCTCAGGGAGGGGCAACCATCTGTTGTGATCTGTTGGCTGGGAGGTGAGGGAAGACAGAAAAAAGAGTGCCTCATGAGAAGTCACCCAGCTGCCTGAGCCTATAGCATCACAGGTTCCAGCCCTTTAAAGTTAACTTAAAAGTAGGGAATGCCCTCTCTCTTGAATCCAAACTGGGAGCTGGTTCCACAGCAGAGGGGCTTTGCTGGTTCGGCAAAATACTAAGCAGCAACAAGGCAACAAGAAACAAAAGAATATGGTGTATATTGAGAAAAGCAGTCCACATAACAAGTGTCAAATATCATGTAATTTCAGTAAAAATGAACTAAATCACAGATAAAACTCAACGAAAAATAACATTAGCTGCGTTTTAAAAGCAGAGGTGTGCCGAGGAAACTTCAGAACACTCTGCTCTCTTATCATCGCTTTCACTTGGCTGAGTTAACTTAAGACACCACCCCTGACCTTGGTGTCAGATCTCCTGGCAGCTTTACCCAGAGCCCACCCCCCCCACAAATGGCCCACTCACCCTTCTCTCCAGCCTCCACTGCCCAGGCCTCTGTGACCAGGCCTGTTAATGTAGATAGATGACAGCTAGCTCCGACAACAGATAACAGTTGTCGCCACTGGACAGGAAAGCTGAAAAACTGTCTCGCAGGGAGGGGACCAAAGGCCACTGTTAGTTGGCAGCTTCTCACTAGCAGATGTTCAATCCTTAAAATACAACATTCTCCTGTCAGATGGGTTTCCAACAAACACCTCTTGATTTTTCCCCCCATTACCATGCTTCCTGTTAACAGTGAGATTGGGCAGAGCCAATTAAATCTTTGCTGCTAGAGTCTCTTATTTTCTTTAGTTTTAGAAAATCATTATAAAGTAAAAGTTTATTTTGACAGCGGCAGCGGGTAATTTCAAGAAATCCTGTCAGTTTATGATACAAACATAGTTGGGGACTAGTTAATTGCTCTCTCTGTGTAGACATATAATATGACCTGTCAGATGACATCTATAATGAGCAGAATCATTGTTGTGACAGTGATAGACAGGCCCTACAGCTCCTCTCATATCTTTCTTAATCTGCTCATTTAGACAAACCTGCCTCCAGCAGCTGTTGCAGATTCACTCACCCTCACTCAGGCTTCTCCTAGTATCGACCTCCCTTTAAAACTATAACGGAAAGCAGCTGAATATGGTCAAACAAACCCCGATCCCCACTAAAAACTAGCAAAGCCCTAGCTTCTTGTGCAACACTTTGCAGCCAGGTGTCATATTTTCTTCAAATGCTCTCCCCACAAAGTTGATAATAAGACTGAATCCCCCCCCGTTCGCCTCAACAGAAGAACGGTCCATGAATCATTCTACATCCTCCATAAGCAGCTGGGATCTGCAGAGTGTGTCCGTCACCCCGACTAAAGCGTTCCTCAAGTAGCGTGAAGAATTACCTTTCACTTTGGTCTCGCTCTGTTTCCGTATCAACATCAGCTGCGGGGTGTTTTTTGAAGTGTAAGCTGTATGTGGAAACCTGGACAGGTAGAGTAGGTGGAGGTGTTGTGAATCACTTTTCACTTTTCAAAAAGTGGAAAGGAATGAATCAGCGACAGAGGCCTTACATTTCTCGCTCCACATGAATAATCCCCAGTGTTTTCCTCGACTCTTTCTTCGTGCTGTGCTAGTTTTGAGCTCTTCTTAAGACATGCAAAGATGCTCCTCCTGCTTTTCTTCATTCATCACATTAGCATAGCGCTTAACCAAACGTTTTTATGTTTTCCAGCACCCTTACCATATATCTGACAGCTGTTAAAGGTTACCAGAGAGTTTAATCTTCCTTGTAGGCCCACATCAACAAAATCTAACACTCAATCTCTGTGAGGTGGTGGAGGGTCACAAGGGTTTATCTATAACACCAGTGTGTTTTCAGCCTGCAGTGCCACTAGCTGATCAGTCCTGTTTCTGTATATCCAGCTTCCTCCATTAATACTGTGGTGTCATGAGGTGACATTGTGCACAGCTGCCTGCAGACACACACATGTACATGGACATAACTTGGCACACAGCGGTTGCTTTCACAGATAAGCATACCTAATCCATGGGTGAAAACCGATGTATTTTTACTTGTGTCTTCATGCCAGCACACAGATACACTTTTGGAGTATCGCCCCCAGAGAGAGACAGAGACGGTGGTTGTATAGAACAAACAGTTGCCAAAGCCAGGCCAGTGCCAGCTCCTTCCATTCCCCTCTGCACGGCACCAATGGGGCCTGAGATGAGGCCAGAGGCACATAAGCCTGCCTGGAGCTGCCTGGGGGGCTCAGCATGGCACCAAAAAGGCGCAAGATGGCACTTGGTGGCATGGTGTCACTTTGCTCCCCAGCCGGTGACTTGGAAGCACTGAGGGCAAACTGAGAGAGCTGCATTGTGTATTGGTGTGTATATTTGGTACTGAGGTGAAAGCCAACACAGCGGGAAGGGTGGAAGGTTCAGGAGGTTTAACCCCTCACGGACCATCTGCTGTAAGCTGAGAAGCAGGCAGGGTGATGACAGCCAGTGTGCTGCAGTATGGATAAACTGGCAGAATTTCCCAGCGCTGACAAACATGCCTGGAACTGCTTTATTTTGAAAAGATTTATATCACATGTTAGTCCCTTAATGTTCTTTATGTATACACCAAAAGTGACAGAAGCAAAAAGTAGATATGTTTCTACCAGACGTTCTTTCATGTAGAATTGAAGCAACACTCCCTCAGCTTAGCCGTAGCTTGGAAGTTATGGATACTTCAACAGAAATCTTCTTTTGAAGATGAAAGAGCTGTTCAGGCTTAAAAAGATGGCTCTAAAATGTTTATCGGTTCCTCAGTGACAGAGAACATCTGCTGTCGTCAGCTCAGATTCAGTCTGCAATGTTTAACACATATTATTTGCACTAGCTCCCATAATTCCCACACCTCACAGCACATCCTCAGAACAGGTTGATCACCAGTGACTCAAAAAATATATATGAGCTGTTCCTTGCACTGCTCATAAAGACTGACAACAATGTCATATAGATAAGATAAGATAAGATAAGATAAGGTAAGGTAAGGTAAGGTAAGGTAAGATAAGATAAGATAAGATAAGATAAGATAAGATAAGATAAGGTAAGGTAAGGTAAGGTAAGGTAAGGTAAGGTAAGATAAGATAAGATAAGATAAGATAAGATAAGATAAGATAAGATAAGATAAGATAAGATAAGATAAGGTAAGGTAAGGTAAGGTAAGGTAAGGTAAGGTAAGGTAAGGTAAGGTAAGATAAGATAAGATAAGATAAGATAAGATAAGATAAGATAAGGTAAGGTAAGGTAAGGTAAGGTAAGGTAAGGTAAGGTAAGGTAAGATAAGATAAGATAAGATAAGATAAGATAAGATAAGATAAGATAAGATAAGGTAAGGTAAGGTAAGGTAAGGTAAGGTAAGGTAAGGTAAGGTAAGATAAGATAAGATAAGATAAGATAAGATAAGGTAAGATAAGGTAAGATAAGGTAAGGTAAGGTAAGGTAAGGTAAGATAAGATAAGATAAGATAAGATAAGATAAGATAAGATAAGATAAGATAAGATAAGGTAAGGTAAGATAAGATAAGACTTTATTGATCCCACAACGGGGAAATTTTTGCGTCACCTCAGCTCAGGTACAGATATCAGAAGGAAATACAAAAATACAAATAAGTACAATCAATGAAAAAAGTAAGATAATACACTATATACAATGGTAGCATACACAGTATGTGATTATGGATATAGTTGGAAATATGGAAGACATAAACTATATAGCTTGACATAACTATTGTACCACTACTATTCCTATTTATAGACATGTACACACTAAATATACATATGTATACATATACATACACATATACCTGCACATGTCCATTCACATGGAAGGTCCATTATGCATGAAGTGGTGACCGTGGATGTTCAAAGTGTCCAGTGACTTATGACATCGTGATTGAGGAGTTATAGAGTCTAACTGCTAGAGACGGAGGCTGAGATTATACCTTGTAACGAGCCACAATATTTTTCAAGTAATTCCATTACAATAGCCCCAGAAAGCACCGACACCACAAGCATGCCAGAGAGGTACATACAAGTGACTCAAATTACCTAAAGTTAAGTCTTCTAGACAGCTAACGACCAAAGCTCGCTTTAAACTTTAAACCTTAGGAGTATCCAAATGTGTTCGTCCGCTGTGTAGCTGTTATGAAAGGTGGAGGTGTCTGTAGAGAGAAAAAACATTTTTGTACCAATCCATAAAAATCTTTTTAATGCTGTGAATTTGGGCATTTTTACAGGACTACGGCTTTTGGCACTTCCATGTAGGATTATTTTTTTCCCACAGACTACATGTTGACTATTAAAAAAAACTGCTTGGTTAGGTTTAGGGGGAAAAAGCCTTTGGGTTAAAATAAACCCGATTACAATATAAAGTACAAGGCAAAAAAAAAATCACCACATATGTCTTATTAGTGAAGTTGTGTGAATACAAAGAGTAGTATTCCAAATAAAAAGATATCTATGTGTGGCTTAGAAAAAAATTTATGGGTCAGCATCACTCCAAGGTTTTGGAATGGAATTTTACAAATGATGACGAGAGCTAAAATTAGGAAGTTTTAGTTGAATTTATGAACCCTTAATAAATATAGTTACTCAGAAGAAGTTAAATAACTTTCTTTCTTTTCTTTTCACAAGTTTTTTGCAGGTACGATTGTGTTTAATCATTTTTTCACAGCAGTAAACAGACCATTGTTCTTTTGCAAGCATTTATTCCGTGCTAATTACACACTCAATACCTCATTAAGGATGGTTCTACTTAGTTGCCTACTTAGTTTGCATTTATTAATGACACATTTAATGAATGGATGCTGGATCCAAGAACTGTTAGCCTTTTGAAGTGTCAGCAGATGTAGCTAAACCTCACAGGTGATGTTGCTAGCAGCTGAAAGTAATTCTACATTTAAAAAAAATATTTTGCATTAGATGATGTGTTGCTACATAATACATTTGAGAGCTTTTAAAAAAATTCTGGAACTAAAGGGAGTAGTCATACCAACAGAATTACTGCACAATTTCTTTCACTTTGTGCTGTTTGTGTAGCTGTTATTTAGCAGTAGTCCCAGCCTGTATGTAGCACTGCCCTGCTTTAAGAGCACATCCTCCATCTCTAGTATATCCGTCCAAATTGTATTTTTCACCCCAATCCTATCCGATTTTGCAAGCTAAAAAGGATCCTTCGATCCTAAAAATGTGGCATACAAACTTGTATGGCACGTCTGTTGGAAGCTAGTCAGCACAATAGTCCTAACGGGCCAGAGACCCCTGGGCGGAGATTTGACATTCAGAGTGACTTGCCCGAGATCTTGGCGGCTTTTTACTTTGAGTGCTTTACAACTCTGACATTTTTATTATGCCTGCTACTCTGCCTGGCTTTATTGCTCATGAATATTCACACCAACCGGCGAGGGGAAATGGCGCTTTTTCCAACGTGCTTGGGGCGGAGTCAAAGGAACTTCAAATGAAGCTGACTGTGGTAAACTCTGAGACTTTTATTGCCCCCCAAACCAACTCACGCCCTTTGTTCTAAGGTCATTTTGAGGTTAACCTTCACAGATTCAGGATAGCAGCTGTCTTGAGAATCTTAGGGAGTGAACAGGTGGAGACATGATAAAATTGTCTTCCTCTTTCTTTTTTGTAAATTTCATGTGTGTGTGTGTAAACATGTGTAAGTCTTTGTACCTATAGTCCAGGCCAACTTTCTCATCCTTTGTAATCCTCTACAGCAGTGTCAGTGTGGGAGAAACAGCTGAACTGCACTGTTACCAGCTGGATGCTGCTTTCCTTTTCCACCTCTCGCTCTCTCTCTCTCTCTCACACACACAAACACACACACACACACACACACACACACAAAAACCGCAGTGTACACACACCTGTCATACTGTGTCATACTGGGTTTGATCACTGTGACCCCTGTGCAGAAAAATGGATTTCAAGGTTTATGAATCTGGAAATGAGAAAGGGTTTTGGTGGGTTTAGGGAGGTTAGGAGAGCAGGACAGAAAAGTGGTGTGGTGTGACTTTCTTAAAAGAGCATTCGCTCTCCACGCTGCCTGTGCCGTCCTAGAACTGATCTGTATCTCTCCTGGTAACCCCGGTGGTTTGAAGCCATATGGGACGTAATAGGAGTTCAGTCGAGGCTGTGTCACAAACAGTGTAGTACAGCCGTGCTGATCCGTGGATTTATGCATTCTGTATATGTATGGCTAAGTGGCCATTGACCCGCACTCATACCGCAGCCAGGCAAGTGTAATCAGAGGCTGAGGTCAGTGCTGTTAACACCAGAATGAAAATGGACATTTAAATAAAGCTGCTGTTGTTGCTGAATCACATTTTAGTGTGCTTTGTGTGCTTTCCACTTAAAGAAGGTATAAAAACATAACATAGCATACCATAACAACATAATCTTCAAGTGATTAAAGATGAAACAAGGCTGGTGGAAGCTAGCATAATTTGGAAACCTACTGACTATCAGCTGATGACTCAGTATCTTTGAGTAACAGCCAATGTTTCAGGCCTTCCAGTTTATCAGCAGATGTCTGGGCCAAGATCTCCTGTTCCATTGGACATCTGTTTGCAGTCCAACTATAAATGCTGACAAAAAAGTCACTTTCTTGTCACATAATAGTCAATGATTTCTGAAATTGTATCTCATCCCCCATTCAGCTCTCGTCATTTGCTCGCCACATCGACCAAAGAATCCTCAAATGCCTGTGTGTGGAGGCTGTATTACTAATAGACTCAAGCTTCTTTCACACTGTTAATAACCTTTCAGATTTTTCAGTTAGCCTTTTAAAGCTGTTACTCTATTTGAATCAGCTGATGTTATCATATCGTTATTTCTTAGATGTCTTTCAAAGAGAGGTTATTGACATATGCTGATATCTAAAATTGAGCTGGAAATCTTCAGCACTTAAATAAGTGTGATGCTTGTAACTTCTCCATAATTGGTTGCTCATAGCATTAGTAAGCAGTCCTCTCATTAGCAAAGAATTTGCTTGCTGAGTCTCACATTCAGACCTCCCAGCATTTTTGTTAGCATCCACAGCAGCATGGTGATGTTCTCCACCAGCTGCCTGATATGAAAAATATGATTTTCAGTGGATGAGACTCCATGAGGACTTCAGGGTCAATATCCTTTACTATACCTACATACTTACCATGGAAAGGTTTGTGTTTGTTTTTATTCACCGCACTAACAGAGTGACGCTACCATCACCACTCCTACTAAACTCTGCAGCAGCAGAACTCTCAGTTGCTCAGAGATAACAGACCCATCCTCTTTGTGTTGGCGTGTGTGTGTATTTGTGTGACCTCAGAGGTGTGTCCATGCTTCACTAATGGGATTGTAGGTCTCGGCCCTGCGGAGCACAGAGCTGGTGGTTATTCTGATCTTAGAAAGGGGGGATCAGATGGCCGGAGTGAGGCCGTCAGCTTAACCCCCTCTGTATGATCCCACCGTCTGCTGGTCGTTGAGCCAGACCCACTAGCCAAACACTTCTCCAGAGGATAACCATGAATTAATTAGACCATTGAGTGTGTGTGCGCGCGTGTGTGTTCCGAGAGACAAAAGCCAAAGGGTGAGGGGTTAGACTGGGGGTTGGGGGTGGTTTCGGAGGGTGGGGGGGCATTGACAACAGGTGATGTAGCCTCCTCCCCCTCTTCAACAACAGTGTAACACAGAGGCCATGGGGGATGCAGACAACAATAAAGGTCTCGTGCTCCAACTGTTGTGTCCAATCACGCCCCATTGTGTCTCTGCGCTACTGATCGCAGGCACTGCACTGCCTTATACACGAGGTCCTCTGCTAAATCACAGTGCTAGTTGGTAGCATGAATATGTTGCATTTGTTCTTTAAGATATTCAAGATGAACTCAAATTAACCATTTGAGCCATCAGCACAACTGAAGGGTTGTTGTCTCTGTCTGTGAAGACCCAGCTTTGAAGGTTCAACTGACTAAACATGGCACCCACTCACTACATGCACCCATGTGTTGGTGTTGTTCCTGCATCATCATAGTGATGTTACCCAAATTCATTTTAGTCATGTTGGTTTGCTAATGATAGTTTTTAAAAGCATTAGCTAACTTCTTGGCTAATGCTAACTGAATGCTCCGACAACGTAACTGTTCAGTTGCACTGTTGATCCTTTATTATTATTATGATGGTCTAGGAACAACATCAGATCGTGCACGATAATAATAATAATAATAATGCACACATGCACTCTAGGCAGTAAATTTTCTTGGATATGTATCCAAGAAAATTTACTGCCTAGAGTGCATGTGTGCATTATTTTATGTTATCAACAGTCACACAAAGAACCAGAAGAAGAAATCACCAGTGTGGAACTGAAACTAGATAATGTTTGCCATTTTTGCCTGAAAAATGTGAAAAATGTTAGGGCCAATGGACAACAACTTTGCTTTGTTGTAGGGCTGCCAAAGTAAATAGGCTTCTAAGAATTTGGCTAACAGGGCTTATGGAGGAAACCAAACATCACAGTGAACAATCTGGAATGAACACATGTACTTTTGCACCCCTAGTCTGCATATATGTATTAGTCATGATTTGGTTAAGAATATAATTCATTGTTGGCAGTCTTACAGGATGCATAATGACCTCCTGTTTGAGCTCATTGAGGCCAACAATAGCCCTCTGGCAGAACTACACAAGGGGTGTGTGGTGTGAATGTATTGCTCCAGGGCACAGAATAATAGAAAGAAAAGCAAATCTGGAAGTTGGTAGCTTAGTAGACACAAAGATTGAAAGGGTGATAAAGCCCCAGTCATTTACTCGGTTTCAGGTTACATGCTAAATGTATTCCTGTAATTATTGCTTGTATGTAGTTGACAGGCCATTGTTTTGCATTGCCTGATATTGCTCTGCACAGGGCAAAAGTAGAGCTAGGGTAAACCTACCCAGACTGCTCTGCTCTTTTGAGCCTGAGCCCCCTGCAGCAGCACCCCTACTGCACCAATGGAGAAGCCTGACTGAAATTAATAAAGATTATGTGTTTTTTAATGTGCTGCTAATGTCGGTCTGAGTGTCTGTAGGGGGGAATCATGATAAAACACAGCTAGAGAGAAAGCAGAACAACAACTATAATGACAGCAATAATGAGATGCAACCTTGGAATAGCCGGCAAGACAAAAAACAAGACAAATACAAGAATCATGGAAAGTGGCAGTTTGGTAAGAGCTACGGAGGGGATAGCGTAAAACAAATCCATCAATTTATCAGAAACAACATGAAGCAGTGCACATCCTGGAGAGTTCCAGGCATCTTTCATGACATACAGTGAGCACGAGAGGCAAACGCAATCAATGCTTGCTTTGAAAGAAATCAATCAAATGCAATCAGAGTATTATAACAGAGCAGATAAAAAGAGCGTTTGTTAAAGCAACAGAGGCACAAGTATCCAAGTAGACATTAAGCCTCAGAATAGAGCAGTTTGCAGGACTCTTTGCTGTAACTGAACCAAGAGCTATTGGGAATGTCATTATATTATTAAACAACAGATTGTTGTCGTTTATGAGCACATCTTAATTAAAGGAAAGGTCAGTGGAGAGTATTAGCAGAAAACGGCTGTCAGAACTGAAGATTTAGTTTTGGTTGACTTTATTTAGTCGCTGGACAATGCAGTGCAGTCAGTATGTTCCATCCTATCCTGGTGACTGAAATCCCGAAAATCATTAGATCATAGATCCCAGTAGATGGGAATCTCATTTCAATTGGTGTATAGCCCATCTTAAGTAGTCTTAAGAGTCATCCTTGTTATTTGTCAGTCGATTCAGCAATCATTAGTCATCTCGCTCTAGTAGTTGGACAGCTTCGCATTACTGCTCCCCTCGAGCTAAATTTAGGTTAAATATGGTAAAGTATATATATGATGATTCTAACGATTTCTTAGCAGAAAATATCTTTCTGTCCCAAATCACTACTGTGTAATTGCTCCCTGTCTCCATATAAATAAGGAGTTTATGTTCTTCACTTGTATCCTAAGGACTGCTGTGGTCTTATTAAGACCAATCTCTCAATTCTTTCGCAATTCAATCATGTTTTACTGTATAAATTCCTCAAGTTTTAACATCAGCTTTGCTGAATGTCCCACTTGAGTGTATCCGCCAGCATCCTGTTGCTGGTTTCGTGACTGTTTCCTTCTCTGACATCTCTTGACTAGGGATGGGTATCGTTTAGGTTTTATCCGATACCAGTACCAAACCGGTACTTTTGAAACGGTGCCGGTGCTTAAACGGTGCTCGAACCGGTGCTTAAAGAATGGTGAACACACACTTTGTCCAAAAACCTCTCATGTTCAGCTGTTTTTTTGTAAAAAGATAACAATGTTAGCCTTTTCTGCAGCTATAGGGGATATATGGTATCACTCTTGGCTGGAAGCAGCTTAAACAATGGAAAAAACACAAACTTTGTCCAAAAACCTCTCATGTTTAACTGTTTCCCTCTTTTTCTTTGGTCATTTTAGCCTTTTTGGCCAGGGTGAAGGGAGTATCTGCCATCAAACTAGAAGACAGCCGCATGTAACTACGACAGTGTTAGTTCTAGTTCACCTTACATGCATTAATGTAATAACATGGTTAGCTTACTCAACGTAATTTACACACGAACAACATTAAGCGACTCACCCAGAGAAGAACGGCTGCTGCTGCATCATCATCCGTCATCATTTCTGCTACACTGGCAGGGCTAGGGGCCAGGACTCTCCTCTTCGGGTTCTTTGGGGATGTTGCTAACTCCGGGTCCGATAGCAGGCACCACACCCGCAGTAGATGAGCTCGGTGTGAGGTCTCGCAGCAAGCTATCAAATACGGTGCATTTCTCGGCTTTGAAAAAAACCCGTTGCCAGGTGTTTCATCAGATTCGAGGTGTTACCTCCTTTGACAGCATCACAGTATCAGCTTAAAGCACTTGTTGCAGGCTGCTGAGTTTGCATCTTTTGCTGTGAAGTACAGCCAGACTTTGACCGCTTCGCCTTGGGCATTTTTAATCTGTAGCTCTGCTCTAAAAGAACGTACGTACCTGGGCCCGCCTACTATCCTTGGAAAGGTAAAATGATTGGCTAGAATTCAAAGCGTATTACATCTCAGGGGGAAAAAGGCACTGAAATAAAGCACCGAAATGTGCGCTGATTTCTGGTCTGGTTACTACCGTTTATGTCAGAACGGATACCGGTACCCATCCCTACTCTTGACACATACTCTATGGTGCTGATGAGGAGCACTCAGGTATTTGGCTGTTGTCAAAGTGGCTTTGGTCTTTACTCCTACCCATTTGTCACAATTTAGTTCATTTTGGAAAGTTTCCGTAGTTTGATATGTGCCATTGTGAGATATGTGAGGTGTGTTATTCTGATCCTGCATGGTCACAGTCCTTACTGGTTTACATCTTCGTTTAGCCACAAAGGTTTTCCTTTTTGATTATTCAATGCCAGAATAATACAGATCAGCAGTTCTTTGTGGTAAAAGAGGCATTTCAGAGGGACTTAAGCATATTTGACCTATGTGTAAATGGCAGCTATGAGGGCAAACGGCTGTGGAGAATGCTTATTGATTTCTACTGGTGTGTATTTGCACAAGATTCATTTCTCCTTAGGATGCATTTGTGTTAGAAAAGGTCAGCGAACAGGGGCTTTAGTCATTCAAGCAGAGCTAAAGGGATTTCTGCTCCAAGATCCATCTGTTTTTGGAGTTTGTTGACAGGGTGGAAAATTAAAACTGTTGCTGTTCCCTCCCTCAGTCTTACCACAGCCACCCCTTCCCTGTTAGTGCAGGGTTATGATCTGGCATGGCACACATACAGGCTAAACAGCCTAAAAAGTCTGGGCACATGGCAGGATGCAAGTTTGGACCATCTGCTCCAGCTATGTGAACACATTTGTGTGTTTTCAATAGGGAGAGCTGCTGCATCAGTTGGGCAACAGCCATAAGTTGTTTAAGTGGACAGAGAGAGCTGACAAGGGGTTAGTTGACACAGACACCGGCTTGTCTCCAACAGAAAGATGCTTATGTTGCATGTGTCAATGACCGGTTTGCACCTCTCTGCTTTCGACTGTGTGGCAGGAAAGGTGACCTAACAGTGAAAGAACATGAACGCATAAAAGAGACGGGGCTGTGTGTGTACCTGTGTGTCCAGTCAACACTGCTGAGACAACTGTCGTGATTCGGCTTCTCTAGATTTTGCTTTGGTTTTTGTCAGTGTATTTCCAAGTAAACATTAAGTGAATAATTTAAAGGGATTTTAAAGCAGATGCCAAAACTTTACAAAAAAAAAAAAGAGAGAGTGGTTTTTCCTTTTCAGTGACTGCAGGGTTTATGCAAGTTTTATGTTAAGGTTAGGGGCTATTGTTGGTCTGACCATAGTCTAAATTCTTCTCATAAAGTTTCACTTGAATTGCCTTATTGTTAGAGCTGAATTCAGCTCTAACAATAAGGCTCATTGCCACCGTCCCACGCAATAGTCAATAATTAATAGTGTTGTGTAGGGGCATCCATTGTTCATAGGTGACTGTGCACCCCAATTCACTTAAGGTCGAGTTAAAGAGTGTTTATGGTTTTCCAGATGGATGAACTACAGTAGCCTTGATTGGACCTGAGGGTCAGTTCAGGGCATCTTGGGTTATGGGTTGATGGGGGAGCTTCAGTTGCTTTACAATGGGCGTCTCAATAGCTCTCAGGGACCCTTTTATTCTGCTGCTCTAGGTTCACGTTATGTGCCTAGAGCAGCAGGATACTAGATTAAAGTAATCCTCTTTTCAAGGCCAGACAATTGTTTTATTAGCTGACCACACAGGAGGTACAACCACCTCTGTATTGTCATGGGGGACCCTCTGGGAACCGTTTTGGGTGGTATTGGTGGCGGGTGGGCAGATGGAGAGAGGATTGTCATTTCAGTTCTCCTTAGCAATGATATGCATACATTACCAATGCGCCAATTCTCCTTGTTTAAGCTTTTGTATGCTTTCTGAATGTAAGTGTTTGGGTAGAGGAGATTAAACGATTCAGCGATCAATGAACACACATGCCTGCACCATACCTTGGTATGTGGAACATTTTTAAACGGAATAATTTCATTCATTAAATCATAACATGACACACATATGTCTCATAAGTGGTATACAAACATTTACTGACCAAGTCTCATATTTGTCGACATATTCATTGAATTGCACATCATATCATATTAAGTATGGACATATTTGCATGTCCTCCTCTCCTTTCTCTTGCTTTTTGTAACTTGTGGTCCAAATGTTTTTTCTTTGAATTGTTTTTCCCATCTTGTTTTTGCCAAACGACTCTCATCAAAATGCTGTTTCATCTCCTCTTTTGCTTGCTAGCTAAAGGCGTGGCACATTTCCAACTGAAGCAGAAAATGGCCTTTAAACCCTCTCCAAGATGTGTGTGTATGTTTGTGCTGGGAGATTGTTCTTGCGAGCTTTTGTGAGCGATGTAGCACGTGTGAGCTACATCGCCTGACCATTTTATTCCACTCAAGCTGAATTAAATATTGACAAAATAGTTTGACTATTTCACAAATAGCTGTGGTAATTTGAGGAGACATGATATGTCTCCATCTCATCATCATGTCCATGTCAGGAGCATTCTTTTTTGAGGGGGAACAAACCATTGTGTGGCTTCAGGATTCAACTTCATATGCTCCCCAGACGATGTATACCAGTTTCAAATTAACAAAAAGACCTTTACTATCAATCCAAGATAATCAACTGCCTTCTTTTTTATCATCAAACATACACTTTTGGAAACCATGAACCACTAAATCAGCACACAACTTCATTTAGTTGATAGATCTGATATAGACTGAACATTGAACAGCCATTCACCTTGACCATACCCCGTCTAGAGGTCACAATCTAGCACTGTATATCATAAATTCCTGTAAGGACAATATGGCAGTGTAGAAATAAATCTTAACTAAAGCTTTTTGATAATGTGATTGTATTGATCCACACCAGGAAATTGTTTTTTTCTTACTTCTAGCTGCAGATGAAAGGTCAGAAGTCAGGGACAGCTGGCTTCTCTGTTTAAAGAATACCTCTGTTGGTCCGTGCTATGGCTTCCTATTACTTTCATGAGCCAGGGAGCCACCGGTGTTAGTTTAATTCCTAAAGCATTAAAGTGTCAGCACATAGTTTGGTCTGCACGTTGCCCAGGTCTGGGGAGTCATGTGCATCCCACCAGGAATTGCTCTGAAACATGAAGATGGAAATAAAAAGGCACAGAGTTCGTGTGCTCTCTTTCACACATACACAGACACACATGGCATGACGTGCCAGTGGAGTTTTGCAGTGGATTAACCTCAAGGTTGCTGGGTGGGTGAGCACAGCCAGAGATTCAGCATGCTCAGAATTGGGATGAGAACCTTCTGCTGAACCACACATAGGGGAACACGCTCCATTCTTTGATGTTGGAAGGATTTGCACTTAAATGAGAATATGTTTGTGTGTCATAGTTTACAGTAAACTGGCTTCATTTGTGTTTGTTTGCACAAACTTGGGAGATTTTTATTAGTCTTTTGTTAGTGGGAGGGGCCGGGCTAGGGTTGGGCAGGAGAGCTGTAGGGCTTCTTCAGTGTGAGAAGATTTTGCCTGCCAAGTAGTATTTTAATATGGTCCCCCACTTGACTTGAAATATGGCTATTTCAATCAAATGGACCTAGAATTGCCTCAGGCTTGTTCAGCTCTGAGTGGGTTCATGAGTGTGCGTCCAAGTATAAGGGGGAAGAAAGGGAGGGATAGCAAAGATCCAGCAAGAGACCTGCAGGGTTTGCCAAGGCCTTTGATATCATATAAGCATGATATATATTGGTGCTCCAGAATAACATGCACCACAGTGTCTGTGGGGTTTTCTTTAAAACGACCATTAATCTGCTTAACATTGGCTAGATCTGACTATCACCTCGCAAATCCAGCCTTTGTTTATACAAATTATATTTACGTCCTACCATCTCCAGGACTATTTATTATTTTATTTTTATTACAAAGATTATTTTGATTATTTTTTCAGTTGAATTGAATTTGTTGAATTTATAGAGTGCCACTTAATGATATTCACGAAAGAGATTCTTTATATTCTAAAATAAACACCACATTAGAGAAAGAAACCCAAAAATGAGAGAATCCTTTATCAGAATCAGAATACTTTATTGATTCCTAGGGGAAATTATTTTTTGTTACAGTGCTCCATTATAAACAAACATTAACAAAGACAGACAATACACTAACTAAGAATAGCACAATATATACAGGCATATATATACATAAAAGTAACTTATTAATAAATAGCTGAAAAAGAATGAGTAATAAGTTGGTGACAGTGGGAAAGAAGAACTCCTTTTTAAGAGGTTTAGTCTGCCATCAGAACCAGAACCATTTAAAATGTACTGATGGCGTTTGAGTCAATTGATATTCATGGTAGTTTTTAGTTCCTCCCTCTCTGGAAACAGGGCTTGGTATCGATTCCGACTCACAAGGTCCTGATTCGATGTGATTCAATCTGATTAGACATTGACTCAGATAATCAGAGATATTATAATTAAAGTAATATAGCATGTAATATAGCATGTATGTGTATATATATATATATATATATATATATATATATATATATATATATATATTTTATATATATATATATATATATATATATAAAAAAATGTTCATGCCTTTTTAATTTGTCATTTATTACATTTTCACGGCACATTCTGCACCAAATCTCTGTGCGTTCATCATTTGTTTGAAGCCAGCTCACCTCCTGCAACCACTTTTCCGAGAATACGCGCTTCTTTTGGGGTTCGGACTCCTTCTGACATTTCTTTGGAGGTGGAGGAACACCAAAGTAATTGCTTAAAGGAGCTTCACGACATCTTTAAGAGTTCTAAACAAATGTCTGTCCTCCTCCAGAAAATCTTATGTACGCAAACACGCGTTGCAACTTCTTATCTTGTGCGCGTTTTTTATTTTGACAGCGAATGCGCACCTGCGCATTCGCAGGTGCGCAACCAGGGCTGCACACTTATGTGCAGCCCTGGTTATTTAGCTCGTCATATTGCAGCCACAGAAATGCTTTTGTCCATGAAACCATAAAGCTGCACTTTCTTTTTGCCTTATAGTCTGATTTGTCATAACTTTTCCGTTTTGTGGTAAGCTTTTCTTTGGCTGTCACTTCTTCACCCTGACCTGTCTTATTTGGCTCAGCAGAACTAAAATATATATCCTGCTGCTTTTACACACGCACTCACATAACGCTCAGCGATTCTCTGCGCGATCAACCTCTCACATGTTTAAGCTGCGGGAGATTTCACTTGTCATGTTTGCATAGTAAGCTAACGATTGATAAGACGATGTCAGAGGAATTGGTGCGCAAATTATCATCACTCACCAATCAGTGCTGTCGCTCTCTATACACAGTTCACGCGATTGCAAAGTGAAAGCAAAAAACAAGCGCAAATTCAAACGCGATTTCAATATGTCACATATTGACAGTGGCTCATAGATGCCAATGACATAATTACCCAGCTACATTTCCGAAAGAATGCTAAAGCATTGACATATATTTTTCCTTCCTACGATAGGCCGACGGGCAGGGCAGAGATAGATTTTGGTAGCCCGACTGGAAAAATTGCTAGCCCCTGGATGTTGGGCTAGCGATTTTGCGAGCCCTGTATCTGATTGAGGAATCACTCATCTTTGGAAAAGAGAGTTTATTACAGAGAAATGTCTCTTTCCAAAATAAAAGCTATACTATACGCTTCTTCTGAGCTATATTCTCAGCAGCATATTAAACATATCAGGTCCCCATAAAGAGAATCATGTGCTAACGGCTGTCTAAATGACTCGGTAAAGTTTGTAGCATGCATGCTTGTTGTTTTTGTCTGCTTCCACTTGTCTTTGCACTAGGATGATGTGGGCGTAAATGTGCAGTCATATTTGTTGTGTTCCCACTAGTGCTGTCAGCGTAAATCTCGTTGAAATGACGTTAACGCCACAACACGGCAAATCTCTGTTAACGAGCTACCGCGGATCGCCCCGTGCATGGGGCTGGACGGCCAACACGTTAACGAGCTAACTGCGCTAACACACTAGTTCCCACCCATGTAATTGAGCATTGCGTGGCACATCCAACATACTGTTTTACTTTAGTCCATGACGCGCTTACCTTCAGGGTCACACTTCACATGAAAACCAAAGTAGTTCCAAACGCCAGATCTGAATGAGGGTGGGGGAGGTTCAATTTGCCATGTTGCAAGGAGAGCTTAACTTCTGTCTTGCTAGCTTGCCCTGCGCTCAGTGAATCTGCGTTCGACTACTCCGCCTAGGCTGCACTGTCGAGCGCAGATCCACTGAGCGCTCAACACAGACAGCACCGTCAGAAGGAAAGTTGATAAAATAAATAAAATTTTTTGTATTGTTCGATACATATGCGTACTGAACCGAAAGCACTGTATCGAACGGTTCAATATCGATACGAGTATCGTTGCACTCCATTATATATATATATATATATATATATATATATATATATATATATATATATATATATATATATATATAAATAACATATGAACATTACCTGATGCTGCTGAAGTGAAGCAGAGCAAAGGCTTGGCATAATTGTCAAATTGGCATTTTAAAAAGTTTACATTTCTTTGGTAGTAAACAACAGAAATGAGGCTTTCTTGTCTGAGGTCATTTTTAAAAAAAACAAACAAAAAAACATATAAAGCATGAACCACATCAAGTAAGGTACATGTCACAATGCAACTCCGAACTAACATTGTGCTTCCAAGTTGGTCTGATCTTCCAACTACACACACACACACACACACACACACTGGCGTCCCTCTAGTCTGTGTGAGATAATGAGCGCCTTTTGTGTCGTCTCGCTGATGCATGTGGGGCGAGACGATGTGGCCTCACAGTCATATTAACTCTAGACTTCACCGCTGTCAAGCATTGCCTCTTAACCACTACTACCCAGTACTTGCTGCTCCTCATCCATCCTTACACTATCACCTTTTCAACACGTCTGGGTTTGATAAGACACTGAGACCACTGACATTGCTGGGCATTTAGGCTGCAATAAAAGCCATGAAACATCGCACCTTGAAATGTAAAGCGCTTTGGGGTCCATAGGGACTAATTATTAGTCCTTTATTTATCCAGGTAAAAAATCTCATTGAGATTAAAAATCTCATTTTCAAGAGAGACCTGGCATCATGGCAACAAAAGTCAAAATACACATACCACATAAGTATATAACATATAAAACAAATACAATATCCCATACCAACATGTGTAAAATATACAATAACAGATCAAATTAAAAGTACATTAAAAACAATCACACTGAGTAAAAGAGTTATTCTCTCGTTCCTTTAAGACAGACTTAAACTCTTCCAAGGTAACCAATTCTGATCATTTCAGTTCCTTCTGCAGATTATTCCAGGAAGCAGGGGCAGCGTATTTAAAAGCCTTTTCCCCCAAAGTAAAGTGCTACACAAATACAAGCCATTTACCATTTGACAGATAACTTTATCTGTTTTCCCCCTGCCCCAAAGAGGTGAGGGGCACTCTTGATTTCTCACATTTTAGCGCTTATTTCAATTTTGGGTGGTAATTTATATTAAGTGACTGTGATAGTATATATTAAAGCATCGTAAACAGAATCAGAGCATGACATGAATATTGAATCCAATGTAATTTTCTTGCTTCATGATTGTGTTGTAAGAGGAGGTTAATGTATGCTAATAACAGGCTTATAATCTGCTTGTAATGCATCATGGGGACTTGTGGATGTCATTTCAGTGTTGTCTGAGCACAGTGGCTAATAATTGGTTTTCCAGGGGTTTGCTGTGAGACATGCTAGGGCTTTCGTGTGATGTTAATTTGGACTGCAGAGATTTTTCTGTCAGCTTCTGTCCAAGATTGGTAGCCACTTCAGTGCTCTATCAAATGTATTATTTGAGTTGCTTTCTTTTCAATGCACGACCCTTTTAATCCCACTGAGAAAAAAGTGACTTAGTTCTCAGGCTTTAGGGCCAAATTTTTTTCATCTAAACAAGGAAATATTTTTTTGTGCTCTTATCAGTATATCTAGTGAGAGCAGCCATTAGGTTTAGTGGTTGCATGGAGAGAGTCTTGTTAAGGTTGGGTGGGTGGGTGGGTGGGGGTGGGCCAGCTGCTGTGGCTGTTAAATGGACTCAGCAGTAGCGCTCGTGCTATGGCACATTAAGGAACAAAAGAAGATGGAGGGAATACATTTGTTGGTGGAAGTGGACCTGACATCAGTGAACACGTTATCCAAGTGTGTTCTTGAAGGGGGAGGCATCAAGCAGCTCTACTTGGGCTGAGAAGGTGACCCTTGTGGGCTTCCTAAAGGAATAACTGAAATATCCTCTTGATGTGATTCTCATTCATTTAACTTCAGCTGACTGCAACTGACCACGAGCATTTCCAGGAACCTAAACCACATTATGTCGTTTAGTCAAGGCCATAAAATACACAGGTCAAAAAACTAAATGGCAGCACCAGGACACAAAATGGAATTGCACTTCAAACCAAGTCATGGCATTCCACATTTCAGGTCAGCGAATGTAGATAAAGAAATGGTAAGAGCTTCATCACAGTGTGTGTGTGTGTGTGTGTGTGTGTGTGCGTGCACTGCGGGGGATTTGTAATCTCCAGTCAGCCTGTAGATTGCTCTGAGCTGGTCATATTGGATGCAGACGGTGCTTTACTGTATTTGCCGCTACAGCTGCTGTGCAGCATATCTGCACAAGTGTGAGTATTTGTATTGGGTGTGGTGAGGAGGAGGAGGAGGATGGTGCTTACAAGGACATCTGTCTCCAACTGTGAGACCCCCACCTCCCCCACATCCTCCAAAGGCCTTCCATCACCAGGGAAGCAACACGCATACACACCAATATCCTGCGTGGGCCGTTTCATCATGGTGTAACGGCTGATAGGGATCGGAGGGGGTCCACTCGGGGTAATGACAGTGGCTGATAGAAGGTGGCTTCTGATGAGGGCCCCTGATGGGCCTGAGGGCCTAGACAGATATTGCCTTGAGGAACAAGCAGCACCTATAGGGAACAGATAAGATGTATGTATATGTGTTTTTGTGTGTGTGTGTATGTGTGTGTGTCTAAGCAGGCCTGTTAAAGGGATAAGAAGGATGTTGTACTTGAGCAAAGGAGCAAAAAACATCAGCATGTCTTTGCATGTGTTTACACCAAAGCAGATTGCTTCATGTCAGGAAAGGATGTAAGCTGATGGATTGACACATGACCAGCTCAATCCCCCACAGCAGAGCTTGAACCTGACGCTTTCTTTCAGTTCCCCCTCCTTCCACCGTATGAATATTTATTTTTTTGTGTGTGTGTGTGTGTGTGTTTCACTCCTTGGAACATTAATGACAGTGATAAAGGCATTTAATTAAAAGTGAGCCAGAGCTCACCCCCAGAGGTGTTTTTTATGTCCAATTAAATGCTTAAATGGTACACTGATATACAGAAGCGTCCTTATACTTTACCCACGTGGTAAATCACACTAGTCTCTTGGTCACAAAAAAGTATTACTTCTGTACTTTGTTTTTTATGAAACAGATTAGCTCCTATGATGCCTTCATTTTCAGGATGAGTACTCTATAATTTTCAAATCAATCATTGTGTACACTACAAGCAGTTGTGGAACGGCTGACAGTAATCAAACAGATATGGTAGCACGTAAGAGAGGGTGATGATGTGTAAATCTGTTTTCAAGAG
The DNA here is from genome assembly GCF_963576455.1 of Neolamprologus multifasciatus. Taxonomy (NCBI): domain Eukaryota; kingdom Metazoa; phylum Chordata; class Actinopteri; order Cichliformes; family Cichlidae; genus Neolamprologus; species Neolamprologus multifasciatus. The sequence goes on along the minus strand of NC_140448.1, from coordinate 1,994,474 downwards.
ATTAAAAGTGTGGATGCAAAAAGAAATCTCTTTAACTATTGTTTAAGTGGGTGATTATTTTCTCGTCTGGGCTTTTTGTTGATAAAATTCTTGTTAAAAATACCCAAACTGGTCTATTTGGGAACTTTGTTTGAGAGCAGTATGGTGAAAAGTTTAGGTTTTAGGGATCTGAATGAATCCATAGAGACCATTTAGCATTGCTTAAAAGTATATGAATTAAGATGTTTAAAGCTCGTTCTATTAAGAAATGAACACAAAATATCTGCTGAGCACTCTGCTCTTTGACAAGTCTTAAAATGAGATAAAAAAGAGCAACAAACCATGACATATTGTACCATTTCAATATTTATGTTGCAAAAATTAAGCCAAAATGCAGAAACAGTGTGTGAAAGAAGCTGCCAGATGCTTCTTATCAGATTATTAAATCATCAGCAAATGTGACTACCTCTTGTTTCTTGACCATAATGCACAGTGCCATGTTTGGCACTAAGGTGCCTAATCAAAGTCCAGACATCAACCACATTGAAATGTTGTGGCGGAACCTTAAGAGGAATGTGCATAAAGGAATTTCTGCAAATCTCAAGGAACTACAGTAACTTTATAAAGAAATTCTTTCACAAAGATGGAAGAGACTAAGAGTTGTATAGAACATAATTACTTGGAGTGCTGAAGCTGAACACACAGTGTTTTTGGTGTTTTGGCTTCATTTTTGATAAATAAATCATGCAGTTAAAATTATGTAACAATGTAACAAGTTGTGTTGTTGTTCATCTAATGTTTGTACTTTAAGGACTAGTAAAGCGCTATACAAATACAGGCCATTTACCATTTAATAATTTGAAATTTGGCAAGGTTCAAGAAGGAAGGAATGTGTTTTTGTAATTATTTTTTGACATATAAAACCTTAAAACTGAGAGTCTTTTTGACCATACATGGTACAAGATCAACAGGACCCTAAGAGTCCTTAGCAAGTGTTCAATGGGATGTGAAGAACAATACTAGGCAAACTTCAAACCAATTGCTTGAGTCAACATCAAGTATGGGACTTATCAAGGAGATGCTCTGTCCAGAACAGACAGAATGAGGAGATTGCACTACCAGAAAGCAACATTGCAGACACTGAGGATGGTACCTTGGAACCACACAAAAATAGGAACCGTATAGAGTAGGGGTGGGTTTTTATAATCGATTTATCGATTAAAATCGATTCTGGCTTGGATGACGTAAAATCGATTCATTAAAATCCTGAATCGATTTTTTAATATAAATTTATTTTGCCCGAAATGCCAGAATCTCTGGTGAAATCTCACAAAATTTCAACAACCACCAAACAGCTAAGACAGTAAATGAGAGCAGGAACATGGATTCTGCACAAAGACTTAAACACACAGCGCGACCCGCAGATCAGAATCAGTGAGATGTCGCCTTTCTCACAGTCGGGGCTGAAAGCCGACAGCGCGCTGATTCTGATCTGTCGGCGGTCCGCGCTTTGTGTTCACGCCCTTTATGCGCTGATTCTAAAGCTGTTAGTTTGATCTCTCCAAACAATATTGACCGAACCAGCAGCAAAAGAAGATCCAAACTAGGCTTCACATAAACAACGTCATGAATTCACTCTGACTTTTATTGTTTTGCTTCGACCACGATGCACAGCTCTCTCTCGCATGCTCGCTCTCTCTCCCTCTCTCTCTCTCTCTCTCTCTCTGTACTTCAAGAACAGTTTTCCATCTAAAAATCTGTTTTCTTCATTATTCGCTTGCTTGTTACGCACAAGTCTACCGTTGTTTACAGCGCTGTCGGCCGACGGTTTTTTTTTTTCGTTTTATATACTTCCGAAAATAAAACCTAATTTCTGCCCTTCAATACCGAACAAATTTAAACTTTTTAAAATTATGCAAAATGCAAAACGCTCAGCCTTGTCTCTAATAAAACCGCTGTAACTTCAGAGGTAATGTTCATGTGTTGATTAATGGTTTTCTTTCGTTTTTGATCTACTGCAGAAAATTTTTATAAAATCCCAGAACAGGAAAATCACCTTCATGTTTTTCTGTGTTTTATCCTCAGCTACTTTGACACAAAGGCCTCTGCTGTGATGCTCACACCTTTGATAAAGTCTTGGTGTGTCAGCTTCCTTTTTATAGATACAAAAATATGTAAATGTACTGATCTGAATTATAATATTTCTGACTGTCAAAATTTCCCAGATTCAAATCAAAGTGAATCGAATCGAATTAAATCGAATCGAATCGAATTAAATCGAATTAAATCGAATCGTGGATCGAATCGATTCGGGACCCTGTGAATCGGAATTGAATCGATTCTAGAAATCAGTGACGATACCCAGCCCTAGTATAGAGGCCACTAGGAAAGCTGCAAACACCAAATACCTGCAGAGAATATGTCCTGAGGAGTGAGCTGAATGGGAAGAACAACATATTTAATTTCCTTCAAGATCTTTCTTTCATTCAGAACTTACGCCTTGGCGGTCGTCGGGTACCCTGCTGGGATAATAAGCTGGACAAATATATATCTAAAATAAAATTGAAATGCAAAATTGTTATCAAATATGAAATGATCAGTAATGCTTGGTTTAAATACCACAATGAATGAAATAGCTGACAAATAAAGAAATCCCATTTTGCCAAAACATTGTCCACAACTGTTTGAATTTGGACAAATGTGTATTGTCATAGTTGTATGTATTTGAATGGGAGAAGCTTTTCACTGTCCATTTGCAGGATTTTCACTTTAATCTCGTGTCTCGTATCTCCTTATTTTCTATGTCTGTGCTTTGATTAAAGTGCAGCATTCAAGCCCAGTGGTGGGGATTACTCTGGCTTTGTTGAAGGGGTTTAAAGAAAGGGTCAAAGTGCACCCTCTTAATTTGGGCCCCCAAGGGCCTCTAGGTAAGTGCCGGTGCCTAATTAACATCTAGAGACCCTTTTTTTTGCTCAGGTTTTGGTGCTTGTGGAGGGGTAGAATGGGAAGGATCAGGGGCCCCTGGAGCCATGATTTCACTGTGGTGTGTGACAGGTCATCGCTGCAGTCCTTTAACCCCACAGCATGGTAATTCAGACCTGCGGTCCAATCAGCTGTCCTATTTCATTTCTTACTTTGCGTGACAAGATGGGATCCTGAGCAATTTAGTCAGGTTTTTGTAATCTATGAATAGTGGTTAAGAGAAATGTTGGCAGCAGGCATAGATAAGGTCAGGGGCGTAGTTTGGCATATCAAACAAGGATTGGAGTGACCAGTGAGATTCAGCAAGCCCCAAATACTTTGTGGCAAAGTAATTGGCCATCAGGATATGGGGCAGAATGCAGTCATAAGCTGTCGTTTCAGCCCCGAAAGAGGCACAGATAAAGACAACGGTAACATAGTAGTTCAAATGAACTGAGTAGACATGTATTTTATCAAGGCAAACATAAGCACCAGCTGTGTTCGCTAATGAGAAAACGAAAAATATCCTATTGTCTGCTGAAACACCAATATACCCGTTTCCCATGACCTTGATTACAAACAGAGCTGACTGAGTTATCCCCACTCTCACATTCAAAGACGACACAACGCTATCTTGACAGGAAGAAGAATGAGCCTTTGTGGTGTACAGGCTGACACTGAGATACCGCACAAAGCCAGGTGATTCAGATAAAGAAATGCTCTCATATGAATGGATAGATGCATGGGCCGATAGATATATGGATGGTGATGATAACCATAATATCCTGGGGGCTTTCTTGGCCTGTGGGCGTTGACATGAGGGGAGATGTGTCATTAATCAGATGAGCCAGTGACCCTCCCCTGTTGGCCTGTGACATTACAGCAACATTGCTGCTTTTTCACTCCAAAGGTCCATCACATATTCTTGTGTGCATAGACACTCATGTCTTATAAATATATTTAAGCATCTTCGCTCAGTCCTGAAATCTGATATCTTACAGTAAGCTATTAGCTTACAGTACTGTGCTGACAATTTAGGATAGATTATTTTGATTAAATCTAAACATTTAGTTTTTAATTTAGTGTCAGTAAAGATGTCATTTGACCATTAAGCCCACCACCTGTTTCATAAATGTAGAGATTATCTCGTATTTATTGGAGTGCTTTTTCATAAATTCTGCACTTGTGTTGAGTTTAAAATTAAACACTAGGGATTACACCAGCCACCACAACTATGTGTTCCTGATGATCTGATCTGATTGTTGGTCTGATATCTTTGAGCATAAGAGTAACACACGTTCAACACCGATTTTTGTAGTTTCCACCACAGCAGGTGGGTATTACAAACTACAGCCAGTCTGTGTCTGGCATAATGGCGCAACTGGTAATTAATAGAAAATGGCCTTTTTAAATAGGAAGCAGCAGGAAACACATTCTTTTCTATATTCAGTTGTTGTATTTAGCATGTAGCGGCACAAGCCATGTGATGTACACTTGGGAGACCAGTAGAAATGTACTGGTACTAATGCAGTAAAACAGTGGTCCCCAACCTCTTTTGCAACACGGACTGGTTTATGTCCGAAAATATTTTCACGGTCTGGCCTTTAAGGGCTCGTGGATGAATACAACAAAATAAAACCAGTACCGATAGCAAAAGAAAGGAGATTCATTCATAACACACGGGAAAAGACCCAGGGAAATGATAAAAATGCTAAAAAATAATGATAAAAACCAATAAAAATCCTGAAAACCATAAGTTTCACACCTGAGCCTGGTACCAAACGACTCACGGACCGGTACCGGTCTGTGGCCCAGGGTTTGGGGACCGCTGCAGTAAAAAGAGCACTCACACAATAATGCAACTTCTTTCTCTGGTCTAAAATCTCCAACTTATTCATACCTCAAATTTGGGGAATTGCATTTAATTTGTTGTACATGTTATGCAACAGCAAGACAACCCTTTGAAATTTCCCCCGAACATCACAAACATATCTGTCAGTTTTGTGCGCTGGGCATTTTAAATAAGTTTTGTGCTTTCACGGAGAGGTGATATACTCGACAGCTTTTCTGAGTAGTCTGTGAAGAACTGCCAGTGTAAATTAGGATGCCAGTTTTTGACATGACTTGCACTTTTAAGATGAAGTAACAGCTTTCTCTCTGTTTGACAGCCATACGAGCCATGCAGATCTTTGAACACTCAGGAGAGACTTGAGAGACATGATTGGAATGTTATTATATTGATATGACTCACTGATATCAGCGAGACCCCCATAATGTCTAAAAATCAGACATACCACCCTCTTACATCAATTAATCATCTATCAGCTCCTTGATGTTCAAATCTCTTGTCTCCTCATGCCTTCAAAGAAAACGTTTTATTTTAGGGCGGAACTGTAAAACCACTCAAAATTGTACTTTGAAAGAGTTGCCGAATGACTTTGGAAGTTTCTAAATAAATACTTAAGAAAATATGGCTTGATTTACTTTTCAGATCAGTTAGAGAGGCTTTTTGGAGGGTGTCTGGAGCAGATAAGAATGACACAGAAGTCTTTTCGTTGCTTGCGAATCCCTAGAGTGGCTTAGGCCAGACTTACAGCCTGCAGGCCGGCATTGGTGTTGGCCTGTTCCTCGTGGACCATTGTTGTCAGTACATCATCCCAGACAACAAAACCATCTTCCACATCTGTAATCTAAGAGGTCACAAAGCTCTAGAGACTGAACTGAGAAAAAAATAGCCCGATGCCTTCAGGTAAAAGCCACAAGATGTTGACTACAGAGGGATGAATTTGAAAGGAGGCACTGTGACCTGAAGAAAAATCTCTCATGTTTTATGAATAGACTCCAGCAAGGCATAAGAAAGGGAGTTATTTCTGAATTCAAAGTGACTTCCTGCAGTCGATGTAGTTGATTTATTTGATGTGTTTGTTTGAATGCTCATGTTTTTCTTGTGTGTATTTATGCATATACATTTGCCAAGGGAATGTGTGTGTTCATCTCAGAATGAGCTATTTACCTACTCGTGCGCACCACCTACAAGAGCCTTTTTTACTGATGTACTATGATGAAGCATGAATGACATCCAGTCAATGGAGACCTCAGGGAAACAGTATCAATATTATCAACAGCAGTGCCTTACTATGTTTCCTATTATTCAACTCGGTGAAAGACGACCCTAAGATTTTCTTTTCACCTTTTTTGTTGATTTTAAAGGCTAAATATTGTTGTTACCACATATGACAATTATAAACCCATTTAAACAGCAAAAAGTTTACACTCGTTCTAAGCCAGCTACAGAGAGCAGGATACTTGGTTAGAGACTGAACCCCAAGTTGTTCTCCAATGCATTCACTGGAGTGTGAGTGTTATACAGAAAGCACTGGTGACCAAAGCGTTGTGCGAATAGGTGAATGAAATGTTTTGCATAAAGTGCATTGTGCGCTCAAGTAGAGTAGAAAAGCACTGTATGACAGTCCCTTTACCATTTGCCTTCGCATCTTCACCTTTTTTTCCCAGTTCTGAGAGATGATTTCCGTCAGACGCCCAGTGATGTGGTGGTGGCAGCAGGGGAGCCGGCTGTCATGGAGTGCATCCCTCCCAGGGGCCATCCGGAGCCCACCATTTCTTGGAAGAGAAACAACATCCGGGTCAATGATCGAGATGAAAGAATTACTGTAAGTTAAAAATAACCTAAACAAGTCTGGTTTAAGGTTAAATTGCATTTTACTTCTGGTGGAAGCTATTACTAACTGACAAGTTGGTAATAGCAAGTTTTATACAAGTTTTATACTTTTTTAAAATAAAATTTCAGGTAATTTTCACTCATTAATTTGTATTACTATTAACAGAAGACACTGAGCTGATAGATGTTAAAAGACACATTTAGAATATATTTAAAACCAGACTTCCACACACATTACCCACTATGACCAAATGATGAATTGCGGCTTATTGAAGTTAGTTACCACAAACAGAGCAGTGAGTGATGCTTGTGTGACGACTGGCTTGGAGCGAGAGCCCTTGTCAAGTAATTTTAAGAACTAGCCACAGAGCCATCTGTCATAACACACACTGAAAATGACTAAGTGGCTTCTCTCTCTCTTCACTAACATGCCTCAATATCCTGTTTCCAACATTTTTCCATGTCTTCTCTCTGTCCCCTCCTCCACTCATCTGTTCCTTTCTGTTTCGTCTTCCTGCTCTTCCTTCTGTCTTTAACTTACGGTGCCCCTCAATTTCAGATCCGTGGAGGAAAGTTGATGATTTCAAACACCAGGAAGAGTGATGCTGGCATGTATGTGTGCGTTGGAACCAACATGGTTGGAGAAAAAGACAGTGATCCTGCTGAACTAGTGGTATTTGGTGAGTTGTTTTTGACACTCAGCTAGCAAATATTGTCTGGGAAACTAAACATGAAGTCATACAGTCAACATTATTAGTATCAAATATCCTTTTGGGAGCATGCTTGATTGTTGTAGTGGTCACACAAATGCAATGGCAAAAGATAAATTGTTAACAGAATAAATTGGAGCCAATTTGCTTCCAGCTGTTAGCCAATTGGCTCAAATATTAAACCAAATTATCAATATAATTCCTCTGATCCTTTTAGAAATAATTCTTTGAGTTAAGTTGCTTCAACTGTGTTAAAATGTTCACTATAAGATTCCAAAAAACAGTGAAAGTATCTTCTATTTTGTGCCTGTCTGTATTTTTCTGGGGTTGGACATTCTTTCCTTGGCTGATATTGGAGGATTAGATTCATCTTTCCCACCCAGCTGCTCTTTGCTTTGCTCTCTTGACTTTTCTCCTCCCGTCTCTGATTCTCTGCTGTGCTCTCAGTGGAGCAGTACCACAGGCATCAAAGTGTGTATCGATCCCAGGAAACGGATGGAGAATTGATATTTTCTTTTCAGTCCCTTGGATCTCCTGTTCACCACCACCCACACGGCCACAAAATTTAGCTCCTTCTGCACATTGTAGTGCAGCAGTAAACTCAAACCCTGGCATGTAATGCATAATCTATAAATGTATGGTTCCTTAAAATGCATGACTTGGCACTTTCCCTAATGTTTAATATTACTGCCATCTGCAAAATTGAAAGATAATAGCCAGTGCACATCTGCACTGTTTTTTCTGCCCATCCATTTTCTGCTCCCGAATCACAGACTAAGCAAAGTTGTCAAGACATTTCTCACCACCGCGACTTTTTATACCTCCAGCTGTGGGGAATGGTTTCACACCGACTATGATCATGGAAATACCTGCAGCTCTGAGCCTATTTAGGCTACGTCCACACGTACCCGGGTATTTTTGAAAAAGCAGATTTTTCTATGCGTTTGCACCTTTTGTCCACACGTAAACGGCGGAAGGCGTGGACAAAATATCCACGCCTTCCAGTGTGGATATTTTTGAAAACTCAGTTTTTGCTTTTACGTGTGGACGAGAAAAACGCAGAAAACGCAGCGTCAAAGGTGTGCGCGTTTATTTGACGTCACACTGTGCGCCACGTTATTGTTTCGGTGAAATGAATTTCTACAATACTGTTACTGTTAATTGTTCTCTCTGCAGTGTTTAAATGCTTACATATACACACACAGTTACTGTCCCTCCACACATACGACTCGGTTCTGCTTCTATGCTCCAGCTTTGTTTACTTTTTCCCACCGAGGCTTCTAGACTTCTGATTGGCCAACATTTCTACACGGTTAGGAATATAGCGCCACCTGTTGCTTTGGCATGTTCCTAGCAGCGTTTTCTTTCATTTCTGCCTTTACGTGTGGACAGGATTATTTTTTAAAACGGAAACGGAAAATCTCAGTTTTCAAAAATACCCGTGTACGTGTGGACGTAGCCTTAGTCTTACTTGATTCTCCAACATGTTTCACTGTGATGATTGGACTTTGGTATTTAAAAGCTTTTATTTGCTGAGTATTGAATTTAACCTACTGCAGCAATCTACTTCCAATGCTAGACAGCCTCTGTCAATTTTGAGATACTGCTAACAACAGCTGGTAAATATTTATTACCAGCTTGTGTGTGATTTGATGTGGGGTTATTTTGTTCCTCGTTTTGTCTTAATAAAAGTTTAATCTTGCTCAGATCAAGTATTAAGACTCATGGTGAGAGTGACCGATTTTGAAATTATTTTTAGTGCGAGGTTTAACAATTCCAATCCCTCAGTGTTTTTCCCCCTCCATCATTCTGAGTAAACTGCTTGGGTGCAGCAAATGGACATCAAATTATTCTCTTTATACGGCCAGCCTATTCCATATGTGTCCACTCATCCATTACACGGGTAGTCCTATAAAGTGCTAACAAATATCGAGTCAACCTGTAATTAATAGGTATGAATTCTTATCTGTCTAATTTCAGAGAGGCCAGTGTTCACCAAACAGCCGGTGAACCAGGTGGTGTTGGCAGACGATACAGTGGACTTCTCCTGCGAGGTACACGGAGACCCGACTCCGACTGTCCGCTGGCGCAGAGAGGAGGGCGAGCTGCCTCGGGGCAGGTCCGACAACAGCAGCGCAGTGCCGTTGCTGCACACTCACAAATCACTGCACTGAAACTCAATCCCCACTGCCTCACTGTTACTTAGATACATCATTTGTTGCTCCAAATAGCACTTGTTATTATCATTTCACTAATAATATAACAGCTTCCAATTAGAGAGCAACTGTTTGTCCATCCGATTTTCTTATAGTTAGGTGTGAAGGAAAGTAATTCAGAGGATTTTCTGTGAGTGGAGGAAGTCCAGCTGACTTGAATTTGCCCCAAAATTACATGTGTAAAATAACATATTAAAGAAAAGAGAAAACACTATCATTCGCTTTCTTGTATGTAACGACCGAGAAATGGAAACAAATCAAAGCTCCTGCTGAGCTCGTAATGATTGCTTTTTAAGTGCTGTGCTGCTTACAATACAAATAGAAAGTTATTACTAGAATCTAAATGTGTGAGTCCTGTGGCACAGCAGCTTGTGTTAGTAACGGATGGACAGCCATCCCTGTTGTAAGCTACTTATTTGTTAATCAGTAGAGTTCAGTACTACGAGACATGCTCAGAAAGGAGTATCATGTGGTGTTTGCACCATCACTGTGTTACTGTGAGTGCCCTACTCTCTCACACCTGTCTGCATGATTGGATGAAACTTTAATGACCTGTCAGGGGAAATAAGGTAAAATGTTCCCTTGTCAACAGCGCGACTCAGGCCTGTGTCCACAGAGCTGTGCAGTAAACACAAAGCTGTATGTTTAAAAATCTGATTGGAACATTTAAACAGCCATGTTTTAAAAAAAGAAAAACATGAAAACTACCAAAATGTATTGTTCTAGTAGCGACAACGCTCACACATTTACTGAACCAGACAACGTCATATTCATTCAAACCATCTTTTGAAGATTTCAGAACATGAATCTAACACTTGCGTTGACTTTTTCCCCAGATTTGAAATCCGCAGTGAGAATAGTCTGCGTCTGACCCAGGTGCGAGCTGAAGACGAGGGCACCTACACCTGCGTGTCAGAGAACAGCGTCGGCAAAGCGGAGGCGTCGGCTGCCCTGCAAGTACACGGTACAGATGTACACAGGCACACTTATGTATATAAGATGTTTTAGTTTTACTGCATTCGTAGTGATTCAAAGTGTAAAAGGCTATATTTAAACATTTCACATATTTATGTAAGATGTTTTTTGAAAACTAGGAAACAATCAACAATTGCACAGACTTATTAAAGAATCTTTCTAGAAATACGGTTTGAGCACCCATGATCGCACGAGTAAACTGTTTGCACAGATGGGCAGCTTTGCTATGACGCACCACAATCTGCCCACTTGTCACCTACAGCAATGCTGTCTCATTTCATTCTTGTTCTTTTCATTCTGGTTGTTTACGTCAGACGGCCAGGATTTTAAGAACATTGTTTCTACGTGGAGACACCGCCTATTAAAACATCAGAAAAAGAGGCTGCTAGACATGAGTTGGTTATAACTCCCCCATATCATGCCATTGGTAATCCGCTGTTAACTGAAGATTACAGAGAAATGAAGTGAAAAATGGATTTTAAGTTCCTTTCAAGCCTCAGCTCGTCATTCCTCTGGAGAGAGATCCGAGATCAAAAAGAACTGAAATTGCATGGGAATAAAGTCAGTCCCTTGAAGAGAGATGCTCAAATGAGAAAGCTGTCATTTGTGATGATAAAAGGGAATTTTTAGAGTTTTATTCTGTAACACTCGGTGCAGTGAGTTGGCCCTCTGGTACTCCTGAACACTCGCACACACCTTATGCTCGTATATGTATAAAAATTCAGCAGCAAACAGACAGACAGATATATTTAAAAAAAAAATAACATGCAGAAATACACAACATGCACCTAATGGAGTTTTGAAATGGTGATTTCATTTATTAAAGAAGAACAGCTATCCAAACCTACCTGGCCCTGTGTGAAAAATGAAGTGCCCCCTAAACATCTCTCAAGGATTGTGCCACCCTTGGCTTGAGTCTTTCACTGACGAGGCGTTCTGGGCCACTATTCTTTGCAGATTTTTTTTAATTCCTCCACATCGAGTATGAACAGCCAAATTAAGGTCATGCCAAAGCTTTTAAGGCCAAAAAATGAAGGTGTATTTTGTGTCTTTCTGAGCCATTTAGAGGCTGGTGGTGTCTATCAGGGAGCTTCGGGGCATGAAGAGATGGCCAGACATTTTCCTTCAGGGTTTTCTGGTAAAGAGCAGAATTTATGGCTGGCTAGCTTCTGAAGCAGCAAAGCAGCCCCAGACCATAACACTGCTGCCACTGTGTTTGACTGTTGGCACGATGTTCTTGTTTTGAAATGCTGTTATTTTTACATCAGATGTAATTTTTTTACACCACAGAATAATCATAAAGGGATTGTCAGAATATGTTTTGGCAAACTTGAAATTGGCCTTTGTGTTCGTTTTAGTCAGCTGTCTACTGCGTCTGTGACCCAGTGTTTTGTGTATTTTAGTTTTTAGTCTTTTATCATTGTATTTTCTGTGTTTCCTGATTTATTTTGAGAGAGTCTGGTGTGTCTTTGTCATTGTATTTAGGGTCACTTCCCCTGTGATGTCATTAGGTTCATTTGTGTCATGTGTTTCCTCTCCCCCCGATCATCCCTTGTGTGTATTTAGTCTACATGTTTCTGTCAGGTTGTCTGTTATGCCACACCATAGTTATCACAGTTTTCATAGTTTCATAGTTTTTATCGCCAGTTTCTTAGTTTAGTTATTGTACCTTTTTCGCCTTAGTTTTCATGTTCTTGTGCTTCTGCCATCAGCACAAGATGGTTCAAGTTGAGTGCAGTGTTTGCTCTCTGTCAAACAAACACATCGGCGTACCTCGCCGTGACATCAGTAGCGGTTTTCACCACAGGACTCTCCCATGGGTGGCACCGTAACCGAGGCAAGCGAGGCCTGCGGTTCATTAGATGTTTTTCTGGGGTTTTTTGGTGGGCCAGTCACTTTTGGGAAAGTTGTTCCAGATTTCCTCCGTTTGTGGATAATGGCTTTCACCATGATTCACTGGAGTCTTGAAGACTTAGAAATGACTTTGCAACCCTTTACTAACTGGTTTCTCATCTGTTCTTGAGTGTCTTTATATCATGGCATGACATGTTGGTTTTTGAGATTTTTTAAGACTACTTCCCTTCATCAGAGTTCTAAATGGCCTGTATTTGTATAGCGCTTTTCTAGTCCCTAAGGACCCCAAAGCGCTTTACACAACCAGTCATCCACCCATTCACACACTGGTGATGGCAGCTACATTGTAGCAACAGCCACCCTGGGGCGCACTGACAGAGGCGAGGCTGCCGGACACTGGCGCCACCGGGCCCTCTGACCACCACTAGTGAAGTGTCTTGCCCAAGGACACAACGGCCGAGACTGTCCAAGCCGGAGCTCGAACCTCCAACCTTCCGATTACAAGGCGAACTCCCAAGTCTTGAGCCACGATCGCCCCCTACTAAAGTGATTTCTTGATTCATCAGGTCTGGCAGTAATCAGTCCTGGGTGTGGCTAGGTAAAATAAAGTCCAAATTCCCCCAGTGTGGCTGAATTAAAACAATTCTGCAAAGAAGAGTGGGACAAAAAAAGACTCATGGCCAGTTATTGCAGTTTTTTCTGCCAGGGGTGGAACAACCAGTCATTAGGTTTAGGGGGAAGTCAATTTGTGACATAGCCTCCTGAGAACCAGCCTATTCGTTTATCTCCTCTGTAATGGACATTTGTTTTTGGTCTGTACCTTTTGAATTATTTGAGCTACCCTACTAAGTCCTGATGTCCTAAATAGATTACATCCTGGGCTTTCCAATGATATGTCATGTGTTTGGGTGGCTTCCTTTGGCTCCAAAGAAGGAAGGAAATACCAAAAAAAGTTAAATGGGAAGATTGTTTTTTCCTCGGTTCTCAGGAGGATAAAATCAAATATGTTTGGATAACTTTTTTTCCGTCAATAGATGAAATCATCATTTAAAATCCTAATTTTGTATTTACTCACATTATCTTTGTTTGATCTGAATCACTGTCATAAGTGTTGCAAATGTGCAAAAAAAAGCAAAGAGAAGGCAAATTTTGCAGCACTGTAGCTGCAGTGGGGATCATAGGAATGCAACACGAACACATTCAAAGGAAAATATATATTCTATTAAACCACAGCTAGTTACACGGTTAGGCAGGTATGGTGTTCCAAAATTTCAAATGTTTGAACTAGATTCACCATCCATCGTCATCTCATCATGTTATTCAACTTTCTTTCTCTCTTTTCTTTCTTCCACCCATTTCTGCATCACTCCATCACAGTCGGCCCATCCTGTAAGTATTCCATTTCATCCCATCTGTGTATGGTTTTGTGTGTCTGTTTGTGTGTCTGTTTATGAGAGTTAATACAGTCCTACAGGTATAAGCTGTTTGCTACATTAGAGACCCAAACCTCTACCCTCTAGCACAGGTGCTTTTTCTGCCAATTAGGACAGCCGAGTATTAAAGCTAAAAACAAAAAACAAAAAAAAATTGAAGGGTAGAAGGGTTTTGACCTTTCGTTACACTCATAGATGGAGCTTCAGTTACTAGGAAAAAAAACACTGTAAAACGTGGAGTCTCTGATTTAGAGCACAAACACTCACCTTTTGAAAAATAAATGGTTATTGCTGATTAATCCACACAACAACAAAAAAAGTTATAAGGCAAAGCAGCCCCAGACCATCACACTTCGCCGCCGTATTGGACTGTTTGTGTGACAGCCTTTTTATGAAATGCTGTGCTGTTTTTACATCTGATGTAACGAAATTCGATTCTCATCAGTCCAAAGAGTATTTTTCCAGTAGTCGTGGGGATCATCAAGACGTTTTTGGCGTACATGAATTGGGTTATTGTGTTCTTTTTCGTGAGCTGTGGTTTCACCTTTGAACTCTGCCACGAATGGCACTGATGATTACTTACCAAAGTAAAAATGCCAGCGTTTGGCATGAACTAAGCAAATGGGGTTTAATGCGTACTCCCGTCTCTAAATGTGCCTAATGTTGGGGAATAGAGAAAAAGGGATGAAGAATGAAGAAAAACCCTTAAAAGTGTTCAGTGGAAGAAACATTGAACCACAAAATGTTATGAATTATGAGGTTCTCTACATACCTATTAATTCCATTTTTGTCCCATTCACTATGTAAGGACTGTCTGCTTATTCTTGGCCTATTTAAAACTTTACCAGCCTTCCAATTTATATATTGATATTGGACAAATGGGATACAATTCTAGGCACAAACTTCACACTGAATATAAGCACAAATGAGATATAGTCCACTTATAATAAATTATGCTCTGGAAATAATCACCTCCTCAATCATCATTTCAGAATGGAAACAGTCTCAGGAATGAAGTCTGTGTACTTAAGTGGGCGTGTGATGTTTCGTAAAAAGGTGAAGCAGCAGCGGCAACAGCACTGGAGTGTGTTTACTCTAGCAGATGCAGAGCTGCATCACCACGGGACTCTGACAGCTGCATGTCACATCTACGCCCCTAGGGAGCGAGGGGTGTGTGTATGATTGTGTTGATACAAGTGTGGATATCTTCAGCGTGTTGCTGGAAATCATATGTCAAGCATGGGTGGGGTGGAGCAGGGGAGGTGAGATGTTTTCGTTGTAAGCACTTTGTTTAGCTTTGCTACGTGAGTGACAGCAGGTGTGAGCGGGAGCGCAGTGTGTGGGGAACAGCTCAGGCTGACGCTGCTTCATCTTGTTCATCAGGATATTCCACTGATGATTTTTACTACCTCGACTGAAAAAAGGCGTTTTCCTGCATTAAAATCACACTTGCTACCTGCTCATTCACCACACTGATCTCCACACCCTTTCACCAACTTGCTGCTTCGATACTTTCTGTCTGGCCGGGGGGCGGGGCTGTTGTTTCTAAACATTAGAAAGCTGCATGAAAGACACCGACCATTTTCAAATCTTTCTAACAGTGCTGACTGAATGAAGTTCGACAGTTTCCATCACTGATGAATAGATAGAACCACTTTATCCACAGTGTAGATGATCTTCATTTCCTGCTTTTTAAAAGCATTTTAAGTTGGGTTTTTTTTATTATTATTGTTTTGGACCCTTTGTTGATGGTACTCTGAAGTTTTTCTGTGAAGCACTTGGGGATTTTTGACTTGAAAGGTGCTATACAAATAAAATCTTACTTACTTACTTACTCCTTGTTGTGCTGCAGGCTGGGAAGTGAACAAGAACTACCATCACCTGCTTCTGTCCCATACAGTGGAATTGGAGAGTCACCCAAATCTATTGTTTGTCACACAGTACTTGAAATCTTAGCAGTGCAACCAACACCACAAGTAGATTCAAGTTGTGTGGAAAATCCTTGCTGATTGTAGAGTTATTTTATCAGGGATGGCAGAAGGACTAATTCTGTATATTCCCACTAAAGGAATAGATCCAAATAGTTTATCAGTCCAGTAATATCTGTATATATAGTTCCCCCATATCATGAAATTCAAGGAAGTGACTAAACTTTTTGGAAATTTTTCATTAATATTTTTACTCCGGTCGCTGCAGATGGCCCCGCCCCTCCCTGAGCCTGGTTCTGCCGGAGGTTTCTTCCTGTTAAAAGGGAGTTTTTCCTTCCCACTGTCACCAAAGTGCTTGCTCACAGGGGCTCATGTGATTGTTGGGTTTTTCTCTGTATGTATTGTTGAGGGTCTACCTTACAATATAAAGCGCCTTGAGGCGACTGTTGCTGTGATTTGGAGCTGTACAAATAAAACTGAATTGAATAAAAAGCTACAAATCCGAGCACGTTTGACTATTGGAGGAGCTCTGTGGGTTTGGAGGACATATGCTGATCACTTGCAGGAAACCTTTATAATGTCCGCTTCGTCCAATTACATGCCCTTTATCTTATGGCATCATCTTATTGTTTTGGGGACATTTGGCAAACTTATATAAATTTGCTAAATTTTCTAGACCTCCAGGGTTTCCATGTGAACGTTAATTAAACTCAACTTAAAGAATGAAGTTAAAACAAGTCAAATACCTCAAAATTAAACATTATTTCTGATCTGTAAGAGAACATTTACAACCATCCACAAACATTCAATGACACCAAGCAATTTACATGTAGACTAGACTTTCCTCCTTGAGTGTTGCATTTCTTTTCATAAGAGCTGTGGAAAGCTAAGCTACAGCCTGATGTCTATTTTTACTTCCCTCTTGGCATATTAGCATTGTTATCTGTTCTACAGTTCTGGCAGTATACGCAGCATACAAAAGAAGTCTGCAAGATCCTTTCAGTTCCTATCTTAAGTGTTGCATTCTGTATTTAGAAATTTCCCAATGTACCTCCCAGACACCGACAGCAACAGTTAGCAGTACGCGGTGCTGAATGTGTGCTGGCTCTGTGTTTCATAAAATGAGTAAATGAACATACCGTGGTATTTTAGAAGTCGAGTCAGTTTAAGGCACAGCAAACATTAACTTACCAAAAAAACCCCGCATGTCTGAAAGTTAAATTATTATAAGAGTGACATGCAGGCATTGTTCCCTCATGTTTTTCATCTATATTTCAGCTGCTCTGTTACAATCCATACTCCCATTTCAATCCCATTTGAGGATGCTAATGTATCTCCCTGCCCTAAATCTAAGGCTCAGTGTCATGCCGGGTGCGCCCATTATTGCTAATTATTTATTACAGCTTCAGGCAATGTGCCGGCTTGCCTCCTCAAATCAAACACTGTTATTCTCTAGACACAGCTGTGTAGTGGGCCAAAAACAGCATTTTAATAGCTCAAATATTCCTAGTTGTCAGTGTATTTGGGTCAAAGTTATGGCGTTGTGTCAGGTGTGAGGAGAAAACGTTCAGGTGTTGACATGTTTTTGTTAAATACCCTGCTGAGAAGTGCACAAGCATATTTTCTATGTATTTTCATTACCTGTATGTGCACAAGCATGGATATGAATTACATAAGAAGTGAGCATTACACAGTGTTTCTTTAATATTTCAGGCCTTGCATCAGCTGTGACAGGAGGCCTGTCCTTGAGGTAACTGGAGAGTGGAGGCAGATGGTCCGATGTCACTTGCTGACAAAAACCAGGGGTGTATGTTTGGGCATTAACCTTTAGGGTTAGCAAAGGGCTGGAAGTTTGATCCCAGGACATGACCCTGACTAGCTCAGCCAAGACCCCCCGTTAGCTGTAATTTATCCCGCAGTTGACACGCGGATGTCCTCCTGCTGTGCGGAGGGGCCCGTGGTGGAAGCAGTTTTAAAAGTGCATAAGTTGTATACAAGGCATGAAATTAAGCTTGCACATGCACATCTGAGGCAAGTGATTAGGGGGAGCAGGCGGGTCAGTGGGAGAGATTGGGAATGTTTCAGCTCTTCACACTCTGCTGCTATTTATTTTTGTTTCTGCTGCTTTCTCCTCATCTGAGATAATTAATGTCTGGAAGCATTTCTCAAAGTATATGTTGGGCTGTGTTTGAACACAGGAGCTGACTTAAAAAAGCAACGTTTGTGAGTCCCAGCAATGTAACCAAACAAAGCTTTTTCCTCCCCCAGAACATCAGTCAGTGGAAGAAAATTCGAGGAAAAGACGTTATTTTATGTTTACTTCAGTATTCTAAGGAGGGTATATGTAGTGGATTAGGAGTTTCTTTATTCTGGATTTTTTCCTTTCATGCAGAAACAGTAGAAGGACATTACGTATTTATTCTGTCTTTCACTGTGACTGTTAAGTGTTTTTTACTGTTACTTTCTTCTCCGTTCCATAGGCTCTTCTCCTCCCCATCTTTCTCCTTCTTTGTGTTTCTCTCAAAGCTAATAGAGAGTCCGAATTAAAGTGAAGCAGGAGATCAGGTGGGAAGATGAGAAATCAATTAGGCCCGGTGCATCATTATGCATTCACACCCCCCTCTGTGGAGGAAGGACTGTCATTTTGCTACAGAATCAATAGAAATCAAAGATGCGTGTGTCTTTGTGGATGAACGCGTGCACACACAGTGGCATGGTGCAGCACTGAGAAAGCGAGACAGCTTACCATTTATTTGCAGTCCCTTATCCCCCTTGCCCTCCATCTGTGTTCAAAGATGTCTGATGCTCAGAATCAGAATGCTGACCCACAAACCTGGATTGAGGCTCCCGTGGGGTCTGGGCTGACCTTTTTGATGGGCTGTTTGCTGTAGTGTGGGATAAACAGTAAAGCCATCTAGATTAGGCAATAACCATCAATTTATCAAACACAAAAAGCCAAACAAATCAAGGTCTGTTATGGCTCGCTCGTCGTAGACACAGCTAGGTACTCGACTGAAGACCTGCAGATTCTCTCATTAAAGTCACATTCTGTTTTCCTTTTTGTATCTGATAAATGTAGTAGATATATTGAAATGGAGAATGAGAGTGGGTGGATAGTTTTCATTTATTGTCTGTTATAAGTGCAGATATTGATATATCAGGAAATAACTAATATTGGCCAATATATCAGCCCTGCAGATGAAGACAGAATGTCGTTAAATTGATAAATATATGGGCTTTCACATAAAAATGTATAAAAACAAGACAAATGTTCTCTTTTTCAATTGTTCAGATTAGCATGTCTGACTAACATGTCTGGTTGAATGAATTTACAAAGTTTAAGCAGTTGTTTTGCTAATAGCCACCTTCATTTTTCATGTCTACTTTTAATATAACAGTCAAACATTTTTATTAGAGCTCTGATTTGATTTATTATGTATATTTAATACGTTTTTTAAAATCAGTTTTATTAGTCCTGTTTTTCTGAGTCCAGAAAACATGTGGTCACCACAGGACAGTCACACTACAGGCATGATTTTATAGAATATCATTCACTATTGGAGATTAAACAACAGGAAGTATTTAAAATGGGCTTAGCCCTAAACATCTGCAGCAGTAATATTAATTCATATAACAGTGGTGGGGAACCACCACATGTCAGCTTATAGTAACTATATAGTAAAATAGTAAATATTTATTTAACTCCAGAAGTAATCATATTTTATAATTCTTTAATAATAATAAAATCGAGTAAGGTGGAGTCATGATGAAGGGTATGCAATTCTAAATAGATGGGTTTTAAGACACAGTTCAAAAGTAGAGAGAAAGTTTGTTGTCCGGAGATCTGGTGGGAGTGCATCCAAAGACTCGGGGCAGAACAACTAAAGGCTCTGAGTCTTATGGTAGTCAGGCGAGCAGGTGGAGCAGACAAAAGGGAAGCTGGAGAAGAGCGCAGGGTACGAGGGGGTGAGTACATATGGAGAACATCAGATAAATATGGAGGAGCAAGGTTATGAAGCAGTTTGAAAGTAAGAAACAGGATCTTGAAATTGACACGGAGGTGAATTAGAAGCCAATGGTGTTATATGTTCAGTAGATCTCATTCTGGATATAACACGAGCAGCTGTGAACTAACTTTTGAACTAATTGCAGTTTATGGAGAGATTTATGAGGTAAACCATAGAGAAGAGAGTTAATCTAAACGAGATGTGATAAGAGCATTGACAAGTATGGCGGTACTGTTAGCATATAAAAGAATTAAAAGAGGCAGCACAAAAAGGGCACGTTTCAATCTGGCTAAATTTGTCACCTAATGCCACTGAATAATCCAAGAAAAATACGACATTTTATTCTGTGTTACTATGCATTGCATTTAATCGCCTGTCAATTAAATAAAGTCCTAACCACTAAGGCAGTGCGTACGGTATTCTTATAACGTTGAGTTGATGCTCAACACAAGCATAAGTTATAAAGTTATGATTTGTTTAATCACACAGAGTAGGTCTGCCCTACCAGTTAACTGTGTTTGCCAGATGATGTTAGCTACAGTAGCTATGTTTAGCTGATGCATCAAAGGTTTAGTTAATATTACGTGAGCTAATGTGTCCAGCTGTTTCTTTGGATTAAAATTAATTCATTTGAAAATAAATGTTTTAATGTAACAAAAAACTTTAATGCATTATCTCAGCTAGAACCATGATTTCTGCCTGAGTCACGTCAGGTAGATTTTCAGTGGTGGTAAAGCTTCCCATGAGCCCACCATATTACACGATGACATCAAACTGCATCTTTTAGTATTGCTTTGATTCTCAGACCCCGAGAGAAATGACATTGTAGCTTTAATGTCATTTCTCTACTGTCTTTGTTTACTGTCACTGTCTCTAAAATATTTTATTCTCTTGTGCCTTGACTGTTTGAAAGCTGTCATGGAATCAGGCGTTAGTGTTTATTGATGATTTGACTGTTGATTGAAATGCATGTAATGAATTTTGAAGTGTATAGTGCTAATCGAGTTTCTCAAAAGAAATGGGATGTTCTTCAACTGCTAAATCAGTCACCTGATCTCAACCCAACAGAGCATGCTTTTGCATTATTAAATACAAAACCGAATGCAGAAAGACCCACAAACAAGCAACAAGCAGGTGGCTACAGTAAAGGCCACTCAAGGCTCAAGACAGGAAACACAACATTTGGTGAAGTCAGTGGGTTCTAAGCTTCAGGTATAGCCTTCAGGTGTATTTACATTTAAATTTATGTTTATGAAAATGGGGGGCTGTGTGTAAAAGTTGTTGTAATTCTTAAGTAGTTCATGCAAAACTTTTGTTAAATGTCTCGAATAACTTTTGTGAATTAAAGTTATGAATTCATTTTTTTAATGTCTGTACTTCAGTCACATATTGATAAAATAATGGCACATAATGACTGGATTTCAACTTTTTTTTTTTCTGAATTATGTGTTGCAGTGCCTCCTCAGATTGTGGTTCGACCGCGGGACCAGATCACAACTCCAGGTCGTACCGTAACCTTCCTCTGTGGCACCAAAGGAAACCCTCCGCCAGCCGTCTTCTGGCAAAAAGAAGGCAGCCAGGTGGGAAACGTTCCATGATTTTGTTTACAGTAGTTATGAAACATACTCTAATGAGTTTTATAACTTTATTATAAAGATTTAATAGGCTTGTTTATATACAGTTTATGTAAAGTCAAAACAGCAGGTGTTTTCCACATTTCAGTACCAGTACTGGCCCCCAAACATCACAAAGCCTTTAATTACCAAGTACATACAGACTCTACTTTTAACTCCAAGGGATTTGGTGTTAACAGTATTATTTGCATTTTTTAAACCTTTTTCTTTCAAAAAAGTTGATTTTAAGCTATCTGAAAATGTGCTGCACAATAACATCAGCATAAAATAAAGAAAAACCTACAGGTGAATTGCATCATCACAAGCAGGGCTCTGGTAAAGGGGGAAACGGTAAACTCTCATATTGTAATGTGCTATAGATACATAACCTTTTCTTATATTTACTTTACCCAATTTAAAGTAAATCCCAATATGACTTCACGCAACTTTTACATTTTTTTAAATTTAAAAGAACACCTGACGAGATCAAAAAATGTCCTTTAAATGAGCCTTTATAGGATTTTAATTACTGACTTTGTTTGCGTGCCACTTTGCTACATGTGCTTTGAAGAGAGCCAACATTTCCCTTCCTTGTCCTGGTCTCTGCTTTTATCATCCTTCGCTGTGTGCTGCAGTTTACTGCCAGAGTGACTCTCTCTCTCTCTCTCTCTCTCACACACACACACACACACACACACTCACACTTTCCCATCATCCACACAGTGCATTATTTACCAAAGACCTGTACGTTTTCAGATGTGTTGAGACGTGTATGTGTTTGTGGGAGAGAGTCACCCTGTGATAAGCATTGCAGCCTGTTGGAATGCACTGAAAGGCCTGATGAGACTGCGTGGGTGCCTGTAGCTTGGCTTCCAGGTACAGATTAGGGGAACAGGGGGTGGCAGGGTAGGCTGGAGAATGTGTGGGAGAGGGAGAACGAGTGTGGAGGAGAGAGATAAAGCGGAGAAAGCATGGAAGACGAGGAGAAGGAAGAGAAGAAGAATGTGGGTAGCTTGTTCGAAATTTTGGCCCTGCATTCAGTGAAATGCTGAGATTTTACTGGGTTTACACAGTGATATATGACAAAGAAAAGTAGAAATGAAGGGAGGTGTTTGTCATTTATTATTGCACAATAACACAGGCTAAGTGTCTAAGGCTCATTGTGAGTCAACCTGTTCTCACTCTATATGCTATCACAGCACGGGTTACCTTGTATTGCAATGCGTATATATACTTTTTTTAACTGATCACCTGAGAAAGATACCATGTGATCACAGGAAGATGTCTTTTTTGTAAAAGAATGCATTTGAACTCTACGGATAATCTTTTTCTAAACCTAATGAAGTACTTTTGGCCCCCAAATCTAATCAAACATGACAACAAAAGTACTTATTATATTGTATCTCATATTTGATATTTGATACTTCATTATTTGGAAGTATGGCTTGGTTCTGAGACCTCCGGGCCTTTCTTGACATTTTGTCACATTTTCATGAGAAATGGGGAGCATGGGAGCTTTTCCCCCTTCCCCCCCTGTTTGTCGGCGGCAGCTCAAAATGTGTGCATCCAACCTTACTGCACAAGAAGATGAATTCTGATTTTTTTATGCCCTATATCATATTTTTGAGTCATCGGCTAATGTGCAGAGCTTGACTTTTTCACCTGCCTGAGCAGAAAAAAAGCAGAATTAAAATTAAAACAGAAATAGCAGCATGGTGGTTAGCACTGTTGTCTCACAGCAAGCTAGTCTTGAGTTCACCAGCAGGCCAGGGTCTTTCTGTGTGGAGTTTGCATATTCTCCCTGTGTTTGCGTTGGTTCTCTCCGGGCACTCTGGCTTCCTCCCACAGTCCAAAGACATGCATTTAGTGGGGAAAGGTTAACTGGAAACTCTAAATTGCCTATTGGTGTAAATGAGGGTATGAATGTGAGTGCAAATGGTTGTCGGTTTCTATGTGTTATCCCTGCAACAGACTGTGTTAGACCTGTCCAGGGTAAACCCTGCCTCTCGCCCTGAGGCTCCAGCACAAGGCTCCGAATACCTTTCAAACTTCTCAGCTGGTCCTTCACTCATTTTCAGTCCAGTCCTTGTACTCGAGTATTTTCAGAGAACTCTTCGTGTGTTAAGCCAGTTAACGCTGACATATGAATCATAAAAATGGCACATAATGCATGAGATGAAGCAGTTTTGTGTCCATGCAAAACAGGCAACTTGGAAAAGATCCTATTTAAATTGTGTCTTTAAGACACTTCGCATAAAATTGTTGAATGGTTGCTTGATAGTTTCACAACTTGCCATTTTAATGTTGGCCCTGTTTCAGCCCACGTAAAATAATAAAACGACTCCTGTGGTCGTTTTCTTCTCCAGATCCTGCTGTTCCCTGTCCAGGAGCCATCACAGTCAGGACGATTCACAGTGTCACTGAGTGGTGAGCTGACCATCAATGATGTCCAAGTTGAAGACTCTGGCTATTACATCTGCCAGGCCATCAGCGTGGCTGGAAGCATCCTGACCAAAGCCCTGCTCGAAGTAGAAAGTGGTGAGTATAGAAATATGAGATCATAGCTCACAGTATAAACAAATTAAACTTAATGGTGATAACATTAAAACGACAGCTAAATTATATATGGAGAGAAACTAGACTATCTCATTCCTTTCATATTGATTCAGTCTCCATTTTCTGTTCAAAATCAGTGTTTTTCTTGGCTTCGGGCATTTATACATAGACTCAAGATCTAAGTTCAGTTAAAATGACATCCTGACATCATAACAATCACTGTCCTACAAAGTAATATAATTAGAAAACCTATATGCTTTCCAAGAAAATGTAGCTGTGAGAGGACACGACTGAACAAAAGAGCAGCAGAAATTAACATATGGTAACTGTGCACATATCACTGACGCTTGTGCATCCAGTTTAACCCAATACTTTAAGAACTCTGAGGAAAAAAAAGTGCTGAAGTTAACAATGTGTCATAGTTGACGTTGTCTTGTTACATTGTTTTCAGATTCCGATTTGATTAATCCTTCTTCACGACCATGCCCCACATGTGCACCAGTAGATAAACAAAAAAGCTGTCATCCATCTTAAATTAAACATCCCTTTTTCCCAAATAAACAAACAGCAGGAGCCCTATCTGATATAATCAAAAGGGACATATGATGGTAGTTCTATGCAAATAACCTTGCTGCAACATATGCTCTCCTCGCTGCATCCTTTCCAGTGTGGCAGTAAACAGGGATTTTGTTCAGCTCCATCTAGACTAACTCCTGTGTTGGGTGTGTTCACGTTTTCAGTTTAGCTTCAGTTAGCTGATGATATCAGAGCTTTCGATGGCTCAGAATACAAATGAGAGTATACAACGTGACTGTGGGCCAGTGGTAAATAGTAAGGTTCTATTTTGGGGTATCATGTTGTGGGTTTGTGTTCAACTTGTTCCACTTCTATTTATAAATGTGCAGGGATTTACTTGGCTTATCTAAACTGATCATAACTCAGTCGCTAGTTGGCAACACGTGTGCCATTCTGTTTACATTTGAGCTTGAGCCTACAGCCGTGCAGCTGTGGAGCACACCCATATATGACTATGACTTTCTCTGAGATCACCGTCTATGGCTGCAACACAGATGTAATGAGGCAGTGTGATAATTTGCAGGTGACAGACCCACATGCAAACTCCCAAGGCTGACTGAATATTTATATATATATATTTCTGTTAAGGTCAGATGCCAAGGACAAAATTCACAAAGGAAACCAAACAAGTCCAGACGCCCCAAGAATAACTGAGAAAGCATGAGAGAGATTATGCAAAATGAGACAGGACTATTTATACGCACACTGAGGCCAGTCAGGGGGAGTGGACGCAGCTGGGGAAAACATAACATGAGTGTAGTCTGGATAACAATAGTAGAAGCACAGGAACACAAACAGAAATGAAAATTTAATTCTGCAAGCACCGTTGTCAACTTGTCAAACTAAAATTTAACAACAACTAAAGGCTCCAAATACTAAGATCCGAATATGATAAACAAAAATTCTAAAGAGATACAAGAGCCTAAACGTTAATAATAAATTCCATAAATACTCAACTGGAAGTGAAAGAAGGAAACGCTCAGCCTGATATAATTATGATGATAATCATTACAAACCACAGTCCAAAACAAACCCCTCAAATCAATGGAAAATTTAACTCAAACTATTTATAAAAATGTGAGCTCATTTTTATCTCCTCTTCCTGTAAGCTTCTTCCCTTCACCACACCTTTGACGATAAAACCTTCTGTTATCTCTCATTTTGAGACAA
Organism: Neolamprologus multifasciatus; assembly: GCF_963576455.1. NCBI lineage: Eukaryota > Metazoa > Chordata > Actinopteri > Cichliformes > Cichlidae > Neolamprologus > Neolamprologus multifasciatus. Next base: position 1,968,817 of record NC_140448.1, on the reverse strand, counting down.
TGAATCAGTGAAGCTGTTCAGCCCATGTCTTCATTTCAAAGAGTCAAAAGGGTGTGAGAATCAATTTGCCTGCATGCATAGCCACACATCCACATTCCCAAAAGTGGCCTTGTAGATGAGGGAGATTGGAGTCTAATAATCGAATCTAACCTAATCTAATGACTTTTTAGCTTTCATTGCTGGATGAGATGGAGATATGAAGTACACGCTTGTCAGTATTTTGTCTTTAACAAACCAACTCATGAAATATTTAACAGTTAAATTATGCAATTAAATATTCTTTAAATAATATCTATACTTTAACTGGTTTAAAGTTATTGAAAATATCTTACGTTGCATGGTTACCTAAAGACATTTAAAATCCAATATAAAAATTCATTCAGCCACTACTCGATGCAATGCAGCGGTCCATGACTGACAGGAGGTCACTCTAGCCACACATTCCTGTGCCATTGATTTGCATGTTGAAGTGGAGCAGCAGCAGAGAAAGGTAACCTGAGAGCCTTTGGCAGTAAATGTTCTCTTATAGTGATACTTTACATTCCACATGAGAGAAAATGTGGTTTCATGGGTCAGTATGAACATCTGTAACCCCGAGATTACACACGCTTGACTTTAGTGTGTTTTTCTCTGTGACTTTGGTTTCATTATAACTGCTTTCAGAAACCAAAGTAGACCTCACTTAGAGGGAAATATTACCTACAGCTGGCACTGTAATATAAACAAAGACAAACCCTGTTGATGAGGCATTTTCTTCTGGTCGAAGGTCACCTTTTTTTTTTCTTTTTTTTTTGAATCTTTATTTTGAACATGTTGAAAAAGTACAACAACATAGAATTAAAAGAGACAAATGAACAAAGCAAAACAAAAGGAAAATGAGCAACCACAGCTACAAATAACTTTCATGTTCAAAAAGGAGCAGGAAGAAGCATAAGCTTATTTAATCCCACCCCTTTTCCACTATCTAGTAATCAATAGACTACAGAAATACCTCCTTGCAATTACATTATATGTCATGTGTATTTTTTATTTTTTTTTTATTATTCTTTTTTTTATACATATATGTTTCTATCTATCCATACATACGTATATACTAGGGGTGCAACGATACACAAAATTCACGGTTCGGTTCGGTTCAATACTTTGGTGTCACGGTTCGATATTTTTTCGATACAAAAAAAAAATGTTCATGCCTTTTAATTTGTCATTTATTAAAATTCTAAATATATATTTTAACTCAAAAGTACAGTTTTTAAATTTAATGTTGCTGAAACAACAAAGTAATAAAAAAAATTAATATCTGATTGAGGAATCACTCATCTTTGGAAAAGAGAGTTTATTACAGAGAAATGGCTCTTTCCAAAATAAAAGCTATACTATACGCTTCTTCTGGGCTATATTCTCAGCAGCATATTAAACATATCAGGTCCCCATAAGGAGAATCATGTGCTAACGGCTGTCTAATGACTCGGGTAAAGTTTGTAGCATGCGTGCTTGTTGTTTTTGTCTGCTTCCACTTGTCTTTGCACGAGGATGATGTCGGAGTAAATGTGCAGTCATATTCGTTGTGTTCCCACTAGTGCTGTCAGCGTTAATCTGAAATGACGTTAACACCACAACACGGCAAATCTCTGTTAATGAGCTACCGCGGATCGCCCCATGCGTGGGGCTGGACAGCCAACACGTTAACGAGCTAACCTGCTAATGCACTAGTTCCCACAAATGTAATTGAGCATTGCGTGGCACATCCAACATACTGTTTTACTTTTGTCCATGACTGCTTACCTTCAGGGTCACACGTCACATGAAAACCAAAATAGTTCCAGACGCCACATCTGAATGAGGGTGGGGGAGGTTCAATTTGCCATGTTGCAACGAGCTTAACTTCTGTCTCGCTAGCTTGCCCTGTGCTCAGTGAATCTGTGTTCGACTACTCCGCCTAGGCTGCACTGTCGAGCGCAGATCCACTGAGCGCTCAACACAGACAGCATCGTCAGAAGGAAAGTTGATAAAATAAATTAAAAATTTTGTATTGTTCGATACATATGCGTACCGAACCGAAAGCACTGTATCGAACGGTTCAATTTCGATACGAGTATCGTTGCACACCTATTATATACACATACGCACATATACACATTTTCAATAACCCCATTAACACCTCAAAGGATACACAACCTACAAATATATATATACCCATACCAACATACCCGTGCCCTGCACACACATGAAAATATTAGACAAGAACACCCTATCAAATCTCTACCTCTTCCCTGTACCCTGTAAAAACCATCTCCTTAAACCGCTTTTTAAACTGCGCCATGCTCGGACACTGCTTTATATCTTTACTTAGTCTGTCCTTTAAATGACAATATTTGATGTTACATTTATTTTGAAAGAATTCATATCAAATAAGAGACAACATGCATTGTCCATTATTGAGAATCATAATTCTGTGTTAGCCTGTGACAATGTCCTGCATATTCACTATTCCAAACTTTTTCTGTATTCAAAAAGCTTATCAGGTTATCAGATCAGAGAAATCATGTTGGCATAGGGTGTCACAGTTTGCACTGGCAGACTGTGTGGAGAGAGGAGGAGGACCTAAATGCAGACATTTGGAGCAAATCTATAATTTAACAAAGGGCGATCCGTTTATTTGTGTCTGGGGAAAAGGTACAAAACAAAAGGCAGATTAACACTAAGGCAAAACTAATTAGAGCTAAACTGTGAGAAGAACATAAAACCCTGAACATGATGGAAACCTGGAAACATGGAGGCATGGAAACATGGCATGCACTCAACAGACCAACAGACAAGGAATGAATGAAAACACACAGATTAAATGCACACAGGAGGTGATCAGGGGAAGTGGAAACACATGGGGAAACAGCTGATTAGAATAAATATAATGACACTACAGGGGAAGTGAAACCGGACACAATGAACATGGAACACCAGCCCTCTTCAGAATAAAACAGGAAGCATAATGAGGTGCAGACGTGCCATTACGAGCTTGACAACATAGGACACGCAGACGTGAAACACATGAAGGGCGAGGGAGACTTAAACACGGGGTGAAGACACAAGGGGAATCTAATAAACAATGAAGTATGGCAGGGCAACATCGAGCAAAATAGAAATGAACTTAGATAAGCTGATGAACATCAAAATAGAATAAAACTCAAAGTGCTGGGTCAAATGACCCAGGATCGGAACACACAGACTCTGAATAGAGCCAGGCTAAAACCAGGAACTCTCATGTTGTCAGGTGATAGTGCAAACAACTGCTTCACCATTCTCACAGTGCCTTAATTGCCTCTTGGGGATAAATAAAGTCTTTCTGATTCTTTCTGATGAAAAACCCATATAATGTCACATCGGATTACTTGCAAAAATTTTAAGCAAAAAATTTAAGCTATCTAAAGCAAAATTAGATCTAATTTTTATTTTTAATGTAATGACATCTTTGGAAATTCAATAGTTGTGTTTGTTTGTCTTGCTGCTTAGAAGATTTATACCAATCTCTTGTGTCAATGGTGATGATGATGAAGCCAATGAAAAGTGTGGATTCACCTTAGTTTACTACTAAACTGCAGTACTGTGTGTGGTTCTGGAAACTTTTTCTTGTCGAATTGCCACAAATATAACAAAGACTCTAGACCCAAAACTCAACATTTACTAATAATGTCGGTCATAGTAATCTCTTGACAAGTAAATAATAACAATACTGTTTAAAATCTCTGTAATATTTGTTGTTTGTTGATTTGGTGTGTTGTTGGACGAGTCTGGCAACGCATCAAAATTATTTGGACATCTGAGAATAGTCATTTTTACTTTTTGAAAGGATCCGTCAAAAGATTGTTCTTTCACAGATCTTCTACGCGTAAAAGTATAAAGAGCTTGCAACACCAGTAATTATAGTAGTTTTATTGAACACTGAAACAAACTTATATGTCCGTCTCATTGTCTTAGACATGACTATCTGTAGATTTCTGCTTTCTGCAGAACACAGAGACAGACAATGATAGATCACAAAGATCCTTTAAATAATGACAATAAACTTTCTGCTACTTTCTGAAGTTTCAACTGCTATAATATTGTGTTTTTTGGTGCAAGAAGTGAAGCTAGGTTAATAAATTAATAAACTGGATTGGTAGACTGTTGGCCTGATGAAATACCCCCTAATTATTGGTTATATTAAGTATCACACAGAAAAACCAGGGGAAATTGTGAAATTGAAGGCACCAATACCACAAACATGGTCAAGAGGTTAAGTTCTAGCTGGCTTTATAAGCTTTCACCTGTCAGTCAAGCAACTGTGTCCGCAATTTGAAATCAAGTGTTTAACTTTTAAAAAATCCCTCTGAAATTATTTTTACAGACCTATAAAGATACTTTTTCTTCTGTTAAATTGAGCATTTTACCCAGGGAGCAAAATCTTAGGTGTCATTACATATAAAATGATTTAGATGTTTGCGTCCTTTCGAATACTTTCTAGGCTTTTGATCATTTGCATTCATGCTAGATAAAGTGCAGTGGTGCAAAGGCTTCAGTCCAGTGAAGTAATCACCTTTGGTTCAAATCCCATCCTCATGTGAATGTTCTGTGTTCCTACAGCACCTTCAGACCGGGTCCCTCCCATCATCCGCCAAGGACCAGCCAATCACACATTATCTCCTGGATCCATGGCTCAGTTACACTGTCACATCATGGGCAACCCCATGCCCAGCATACAATGGGAAAAAGATGGCCAAAGGATCCTGGGAAATGATGGTCGAATCAGCTTGATGGAAAATGGAACTTTTCAGATCACCAACCTCCAGGTACTGGAATAAGACTCATACTCTTACATTCATTTGCTGTTTAATAACAATGCAAATGTAGTGCATTTCATTTTTTTTTCCAATCACATGTTAACGAAGCCTTTTGCTTTTTAAACTTGCGGCTTTTCTATGATGACATTCAGCAGTGTGTATTTTATAGTCCCTCTAATCCCACCACACTCATTAAAATGTATCCACTGTCTGCATGTATCAGTACTAGCACATCAAACATGATGTAGTTTACAGAAGATAAACCTAATCCAAGAGATAAAACAACAGCTTTAATTCCAGGAAAGTATGAAGCATTTAAACAGAGGACAATTTTACGGTTGACTCAGACGATGAGTTTTTATGAGGGGAGGGGAGGTGGGGAACATTGAGGTGTGATCAACATGACAATGAGCGTGTGAGGCCATTAGCGGTCGTTAGCGCCGTCTTACTCCATGCTAATGAAATCTATTCTGCCCAGAATTCCCTCCTGGGTACGAAGCAGCACCTGAGGTCACCGCAGCCACGAAGAGACTCGGGGAGGCGTGCGCATTAATTGATTGTGGGTTCTCAATGATTAACGATCGCTGAGACTTGTAATTAAATCCTCAATGCATCAGTACAAGTGAGGACTAGATGAATAAAAGAGAGGGCTAGAAACTGAGAAACAAGGGTGAGGGAGAGGATAGAAGCAGAAATAGCTGAGACTCAGAGGGCTAAAGTACATTTTAAGATGCATTTGTGTCATGGTGGAATAAAAGGCAATGTCTTGACAGCTGAGAGCACCATCTTGGAAGTGCTCAGCCTTTGGAACTCATTTGAAGCTGTCAGACAGCATGTTGAAGTTCTCATCAGACTTCAATTCATTTTGATCTGGAACATCAAAACCAATGGTATTTATGGCCTAAGACTGCGGGAACAAGATCACAGAATTACACATAAAAATTATTCATTTTGAAATGTTGTTCCATACACTTAAGAAGATGCCTTGTCAGTGATGTCATACATTTTTTCGTGGAGTCCATCACTAACAAGGAATCAAGACCCAGAGTCATGTCGAAATCCATCGTCTGTGTTGCTGTACAGGCAAGTGGTTTGAGCTGTAATGACGGTAGAAAAAATTCCAAAATACAGTCATCCAAGCAGCTCTCCTGCTTTGAACTAACATTCTATTATTTAGTACACAGGCTCGTCATCTTATAATATTAATTTGTAGAGAATTTACCTGTAGAGTCGATAAAGTGCATTGAAAAGAAAGTTGTTTCATTTTGATTATGTTTCATGACAGCATGTGAATATTTAACCTAGCTGTCACTAAACAGGATGCAGATCTGATATATAATATGTTTTATAGGTCTTTGGTAACGAACAGCACAAATTCTATTCAAAGCAAAAAATAAAGAACTGCCAGGTAATATTCAGAGTATGTTTTTTTTGAAAGAAGGAAGTTATAATTTAAGGGGTTTTTGTAACTTCAAAACAATGAAGGTACGTACTACAAGAAAAGCCTTTTGTGTTTCTGTTCATGGAGTGAAACTATGGAGCAGTCTGAATATGGAATTAAAGCAATGTCCAAACATAAAACTGTTCAAAAAGAGTTATAAAAATATGATCTTCTCGAACTATAAAGAAAAGGAAAATATTTAAATTAAGTAAATGTCTCTATTTAAAAAAACAAAAAAAACAAAACTCATGATGTGATATTATAGTATATCAGAAATCTGTTCACTGTTTTTATTACAAATTATATCAGTAAGGAAGCTGACTAAATATTAACTGATAATTTATGGCAAAGGGGTGGGATTAAATAAGTGTTTACTTCTTCCCACTCCCTTTCAACATGTAAATTAATAATTTTTTTTGTATGTAATTTGTACAGTATTTTTTTTTCTTTCTTATTTTCTTTTCTAAATGTACTTGTATATTGTTCACATGTTGAAATAAATTACCAATCAATCAATCAATCAATCAAACTAAAGGGCTGGGTAAATGTTTAACCCGGTAATGGTTAAGTAATCCAGGATTTTTGCTTATGAAAGTAGATATCTTGACATTTCGGCAACAAATACAAAGACAAAATAATTATTTTGACATTGAAGTTTGGATTTTAAAAAAACACGTTTTGTATTGGACACTAACATTTTTAGTAGCAGATCATTCAGGTCACATACGTTGTGAGATGGGATTCAGTAGGTGCCCACCCACACCCACACTGGAACCACCGACAAGAGTTGTTGACATGCTTTGAGCCATACTCCCTCTCAGTGTCTCAGAAAAGCCCAATAACTTTTCATTCTGTTCTATTTACATGCTGCCTAATAATGTGTTTAAAAGATGCCATTGTGACAGGAAGTAATGCTATTTGTTTCATCATAGCTTCAATGCTACATTGATAATCCATCAGCTATAAAGATATTTCATTCATTGCCACAAATGTCAACACATTTTATCAACATAGTCCAGTTCCATTAAATGTCCCATAAATGAAATGCAGTCGTTTTGAAAGGAACCTGTTACTGATGATGATGATGATGATGATGAAAAAGAGAACAGGGGACATATCAGCTCTGGGTGCTGCAGCACCTGCCACTATATATCTCAGGGGACTATAAGTCTTCTCATGTAGACTAACCAAGCGACACACACTGTGGTTAAACATCCATTTGACCCATGGCATAGGACTATAAGAGATTCAATTCAAATAAAGTCTTTTAGATAATCCCCAAAGTTTGATTCTCTTCATCTGGACGCAGTGTTTTCAGTGGGAGAAACGTTTGGTCACTCATCCAAGTGACCAAAAGTCTTCAGTCTCAGCTAACTGCAGGTTTCCCAACCTTATAAACAGTACATTTGCATAATGACTGAAACAAGCCCACTGAAGGAACAATGGGCTGGGAGGTCATTTCCTTCATCATTAATATGCAAATTCTCATGACCATAGAAGTCAACTGGATGAGTGAGAAAACGTTTGTCCCACTGAAAACGTTACGTCCAGATGAAGAGAATCAAACTTTGGGGATTTACTTACCTGGATGATTGAGCATGCATCAAGATGTTTTAGATAATGGGACTAAACTGCTTTGCTGTTGGTGATATTGTTTATTATACAAGGATTGGCTGTGGACAATGTGTCAAAGCAATGACAAGAAGTTGCTAATAAACAGATTTTCTTTTTCTTAATAATATATATTAAAATAAGTAAAGGCAAATGTTTACAATGCTTTTTCAGTGATTGATTTTTTTTTGTTGCCATCTACACTGACAGTTGTTAAACCTGGGATAGTTTAAAAGATTCATAATGCTCATTTTAAGCAAGCTCTTCCATGAATTAGCTCTAAAGTCTAAACATGTTAAATACCAAAATAAGCATAACCTTTAAAATGGACAAACAATGAAATCAGACATTTAACTCAGTATAAATAAGTCAATTTCATCTGTGCCCCTGGAGTAGGACAGATGGTCTGTTTGTTCCTTGTACCCTGGCAATGAGGAGATGCCATTATCCTGGGATCTCTGCCAGACACACTCTATCGTTGTCCGTCACTTTGGTGCCAAGACTCCCAGGCCAGACGGGACGTGTATGTGTGTGTGTGGCGCTGCTAAATCGTAGCAGGCCGTGGGGTACGTTATAGGGGCTACTAATGTTAGGTAAATAAGGAGGGGAAACAGGTGAAGGCCAACAAAGCCTGGGGAGTGTGAGAAGGACTACATGGACACAGCTAAACAGATTTCTCAGAGTAATCAGATTAAAGCAGGAAATCAAATTCCTATGTTGACTTTAAATCCCGGCATACACGCGTTATAGTTGATAATCAGATTTCCTTCTGCACACACCCAAAAATAGGCTCTGACATCATTATCACCCTTCTGGCTGCTGATGTGCAGGATGTTCATGCTGGTGCTTTTGGGATGGGGTGCAGGTGGACGGTAAATGAAAAAGGCACCAATGTTCACAGTGCTCTGTAGGACTGCCAGATTATTTCTGCAAATTGTATTAAAAAATATCTCAAAGATCAAATATGTGCTATTCAAAGCATAAAAAATAAACATTGACATGTGTCTTCTTTAGGATTGGCGCTCCTCCCTTCTGCTCTCCTCTTGCCTCATACATTTTTTAGAAATGTGTTTTACGCGCTTGCCCAAAGCTGCCAGCCTTGATTAATAGTCAGGTGTCCCAGCTATTTACCCCACCCACCCTCTGTGGAGTCCCTATCCACAGATCAAATGCTACCATCTGGGGGCCCCCTTTTTCCCCTCAGACAGACGCACAAGCCGGCCTACAGGTCAACTCAAGGTCAGGGCCTCTAGAAAGAGGAGAGATGAGTCACCCTGAGCAGGAGGGGAGAGGGACTGAGCGTGTGCACAGTGATCAGCGAGGCATTAGGTGTGAGAGGTTCTGCTGTCCACATCTCCTGCATAATGTGAAAGGTTTTCATTGCAAGTAAAATGGGCTGATGTGACAGAATAAGTGAGTAAGGGAAGGCTGATTGTGTTTGCAGTGGATTTATCAATTGCCATGTAAATTGATGAACTACTGAAATATCTCACAGCAAGCAGCTGAAAAACTAACTGCAACCACACACACACACACACACACACAGAGCTGGAAATAATTATGTATAGAGCCAGGAGGCCTCGTAGGCGTGACTTATATTAACCACAGTCTTTTGTCTTGATCATTTATTGCAAACTGAGCTGTGACACATGGAGTTTTAAATCTGTGTTAATGCAAATAGTTTGTTTGACATATTTTCTCACATAAAAGCACGTATTACCTCTTCCCCAACAATACAGTAACAATCGCCAAGGAGTTCAAGGGAGCAGAGGGTAATTGCCTGCTGAGGTGCAGCCCAAGAAGCCCTGACATTATAAGCACTCTTTCTTCACCAATAGGAGCGCTAACATGACCTAATAGCCAGCTGGAATTTGGCACAGTAACAACTACAACAACATCAATAAGACAAAGGTGTCATGTCATTTTTGGAGCTGTGTGTTTGCTCTGTGTCGTAGGTTTTATGATGAAAACAGAGTCGGAGAAACATGCTTTTATGCTTTTATGCTTTTTTTTATATAGGTTTAATAGTTGCTAGTGCTGCAAAAGTATATTATTACTTACACCAATCACTTCACATCAGTAGTGTGCTACAGACCTATCCTGGTGTCAGAGCTAATAGCAAATTTAAGACATCTGGTGATGAAGATTCGTCTGATCTAGAAGGACTTTGTGTTATTTACCAGCATGTCTGCTATTTGATTAGCCAAGTGGTGGGTGCTCCGTTTACTTAAGTACACATCTCAATATGTTATGGCTCACACACAGTAAATGTTCCCACCCCATTCTTGATGTTTTAGCCCTGTTTAACACTAACACTGAACATGAGATGATTTTTAACAGAATGAATGAAATGAATAAGTGGTCAACCTGAAGGGATAAAGTTTAAGTAATTAAAAAGCATGTTTAGAGGCACTGCTCTTGCAAACTGCTGCTACCTTTAGTGTCACAGTGAAAGACCCCCTAGCAGCTCCTTCTTGTAAGCAATTTCACAGCCCACCTAGCTTTTGGCTTGCTTTTCCAAAAACTTAATAGTATTCAGCTATACACACGCTCGTACACACAGGCACATTTATCACACACTTCTTAATTACATCTGCTCATAGCCTGTCCAGAATGCTAAGTAGCTGTTGAGTAGAAAGACTGGTGCCTCAGACGTTTCTAGACCTCTAGCTGGTCATTAAAATTCTGTCCTTTGATCCTTTGCTTTAACTCTCCTCCTTAGATGAGACACATAAAAGCCACCAGCTTGACTTTAGCTTTGACTTCAGATAGGTCCACTGAGATTCTATCATTTACGGAGGAAAATAAAATAACTGCATTTGACAACATCTCTGAAGTAGAAGTTAATTAAAACAGATGTTATGTTGAGGTAGCCTAATCAGAATGGAGATTGTCATGTGTAAGTGATTCCTGGGAGAAACAGATGTTTAATATACTGTTATGACGAATAAAAGCAGAACAAGATAAACACATTGTAAATATTATTTCAAGTGTCTTAATAGAAATGTGATTTTTTTTAAGGTACTGAACTGTAGATGATAACTCTTGTAGGATGTCACTATAGGTCTAAACAATACTAATGAACTCCATCTGAATTACCATGTGGCCCATGTGCCTTTAAACTTCATCTGTGAGTTGTTCCATCAATCAGCACACCAGTGACTCTGTGCTGCTGTCAGAAGTAGATGTCATTAAAAGAATCACAGCATTCAGAATCTCATGACATATGAATGTGTTGGTGTTATGACTCACTCAGTACTCTTTATTTTGGAAAAGTTGTAACGGCTGTCTCACTTACAGTAACAATCGTGCTGGATTTTCAACACATCACTAGTATGAATGGTGGTCAAAGGGCAGAAGCTTCCTCTAAAGACTCGAGGCATCAGCAGACTTTTGAGGACGTGCTGTTGCTGCTCTAAAACATAATGAAGTGGAGTTTAATGGGCATGCTGTCTTTTATTTTGAAACTTCATTTATTTGTCTGCACTTTTATTGTGTCTCACTTGCTGCCCTCTTCATCTGCTCTGGGTAGTTTAATATGGCTTTCTTTGGAAACGTGCTGTGGCACGTCTGCTAGAATGGCAGCCTTGGCCTTGGGTATCATCAGCCAGTGTAACAGACAACACATGGGTAAAGCTAGCCTCCAGGCTGTCTCTGCCAGAATGAGACTGTAGCTGAAAACAGACTTAGATGCTTTTTATAGTTGTTCTTAATAGTGGATGAATCACATTTTAGTATTTCTAAGGTCTTTGATGACAGATTGTTCTGTGGCAACACTAATATAAACTAATGTTGAACTAAACTAGTTTAGCCTTATAGTAATATAAGGGCGGAGAGCCAGGAATTTGAAAGCAGTGCCTTCAGATAAGTTTATTTAAGTATATTTCATATCTCCTTTTATGTTGGCACACCACAACAGCTTGTCCAAGCACAACGAGTCAGCAACATGAGGCGAAAGGTTTCCAATGTTCCTCTTGGTACCTGAATAAAACAAGAGTGGCACTAAGTGGCCCAGGTCTGAATGAGAGAAAGCCACCTGTACGGCAGATTGATGAAGGTAGCAATTTTCTATATTCTACTTTTCAAAAGGTTTAGGGATGTATATACACAAAGCTAAAAGGTGCATCTGTCTTAGACATATAGCCACAAATGGGAGCTGCATGATGCTACAAGTTGACAGTAATAAGCACATTTTTTATGTACTGTGAAAGTGCATTGAAGGTATAGTTACCTGGTTGGCTTTGCATTAATAAAATCTCCCTGCTCCAAAAGCTTTGCATCCACACCAACTTCCAACTGCTCAGCACTCTCTGTGCAAACAATCTTGTTGGAGAGATATGACATTTAGTCTCAATCACTGGTAATGGGTGCATTACCACAGTATCACACACACGCATGCACAATAAACTAATGATACACATTTTACTGTTGCCAGGAAACAGACTCTGGGGTTTACACCTGCCTGGCTAGCAGCTCCAGCGGTGAGACGAGTTGGAGTGGAGTGCTCACAGTCAAAGGTAAATTGTCTTTGTGTGATTTAAATACATGCAAATGGAAGCTCTATGAAGTGGCTGCATATAACACAGAGATGCTCCATGTGACGAGAAAGAAAATGTCCACGTATATGAAGTGCTGTTTAAAAATAGTAATGCTGATTGTCACTTGTTAAATGTCTCCTTATTAAATGTGGGCAACTTAAAATTCATCAGCTGTGACTGAGTGTAGGATGTGTGACTTCACTGTAAAAAGCCAGAGTGTAGGTAGTGTTCCTCATGTCTGTGTAATTGCTTAAATGAAACAAATAGCTGGGTCTAATTAAAGCACTTAGCCCCTGCTGTTCCTGAGCCAACTGCAAAATCTAAATGTCAGTAATTGTATGCATGTGAATCCTGGGGTGATGAGAAAGGACAAGAGAGGTAAAGCAAAGGTGAGAATATGCTGACGACCAAATTTGGGGTGCAAACACCCCATTTATTTAAGTGCTTTGTGTGGCTCTGCCCTTTTTTACTTTCTCTGCAGTGGAGCAGGCATTGGCACATAAAATATTTCAAGCAGTAAAAGATTTGTTTATATGACATTAAATGAAGCCTTTAATGACTTAACAAGCTACTCTGATAACACCTAAGTCTGTTATTTGACTATTAGTGTCAGAACAGTCGACTCGGGTCTAACAGCAAAATCACAAAGTCTGTTAGAAGTGAGGAGCTCCACCTGCGGCGATGGGGATGCTAATGCTCAGTCAACATTAGTGGGACTACAGAGAGGACGTAATGAAACAGTAGCACTAAAGCCAGCTGTTATAATTAAATGTGCACTATTCTCTTCCACCTTTCCTGCTACTCCTCCTTCTTCCTGTTTGCTTCCCTTTCCATTCAGAGAGCGCAGACGTGTCGGTAGCTCAGGCCACTGAACCCTTCCAGCTACCAGGTCCGCCACATAAGCCCATAGTCACGGATGTGTCCAAGAACAGTGTCTCTCTGACCTGGCAACCCAATGCCCATGAGGGAGGAGCCGCTGTCACCTCCTACATCATTGAGGCCTTCAGGTAAGTTGACATTGCTATGTTAATCCAGAGCTCTTCATTTCTCTTACACTTTTTGCACTTCTCACCTGCGGTTGCGTGTCTGGATGTAGAGCGGGTTATCTACCAATCAGAAGGTTGGTGGTTTGATACCTGCCTCTGTATAGCGAAGTATACTTGTGCACAGTGTTGGGGAGTAACGGAATACATGTACCGCCGTTACGTATTTAAAATACTAAATATGAGTAACTGTATTCCGTTACAGTTACCATTTAAAAAGGTGGTATTTAGAATACAGTTACTTTGTTGAAATAAATGGATTACACGGCGGTACTTCCCTGTTTCATATTGTGGCGGGTCAGGACTGTTTGGATTTTGTTTGACAGCTACGTTCTGTTGTTCCAGGTGGCAGCGTTACGGTTGCCATGGTTACAGGGTGACGCTCTCTCTCTGCGTGTTTCCTGGGTGAGAGAGGCCTTTTTGTTGTTGTTGTTGTGCTAAGCTAATAGGCAGAATGCTACATGTATAGCTCTAAAGAATGTAGCATCATAGGCAGTGTAGTCCGTGCTGCAGGGAGAATGGACTGCCATACATGTTATGTGTCTGTGAGCGAGGGAGGGAGAAAAAGGAAAAGTACGAGCTGTCATCGAGCAAAAACGGGAGCTGGAAGCATGTAAATATAATAATAACCACTGCAGCCAAGAAGAGTGTCTGACGAGCCCAGTTGTAAGTAAGCTATTAAGACTCGACTGTACACCGTGTTCGTGTTTTCCTCCAAAAACAATAAGTTCTGTTGGAGCAGCCTTTCAACGCCTCTCTCTGTCTCTCGCTAGCAAAGTTGACCCAGACAACAAAGTAAAGCTAGTTTTCAGCTACGAGCCCAACACGAACCCACCGTATTAGCCAGAGGTCCCTTTACTACGGTTCGGAGCCGCGGACCTTCAGTAACAGTAATAAATCACAGCAATAGTACATTCATGTAGTTGTAAACAGCATGATAATATATTAAGTAATCCAAAGTATTCAGAATACGTTACTGTCATTGAGTAACGTAACTGAATACGTTACAGAATACATTTTGGGGCATGTATTCTGTAATGGAATACATTTTCAAAGTAACCTTCCCAACACTGCTTGTGCAAGATACTGAATCTCAAGTAGGCCCCGATGCATCAATCAGTGAGTGTGTGAATTTCAGAAAAGAGCGTTTTTATCATTGTGTTTGTGTGAATGAAGTTTGAAATTAAAAAATGCTTTGAGTGCTCAGTTACAGTAGAAAAGTGCTATATAAGTACAAGTACAAGCATTTACATTTGTCTTCTTTATTTAACAGTTTTAGGATTTTTTTTCTGCAGAAGCCGTGCTCCTTTTGGAACCAAGAAATACTAAATTTTAGCCACAGTTTCTTTAATGTGACTCCAACTTAAACTGAGTAATAATCTGGAAATAATAATATTATTAATTTGATGACAAGTCGCTGACAAGTCGCTAAAAAACACCTTGACACCTTAACAACCTAAAATAATATTGTCTTCTTTTTGTGGCTTATCTAAATCTGAGTGGACCTTAGGGCTGTCACGATTACGTCGACTATCAAAATCGTTGACGACTGATTTAATAGTCGACGCGTCGTTTGAAGCTTTGTAAGATCCCAAAAGACGCAGGAATAAGTAGTAGGATTTAGAGTGTAATAACGGACTGAAACAGAAGATGGCAGCACTGCATGTACAAGGATGCCAGCTGCCGTTAAACCCCGAAGAAGAAGAAGCTGTGTCCCAGAATTCATAGCGCAGCCCAGCTCAGTTTCCAACAATGGCGGCAGCTAGTTAGTTTTAATATTACTCTTATTATTCTTTCTGGGTCACAAAATAAACGTTTAACATATTTTCAGGCGAGAATGTAGCTGTATAAACCTCAAATATTTGCTCAGTTTATCAAGACACCACATATTTTCAAAAGCGCTCCGACCTTTTCGGAGACGTCTGTTACCCACTAGCTCGATAGCTAGCCGGGGGCTAGGCTCACTAGAGGGGTGAGAACACCGGACTCCCGGCAAATCGTTTTCAAAGCCACTGCGGTGTTTCGCTACTCAGGTTAAATATATATAAGTCACTTAGATAACTTAAAAATGTTATTGTTTGGCTTTTTTTAGTATTTTATTTGTTCCTGAGTAAAGTAAAGTTTGGCTGAGATTAAAGTTATAGTTTTTACACAGCTGAATAAACATCAAGCAGACAGCTGATTATCAGAAGTGTGAGATGCTGGAGAATTTACTCCGGTGTCCTGTTATATTTTAGATAGCAAGGAGTTTATTAAACTTCACCGAAACAATCTGCAAATTTCATTAAAATTTAATAAACTATCATCTTGTCTTTATTTTTAGTTAGCACATACCTTAAACACTAATTGCAAAAATAATCGGTGACTAGTCCACTATCAAAATAATCGTTTGTGGCAGCCCTAGTGGACCTCCACAGAACCCTACAGGTATCTGCACCTGAGCAGAGGTCAGCCTTGGATTAATTAGACCCAGAATAGATTTAGCTAAACAGGGCAGGTGGTTCGGAAGGAAGCCTCTAGATGAAGATAGGCGAATGAAATATGTCGCGCCAATTTGATAAAGATGGGGACACCGGCAGCGCTTAATCAGATCCAGACGTCCACTGTGTCCCATGGCAACACCTGAACATTTCAGAATAAAGTAAACAGATTTTCTCTAAAGCAGCTGGAGGGGACCCCTGGGATGTTTACAATAACATTTCCTTGCCTGAGGTATAAGGCTTGTTTGTAGGAGCACTAGTATGTCTGCTTATGCCCTATGTGGTATGTAAAAGGGTTTATTTAATGCACAAAGGCACACTTTCCATTTTCCTGCTGATGCTGTATCGATTTTGTCTTCTGTACACCTGTGTGAACTCTCTTCCATCATAGAGTTGCCTTGAACCCAATACTCAGGGTGTTGTGCTCACACACACACACACAAACACAAACACACGCCCACACACACATCCAGACACACATACACACACGTGTGTGTATTCATATCCTTGTGGGGACATCTCATTGACATAATGCTTTCCCTAGCTGCTTACCCTAACCATAAAAAATGAATTCCTAACCCAAACCTAACCATAACCAAACTGTAACCCTGAGACTAAAACCACATTTTGAGTCTCAAAAATGCCTTCAAACTTGTGAGGACTGGGATTTTGGTCTCTGTAAGGGCTGTTGGTCCCCACAAGTATAGTAAACTTCCAATGTTTGGTCCCCACAAAGATATGAATACACACACACACACACAGTATTCAGCATAAAGGTAGTTCATGGTGGAGGAGGCCTTTGTGACTGCCTCTCTGCCAAGGTGATGGTAAATTCACAGAGGAACAGAGAAAGGCAGCGGGAGGAGGGATTGTGGTTGGCGGTGGTGGAATAATGCATCTGTCTGGGACAGTGCCACAAGGCCAACAACATGCCCTCATTTTATGTCAGCAGCTGTGCCTTCTTGCAAGCCCAATTACATTATTCATCAGGACAACAAATAGTATCACTGGGAGAAGATCTTTCAAGCACAAAGTTGTGTGAGCTGCAAAACTTCAGCTTACATCTGCTATTGTTTCATAAATAATATCAGCACCTCGAGGCGACTGTTGTTGTGAGTTGGCGCTATATAAATAAAACTGAATTGAATATTAGAGGAAACCAAAAATAAAATCATGCTCTTGCCCAGAGAGCTTCCCATGCATTGGTTAATTATGAGGTTACACATCAAGACGGCATTACAAAGCAGCTTGAAGCTGCTTGTCACTCTGCCTTCTTGTTGATAAGACCTACATATTTGCTGTTTTGGTTTCAAACATATTATGAGGAGATTTACAAAATGACTGAGTAATATGAATTACTCACGGTAACATTAAAAAGCATGTTTATAGAAGATATAGAAATTGTTCATATAGTGAAAATAATATGAAGGTGAAGCTACTGTTAGCCACTGTCTAAGATGGTGGAAAATGCTATGCAATACAATAATTCAATCGAATATTAGTCATCAGTTTACAGCAGTTGTTTATTTTATCTGTTGTTGTAGTTCAGTTCATATTGTAGGAGAAATATGGGAATAATGTGTTTTTCCTGGATTTTAGTTGATATTTTTTCAATTAATGAAATAAAAACTGCTGTAAAGGTTAGAGACTGATCATTTCTTTGTAAGTGAGCAAGTAAGTGGGACAAGTGGGTAAAAAATCCCTTTTTAATTGATGATTGATTTTATTAATGATTTACTTTTGTTTTCTTAATCTTTTGGTTAGACTCTGGTGGTCTTTATTCCCTGGATGTTTGTCAACAAAGCAGAAAATAATCAGCAGATGAATTAGGTTGCAGAATAATCTTTAGTTGCAGCCTCTTCAAAAAAATTATCGCATGAATAACTGGACGGGCACTGAGAGAGTGTATCATCTGCCAAAGTCACTGACGTATTTCACAAGTTCACACGAATCTTCACATCAGCGTTGTGAGATTCTTCATTTTCTCTGCTCCACTTTTCAGGTGGAGCTTTCATTCAGTTCAGTTTGGAAGTTTTGGAGTAATCATGCTGAGAGACAAAGAGCAGTAGGCACATGCAAGCTAATTATACTATAGGCCTTCAGTTTTCAGGCCCCTCTTCTGTTTGGATTCGGGAGACAGACACTATCTCTACTTTTAAGATTAAGCTTCAAACTTTCATTTTTGCTAAAGCATATAGTTAGATGGATCAGGTGACCCTGAATCCTCCCTTAGTTATGCTGCAATAGGTGTAGGCTGCTGGGGCATTCGATGCTCATAGGGGGTCATATGATTGTTGGGTCTCTGTATGTATTATTGTAGGGTCTACCTTACAATATAAAGCACCTTGAGGCGACTGTTGTGATTTGGAGCTGTCTAAACAAAATTGAATTAACCTCTTAAGCCCCAACGCCCCCTGATACAGGGGCAAAAGGCAGGAGATTAGGTAGGCTTGGGGCTTAAGAGGTTAAATTACTAGTTATTAGGGATGTTCCTAGTGACTAATTTTGTCGACTTAATGAGGAAAAAAATGAGAGTGTAGTCAAAACTAAGAGACAAATATCAAGTTAGATTTGACAAAAGTTTAATGGACAATGTCAAAAAGTGTCTAAATAAGGAAAAAATTGAACCATAAATCACATTCCTCAATCATTAATCACACTTTGCTGCTTAACTTTGTGGCATCTTGTGCATTATGAACATTGCATGTTATACACCAAGCAGACAATGAAGAAGAAGAAAAACCATGCATTATGAATGATACACATTGTTCTACAGTTCGTAACAAGTTTTACCTCAATAGAAGTCCAAATCTAAAACAATAACAAAACAATAAATCATCCACCCCCCCAAATGACTCAGCTCCTCATCTTATTGCTAATGAAGAGCCTATCCACTCTTCGGAGAAAGCTCATTTCCGCTGCTTGATCTTATTCCTCTGCTTTCAAAATAGCTAACAATAATAGGCTTAACAAAAAGATCAGACCTAGATTAATTGAGTTATGGAGGTTTTCTACAACAATACCAGGGCTGTAGCTCTATGGCAGCTGGTCGCAGATGGCTGCGTAACATTTAAGACGCAGCAATTTATCGACATTTCGCATCATTTAAAATGCTAAGAATAAATGACTAGCCAACCATCAACAGAAGCAGCAGTGAGTCATCTAGTCAAGTAGTCGTGCACATCTCTACTAGGTAGTTTGAGTACATTGTCTTGATTATAATAATATACTGCCACTAAATATCGCACTGCTTATCTGACTTTTTTTCATCTTCTGTACTTTCACAGCCAATCAGCAGGGAGCACATGGCAGACTGTAGCTGACATGGTTAAAATGGAGACGCACACCATCACCGGCCTTCTTCCCAACACCGTCTACCTGTTCATCGTCCGTGCTGTCAACACCTACGGCCTGAGTGACCCGAGCCCCATCTCTGAGCCCGTCAGAACACAAGGTCAGCCTGCACCCCCCCTTTCACCAAATACAGCAAGACTCACACCTGGAGTTGTTAGAAACAGTGACTGTGTGTTAATGCGCTGACAGCATCACTCTATGTGTGTGTTTTCCCTCAGATGTGAGCCCTACAGGTCAGGGAGTGGACCACAAGCAAGTGCAGAGGGAGCTGGGAGAGGTGGCTGTTCAGCTTCAGGACCCCGTGATGCTAACTGCAGCTTCCATTAGAGTATCCTGGAACGTGAGTGGCACATATTTCCCTGCTTTTTGGGGAACAAGTGTTCATTTGGGGTTAGCAAAGAGAGAAAAATAATCTTCTATTTCCTCTCCATCTCGCCGTTCCGTCATCTTCTCTCATCTTCCCCCAATGCGGACCTCAATTTTTTTCCAGGTCGACCGTCAGTCTCAGTACGTCCAGGGCTACCGTCTGTCCTACCGGCCTAGCGGGGGAATATGGCTCCTCCAGGACATCAATTCCCCCTCGGAGCGCAGCACAGTCCTCACCGGCTTACTCAAAGGAACCGAGTACGAGATAAAGATCCGTCCCTACTTTGATGAATTCCAGGGCAAAGATAGCAGAACGTTGCTAGTCCGGACCCCAGAAGAAGGTAATAAGTCTGGTAAATGAAGAAATGAGTCTGTAATCAAGAAATCTTAAAAGAAAAGTGTTTCTAATAAAGTGGGCTTGGTTTTCTTTGACACTGCAGGGCCTGTACGGCATTTTCATTAGCCTGTATGACACCACAGGTTAATTTTATATCCTCTGGAATTTAAGTTCATCTATACTGATCACTGTTTTCATTAAATTTGTGTGCTGCAGTTTTGGCAGCCAGGGGTTTATATCAGTTGATCCAAACTCCAGAGTAAAACACAAGGAAGGAGGCGTATGTGCCATGAGCACTTATGGATTGACCTGCCTGAATAAGGAACATCATTAACTTATATAGTCATGTTTCTTCTCTTTTATTACTTTATGTATTTGTTAATAATGACTGAGCTATAAATATGTGAAGGGGTTAGGAGCACACAAGTGTTATTTTTTCCCCACTCCTTTTCAAGCGCAGCTTGTATTTCCATCCTGTATATCTGCTCCATTTTGTATACATATACATATGTATTAGGGGTGGGTTTTGATTATTGATTTATCGATTAAAATCGATTCTAGCTTGGATAACATGATATCGATTCATTAAAATCCTGAATCGATTTTTTAAATATAAATTTACTTTGTCCGAAACGCGAGAATCTCAGGTTAAACCTCACAAAATTTCAACAACCACCAAACAACTAAAACAGTAAATGAGGGCAGGAACATGGATTCTGCACAAAGACATAAAAACAAAGCGCGGACCCGCCAGCGGATCAGAATCAGTGAGATGTTGCCTTTCTCACCCGACGGCATGGACACAGTTGGGGCTTAAAGCCGATGGCTGGCTGATTCTGATGTTTCGGCGGCTCCGCGCTTTGTGTTTACGTCCTTTTTGTGCTGATTCTGAAGCTGTTAGTTTTATTTCTCTCCAAACTATTTGACTGAACCAGCAGCAAAAGAAGATCCAAACTACGCTTCACATAAACATCGTTATGAATTCCCTCTGACTTTCACTGTTTTGCTTCTACCATGATAAAATCACACTTTATGCACAGCTCTCTCTCTCTCTCTCTCTCTCTCTCTGTACTTCAAGAACAGTTTCCCGTCTAAAAATCTGTTTTCTGCATTATTCGCTCGCTTATTACGCACAAGTCTACCGTTGTTTACAGCGCTGTCGGCCGCTGGTTTTTTTTCCTTTTACTTCTGAAAAGAAAGCCTCATTTCTACTGTTCAGTAGGCTACTGAACAAATGTAAACTTTTTAAAAGTATGCAAAATTGCAAAACGCTTACCCGTGTCTCTAATCAAACCTCTGTAACTTTGCTCTGCTTCACTTCAGCAGCATCACATAATGTTCATATGTTGATTAATGGTTTTCTTTCGTTTTTGATCTACTGCAGAATATTTTTATAAAATCCCAGAACAGGAAAGTCGCCTTCATGTTTTTCTGTGTTTTATCCTCAGCTACTTTGACACAAAGGCATCTGCTGTGATGCTTACACCTTTGATAAAGTCTCGCAAGTGTCATCTTTCTTGTTATAGATATACAAATATGGAAATGTACTGATGCATGATATAAATTATAATATTTCTGACTATCGAATAGAATCAAATCGTGGATCGAATCGATTCGGGACCTTGTGAATCGGAATTGAAACTATTCTAGAAATCAGTGACGATACCCAGCCCTAATATGTATATGTATCTATATGGGTGTATGTTCATAATTTACTGCGCTCAACTACTCTGCTCATCTTGATGAAATGAGAGAAATGTTCCTCCCACCTCTCACAGTACCCAGTGCCCCTCCCAGAGCTGTTACAGTGTCAACAGTGAAGCTCGGCAACAGCTCCAGCTCCAGCATCAGTGTCTCTTGGGAGCCGCCACGCAGTGACACGCAAAATGGCATCATCCAGGAGTACAGGGTAAACAAACCTCAGCCTAGTCAAGTCACAAGTCTCACACTCAAAGTGCCTTGAAGTGACTGCTGTGATTTAGTGCTATAGAAATAAATAGAATTGAACTGAATTGAATTAAATAAAGCTTTAGTGGGGGCAGCACTGTGACTGCCCAGGAGCACCTCTGCAATGTGTAGTAACCACTCTCCGTTCATTGCCCAGACACTTCACACAAGAAAACATCATAGCTGACATGTAAGTAGTGCCTTACACACAAAATGTGTACTCACTGACCCAAATGTTAAGACGGTTCTCTTATGAAATCACTGCTAATCCCATAAGATATAGATAAAAAGGAAACGCCGGGTAATTGGTGGATCGTGAGTATGATGTTTTCTTCAGTCAGGGTAAATGGGATGTGGCTCGAATGTGGTACAGAAAAAATATTTGACTCTGATGTCGTTTTAAGCAAAAAAGGACAGTAGTTAACTAGTTTATCTTTGAATTAAAATGTGAAGTATTTAAAAAAAAGTTCATGGCAAATTTTTCTGTATGCAAACAGGTTTGGTGCATGAGCACTGGTGGTGACAACCAGACCCGATACTACAGTAACAAGACAGTGGATGGAAACACGTTGTCCACGTTGCTGAAGGGCCTGATGCCCGGAGTGCTTTACCAAGTGGAGGTGGCAGCAGTGACCAGTGCCGGGATTGGCACTCGCAGTCAGCCGGTGCCCGTCCTCATCAGTGAGTCCACAAAAATAATGAGAATAAAAAGTAGTGAGAAAGTAGATGAATTAAGTAGACACTAATCCCAGAGGACGCAGGAAAATATTGAAGTCCATAGTGCGGCTCCAGTAATCACCTAAAACATCCAAAAACTTGTTATTGGAAGATGCTAATTAACGTTACATCTCAGGTTATGTCATCATCACCTGCTTCAGGTTTATTCAGGAAAGATGTAATTATGTCCACGGTTAATAGTTTAGTTTAGTTTCACTTTATTAAAGACACACACGGTTTACTGATTGCTGTTTTTTGAAGTATGAAAACTAAACAAACCAGCCAAAAATAAGATGGTTCAATAATCTTTTGTCTTGTTTTTCTCCTGTAGAGCTGCCAGCTGAACAGCCCTCATTAGCAGGTGGAAGCGGAGGCAGTGGTGACAAGACCAATGGCGGTGAGGAGAGCAGCGTGAGTCTAGCTGAACAGATTACAGATGTGGTCAAGCAGCCGGCGTTCATCGCAGGCATCGGAGGAGCTTGCTGGGTCATCCTGATGGGTTTCAGTGTCTGGATCTACTGCCGCCGCAAGAAGAGGAAGGAGCTGAGCCACTACACGGCCTCCTTCGCCTACACACCAGCAGGTAAGGATGAAGGATGATGAAGATGACCTGAAGCTGGGATGATACTTATGAAGGAAGTCGAATCCAGAATGCTGCCATTGACATATTTACAGCCAAATAAAAGGAAAAACTTACAAATAGTTTCAGTGTAATTCCCTCCTAGGCTAAATTTGGGCTTGAATACTTAATAATCTTTATATATACCTGGCCCACGTTGACCCACGTTGACCCACCTGACCCACATTAAACTCGTGGACTGAACATACACACACCCACAACGACCTATAACTGAACACACACACAATGGACAAAAACAAACAAATGGACAACTGTACCCTCAAGCACACAATAATAACATGGACTGAATCACCACTCACAACCACTAGCACTTTATACTAGAGATGGCACGATACCACTTTTTTTATGTCCGATACCGATACCGATATCATAAATTTGGATATCTGCCGATACCAATATGAATCCGATATAGTGTGTTTTTTAATCAGTAAAACGTTTTTTTAATATCTTGCTGCATTTTGTATAAGTTTATACTCAAGTTTAAATAAATAACAACACTAAAGCTATTCTGTTATACCTGTATGTAAAAAATACACTGCATCCAAAATATGTCATAGTTCAGCAACACTGATCAATCTAATAAAGTTAAACCTGCTCCATCCTCCCTATTCTGGTATTTTAAAGAGTACTTAGAAGAAATTTTAAGTAACCTAACTAATAGGGTTGCAAACTCCCAGCAAAAAAAAAAAAAAATAGGGAACCACCCTCCACCTCATGATGCTTAATCGATATAATCAAATTTAATTTGATGCAGGGGGAAAATGCACAAAAATAAATTATATTTCAAGAATATTATTCAATTATTCAAGAATAATTAAATAGATTCAACATCTTTCTTCAACAGAATTGCAGACTGCACAGATGGTATCTTCCCAAAGGAAAAAGTAGTATAGCTTACTAGGGTATATTAGACTTAACAGTTACTATATACAGTAATGGACTTCTATATATTTTACACAAGATTAAAACTTTGGGTGTAAGAGTCAGATAATTATTTATTAAAAGCTCGACATTTTAAATGAGAATAAGAAAGAAAAGTATGTCTTTGTGCCCCCTTTTCCCTGTTCATGCCCTATCGGCCCCCCTGGCTAAACTTTGCTAGATCCGCCCCTGCACAATTACCAGCCTTCAGCTACGTAGAAAAAGATCCTGGTGTAGAAAGTAATATTAAATAAATTCTAACAACAGCTTATCAAGCTTAAACGTGCTGCTGTTGTTCAGCCGCTGGTTTCCTCTTTCTGGTGAGAAGTGGGCCAAAAACTAAGAAGAGAGACGGACTCGCGACAGAAAAGCCGATCAGCTGATCATTAAGCAGTTTCACGATTGAAGCAGCAGGAGAGAGAGAGAGAGAGAGAGAGAGAGAGAGGCAGTCGCTCCAGGTATGGTTGTTAAGCTTAACGTGGGAATGCTTTATAGACATTCAGAGATGAACTTACACACTTGCTTTACTTCTCTCTGGGAAAACGTCCTCATAGATGAAATGCTGGTTTGCTAGCAAGGCTACAAATACACACAGCCGCTCTATCACGTGATGCACACTGCTGCTACGTGCTACGGTTATGAGCCGAGTTACGCCGCGTAGCAAGTTTTGTGAGGTGCTTTTTTGATATTTAATGGATCGGATTACATTTTTTATTTCTCGCCGATATCCGATCCAGTAATTTGGGTCAGTATCGGACCGATACCGATACGTAATATCGGATCGGTCCATCTCTACTTTATACAGCCTCTGTAGAAATTATCCACATATCTCACTTATCTTAACTGCACTACTGTATAATTCTGTGTAAATAATCATTCTGTACATACGATAATTTTTAATCCTACAACTGTTTATAACTTGCATAGTTCATATTTCTGTATAGCTGTATATCTCAGATTTCTGTATAGTTTTTTATTTCATAATTATATCCTGTTCAAAGCCTGTACATAGCTTGTACTCACTACAGCCTGTACATACTTATAGTTATAGAATATTCATAACATACTTCATACCGTGTACATTATAACATACCATAATAGACCCATTTCTGTAATATACTTACATATCTATATTATTGCTAATATATATTGTAATATATCCATATCATGGCTAAAGCACTTCTGGATGGATGTAAACTGCATTGCGTTGCCCTGTACCTGTGCATGTGCAATGACAATAAAGTTGAATTCTATTCTATTCTATTCTACTCTACTATTTAGGTTCTGTTCTCTGTACTGCAATAGTATAAGCTTTAATACAGGACTAGAAGTTTAAGTATGAACTCACATAATTTTGAGTCTAAACAAAAAATAAAAACATAGATGCACTTTTTTGTGCTTTTGGTGGACATGAGAACAGCTGACTCTACATTATTAGAATAGGATATAGACTGAAGGATACTGTAAGAAGGATAACAGAATAATTTGTTTGTGAATCCCTGTTCCTCTGCTCATCACTCTCTTTCTGTCTTGCTTTTGCAGTCGGTTTCCCTCATGGAGAAGGACCGGGACTAAATGGAAGGTAACTGGTTTATATCCTACTAGTGCTGTTTCTGTGTGAACTAGTAGGATAGGGTTGCTAAGCAAAGACATACAGACATTTCTAGAATTATATCTCTGAACTTTGTGATATTTTATTATGTGAATCTTTTTAAATTCACACCACATTTCTCACTGCATGCATGCAGCTTTTTCTCTGCCACTCTCTAATTCCATCTGGACAGTTATACTTGATGTTGTACTGCCCCACTACGACTTCAGCTAATGCCAGAGTGTCTCTGTAGGCAAGGAGTGCTTGGGGGCAACATGGGCAACTACCCATGGCTGGCAGACTCTTGGCCCACCACCAACTTGGTTCACAATGGCAAAGAGGCCGTCAACTGCTGCCCGGCCAATCCCGACACAGCTGAGAGATACTACAACGGTAGGAGTGTGTGTTTTTGTGATGCTGTGCTTACAACAACAGCAGCTTTGCTAAATCCTGCCTCCGTCCCCGTGTAGAAGCTGGCATCTCCAACTACCTGAATCAGACTGAGAAGTACAGCATGGGAGGCTCCACCGAAGGTCCCATCTACAGCACGATTGACGCCACCAGCGAGGATCTGCACAGTTTCACCTACGCCCAGCACAACTCCACCACTCCTTACGCTTCCACCTCCATCATGCCTTTCACCAACCAGACACAAGTTCCACCCCACGGCGGTGAGCAGCAAGACGACGGCCACTGGATTACCCAGCCCGGTCCATCTGGAGCTCAGTACGCCCAGCTGGACCGCTGCAGTGGTGAGGAAGGATTTCAGTTCTGTGAATTTGAAATACACATCTCTGTCTCCTGTCGCTTTGATTACTTAGAGGAAATAAGAAAGAAACAGTGAAGTGTAAACCCAAAATATGCCAAAAATATGGCTTTAGATTCCAGTATTTCCTTACTTTCCTTCCTTACCTTCCTTCCTTTTACATGGATATTTTGTCATCATTTATTGATATATGACCGGGGAACACCAAGGCGTTCCCCAGATAAGCTGGAAGAGGTGGCTGGGGAGAGGGAGGTCTGGGCTTCTCTGCTTAGGCTGCTGCCCCCACAACCCGGCCACGGATAAAGTGGATGGAGTATTGATATTAGATATGAAACAGTCTGCATCTGCCTTCAGAATCGCTTCAGATTTTAGATTGTTCTGCTTTTCTAATGAAAAATACTAATCAGAAAATAGTGTTTTTGTCCTTTGTGGGCTATGTAAAAGCTTGTTTGTGGACTGTAATACAGAGAGGCAGGAGAAAATTGAAAATGAGCATTTAATTCTGAAAGTCCAAAATACACAGAACCAAGGTGAGCAGGGGAATCAAAAGCTAACAGGGTACACACGGCTGTGAAGGATGAGGGACAAGGTAACAAAAAACAGAGGAAGACAGAAACAACACACACACTCACAGAATAACAAGGGGAGAGATAACAGGTGGGATGCAACAACAGACATAACGAGATGACGAAGAAAACTTGAGACACGGAGAACAACCATTACCAACATGAAACAGGAAGACACATCCAAATGGGGATGAAGCTGACTCTGGGCAAGACAGCAGCAGTGGACTTTGGTAACAATGAAAGACAAAGGAACACAAAAACAAGACCGAAAGAGAGCAATCGTTCTATCTGCAAACGTGATAGATCGAAAAGTTTTCAATGAATGCTGAAAAAAATTTGTAGGGTGGTAGAGTGGGCTTGTGCTAACAATCCATGAAAAGCTGCCTTACGTCCACCAATGGTCCATCACGGTCAACTTTATTTATCTGTTTATTTGGATATATTGGTTGAAAATTGACAAAAAGCATGTAGTGATGTCACTTTTACATTTCACACCTGCCTTTCTTGCAAACTTCATAAGAAAGCAAAATGAAAATGTACAAAATACAAAACTACTCCCTTAGAGAGTGAGCTGAGGTTTGTGCTCTCCTTGTTTTTAATATTTATTCGTGGAAGCAGTTTGGCCAACATGCACTCAGTCGTGCTACAAATCCCACTTTGCTGCCTCCGTGTTGCTATTTGTGAGCCACAGGCCTGCTGGGGTATGTGTCAAAATACGGTCATGACGAATCAGCTCATTGTGCCAGAACCTCCCCTTCAATTGAATCGCTGCATTTATTTATTTATGTCATTTTTTTTAGGTAAGCCCAAGCAGAAGGTGATGGGTAAGGCTGTAAAGACCCCATCTCTGACCTGGATGGAGTCCTTGCCCCCGCCTCCGCCCATAGAAGAGCTGAAGCAGTGTGAGCAAGATGACGAACTTCCAGAGAACATGGACCTAGGGTGAGTCACAGTCCTGCCTCCTCAGATGCGCATCTCTCTGAATTAGTACGACACTGTTGTATCATCACTTAGACTTAGTGTCACCTCTAACAGCTGCATTAAGTATAAAAGCTAGCATTGCTCTTAAGGCCCTGCCCTTAACAACTCAATTATCTCAGCCTTGGTCAACTCCTTGACTTATTTAGCTGTTTTCCCCACCCATGAAACGCAATTACCAATGTTGACCCTTACCACTTGCACTCTGCAGCCTCATAGCAAAACTCATAGCTGCAGTACCATTCAAGGGGAAGCTTAGCCTCCTGCAGTTTTGCCGTTGGCGAGGCCTCCTAACTTGAAAGAACATCATTAATCTTTAAATAGCCTCTTAGCAAGTTGGATTTGAAGGTATCACTGGTAACAGGTTGTCCTTCGACAATAATTATGCACACGGCCTCGCTGAGCTGTAATCTACTTCACTGTGTATCTAGATCGGATGAGGAATGGTGTCCACCCCTCCCTGAGAGGACATACCTGATGGAAGGCTGCGAGGACAGACCTTCGCCCCCTCAGAGGAACAACGCTTCCTCTCCAGCCACCTCCTACAGTCACCAGTCAACCGCCACGCTCACTCCGTCACCGCATGAGGAGCCCCAAGCCCACCACGACCTCCCCCGTCAGAACCAATCAAACAGCCAGCAGTTGTCACGGTACGTGCTTACTGTATTTTCTAAAGGTTGTGTCCATTTGACTGCACTGTGTCAATGTGTTTAAGTTCAGCAAATGTGCTGATGGGGTATCATGTCACATTCTGACTGTTTCAATGGAAGGATGGATGCTAATCACAGTCATTTTACTGCTTACTGTTTAGTGCTTCATTCACTTCTCAGTAGAATTCACAATTACAGATAAGCAGTCTCGCTAAATTGAGTGCTACTGTCAGATGTGACAGACAGAATAAAATGACAAAACCAATAAAATCACATTATTAATCATGCCAAAAATCATGTGTTTAGCTGTATAGTAAACCTCACTCCTAAACATTACAAGATTTAGCTTCTGCTTCAGTTTATTTTTTGCTCCAGTAACATGCTGCCCTCACTTCCCAAAGCAGAAGGTTACCCTGCGGTCCCATGCCAGTTCCCCAGGCACCGAGCCCGCTGCTCACCCAGTCCAACCCCAGCCTCTCCGGCCAACAGCATCACAGCTCGTCAGAAGTTGGCATGCTGCAGTGCCAGAGTCCTGCCCATCGCTGCCTCCAGAGCCAGGGCCCAGCTCTGAATGAAGACAGCATCAGCACGACCACACCGGGTAAAGTGGCTGACATGCACACGCATACAGAATACAGAGTAGCAGCCCCCACCCTGGAAGCTGATTTAAAGTTGATTTAGTGTTTGTCATGTGAGTAATCCTTCTGCATCGTCTCCTTGCTATTGATTATTTATCCCTTTTCACCCACAGTGCACAGTCGCTCCTCCCCCGCTGATGCAAGTACTCCACCAAACCAAAAATCAAGAGTGAAAAAAAAAGTGTCTAAGACTTCAGCTTACAGAAGAGACATACAAGGAGGTGGGCAGATTCAAATATGTGAATCACAGATACTGTGACTGTCCACAGCTGTTAGAAAGGCAAGATGAGAGGCTGGCATTCCTGACTATGGATGGAAATTGTAATCTCAGCTTACAGACTGTAATATGTTTACTGGATAAGCATGATTATTATCACTGGGAACGGAAATAAAAATCTGAAATTGCAGTCCACTGTGAATCCATAGCCTTGGCAGGAACAAGAACAAGACCTTTCATCTTAATAAGTGAATAATTATTTCAATTTCCATCAAGAAATCAAGACTGTAAGTCTCTTCACTTTTCTCAATTAGCAAAGAAAACAAAGAGAGAAATGAGAAAAAGTTGTTGTTTTTTGGAAACGAAGAAAACTGTTTTTTAACAGAAACCTGACAGTGAAAATGGAAACAAAAAGTTCTTTCTTAAAGTTTTAAATGCTATTTCCCTGTATCTCATTTTTTTAGACCTGCCCCCTCCTCCAGAACCACCCCCAGAAGAGGGCAGGTTACAGGACCCTCAGGGGTGCATGGAGGCCAACTGTGTGACAAACGGCACCCTGTCCTCCCTGGAGAGGACTGAATATAGCATTAATAGCCAGCAGCGAAAAGGCTCGGGACAGAGACACACTGACAGTAAGTGTGTTGTATTTTAGCCATAATGCAGTTTAAGGTTAGACAAATCAAATTTAGGACAGAGAGTGTGGGCTCTCTTGGAAATGTTGTGCTTCTTGCAGAAGAAGAAAGCGGAAGAAAAGGCAGCACTTATGCACTCGGCCGATGAAGCCTCTTCCACATAATGATGCACCATGGCCCACTACTGCACTGCAGTATTACACAGGAGAGTGAAACGGGTCTGTTTGCAACATGTCATTCTTTATAAATGACTTTGCAAAATAACCGTGAAGCCAGCTCTCCTGGCCATTGTCAAAAACAAAAGGCGTGGCTCAGAGAATCTAAAAATCCTGCAGTGTGTATCCCTCACAGAATATCATGTGAAAACTCAGTGTTGTTTTTCCATACCCAACTCCAAAAATAAATCTGGGTAAATGTGTGGTTATTGAATTCATTTGGATGGAAATGTATTCAATTCAATCTCAGTTTAATTATATAGCGTCAAATCACAACAGCAGTTGCCTCAAGGTGCTTTATATCCGGTCGTTAAGTGATGACGTGACGAATCCTACTTCCGGGCCTAAAGTAGTCTGCGTTTAATATGGCTTTTGTGTTGTTAACATGTTTAATGTTTTGTATTTTCTTCTATTTAATCCCAAAAAGCTCCTAAAACAGTCAGTGATCACTGTTGACCTCCCTCGGCTTTTATTACCGCTAATCATTTATTTAAGCTCAGTTTTTAAAACCTTAGGATGTAACTACAGCCCAGCCCATGCAGCAGTATATGAATAACTAACCTCGTATTGTGGATGGATTATCTCAATAGTTCTCCTGGCTGAAGTTTGGTCCTTTTACAGCATCCTGCCATGCGATTACATTTGTTCCTGACCACCGAGAACACTCACGTTAACTTTTATCGAGTGGAAAAAAAGTTAGCTTGTTTATATTATGCTAACATAGCTGTGTCGCTAGCGGTCACGTAGCACATCATTATATACCAGCTACCCAAACTTCAGTAACCCTACAAACGTCACTGCTGTTTAGTTTTCTGTCTTCATTTATGTTGGAAGTGATAGCAGAGCTGTACGTTTTAATTTGTTTCCAAAACCCCGCAGTCAGGACATGCTATATTGTATTTAGATAGAAGCTAGCGAGCTAACTTCCTGCTAACTTCTAACTCCGTTAAATGTCATAAATTCCGTTTTCATGGATGCCTGGATGTTAAACTCAATTGTTACACCTGGTAGAGCAGAACGCTGATCATTTTATTAAAGATGAAAGACTTTAGACAGTTTTTCAACTCTCAGTAATGCCATAGTGATCGTTTGATATATGGACCTGCAGGGGAGTTTAGGCCCAGACACGGCTAGTGACGTCAGATTTAACGACCGGATTGTAAGGCAGGGGTGTCCAACTCCAGGCCTCGAAGGCCGGTGTCTTGCAGGTTTTAGATATTACCCTGGGTCAACACACCTGAATCAAATGACTATGTCATTACCAGGCCTCTGGAGAACTTCAAGACCTGCTGAGGAGGTCATTTAGCCAATTTAAATCAGCTGTGTTATATCAAGGACACATCTAAAACCTGCAGGACACCGGCCCTAGGCCTGGAGTTGGACACCCCTGTCATAAGGTAAAGACCCTACAATAGAGGAAACCCCAACAATCAGATGACTCCCTATCAGCAAGCACTTTGGTACCAGTGGGAAGGAAAAACTCCCATTTACAGGAAGCCTCAAGCAGAACGAGACTCAGAGAGGGGCGGCCATGTGCACTGGCCTTTTGGGGTGAGTGGACAGGACAAAGATACGCTGTGGAAGGGAGCTAAAGATTAATGATTAAATGCAGAGTGGTGAATAAACACATACTGAGTTAAATTTGTGAGTGAAGAAGACAAACACTCAGTGCATCATGGGAAACCCCCAGCAGTCTGGACCTATTGCAGCGTACAGGGACTCAGGGTCCATGTTTGCCCTTATAGGCTGACCCTGATCCAGCCCTAACTATAAGCTTTATTAAAAATGAAAGTCTTAAGCTTAATCTTAAAAGCAGAGAGGGTGTATGTCTCTCGAATCCAAACTGGGACTTGGTTCCACGGAGGAAGGGCCTGAAAGCTGAAGGCTCTGCCTGTTATTCTAATTCTGAATACTCTAGAAAGCAGCAGTAAACCAGAGGTCTGAGAGTGAAGCTGAGAGACAAAACAATAAGATTACGTCCACACTAATACGTTTTCGTTTGAAAACGCATCGTTTTCTCTCCGTTTGGCCTTCTGTCTACACTGAGACGGTGTTCATGGTCAAGGAAAACTGAGCTTTTTGAAAACGCTCTCCAAAGCGGATACATTTGAAAACGCCATTTTCGCGTCGCAGTGTGGACAGCGTAACCGCAGGCTTTCGGAAACGATGACGCATTTTAGTCATATGATCCAGTCATGTGACCAATTAAACTAAGATTGCGGAGGGCGTTGTTTTGTTTGCTCTCAACTTTGACAGCCCTATTAAAGATTAACATGCTCCAGATAGCTTTTCTTCAAATTCTTTAATTCTCACTCACTTTTGCAACTGTGTACATTTTGTGTTACTCGCAGCAAAAACTCCACCTCATTGTTAGTCCATTTAAAAAACCTTTCCTCGACATTTTGCAACGGCATTTTAAAGAGCTGGAAAGTAAATAAACAGCAGACATAAATACCGCAGGTCGAATCATCTTACGTTTCACGCATGTGCAATAGAGGACTGTAAGCGTTTCAGTCATTTCAGTGTGGATGAACAACTGTTTGGAAACGATTAAAAACGATAGTGTGGACGTGGAGCATTCTTAAATGGTAATGGTAAATGGTCTGTATTTGTATAGCGCTTTACTTGGTCCTAAGGACCCCAAAGCGCTTTACACTATACACAATCATCCACCCACACATTCACACACTGGTGATGGCAGCTACATTGTAGCCACAGCCGCCCTGGGGCGCACTGACAGAGGCGAGGCTGCCGGACACTGGCGCCACCGGGCCCTCTGACCACCACCAGTAGGCAACGGGTGAAGTGTCTTGCCCAAGGACACAACGACCGAGACGGTCGGAGCTGGGGCTCGAACCGGCAACCTTCCGATTACAAGACGAACGCCCAACTCTTGAGCCACGATCGCCCCCAAGTTCTTAGACAAAAACGCCGTTTTCAAATTTATCCGGATTAGTGTAGATGTAGCCTACATCTGAAAAAGTGTTGTCCAGATCAGCTGCAACATGTCCAAATGCACCTTTATTTTCCCATTTGCATCTGTCTCTCCAGATGAGGAGATGATCCTGTACAGCAGTAAGGCCGGTTACCTCTCCAGAGGTCAGATGTCCAGTAACTGTTCAACTACAGGAAGTTCCTCATCGAGAGGCTCCACAGGCTCCCGGGGGCTCAACTCAGCCAGGAAACACAATGAGGTAAAATTCTGCAAAACAGTTATAGAGTTTTGTGCACCTCTAATGGTTTTAATAATGGATTATTTTATATATTCATGAATATGAGAACAAAGCCTCTTCATGGGATTCAGTTTAATCTACATATCATTACTAATATGTGAAGACACTTCAGAGAGGGCTTCTACACTCCCCCCCACACACACTCACACCGTCATGCTCTCAGGCCCATTCATACAGATCTGCCACTACCATTTGCTTCAAAACCTTTACAGTAAGAAACAATGTTAAGCCTACACAACCACTGCTCCCTCTGGAGTGCACTTCTGAGGGCACACTTAACTGTGGGAGCACTCTTTTAAATGCACTCCCTGCAGGCTCCCTTGCAACGTGCCAGTGTCTTTTATGGTGGAGCACGCTGTGCCAGCTGAATGGAAGGCTCTGAAGGGAAATTGTGCTTACAAAGTTTGACATTACTTTAGGTAGGCAGCAAGCTGGGTAACCCAACAGGAGCTTAATCCAAAGTGATGGGAGCTCTTTAAAGTTAAATTCAAATTGTATGTAAATTCAGTTTGTAATCTGTGTTTTGGATTGGTTAACTGCACGGAAAAACTGAAAAGGTTGTGTTAATTAATTTCATGCAGGCACAACGCTGAAAAGGATCAGGGCAAATATTTTCTTCTATGTAATTAAATGGCTAAAATAGCTTTCAGCCACAACTTTGACTCTGGTTACTTTCAAAATTCAGTGTTAACCTACATACGCAGTGGTTTATGAGAGATGGTTAGTGCAGCAGCTTTGATGCATTCCTTTAATGCTGTAGCTGTTAAGCTTACAGCTGTAACCCGAGGCGTCACTATAAAGCTGCATGTGTGAGGAAACAGAAAGGATGGCCCTGTCACGGGTCACTTCTCAGTGCACATCAGACATGAGTGTTGCAAAGCAACTTGTAAAAGTGACACACATGCACAATCACTCTTTTCTCTTGCCACACACACAAAGGTTCCTTATATTCCCCTCCACCCCCTCGGTGGAGAACTAAAGAACACCTCACCCCTGCTCCACATGCCCCTAACTGACCCACGCTGACCTTTTTCACACCTTCCCAGGCACATGAAAGCACAATCTTCCTTTGCAATAAAGTTACAGGAAGCCTGGATTAGGTTACCTCTTCCTCATGCGGTGTTATTGCCTGCTTATCGTGTGGCCTTTGATGCAGACGGCCAGTCTAGGATGGGCGACGGAAGGGCAGCAGATGTCGTCAAGCCTGTTAAAAAATGCTCCGAGGCTAGGAACTAAATAGGCCACTGTAACAGTGGTATTAGAGAGGTGTGTATGAACGGTTGAGACACTGAAGTTTTTTTTCATACTTTTTATATCTCTTTTTAATTTTATAGAGTGTTTTGTGAAATCCATCCATCCTGACCTTTGTATGAAGTTAATTAGATTTTTGTTAAGTAGCATCACTTTTGATTCTTTTGAAACAATCTTTCTGGACTGAATGCAGAATAATGACAATCAAAATGCAGTACATGACACCATCTTCAGAAACTGGAAC
This sequence comes from Neolamprologus multifasciatus, assembly GCF_963576455.1. NCBI lineage: Eukaryota > Metazoa > Chordata > Actinopteri > Cichliformes > Cichlidae > Neolamprologus > Neolamprologus multifasciatus. The sequence goes on along the minus strand of NC_140448.1, from coordinate 1,933,624 downwards.
AACTGGCAGTGCTTTAATATGTGTTTAATATGGGGAACCTAGTCTGCTCAAGCATAGTTCACATGATTGTTTGTACAGCACTTTGGTCAATCTGTGCTGTTTTTAAATGTGCTTATAAATAAATTGATTGACAGTGAGTAAAATGCACTACATACATAAAAGATTGCCTCAGACAAGCTGTTTTGCCTCCCTCTGCCCTTTGAGCTAATTTTCTTCTGATTGGCTGCCCCGCAGGTTTGTGGTTTACATCCATAACTGTAGCAGTATACTGTATATGTGATTAAAAAAATAAGGAAATGCATTTTAGATCCTCTTGGAGAGGAATTCCTGTTTGTAGTAGCAACTTCACTGTGATCAGCATGAAGCTGAAAGCTTAATTTTCACATTAGAGCTTAAACATTGCATCATATTATTTGCAACCCTTGCATGTGTTTTGTGTTACTGCAGAGCTTCCAGAAACAGATTTTAGCTGGAAGCTGTTTTCAGCATCCTCCGGTACATCGTGGAAATGTCAACAAGTCACTTAACTTCCTGTTAAGTGGTGCTGACTCAAAATTTACAAGATAGGTGATTACTGCAGGAATGTGGCTCAGATCGAGAGGAAATTATCTGAAGTTCTTCACCCTGACAGCTAAACAGTCTTGATAAAACTGATTCAATCTTCATGGATGGATTAAATTGGCCCTTAATACCAAGTTACTGCTAGAATAAGTTGTGTACTACAGTGTCCTGATAACTCGTTCTGTGAGACTGATTGTTTAAGCTACTGATGTTATATTTCTCTCTTTCAGGAATTAAGATAAAGAAATTCTATCAGTGTACCTTTGATGATTTGATCACCCTCCTGCTCCCCGCCCATCTAACCACTGTGGAGACAATAAGCTGAACAAGACATGGAGCTTAGGGTTTCAGGAACCTAGAGTCAAACCTATGTTATTGCTGTAAACAGACTTTACATTCTGCTTTTGGTATTGCTCCGAATATTTATGAGCCACTCAGATCACTCCTCACCTTTGGTTTGTAAATACCTGTGTCTGTATTTTGTGAGCTCTGGATACAGGGGTAAAAGATGTATATTGTATTTATGAGGATTAAAAAAAAAACACAAACGTCTGATATTTAAAAAAAAACAAACAAACAAAAAAAAAAGTCTTCTTGAATGTGCCAACTTTTTTTCTCAAAATGTATACTTTTTGGAAAAGCATTAACTACTGTTGCACTCTTGTTGTGATGGCAAAACAACAGAAAATATGAAGCACAAAGTGTGTTTTCTGGTCGAGAATGAGGGGTGGGGGGGTCAGAAAAACCAAAACGAGCTGGGTCTCGCTCCCAGATGGACGTCTCCGCCCCCCAGCGCTTCCCCACCAGGATCCCTGCTGCCATGTTGTCCGCTACGAATGTCATATTTTTCTATGTTTCCTCTGGTTTCTCTGCTGCAAAGTGTTCCACTCTGCAGACAGACTGACAGACAGACTTTATGAAAGTTTGATTGTAATCCCTCTGCTTCCCTCTTGTCTGTCTGAGAGGCTGTTTGCTGCATTTGTCAGATGAAATGTCAATATACTCCCTCCAAAACAAACAAACAAACAAACAAACAAAAAATGTCTGTGGACTGACTTTTTTGTACTCTTGTTGTTTTGTAAATGTACAGTAAAACACATTTGATGACCTCTGCCTGTACTCATTCTTTTTTCAGAAAGCATAAGACAGTGCATGCATTTGGGGGGTTTTTAACCGTGCCACAGTTGCCATTAGTTGGTGGCTTTTTTAAAACTCTATATCAAGGGTATTAAGACTTTTTGTCTGCATTTAGCTGTGTGTGTGTGTGTGTGTGTGCATGCATGTGTGTTGGATTTTGTGTGTTGTGTTGCAGTGAATGACAAAGTTACCTTAGGTGAAGGTAAGTTCTGTCACACACCGAGTCAGTTTCTGAAAGGTTTTCACTATTACTTAATTATTTAATGACCGTGCTTCATAACTGATCTACATCAGAATCTAACCTCAAACACTAATCAGTTATTTAGTAGAAAAACAATTTTATGCAAACTGGCATCATAACTTTTCACAGGGATTATAGGAGCTCTGATATTTTTTACGTAAATCAAATTAAATCCTCCCACTCAGTTCAACAACATTCAACTGGATAAAAACCTTTTAAAAGAACATTTTTAAATATAATGTATTACCACATCACTACATCGCATCATAACCTGTAATCTCAGGTCTGAATGAACGTATAACAATAGCTTGTCATACTCACTGTAACAACAATCCTTGTGCAAATCTTTTTATCTGGCCTTAATATCAGGTTTATACTTTGGGCTTGTTAGTACCAGTTGAGCCTCATTTGAATGCCACAGCATACCTGTGTGCTGGTGCTGACGTTGCCTTTCCTTTACAATCACTGTACCAAAGTCACAGTTTTCTGGTTTCTTTAATGTGATAATGAGTTCACTACTCAAATGGGCTTCACAGTCACTAATTTCCATCCAATGTAGCACTACTGGGATGTTAATGAATGGGAGGCTCACATCAACTCAAATCATGATGAATCTGCAGTATGTGTTCTAATGTTATCATGAACATATTATGATGAAACCTCTGAGGAAGGTTTGAAGCACCTTGTTGAGTCTATGCACTGGATATTGAACGCAGCTGTGAAAGCAAACAGATCCAAACTGATACTAGCCAAGTGTACCTAATGAAATGCCTGGTTAGTCTAACTCCTGCCCATAACTGTTTATAGGATGTATGTTACCCGTTGGTTTATGGACTACAGATTTTGAAGTGTAAGTATTTGTGTTGTGGGAACTGGCATGTTTTTTAGTTTACTTTTTAAGGTGATCGTATTTGCACAACAGGATAGGCTGCTAAATTATGAATCATCATGGACTCGGAATGTAAACAGACAATTCAATTTATTGCAATTCAAGTTGTTCAGTCAGTTGTTTAAGTCAGCTTTAAAAATTGTAAAAGGGTAAGTGGTAAACCGCCAGAGATTTTTTTTTAAAAAGGTAAGGTTACTCAAAACTGTCAAAGGAGCTTGCAAAGAAAAGCGTCTGGACTTCTTTAAGTTGCTTGAAGACGTTTCACCTCTCATCCGAGAAGCTTCTTCAGTTCTAAGGTCAAATGGTGGGGAGTCCCAGATTTAAACCTAGTGGGGGGATACTCCCACTACGTTTAAATCTGGGACTCCCCACCATTTGACCTTAGAACTGAAGCATCAGTTGAACAGTATTGTACTGCAGAAAGTAGTGTGATGCTACAAAAATGGTGCGATAAAGGCAAATAAAAATGGAAGAGAGACAGACCATTTAACACTTAAAAATGTAGGGCTTTCCAACAGAGAAATTGCAAAGAAAGTCAAGATGTCAGTGAATGCAGTTTCCTTCACCATCAAAAGGCACTCAGAAACTTTGACGAAAGGATGAGGTCTGGCAGACTCAAAGCCGCAAGTGAATCAGAGGACATTTCTGAGAGTTAACAGCTTGCGTGATAGGTGGCTCACAACAGCTTGAAGCACAGCTTAATAGTGGTCATAGCAAGTCTCAGTTTCAACTGTGAAGAGAAGACTTTGAGCTCCAGGTTTGACAGGACAATGCTATGATGTCAGAATAAGACAAAGAAGCTTGCCTGGGCCATGAAACACTGCCATTGGATTAGGAAGAAGGTATTATGGACGGATTAATCAAAATTAATCAAAATTTGAAATCTTCGGTTCATCATTCAAGATCTTTGTATGCCATCGAGTAGGCGAAACGATGGCTCCTCAGTGGGTGGCATCAACTGTCAAACATGGAGGAGGAAGTGTGATTGTTTAGGGCTGTTTTGCTGGATTCAGGGTTGGTGACTTCTACAGAGTGAGAGGCACGCTGAACCAAAACTGCTACCACAGCATTCTGCAGCGCCACACAATACCCTCATGTAGTTGGTCAGGGGTTCATCCTACAGCAAGATAATGACCCAAAACATAAGTCTAAGCTATGCCAGAACTACTTCAGGAAAAAAGAACAAGATGGTAAGCTTGAAAACATGGAGTGCCCAAGACCATCTCCAGACTTAAACCCCATCAAGCTGGTTTGGGATGAACTGGACAGAAGAGTGAAAGCAAAGTAACCTACAAGTGCCACATTTATGGAAACTTTTGCAACAGATATGGGAAGAACTTTCTGAAGAATATTTGATTTCTATTGTTGAAAGAATGCCACAGGTGTGTTCAGCTGTTATATCTGCCAAAGGTGGCTACTTTGATGAGTCAAAAGGTTAGAAAACATTTTGGTCTAAAAATTGATTCACTGATTTCTGTTTTCACTCCAGTTGCTTATTTGTAAGTTCAGTTCAGAGCGCAATGTGACATTAAACTGCATAATTTTCAATTAAAAATTGGAAAAATTGGAGTGTTCTAAAACTTTTGACCATAAGTGTATAAGAACCAGTCCATTTACCATAAAAGCAAAAAACCGACCCCTGTTAGGGTGAAGCTCTGTGTCCATGCTGCTCACATGACAAACAATTTGGGACAATGTTTCCTGTTTCCCCACATCTCATTTCTACTCTTGGGGATGTGCACGAAATACAAGTGCCATCCATGGAAGACCACTCTTACACCTTCTGAGACTTCCTGATATCTGCTGCTAATGTTGGTGTCTGATACCATAAGACACGGTCGGAGCTGATTTTGAGGGGACAACTGCAGCAAAAAAAGAAAAAAAAGAAAAAAAGGCCACAATGGACTTCTTTCAGGGGCTGCTAAAAAGTCATGCTGCTGGGGCATGTCTGATGGTGGGAATTCTTGAAAAGACCTTTCAAAGACAAGAAAGGTAATTTTCTTAGTTTTCCAGCCATACTCTGGTATTTCACTGCCATTCTTATGGGATTTTCCTGGATGTGCAGCACATTCAAGTAGATTTCTTGACATACAGAAAATAATCAATACAACGAAGGCTGAAAAATATTTACTCTGGTGCAATCTTCTAAAAACATGCATCATCTAAGCATGCAGTCTTTAACTCCCCATCCACCACTCCCAGCTAGAACAACATGAATAAATAAACAAAAGCTCTTGCTTATTGCTGAAATTCTGTTTGCTTATTATTCTCCTAATGCCTCATTCTTTCTCCAGCTTCACAGTGCGTTGCACCTGGGTGAGTACTGTACACGCCGAAGAGCATGAAATTGGCCAAATTCACTTCTCGGAGAGTTCAACACACTCTCCCCTCTGTCCACCAGAGACAAGGCATGCATTACCCTCCACTGCTCTACAGATGCTCGCTGTGTCTTGGCATCATGGCTTGCAGGCTCAGGCACACATGAATAGCCAGGGGTATACTTCCTCTTTCAGAGCTCTTACCTGAATGGAGCACGATAAGATGCTGCAGCATAGCTTTGCTGTCTTCCACAGATAAAGACGCTGGAGGTGGAAACCAAGTGAATACATTAAGAAATCTTCTGATAGTTGCAGGATGAGCTTAAACTTGATGAATGTGTTGGTGTTTGACTGGCAAAAACTACAATAACCCACAGACAGTTACAGTGCATTCTTGTGAGCAATGCACACAGCCTTAGGGGAACATATTGTAGGTGCTAAATTGATTTTTCCATGCTTATTAAGATGGGATTCTCAACAGGCTTTATTTCATGATGGCCTCAGTTACATAAAAACAGATTTGATTCACCAAAATATAGATTGCTAAAGCTTCTGTTTTAGATTGTGCTGAAGGACTTGCATAAATCAGATTTAGACCTGATTTTGCAAAGCAGAGCAGCTTTACAGAACGACTACAGATGAAATGCATCAGGTCCGGTGAGACGGGCTGTATGAGAAATTCTAAAATAAATTTTAAAAAAAGAACAAAAAGCGAGCTGCTGTTGAGTTCAACGCGAAAAAAATGAATTCCAAAAAAGAAGCATAAACGACAAAGTCCAAAAGAGAATCGTAAATGAATCTAAAGCACAGGGAAACACATGGGGAATGAAACAGACACTCTCAGTAATATTTAAATCCTTCTACTCACAGTAGTCTTCAGCAGTCATGTGTATCAGATCACCAACCACATCTGAGAGCACTTCCCATATGGAAAAGAAATAGTAAAAACTTATATGATTTACTCATGAAAGTGGCCACTTTCTCATTACTTTCATATATTGTTTTAATAAGTATCCAAAACATACAAGTTTCATTATATAATTTTTCAAGGGATCTTATATCTGTTTTCACTCTTGAATGCTTTTCATACAAGTTTCACACAAGACAGATACAAACTTTATAAGATTTATATATATCTTTTCCATATGGGTTCACTCTCAGACTTGTGCTTCTCAGGGTATGTAAAAGTAGAATGGGAGGCCTTCAGCTTTCAGGTCCCTCTTCTGTGGAACCAGCTCCCAGTTTACATCCAGGAAACGGACACCCTCTCTGCTTTTAAGATTAGGTTTAAAACTTTCCTTTTTGATTATAGGCTGTCACGGTCTGCAGTGGGCGGACTGAGTGTGGGAGTGTGAGGTTCCAGGTGCAGACACAGACGAGGAGACAGTACCGAACTTGAAACAAAAAGCGAGCCTTTATTTGGGCTGATTAACGTGGCAAACAACAGAAAGGACTGAGGCAAGACTAAACTAGAAGCTGAACTGGAAAAACTAAGAACTGACACTTAACTCAGACAGCAGGGAAGGCTAAAACAGGGTGACAATGATACACATGGAGGCAACTGTGAACAGGACTCTGTGCTGGAACAACAAGGAACTATGAAACGTATATACGTAAGTAACACGGACATGACCGGCACAGAGTCCTGAAACCTGGCGTAACATGGGGGAAGTTGAACAGACGACGCGGCGACGAACAAAGGAAGACTGAGGACTTAAATACACACATGAGGTGATCAGGGGAAGTGGAGACACATGAGAACACAGCTGACTAGAAGGAAACATAATGACAATACAGGGGAGAGTAACACTAACTACAATGAACAAAGAACACTGTACTCTTTCAAAATAAAACAGGAAACACAGAGACATAGACATGGAGATAGAACATGAACTTAACCTAACCAGAGACATGAAACATGACAGGTAGACACGGACCAGGGAGGGGTGACAAAAGGGACTAAGAAACCAAGGACTAAACTGCAAACTAGAAAACAACTAGATGCGTTAAACTACACGTGTGGATACAAAAATATGCATTAGAACTTGAACCCTGGGCCTCATGGCCCAGTACCGTGACATAGGCAATAGGCTGCTGGGGGCTTCCCATGATGCACTTTCTTTTCCAATTACTATGTGTTTATTCACCACTATGCATTTAATAATTATCATTAATTATTATTCATCTCTGGCTCTCCTGCAGAGTGTATCCTTTGTCATGTCCCCCATCCCCCAGTCATTATGGAAAATCCACTCTGGAGACTAACTGAAACTAAACTGAACTGAAACCAAAAAATCAAAATGAAATAATTTGTTTTTCAAAAATAAAATTAAAACTATAATAGCTCTGGTAGATAAACAGAGATGACAGAGCGATACACGTTCTTGACACAGAAAGCCACAGGGAGAAGGCTAAGAGAATAACAAGAGACTTAGCAGTGTCATGGTCTGCGGTGGGTGGCTGGAATTTCCATAAGGCTCCTGAACTTACCCAGGATCCGCCCCTGGGCAGGGCCAACTCCTCCAGCTCTTGCACACCTGGAGCCTATTGCAGGCAATCAAGCCAGAGGGATTTAAGCCACACGTTGATGTTCATTCACTGCCAGTTTGTCATCAACACATGTTGGTGACAGGCCCTTATACTTCAAGTTCTTGCTGTGATCTATCTTGTTAACAAGACTCTCTTGTGCTGCAGTTGCTGTATTCACCTTGGCTCACGCTCCACCTCTGGACTCAGGATACCAAGCAATCATTTTGAAAATCTCTCTGTGCCTCACCTGCCTGCCCTCCTGCCATCACACTCCATCTGAAGCCCCGGATCTCAGGTCAGCCTTTCCACGCCACTCAGCCTCCCCTGGATTCTCATGACCCCCCTCTCAACACTCCATGTCCCCTACTGCAAGTAAGAATTGCTACTCTTACAACTTGCCACTTCAGAGCTGCCTCCACTACCTCCCTAACTCCACTGTCTTCTCTCTTCAGTGTGACTGTTCCCCTCTGCATCTCAGGCCTCATTCCCTCGCCCTAGCCACGTTTCCCAGGCCACGCCTCGTCAAACTCCACATCTTATTGTTTTTTTTGTCTTTGCTACGTTTTTTGCACTTAAGCCTAATAAATTGTTACATCATCTGCTGTCTCTGCTCTGGGTTTCTGCACCTGAGTCCTGTTCAGTACAGGACTCAGGTGTCACTCAGGTGTCACTCGGCCCCGTGACAAGCAGAATACAGCAAATGAAACAGTGAACTAAGATATAAAGTGGCATGATCAACAAGTATAAATGTATATAGCTGAGATCAAAAAGAACATCTATATAATAAATGAATCCAAAGTCCACAAACCAAAAACCCAGGACCCCGGCAGAATGGAAAAGTATCAGGTTGGAAGTTGACAGTGAAAAGTATAGACTGAGGAAAGTGAACAAAGGTCATAAACAGCATACTTGATAAACCATGAACGGCAGCATGAATAGGATGTATTACTCCAAAAATAATGAATGTTTTATTTCTGGATCTTTGGAATATACTTTTTAGTTTAGTTTGAGAATGATGTGCTAGTGAAAGAAAAAAGTAGAGACTTTTAATCAAACACAGCATTTTCATGGCTAGCTGAATACCATCAGCAACATAGATGTGTTCATGCTGGGTCATGCCATGGCAGAGCTAACAAAAGTGGAAACTTGAAACTTTTGATATTTTGTGGTATCATAATGAACTGAGTTTATACATGCAGTCTTGACGAAATTAAAATTCAATTCAATTTTTATTTATACAGTGCCAAACCACAACAACAGTCGCCTCAAGGTGCTTTATATTGTAAGGTAGACCCTACAATAATCATATGACCCCCTATGAGCAGGCACTTTGGTGACAGTGGGAAGGAAAAACTCCCTTTTAACAGGAAGAAACCTCTGGAAGAACCAGGCTCAGGGAGGGGCGGCCATCTGCCGTTGGGGTGATCAACACATAGTGAGTGAGGAAGGTGACTGAAGGAGAAATACTCAATGCATCATGGGAATCCCCCAGCAACCTACACCGATTGCAGCATAACTAAGGGAGGATTCAAGGTCACCTGATCCACCGCTAACTCTATGAGGCAGATTCATGCCCATATTAATGCCTGAATAAATTCCAAAATGAGTAATGAGTATATCAAAGTATCTATATGGTGGTTCCTGCTAAAGTACAGTGTATACACACATACACATACACAGTGAATTTTTTAAATGATTGGAAACTTGCTGCCTCAGTATTAACTTGATTGTCTAAATTTGTCCTCCAAACACACAGGATGCTTTTGTTTGCAGTTTGTTAGCTTTCATTAGTTCTTACACAAGCAAGCTTGTAGAAACAACAGAGAGCAAAGGACAGCCGCAGATAAGAAGAAGATTTACACTACTGACCTTCTAGTATGTACTGACCTTCTACCACTCCCCCAGACTCCCCTCCATCCTCCCATCCTTCCCTTCTTTCTCTCCTCCTCTACTATAAATCACCTCACTCATTCATTAGGTCAGTGTCAGGGCTGTAACGCCCACTGAGCCTGAAGGAAGAGGGGCCGGCTGCCCGAGAGCACAGAACCACCGACTGAAAGAGGAAGGATTGAAAGAAAGGGGACGGCGTCGTTAAAAGCCACATTCCCATCTTCCACAATACAACACACCAATTTCCATGTTAATTTGCTTTGTGACAGCAGAGATGGATGTTAGTGACTGGCTGGTTGATGGGATGCAGCAATAGAAGAGATCAAATGAAGCTATTAAGGAGGCTTCTAGTTCACTGAAAGTAGGACGTGTGTGTTGTTTGTATATGTGAGGGAATATTCAACATTTAGGGGAAGTTGCAAAATGATCAATATTTCACCCTCATGTATTTTTTAACCATTTAACTGTTTAGCAAACGACAGACAAAACACCAAGAAATGGGAAATGGCACGAAAGAAAGAAAAAGAATGAAAGCTGTGAGCTATTTTTCACATGACATTATGGAAATATGAGGGTTTTAGAGGACGCAGCAAGTAAATATGAAAGCGTGGATGCATGTGTTGTTGTTGTACTGTACAGCAGCTTTGAAAGTGAGGACATGTCCTACATGGAAAAGAAATAGAAAAAACTTATAAGAGACTTGCATCAGATTTGGCCTACTTCATATAGTGAGTCATATAAGGCTTATATGATTTACTCATGAAAGTGGCCACTTTCATATATTGTTTTAGGAAGTATCCAGAACATACAAGTTTACTTATATCTGTTTTCACTCTTGTATGCTTTTCATACAAGTTTCACTATGCTGTCCTCGCCCTGAGTCTCTTAGTTTCACCAGCTAGACAGCGAGATAACGATGCTCCAATAACCAGACTTATTTCCTTTTTGCGCTGATTTATTGAAGAATGGCCTCTGACCATTGCCTTCTCTTTGACCATCGTAAAACTGAAAGTACAAAATACTGTATTAGCTAACTAACATTGAAAACTAGCTTGTTACACTCTTACAACAAGCTAACAAGATAAAACTTTCAAATGTACAAATTATCGAACCATTTTTACACAAAACAAAAGATAATAATTATTTTATCGACACTCATACTTACAGACATATCTTGTCCAAGGCAACAACATTTTAAGGTCCGTATTAGCTTAGAACAATAACCTTACGGTATCACTTTCCGCCATCTTTTATTTCTTCTTCACGTTCTCATTTTTCCTTTCCCAAAGTAACCGAACCCATATCACAAAGCAGCCACTAGAGGGAGCTCTAGGGCAGTTTACAACTCTAATATCCCATTTAAGTTATAAAAGGCAGAACACTCCCCGCCTGGTACAATATAATTGTGCCACTACAACAAACTTTTCTAACAAACATTTTGAACAGTTTAGGGCTATTTCAAACACTTATTTATCACTTGATAAAAGCAAAACCATATCAGCGATGGGTCTCAAAAACACTTTTTCATTTCCATCCTTCACAGTCTTTACTTCTGCTTTTCGAACCTTATTGTCCTTGCTCTCAAATGTTCTTACAACTTTTCCCATGGACCAGTCATTTCTGTGTGCGAGAGCATCTTTCAATAACACAACATCACCAACTTTTATGTTTGTTTTATCATCAGTCCATTTTCTCCTTTGCTGTAGTGTTGAAAGATATTCACTTTTCCACTGTTTCCAAAAAGAGTCTGCCAAACACTGTACTTGCTTGGTAAATGGTAAATGGACTGATTCTTATATAGCGCTTTTCTACTCTCCCGGAGTACTCAAAGCGCTCTATACAACATGCCACATTCACCCAGTCACACCCATTCTCACAAGCACTTTATCTATACTTAGTGCTATTCTAACTACATTCACACACATTCATACTCCGATGGACGCATCGGAGAGCAACTTGGGGTTAGTATCTTGCCCAAGGATACTTGGCATGCAGACTGGAGGAGCCTGGGATCGAACCTCCAACCTTCCGATCAGTAGGTGACCTGCTCTACCTCCTGAGCTACAGCCACTCCAATTGCCCCAATTCCATTGCTTTGAGTAGAGGTCTGGCGGTCCAAAGCTTCCTGTTGGTGCAGATAATGCATTGACCTTTTGTGTAAGGAGCATTGCTGGAGTGAGAAGGTTTGGTTTGTCTGGATCTGTTGAGACTGGTACAAGTGGTCTTGCATTCATTATTGCCATTACTTCTGCCATGAATGTACTTAACACTTCATGCGTTAGTTGGACATGTACGGCTTTCAACAGAATACCATCTAGGATGCGCCTTGCTACTCCAATAAGTCTCTCCCACGATCCACCCATGTGTGACGAGTGTGGGGGATTAAACAGCCATGTGCATCCTTTCTCTTGCAGGTATGAGTTTAGTTCTGTGTCCTTGTGATCAATTTGCAACTCATTGCATGCTCCAACAAAATTTGTACCTCTATCAGATCTGAGTATTTGAGCAGGTCCACGGATGCAGAAAAATCTCCTCAGCGCATTGATGAAGCTGGATGTTGACATTGTTTCAATGAGCTCAATGTGCACAGCTCTCGTGGACATGCAGGTGAAAAGCACAGCCCAGCGTTTACTGTCTGCACTCCCTCCTCTGGTGCGACGTGTGGTGACCGTCCAGGGTCCAAAGACATCCAGTCCTACACTAGTGAACGGTGGCATTGGTGTCAGCCTGTCCACGGGTAAATCTGCCGTCTTTTGGGTCTGAAGTCGTCCTCGAAGCTTTCGACAAAGAACACACTTGTAAATAACAGAAGAGATGAGCCGTTTACTGCCAATAATCCAAAATCCAGCACCTCTGAGCGCTCCGTCTGTTAGGTGACGCCCCTGATGTGCTACCTTCTCATGATAGTATCTAATAAGAAGGATGGCTATATGATGAGCATTTGGGATAATGAGTGGATGTTTCTCATCTTTTGTTAGGTTAGCAGGTGCCAATCGACCTCCTAGTCTGAGGAGCCCATCTTCATCAATAACTGGATTTAATCTTTGAAGACAGCTTTGTTTTGGAAGTGGCTGATTTTCTTTTATGCATCTGTACTCTTCTTTGAACGTTTCACTTTGTACTGTGTGAATTATGAACTTTGCTGCTTTAGACGCTTCATCTGCGGTGTTAGTTTCACTGAAACACTTCCAGCCTTTACCTTCTGTGTTTGTTTTCTTGAATGATGCTGCCACACGCTTCAGTGATGCAATAGTGCAACACAATCTCATCCAATGAGAGAATCTTTCAAAACGGCATGGTTCTAGCTGTGTTACTGAGGCTTTGGTAACAAAACTTGTTATATCAGGTCTGATCTCTGCATCTGTGTCAGGATCGATCAGTGTGAAACTATCACAGTGAGACTTCTCTATGTCGTGTTGTGTCAAAAAGGAAGGACCACTAAACCAGCTTGTAGAAGCCAATGCAGAAGCTGCAATCGGTCTAGTGGCTGTGTCTGCTGGATTGACACTAGTGGCTATGTAAAACCACTGTGCTGGATGTGTAGTCTTTCTGATTCTAATCACTCGGTTAGCCACGTAAGTGTAGAACCTCTTTGTGTTGTTGTGTATGTAACCAAGAACGATTTTACTGTCTGTGAAAAATCTGACAGTGTCTACTTCAATGTCAATCTCATCTCTAATGAGTTCGTACATCTCTACAGCTAACACTGCTGCACATAACTCCAATCTAGGAACAGTGTGGGCGGGTCTTGAGGCTACTTTGGACTTGCCCATGATGAAACCTGTGTGCCACTGACCTTCACTATCAATAGCTCTCAGATATGCCACTGCTCCTATAGCCATGGTGGAGGCATCTGAAAATATGCACAGTTCTTTTTTCACAGCAATGGCCTGGGAGAACGGGAAGTAGCACCTCGGTACCTGTAGCCGCTCAAGATCCTTCAATGAACTTCTCCATCTGCTCCATTCATCTTCTCTTTCTGCAGGAAGTGATTCATCCCAGTCCTTTTGCTCTGAGGTCAATTCACGGAGAAGAGCTTTTCCCTGCATTGTGATGGGTGACAGGAAACCCAGCGGGTCATACAGACTGTTAACAGTGGCTAAGACACCTCTCCTGGTGAACGGCTTTTGTTCAGTGGTGACGTGAAAGGTAAAACAGTCCTTCTTAAGATTCCACAGTACCCCCAAGCTCCTTTGCAGGGGTATGTGGTCCAACTCTAAATCCAAGTCTTTTAGATCCTTGGCTCTCTCGGCAGCAGGAAACGCTTCCACTACTTTGTGGTGATTAGAGGCTATTTTATGTAACCTTAAGTTTGACTGTGCCAGCATCTTTTGAGCGCTTGTGAGTGTCTCAACAGCTTCTTCCACTGTTGCTGTGGATGCGAGACCATCATCAACATAAAAATGTCTCATTACAAACTGCTTTGCATCATGTCCGTGCTCTTCTTCTCCCTCGACTGCAGCACGCCTCATACAATAAATAGCCACAGCTGGGGAAGGGCTATTCCCAAAAACATGAACCCTCATTCTATAGTCACAAATACCTTGGTCGGGATCATTATCTTCATACCAAAGGAATCTCAGATAATCCCTATGATCCTCTCTCACTTCAAAACAATAAAACATTTGTTGCACATCAGCTGAAAATGCTACAGGCTCTTTCCTAAAACGCATAAGGACACCCAGTAGTGTGTTATTTAGGTCGGGTCCACTTAATAAGACTTTGTTAAGGGACTGTCCTTCAAATTCTGCACTTGAGTCAAAGACTACTCTCAGCTGATTAGGTTTTTGTGGGTGGTACACACCGAAGGATGGCAAGTACCAGTGTTCTTGGTTTGAGTCCAAAGGTGGAGCGACTTCTGCATGGTCATTGTCCAGCATGTTTTGAATGAATTCGATATATTGTCTTTTCATTTCAGGGTTCCGGTCCAGTGTCTTTCTGAGAGATTGGAGGCGCTTGAATGCTTGCTCTCTGTTACTCGGAAGCTCTGGTCTTGGAGAGCGGAATGGCAAAGGCGCCACCCAGCTGTTACATTCATTTTGATACACCTCCTTCTCCATGATGTCAATGAAGTCTTTGTCCTCTACTGACAATGCTGGTTTGTCATCATCTTTTGTCCTGTCAAAAACAGTTTCTCCCAGTTGATTGGTGTTTGTGTTTCCCCTGTCCTTTTTGGGGTTGTGTGTGGTGTTTAACTGGTCTTTGATTTGAAACGTGTTAGGACATGGGCAGAGGTAAGAAGCACGGCCATTCTGAAGAATATGTGTTTTGAGAACACTCACACTAGGGGGCTTATGCGTCTTCCCCATGCAGGCTTCCCCAACTATAACCCAGCCTAAATCCAAACGCTGCGCATAAGGTGTATTGTGTGGCCCATTGATTCTCTCTCTGACTTTGTGTACCTGTATAATGTCTCTTCCCAAAAGCATCAGAATAGGTACTTGTTCTTCTACAGGAGGTACTTTTTCAGCTATCTTCTGTAAGTGTGGGAACTTCATGGCCACTTGTGGAGAGGGAATCTCTCTCCTGTCGTCTGGAATCATGTCACATTCAATCAGGTTTGGGAGTGGGAGCTTTACTTTACCATCCATTGACTCTATCATGAAGTTTACTGCTGTTCTGCCGACATTATCTGACAGTCCTGAGCATGTTCTGAGCTTGTAAGTCTCTGAGCGTGTCTTAATATTAAAGAGCTCAAAAAACGGAGACTTAGCTAGTGACTTGTTACTTTGTTCATCAAGCACTGCATACATCTTTCTAGCCTGTTCTTTTTCGCCTTCTGGATAGACTAACACAGGACTTATTTTTGAGCATGAATGTGGGCTATCTTCATCACCACAGACTTCTGTGCATTTGGAAACAACTGAGGCATTTGCACTATCCTGTGTCTCCCCGCCATCGTCTTTATCAGCTCCAGAGCTCTCAGCTGGAGCAGGGGGTGGACCTGGATGTAGCACTGCTAAATGCCTGTCGCTACCACAGTCCATGCATTTTATTTGAGCCCTGCAGTCCCTTGCTAGATGTTGAGTAGAGCCACAGCATTTAAAACAGATTCTGTTCTCTTTTAAAAATGACTTGCGCTCATCTATGGGCTTTGCTCTAAAACTCTTGCACCTTTTAAGAGGGTGAGGCTTCTTATGTATTGGGCATACCTTGTCAGGGCTTTCTATAGGCTTGCTGTAACTATTTTGAGGTGAACTAGTGTCTGTAGGAATGTCCGTTTTGTGTACACTAATCACTTGCCTGTTACTGCCTCTGAAGTTTTTCTCCTTCTTGAAGCTTGTGTCGGCAGGAGGTGTGATGACAAAGCTTGGGTCGTTTCTTATTTTGGCTTGTTGCCTTACAAACTTTGAAAAGACACTGAAAGGGGGGGAAACAACTTTATGTTCTTCTTTGTACTTTGCTCCTGTTGCAATCCATTTTTCCTGCTGTCCATATGGTAACTTTTCCACAATGGGGTTGACTCCGCGAGCTGTGTCCAAATATGAGAGGCCTGGTAGGTATCCTCCATCTTTTGCACATTCTATTTCCTGCAGAACGTCACCCAGCTCTCTTAACTTTGTGTTGTCTCTGTTGTTTAGTTTGGGAAACTGTTCAATCTTTTTTAACAGTGCATTTTCTACCACTTCTGGAGATCCATAACATTCCTCGAGTCTTTGCCACACAAGGTTGAGAGCTGCAGCTGGATTAAAGACATGGACTGATCGAATTCTTTTGGCCTGGTGACCAGACTCAACTCCAAGCCATTTGACCATTAAATCTAGCTCCTCTTGAGCTGTAACATGCAAGTCTTTAATAGCACTTTGAAATGACGCCTTCCACGCCCAGTAGTTTTCTGGGTGGTCATCAAACTGCAAAAGTCCAGTACTTAACATTTCCCTCCGTGTCAGGTACCTTGTAATATCCTGGACACCCTGTGTCTCTGTTGATGTTTGAGGAGTGTTGAACGGATAAGGTTTGGGGGAATCCAGTCTCTCTCTCTGTTGTGTTTGGAGTTCCACTTTAACATTAGCCTTTTGAGCACTGTGTGAGCCGTCATTGTCTATATCTGCATTCATAGCCATTTCGCATTGTTCACGTGCAGCTTTGTGACAGGCAAGTGGATCTACTTTTAATTTGAATCCTTCAAGGCAAATATCTGAGTGTTTTTGTACATACTCTGCTGTGTGTTGTTTTGGACTGGCGGGTGGTCCCACCAATGGATAGCGCAGTTCACTTTTTGAGAGTCCCTCCTCTTCTTCTTCATAAACTGCAACCTCTGCTTCTGCAACTGCAACAGTCTTTTGACAACTCAAAACATGTAAATTAGCCTCAAGTTCAGTTTTTTGTTTCATTATAGCTGCTTCTCTTGAATACGCCAGCTGTGCACGTGCAGCCTCTGCTTTTGCTCGTGCTTTAAGTGCTGCAGAACTTGTGGATGAACGCTTGGATGTACGCGAGCGTCTAGACTCCCCCTGTGTGTCTGCGCTGCTTGCATTATCCTTGTTCTCCATATTCTCTGCGTTGTGCACTTGTTCTGTTTCTCTTTGGTCTGCTGTTTCTTCCTCTTCTGGAAGATCCAGTTGATATTGCTTTCCTGACCGTAGACTCATAACTGATGTGCTGAAAATAGCTCCTCGTGGTTGTGCCCGCTGCGCTAATGTCTTTTTACTATGCTGTCCTCGCCCTGAGTCTCTTAGTTTCACCAGCTAGACAGCGAGATAACGATGCTCCAATAACCAGACTTATTTCCTTTTTGCGCTGATTTATTGAAGAATGGCCTCTGACCATTGCCTTCTCTTTGACCATCGTAAAACTGAAAGTACAAAATACTGTATTAGCTAACTAACATTGAAAACTAGCTTGTTACACTCTTACAACAAGCTAACAAGATAAAACTTTCAAATGTACAAATTATCGAACCATTTTTACACAAAACAAAAGATAATAATTATTTTATCGACACTCATACTTACAGACATATCTTGTCCAAGGCAACAACATTTTAAGGTCCGTATTAGCTTAGAACAATAACCTTACGGTATCACTTTCCGCCATCTTTTATTTCTTCTTCACGTTCTCATTTTTCCTTTCCCAAAGTAACCGAACCCATATCACAAAGCAGCCACTAGAGGGAGCTCTAGGGCAGTTTACAACTCTAATATCCCATTTAAGTTATAAAAGGCAGAACATTCACACAAGACAGATACAAACTTTATACGATTTATATGTATCTTTTCCATATGAGGTGTCAGCGAGGGTACTCACAAAGATAGAAACGTGTGCATGTGTGCACGAGTGTAGCGGTGTGACTGACAGAGCAATCTTGAAACACACCACCCATATGGCCGCCATTGATTTCCAGTTAATTGAATGATTACCGCTTTAGCATGCACCACCACAGCCAACCTCTGCTGTCAATCAGCATGAGTGCGTCGCTGCCACCTGAGCTGCTGTCTGTGCAACAGCGAGAGCAGGTTTACATCTCACACGTGCAAACGCTGTAGCTGGTGTGTGTTGCCCCAGGCACATGCTGCTTATGAAAGCAACTTACCAAATCAATATGCGGTGAGTGTGCTGTATGATTCGAAAATGTACTTTTGGGTGATTACTGTGCTAGTATTATCGCTATGCCTATTTTCTGTGTACATTCTCTTTTACTGTGCTGTTTTTAATGACTGTAAATGAATCAATAAAGCTCCACTGTATTGTTTAAGCTCTCGGTCCTGTAACTGGATCCAAATGTGGCTATGGATTCAAACTGAGGATTTAGACATAATCTGGTAATACAAATACGTGTGACACAAATGGTAGTCTCGTATCCCACGATGCTTGATAGGCAGCTAAAGTAAAACAATTAGAAATCCAGCAAATAATACTCTGCCTGTGTCTACACGTCTGGTCTTAGAATGGTAATAATACATTTGTTAAAATAAAATAACAGACTACAGGGAAGGGATACTGTAAATCTACGTGTGTGTGTGTGGTTACAGGCCATGTGTAATATGGGTCATTAGTTTGCTGACATGCTATATAAAGCTGGTATTTTGACATGGGCCAAAATCTGTGATGCACAAATCCCAAAGGCAGTGTGCCTGTGTGTGTGTGTGAATGCGAGCTAATAAGACAAGAAAACATACAGTCGGCATTGATTCATTACTATGTAAGTAGTGTGTGGTCTGTTCTACCAGGAAATGTGTGCCTGCGCTGCTCAGTGGAGCTGGGGGCTTCATGTAGAAAACATATGGTCTTTAGAGAGGGAGACAGATGAAGGATAATCCCTTTGGCAGTCTAGCACAAACACACACACACACACACACACACAATCTAGTCCTGCATGTGTGTGCTTTGTGAGTTTAACACCGTTTAAAGCTTGGTCCTCGAAAGTCTGCTTTTTGTCTTAATTACTTGTTTTTTCAGCCTGCTTTAGCTTGCTGCTCTGCTGCACTTTATCTGACAGTAAATCAAGCAGGCTGACACAAGAAGAGCTCCAGCTTCTTCCTTTTAGATTTTAGGATGGAACTAAAGAGCCTTCCCCATTCTTTGCATAAAGGAAACACTATAAATGACCCCTGTGCCTCATGCCCCACACTTTTTTCTTCATACTCCACAAATTAATTCTGATCCCGACGCACTTGCTACTGTGCAGCTTAGAAATGGAACAGACAGCAAAACGGCTCTTAGCGTTCTGCGGTCCCAGTTTGATTTGACCAGGGCAACACAGGCGTGGGTTACATTTGAAAAAGCAAATAAAAGCAGCACGCTGTGATTTGTGGCTCTATTGACTCATCCAGAACTCAAAGTCGTTGAGGAAATCCAATTCCTCGTCAACTAAGCTGAATTTTGACTGAAACATCAAGTCAAAATGCTGCAATATAATCTCCACAATCTCCCGGGAGACACCACAGGAAGAGTGTGGGAGAGTTAAAAATTACACTCTTCCTGTTCCCGTCTAAACACAGACATATTAAGCTTTAATTATTCTCTCCAGTGGCTTTGTAATTAGAAGCCAATATCAGGTAGAGCAGCATTATTGGTTACTCAAGCCAAACAGATGAGTTCTACACATCACCCTTCCTGCTCTGCACAGCTATGAAGAACAGCAGGAGGTCAATTAAAAATCCAGCCCACAGGCCAAAGAGGGGCAGTCTGAAGTTAGCCAACTCACACTCAGGCTGCTCAAATTTCTGATGACTAAGAACCAATTCACAGAGTCGTCATATGACTGAGAACATGCACACAGCAAGACTTTTAGTGTTTGTAATGTGTCTGTGAACAGGAATCAATGAGGGAAGCCATAAACAGAATCAATAATGGTACTGGTACAATTTCATCGATATACTATTTAAAGAGCATATAAAGATCATTTTAGCTTGATTTATTACTACTAGTGTCAAAGGAAAAGCAGGTTCAGTGAAATATTGTTGAGTAGAAAAATGATTTTATTTCACAACTTTCAATCAATAAAATTACTTTATTCCAAACTATAAAACCATCTGCAATGTAATGTGAACAAAATAAAATTCAAAATACAAGTACATTTCTGCTAGAATTAGTGAAATACCTGCATATATAAAAGGATAAACTATGCACGCAGCATTTTCATTTCAAATACTTCAAATCTTACTACAGTTCCAGGTATTTGGTGATAAAAGGTTAACTCGATTAATTACTTTAACTTTTTTTCCTAGTTCTGTACCTACAGCTTATTGCAAACAGGGTTTATAAAAACAACAATAAACTCAGGACATGCAGTGTCTTGGATTTCTTTAAATAATATTTGCTTAATATGCTGCATTTTATACTTCAGCACCAAATAAAATGTCCTGCAAAAAATACAGACATGTGCTGAGAGGGAACCTCCAGCACAGGATCTCTGCCTAATGACTGCTTTCTGACCATCTCTCTGGCCTTTTCAAAACACACTGGGTGAGAATATCCTGAGGGAAGTATCATTATTGTTTCTCTAATGAGCGGAAAGGATGTAGAGAAGGAAAAAAGAGAACTTCTTCGACTCTGTGGAAGTCATTTCAAGGATGCTACCCTGAGAGAAGTGGGGAGAAGTATTTAAAAAAAGAGAGGCATGCATCTGCCTGCGAAGGTGTCCCAAACATATACAGTATGAGCTATATGAAACCAGATCAGACAGAAACAAAAATAAAAACCTGAATAAACGCAACCGCGTAACTGTTACCAACATTTCTGAGAACGTGAATGGATCAGTGTCTGTCCCTTGGTCTTGGGAGGTGTATCTGCAGCTCTTAAACTTCAGCTCTGGTAGTTCAGTCACCATTGTAGCAGAGTCCCTAACTGTTGAAGGGTCTGGTGTTTCTGCCAGGATAGTGTTCTGAGTACTGGGCCTCCATTTCCTCCATCCAGGCCATGCTCCAGTCCCACGCAGAAACAGGCTCCAGTTCGCCGAATGAGTCGCCTTCTGCATGGGAAGATGGGTACAAGGCGCTGAGGGGGGAGGCAGGCGGAGAGAAATCTAAACACAGGAGAGGACAACATGTTGACATTTCAATATCAAGCATGTGTCTGTGTGCGCGCGCGTGAAACTCTATTTGCCTTCGGAGAAGCAAGAGTAAACATTTCGAGCCCTCTGAGGAGCACCTTTCATGATGATTCTCAGAGGTGAAACGAACATTTTGAAGCTTCTTTGAAGCAGCAGTTTGTCCCTGAAAAATCAACTTTTCTAATTTGTTTGAGGCTCTGAAGCAAACCGAGCCAATTCACACCAACCACTTTGTGCAGTCCAGTGGTAGCAACAAATTTCAAAGAGCTCCGAGCTCACGTCCAGAAACAAAACACAAAAATGACGCTGAAGCCTTGAAGCTATACAGGCTCTGCCAATTAATGTGAGAGTGTGAAAGTGCACCAATCTGTGACAAGCCTCTTCCTGCTGTTTTCTTAGGATTAATCCACACTGTACCCTTCAAGCTAGGTCTCAGATAAGTACACTGAACCTGCGTGTGCACTTAACTGCACAGACCTTTTTTTTTTATTGGTAACTGTAAAGCAAAATATTTTAAATGTTACTGAAAAAACAACTGATAGGATGTCCTGAACACCCAGAAAATTTCACTTGACATACAATAAAAGGAACCAATGACCTGATTCCATCATTGCACAAATGTTAAAAACAGGTACGGTTTGGTGTCAGCTGGCTGCATGTGATCCACAGCTTGGTACTCAAAGTAACTCGGAGTAATTGCGAGGGAACATAATCAGCTGCAGAGAAGCCACTTCAAGAGTTTTCATACTCTGTGAGAGTGTGAAAATCAGCCAAGGCAGAACGTTGCCAAAAGTGAGTGTAGTGAGTGGAATAAAGCTGCACGGACCCCGAGGGAGGGCAGGGTGACTGATGAGTTGATAAAGAGGGAAGTAGATGACTCATCTGGAGGTTCAATCTGCTGAAAGGTCCCTAAGTAATTGCCTGGTGCCACTAGATATTAGACTGAATGAGTTTTTGTCTTTGCACAGGGGGCACATGGACCAAAACAGAAAGTCTGCTCAGACACGTTTCTGCACACAGTGAGACATCAGAAATATACGAAGAAGACCAGAGAGGCCAAGCTACTTCCACAAAGCATTTTCACAACATTGCAACCCTCCATACCAACTTAGGGCTGCTCTGCCTTACCATTGAGCATCTTTCATAGATGAAAGGCCCCATCTAGTGGGGGAAAGTGGTAAGTACAACAGCGTTAGTGGTTTTGCACTTGTTTGTTTTCATCCATTCCAATAGTGACTAAAAGCAGCAGCTCACAGCTTTGTTTATGTCACATGAAAAATCAGTGATTCTGCACATGGAACCTGAACTTTTGTGCTATGAGACAACAGCATGAGATAACTTTATCATTTCAAAGTTCAAAGTGTTTTTTTAGTAACTGAATCATTTGATCTTTGTTTATTTATCATTCATAAACAAATAATAATGCTCCAAAAGATAGAGCAGTTTATGAGGAGTCACTGGTAGGAATGAACTAAACCGAACCAACGAAGAGTTACACACTTGCTAACAACACTGCTCTGTATAAGTTCTGTGTGCTACAGGGCTCCACTGTGCCTCTATTATTTTGAAGGTCTGTGGTTTGATCCCCTGTTTCCTCGAGTCCACATGCTAAAATGAGACACACACTTGTTAGAGTGTGTGCGTCTAATAATTAGCAAAAGCTTAGGGCATAGACTAAAGTGCTAAATGAATGAATGAACTAAAAAGTACGACATAAATATGAGTCTGTTTATCCTTTAGTAAAAACTATGAGCCAGTTTATGCTGACTTAGGCTACGTTCACACTGCAGGTCTTGATGCTCAATTCCGAATTTTTGATCAAATCCGATTTTTTTGTCTGCTCGTTCACACTACAAATAAAATGCGACAGCAAACGCGCTCTAGTGTGAACACTCAAAGCGGCCGCATGCGCAAAAGAAGACGTCACACACAACGCGCTCTGTTTAGACCCAGAGCAAACAGTATTGTCTGACTGATGGCCGTTAATATAAAGACTTCGGACTTCACGTTTCCCAATTTTTGCTTTAAGTTATTTTGTTATTTACATAATAATGTAGATAACCTAATAATTATCCTTATTGCTGTTTTAGAGGAGCGCTGCTTCAAAGGATAGTTGCAGATTTCTGTCAGAATCTGCAGATTATACAGTACAAATAAAATGTTCACGTTTCTCCAACGTCGTCTTCCCAACAGTTTCACCGACATCTACGCTGGATGGCCAGGAAGCGTTCACGATGTCTTCTCGGGCGCTTCTCCGGCGCTGATAATTGGCGTCTGTCGTGTCAGTGACGTAAAAGACGGATTTAATGCGACATGACCGTTCAAACAGCAGTCGCTTTCTAAAACATCAGATTTGTAACGGATTCAGGACCACATACGAAAGTGACCCAGATCGGATTTGAAAATATCGGATTTGCGCCGTTCACACTGTCATACCATGATTGGATATGGGTCGCATAGGGTCAAAAAAATCGAATTTGATGCGCTTTCGCCTGCAGTGTGAACGTAGCCTTATTGGTATTTCTCCTTCTTAGGTATCTTTTGTCCTGATACTATAAAAACTAAAACAAATCCTTCGGAAAGCAGCCTCCAAATTGTTTTCTTAAAATATAAACTTTTTAAAAACAAATGTTTTCCTGAGTAAATGAGTTTAAAACACAGACAAAATATAGATGGGTGACAACACTGAACACACTGATGGTTCAGGACTACAATTTGTTGAAAGTAGCAGATTAAAAATAAAACTCCACAGGATCACTTGTGGGAGTTCTGTAGTTTTTTAAATAGTATTTTATAACTTAACCCCACCCACTAAGTGCCGTGGGGTTAGGTTAACTGGTCATTCGTAGTTAAATCTCATTCATTTCCACCATCATCTCATGAAAACGGTTTTTATAAATTTTTTTGCCGCAACTGATTTTCCTATTTCAAAAGTGACATTTCTTCTGTTTACCTGACAAAGAGGCTCCGCTCATGCTCTCCGCTGCCATGGCCAGGAGATGAGCAAAGTTGGCACTGTCATTAGTGTAGCAGCTGTCCACGGAGCTGATGAGGCTGGTTCGGGCACTGGACAGGTTGCTGTCCATGACTGAGCTGATCGTGTTCCACAGAGAGCTGTCCCATTCGCTGTAGCAGGAGGAAGGCGAGCTCTGACGGCAGGCATGACGGAGGCTATTTAATGGAGGTTCGGGCTCAGTGAAGGTGTCGTGCACCTGAGCAGAGCGAGTCGGCCCACAGATATAATTCAGCGTCGAGGCAAAATGATGGGACAGGGAAGGACGCTGCTCTGGCAGGGCACTGCTGACACAAAGGAGCAGAATGGTCAGCTACAGTAACTGTGCATGCACCTGTATGTAGGCTGCATACAGGAGAAACTAAGCCGATACGCAGAATAATATCATGGAATAGTCATTATAGTGTTCACCTCTGCTCAGTGCTGACTGTAAATGGATTCATTATCGCTTTACCTCCATCTCTCTGGTTTAGGAGTGAGCTCCAGGTACTCGGCAGCTTCCTGTGCTGTCAGCATGCTGCCCTGTTCATTACTCTGTGACACAGAAGATAATGCAGTGGACAGGTGGCTGTAGGATGGGAAGCTGTTCTTGTTGCTGGGTCCCAGTTGTCCATGGGGGCCTGATGCAGGACACACTGACTGAAGAGAGCCCATGTCCATTGTTAGCTTTGTGGAACGACTAGAGCTGAGGGAGACGTAAACAGACTGTAAGACTTGTGTCTTTTTTTTCTGTCAAACAACCTTTAGAAATACAGGAAACCACTGTATACATCACACTGTATAAATGGTATCACTGATTTTTATGCTTTCTTCTCACATTTTGTTAAACATAACGTAACACAAGCTTAACAAAATAATAATAATTTTTGTTTTATTTATTTTAATTTTAATTTTTCTTCTTGTTACTATGTGGAGTGGTATATTCTAATTGTAAATTTGTTGTTTGGTTTGGGTTAGGACCGGAGATAAATGTTAATGTTGGTTTGTTCCCTGATTTTTGGTGCCCACTTGTAATATAAATTGGATTGTAGATAGGGGGCAGAGTTTAATGAGAATATTTTCTTCTTCCTGCTCCTTTTCACACATGGTTGTAGTGCTTTTGATAGTGTGGTTGGTTTGTTTGATTTTTTTGTACCAAGTGTGAAATAAATAAATAAATGAAATGAAACTACAAAAATAAACAAGTAGTTGAAATGATCAAAATGTTCTGCATCAGGCAGCTTAATTACTGGAAGTACTGGGATCAGTAACAACCACAATTATAAATATACAAGGTGTCATCAGTTAATGACAACTTTACTGGTAACCCTTCCAAACTAGCAGTCTTCTTGTGTCCTGTGTTTTAAACTCAGTGTTACACATATCTGCAAATAGGATCCTTATCATTGTTCTCCTTAAGTGTTTCCACTAAAGTGGGCACTTTCTGGGACAGAAACATACTCAAAGGACGGAAGTCTATGTCATCGCTGGCCATTAATGGAAGGCTAAAAAAATAGAAGATACATGGCAGGAAGCAGGAAAACTTTGCTCGATTTTTTAACATTTCTTCTAGTTATTTGCATAAAACAACTGAAACACTGCATAGAAAGAAATATTAAAATACACACTACTGTAATGCTTTGCAACCAGAGGGGCAGGACATATCCAGGAGGTATGAGAGAAGGTGGGAGGATTTGTACTGTTGTAGGATATTTACAATATAAAGCGAATTGAGGAAATTGTTGTTGTCGTCTGGTGCTGTAAATAAAACTGAACTGAATTTCAGTCTTTCATTCTGGACTAGCTAGCTTACATTTTCAGATGGCTAAAAGTTCCCACTGTGACAAAACTAAAGCATATTACTGTCCAACTGAGTGAACCACAATCACATCTATTTAACATTTTCAGAGTTTGAACAGTGTGTCCCAAACTGACTTGAGGGTCATATTAACGTTAATCTCACATGGCTTTGTGACAGTGACAGCTAGTGTCTGCTACAGATGAGTAAATACATTCTGCTTTTATCAGTGGAATTGGAGAGGTTACAAAAACAGAGGTTTTACTGTTGAAGAGTTTACTGTTACTCTTCAAAAGTATCTGAACAAACAACCTCACAGCCTTAGAGTTAAAGGTAGTCTGCATTCTAGCTGCACTATAGGAAGGAAATATCCTGTATTATATTGATAATATACTACCTTTATGCCAACTAAACTATCCTGAAGGCTGACGTATACACTGGTTTTTATAGGGTTATCTGAAAACCTGCATTGTCAAGTCTAATTTTTCAGTTGCTGATGAGGAGTCAGAAACAACTAAATCTGTTGTTTTTTTTTTCATTATTCCCCTTCTACACAGCACCTGCATTTCCCAGAACAATATCTCCATTCAACCCTCTAACGCCCAGTCTGAGTGTTTATCTCACCCTCCATCTGAGGTGAGGCTTTGCGTGTCAGTGGCGTCCTCGGTGGGTACTGGGGGAGGGGGCAGCAACATGTCCAAAAGATGTAGTGATGCTGAGTAATGCAGCAGACGAGGACAACCCACAGGTTTACCACTGTCTGGATGTCCACCTGGATACACCATAGCAAACCATAGCAAAGTATAATTATCCAATAATTCCTTTTATTCCAGATTCTATAAGCATCATTTTAAATTTCAGGACTACAAAAAAGTTGGATCTGTGTACAAAATGTTTCTTACACATCCACTAGGTTTGTGGACAATAATGATTTAATTACACAGATTTAAAGTACCGTGCTGGAAAGCTGGTATGTGACTATGTCCCTGGGTTCTTGTTGAAAGTATAGGGACACTGCTCACTGCATGCAGCTCTGTGGAGAAAACCAATTGGCCAATTCACATTACTCAAGAAAGAAAGAAATTAACACTGCATTTACAGCTATCCACTGCTCCATATCTACCTTTCTTGCTGTGGTTCTTTTCCCATGATTCCCTTAGCACACCCATCTTGGGCTGGGGTCGTATGGCCTGTTTCCATGGCAGAGCCTCCCTGCTGATGATGGGTGAGGGCTTGCTGGCAGGGTGAGTAAATATCTGGATAGTTTCGGCTCCTTCTTTGTGGGGCAAACCATGAGACAGTTTAGTGACACGTCCCGGACTGTTGAAGGTCTTAAGACCACTGCCCATGAGGTCCACGTAAAAGGTGCCGTAGACACCGCAGCTATCGGTCACAATGGGAACGGTCGACTCCAGGCAGCTGCTGTCCTTCTTGGATGAGACTGGGAGGCCTAAGAAAACAGAGAGATTTATAAGAACACAAGTAGAACAAAAGGCTGCATCCAAAATTGCAAAATACTGTATCGGTTTAAAAGGTTTCTATGTTTCACACATTGGGCCACAAAGTCAAGCTCGGCAGTAATTCCAGGAATGAGTTGAACAAACACAGCTGTCAAATCTTATATACGACGAACTATCTGAGCGGCTTTAGCCTGCACACAGATGCCTAAGAATCTTACAGATGTAGCACCTTCAAGCTGTTCTACAACCATCACCACCCGGGCACTTCTTTTCAGGCTTTGTCTTTCTAATCACTGTAGTAGCTGTGGCCATTAAGGCCTGTTCTGTTCTACTCTGGGTCTTGCTGCTCCTTTCCCTTCTTGCAGCTTCATGTGGCACAGCCATAAGGTGGTTAGCAGTGTCACTTCCTGGTTTGAACCCCAACTGGAGTTTGCAACTCTGTGGAGTTTGCATGGTCTCTCTGTGCCTCTAGGTATTCTGGCTTCCTCCTATAGTGAAAAGGCATGCATACTGGGTTAACTGGATATTCTAAAATGACTGGATGTGAGGAAGCTAAAGATGGTCAATACAAGAAGCTCTACATAAATGTGTCTGTTCATCTCAAACAGTGCTGTCATAAAGCTCCGCCCATGTTTGGATCCAGTCTTTACATTACTGCCATCTTGTGGCTACATTTAGGTATTGTCACTGAAAGCTGTGCTTATGCTCACTGGAAACTGAGCACAAAGTATACCGGCTCAGCTGTCACTGCTCTGGAATCAGCTAGGATCTCCACTTTGTATGAAAACGCAGTTTGCATTAGCCAGTAAACATGCTTTGGTGATTCAGCATCAGAACAGTTTCAAATTAACATCCAATTAAATGTCTGCCCACCTGCTGTGCCAACACTCCACAGTCATTTTCATTAATATTTGGATTCCCCGCATAGATATTGACAGTTTACCATGTCACACACGACTCACACCTTTTAATTCATCTGATCTGTTGTTATTAATACATCTGGTCCTCAAAGGACAGCCATGATGCAAACATATGCATTAAAAAAAGGTGATGCTGAACATTAAACAGAATATAAAGTACTTAAAATGAGCTCAATATTAAACATATCCAGGATTAATAGTAATTCTTTTAACACCGATGGAGTGTTTACAGTGAAAATAGAATATCAATCATATATATTTCATTTTTGTTTGAGCAATTTGTATATATTAAAGCCATTTCTTATATTTTGTAAACTGTGTAATATATATTGTATTATTTAATTAGTTCAGTCTGTTACTGTTATTGTCTTGAAGCAAATGTAGCCAAATAATTTCCTCAGGGATTCATAAAGTATTCTGATTCTAAACTGCCTTTCTGTACCACAGTCACCACACACCTCTCGTGTACATACAATGTTACATACAGTGTAATGTCTATGTGAAAATAGCAGATGTTGTAGTCCAGTAAATTCAAGCCAGCAGCACAATTTCAGACAATGTCCTAACCTAATTCTCCAGATTGTTTTACATGATGTCTGAAAACAGTTTATGTAGCATCATCAGAATCATAGATTGATTTTTTTCGTTTCCTCAACAGTAAGCAAAAAATCTTTGGTGGATTTTAAGAGGTCACCACGAACCCAAACAAGTAAATCTAGTCAGGTCTGCTGTAGGACAGCAGTTTGAGAGAAAGAAGTCATCATCAGTCTACTGTTTTGCAGTCCATACTCACTGGTGCTTCGGATTCCTGGGTGATGCTGACCTTGGGCCCATAGGTCATGGTACTTTTGACTCAAAGAAGGTCTCCAGCCTCCGGGGATCCAAGGTGAATCTGGAGCTGCCATCCTGGAGAGAAACCAAATCAAACCAAAATGAACTCGCTGTAACCAAACGTCAAATATTAGAGACGTTTTTATGCTGTAACATAGATTCATTACCTCCATATAATATTTATAAGAATCTCACTTTGTGTTCTCTACCATGGATACTGTGGAATTCTTATTAACAAATGGTTTTTTACTTTTGAATAGTACAAAACACTCTGACAGTGGAGGGGAAGATGAAGCATGTTCGATCCCCGTCTGCTCCAGTCTGCATGCAAGCTACTAACCCCGAGCTGCTTTATATGAATACGTGTGAATGTTTGGTAGGAGAAGTGCTTGTGCGAGTTATGTAAAGCGTTATATAAGAAGCAGTGGTGCTCTAGTATTTACCTAACCATAGTCATGTCAGAGGCTGGCACATCCCGAGTTTGAATAAGAAGGCAGCAGTACTGCAAACCATGCAATGATGGAAGCAAGAGAAAAAAAATGAAGGTAACTTGGAACAATTTTGAACTTTTTTTTAGAGTGAATGCAGCCATCTATGAAGCGCCTCGAGGCGACTTTTGTTGTGATTTGGCGCTATATAAATAAAATTGAATTGAATTGAATTAAATTGAGGGGTTGGTGAGTTTATTTTCTACTAAAAGTTGTAACACCATTTGGTGGTTTCTGTTCAATATTTTGTGATGCTCATGTTTCGAAGGGTTAGGTCATTCAGTAATTCCTGTGTAAAGTATTGAGTCAGTAAAAGGAGTCTTTCCCTTTAAAGCTCACACAGATAGATTTAGGAAAGTGGAGGAAAAGTGAAGAGGACTGGTTCTTCCGTAGTGCTTTTCACTAACATTCACAGATGAACGCATTACAGAGAGTTCAGTATCCTGTCCAAAAATGCTTAGTCATTAAGTTAAGGATCTGACCATCAACCTTCCGATAGGCAGAAGACCTGTTCTACCTTGTACCTACACTACCCCCCCCCCCCCCCCCCCCCCCCCCACACACACACACACACACACACACACCTTTCCCAGGTGAATACTTTTAGGTGGTGAAAACAGATTTTGCTTCTGTTCAGCCTACTGCTTACTGCCTGTGCTTCTTCAACACGCCATCAACTAAAAGCAGGTGTTTTTTGTCTGTAAACAAACATCTAAGAGAATGAATGTAATACATTTAACCAGCTGTCTTACCAACACTTTAAAAGCTGACTTGCTGACTATAATTCAAAGTGGTTTGTATACATTCAATCCACACTTGGTTTTAGTGGGTTGAATGTATTCCTGTCACTTTATTGTCGCAACAGAATCGAATATGCATCTTCTTTTCATTTTACCTGTGTTTTATAATGAGATCTTCACCGGCTAGTCTTCGCAAACCTAAAAATAAAGGAAGATATAGTATCAACAAAATATGCATATTATTGTTTATCACAAAGCCTTTGTGGGTGTATTGAAGGTTCAGCTTTTTTCTTTTTACTATGGTGAACATTAAAGCCTTAAACTCATACCTTTAGCCTTGCCAGGTCTTGGTATCAGCTGACCGGTCCTGCTGTGGCGTCTGAAGAGACAGATCGCTGCACCCATCAGAACACACCACAAGACGGCGCCGATGCTGCCGAGCAACACAGGGTCCTGAAGAAAGGCCAGGACCGGGGACAAACGCCGCCTCTGGCTATCTGACTCGGGTAGTCCACCTAACTGTGAGTCTGAGCAGCAGAATGGAAGCACATTATGAATGAATACAACCCAGTCTGAGAACACACGCTGGTCTTTATCTGTCCTGATACAGAAATAAAAAGTTGACAGCTGTATTGCTCACTGATGACAAATCCATGAGGGTCACTCAGCATTCCTACTCCAGCCCCATTGACTGCTGCTATGGTGACCCAGTACTGCTTCCCTTGTTTGAGGCTAGAGATATGAAGGCTCAGTTGGCTACTATCCAAAG
Organism: Neolamprologus multifasciatus; assembly: GCF_963576455.1. NCBI lineage: Eukaryota > Metazoa > Chordata > Actinopteri > Cichliformes > Cichlidae > Neolamprologus > Neolamprologus multifasciatus. The sequence continues at coordinate 1,902,567 of NC_140448.1, read as the reverse complement.
TCCAGTTTTGGTACTGCTGCTCTTCGGGCTCCACACACCACACCTGAAGAAAGTTTGCATCTTTAAGTGAGATTGAAGCTTGTATCCACCCCAAACATGATCAAAATCATTTGTGTGGATAAAGCTTTAATCACTAAACAATTCATCAGCTGCTCCACATGGACATACCAGTAACTGAGACTCCAGTTATACAGAATAAAACATTCCTACTAAGAACCACGTGCTCTTCTTTATTAAATATTTAATATGTCTACAATACAACACATTTCTTCCATCACAAAGTTTGCCTCAGAATCTTAGTGCACAGTGATTGGTTAATCTGTTTCTTGTTCCACTTGCTGATTAATTCTTCCATATATTTGTATGCAGGACTGTTTGTATCCCATGTTTCCCTCTTAAAATGACTCCAGCATGATTCGTTACAATCTGTAAGGATTTATGTTTCCCTGAGGGTTTCAACAGTCTGCTGAGCAGATAACTGTGTCGTGCTGTCCTACTATAATTACCTGGTATCCCTGTAAGATCCCATTGTGGGTTACAGGAGGAGGAGGCTCCCAGCTCAGATGGATGGTGTTATTCTGCTCATGATTGACTGTTACTGACACAGCCCGAGGAGAGGCACTGGGCACTGTAAACAGAGCACTTATAATTACCAGCAAAACACAATGAATATTCTCAGATCACAAAGATAAAGTAAAAACCTTTGTCACCTGTCTCAGAAACTCTCAGGTGCCGGGTGTTGCTCTCCCTCCCATATAAGCCACTGCCATAAGGCCGAACTTTGAAGTCATACTTGTAGCCTCTCTTTAGGGGGCCCACCTGAGCCTGGAAGCTGGGGAATGTCACCTTCTCTGCTGCCCAGTCTGAGCTGGCAGTGAGCAGAGAGCGATACAGAACCTCAAAGCCATCAAGGTAATGCGGCTGCGCTGGGAGTGACTGGAGCTGGTCAGGGAGAAAATACAATGTGGATCGTGTACGTGTCATACTCCTGCATTCTTTCTGACACGTGGTGCAACAGCTTTCCCTTACCTTCCACTGTACGAAGGACACGTTAGAATCAGGGGCCATGACGGTGACGTTCTCCAGAATCACACGCAGGGATGACAGCTCTTTGTGGAGGTCTTTCTGCTTAGTGTTGGCAGCCTCTGGAAACACAAGTGGTTTATTCAAACCCATTGCATTAACCACAGATGATTGCGCCAGATTGTGCAGTGAAAATTCACTAGCCAACGTAGCCTAGAGCATACTTGTTTCATGAATTCATTCACACAGCAAGAATCTACCGCTGACATAGAACTGCAAGGTTTCTTTGAACACAAACATGTTCCTAAAGACTCTAAACTTACATTACAGATTCATAAAGTCTTTCCACTGATACTTCAAATCCCTCAATTGCTAACCAAAGGATAAACATCATTCTTCATAGGGCTGGGTATCGTCACTGATTTCTAGAATCGATTCAATTCCGATTCACAAGGTCCCGAATCGATTCGATCCACGATTCAATTTAATTCGATTCAATTCAATTCGATTTGAATCCGTGAAATTTTGACAGTCAGATATATTATAATTCAGATCAGTACATTTACATATTTTTGTATCTATAAAAAGGAAGCTGACACTTTCCAGGCTTTATCAAAGGTGTGAGCGTCACAGCAGATGCCTTTGTGTCAAAGTAGCTGAAGATAAAACACAGAAAAACATGAAGGTGATTTTCCTGTTCTGGGATTTTATACAAATATTCTGCAGTACATCAAAAACGAAAGAAAACCATTAATCAACACATGAACATTCAATTCAATTCAATTCAATTTTATTTATATAGCGCCAAATCACAACAAATGTCGCCTCAAGGCGCTTCATAGATACAGAGAAAAGCCCAACAATCATATGACCCCCTATGAGCAAGCACTTTGGCGACAGTGGGAAGGAAAAACTCCCTTTTAACAGGAAGAAACCTCCGGCAGAACCAGGCTCAGGGAGGGGCGGCCATCTGCTGCGACCGGTTGGGGTGAGAGAAGGAAGACAGGATAAAGACATGCTGTGGAAGAGAGACAGAGATTAATAACAGATATGATTCAATACAGAGAGGTCTGTTAACACATAGTGAGTGAGAAAGGTGACTGGAAAGGAAAAACTCAATGCATCATGGGAATCCCCCGGCAGCCTACATCTATTGCAGCATAACTAAGGGAGGATTCAGGGTCACCTGGTCCAGCCCTAACTATATGCTTTAGCAAAAAGGAAGGTTTTAAGCCTAATCTTAAAAGTAGAGATAGTGTCTGTCTCCTGAATCCAAACTGGAAGCTGGTTCCACAGAAGAGGGGCCTGAAAACTGAAGGCTCTCCCTCCCATTCTACTTTTAAATACTCTAGGAACAACAAGTAGGCCTGCAGAGCGAGAGCGAAGTGCTCTAATAGGGTGATATGGTACTACAAGGTCATTAAGATAAGATGGGGCCTGATTATTTAAGACCTTGTATGTGAGGAGCAGGATTTTGAATTCAATTCTGGATTTAACAGGAAGCCAATGAAGGGAAGCCAAAACAGGAGAAATATGCTCTCTCTTTCTAGTCCCTGTCAGTACTCTTGCTGCAGCATTTTGGATTAACTGAAGGCTTTTCAGTGAGTTTTTTGGACATCCTGATAATAATGAATTGCAGTAGTGTAGCCTGGAAGTAATAAATGCATGAACTAGTTTTTCAGCGTCACTCTGAGACAGGATATTTCTAATTTTAGAGATGTTGCGCAAATGGAAGAACGCAGTCTTACATATTTGTTTAATATGTGCGTTGAAGGACATATCCTGGTCAAAAATGACTCCAAGGTTCCTCACAGTGTTACTGGAGGCCAAGGTAATGCCATCCAGAGTAAGAATCTGGTTAGATACCATATTTCTAAGCTTTTCAGCGCCGAGTACAATGACCTCAGTTTTATCTGAGTTAAGAAGCAGAAAGTTAGTGGCCATCCAAGTCTTTATGTCTTTAAGACATTCCTGCAGTTTAACTAATTGGTGTGTGTTATCTGGCTTCATGGACAGATAGAGCTGGGTGTCATCTGCATAGCAGTGAAAATGTATGCTATGTCTTCTAATGATGCTGCCTAGGGGAAGCATGTATAATGTAAACAGAATTGGTCCTAGCACCGAACCCTGTGGAACTCCATAATTAACCTCAGTGTGTGAAGAGGACTCTCCATTTACATGCACAAATTGGAGTCTATTAGATAGATATGATACAAACCACTGCAGTGCAATACCTGTAATACCTACAGCATGTTCTAATCGCTCTAATAGAATATTATGGTCAACAGTATCAAATGCTGCACTAAGGTCAAGAAGGACAAGCACAGAGATGAGTCCACTGTCAGAGGCCATAAGAAGATCATTTGTAACCTTCAATAAAGCTGTTTCTGTGCTGTGATGAACTCTGAAACCTGACTGAAACTCTTCAAATAAACCATTCCTCTGCAGATGATCTGTTAGCTGTTTGACAACTACTCTTTCAAGGATTTTTGATATGAAAGGAAGGTTGGAGATTGGCCTATAATTAGCTAAGACTGCTGGGTCTAGAGATGGCTTTTGAGTAAAGGTTTAACTGCAGCCACCTTGAAGGCCTGTGGTACATAGCCGATTATTAGAGATAGGTTGATCATATATAAGATCGAAGAATTAATCAATGGCAGGACTTCTTTGAGCAGTTTTGTAGGAATGGGGTCTAAAAGACACGTTGATGGTTTGGAGGAAGTAATTATTGAAGTTAACTCAGAAAGATCGATTGGAAAAAAAGAGTCTAACTTAACATCAATGGTACTAAGAGTAGCTGTAGATAATATTAGATCTGTGGGATGATTATTGGTAATTTTTTCTCTAATGATAAAAATTTTATTTGTGAAGAAGTTCATGAAGTCATCACTAGTTAACGTTAAAGGGATGGTTGGCTCAACAGAGCTCTGACTTTTTGTCAGCCTGGCTACAGTGCTGAAGAGAAACCTGGGGTTGTTCTTATTTTCTTCAATCAGTGATGAGTAGTAAGCTGTTCTGGCTTTGCGGAGGGCTTTCTTATAAAGCAACAAACTATTTCTCCAGGCTAAATGATGATCCTCTAAATTTGTGACACGCCATTTCCTCTCCAGATTACGAGTCATCTGCTTTAGGGTACGTGTTTGAGAATTATACCACGGGGTCAGGTACTTCTGATTAGAGACCTTAGTTTTCGCTGGAGCTACAGTATCCAGAGTCGTACGTAGTGAGGAGGTGAAATTATTAACAAGATAATCGACCTCTGTTGGGGTAGCGTTCAGATAGCTGCTCTGCTCTGTGTTGGTACAGGGCATTGACGATGATAACAGTGGCTGGATTATATTCTTAAACTTAGTTACAGCGCTTTCAGAAAGACATCTACTTTGATAAAGTCCACTCTCCACTGCTGCGTAATCAATTATTGTAAATGTAAATGTTATCAAGAAATGATCAGACAGGAGAGGGTTTTCAGGAAACACTGTTAAATGTTCAGTTTCTATGCCATATGTTAAAACAAGATCTAGAGTGTGATTAAAGTGGTGGGTGGGTTCTTTTACATTTTGAGAGAAACCAATTGAGTCTAACAACAGATTAAATGCCATGTTGAGGCTGTCATTTTTAGCATCTACATGGATGTTAAAATCACCCACAATAATTATTTTATCTGAGCTCAGAACTAAATTAGATATAAAGTCTGAGAAATCAGACAGAAACTCTGTGTAAGGCCCAGGTGGACGATAGATGATAACAAGTAAGACTGGTTTCTGAGTTTCACAGCTGGGGTGGACAATGTTAAGCATCAGGCTTTCAAATGAATTAAAAGTCTGTCTTGGTCTTTCATTAATTAATAGACTGTTGTGAAAAATTGCTGCCACACCGCCCCCTCGACCTGTGCTTCGAGATTTCTGGTAGTTAGAATGACTCGGGGGTGTTGATTCATTTAAACTAACATAATCATCCTGCTGCAACCAGGTTTCTGTAAGGCAGAGTAAATCAATTTGTTGATCAATTATTAAGTCATGTACTAACAGAGACTTGGAGGAGAGAGACCTAATATTTAATAATCCACATTTCACTGTTTTACTCTTTGGTTCAGATGTGGATACTGTATTATTCTTTCTTTGTAAATGTTTAAGTTGTTTGTTGCTGGTTTTTAGTTTGTTTTTTGTCTTTTTGGAAGCAGACACAGTCTCTATGGAGATGGGTTTTTGGGGGGGTAGCAGGAGGAGAGAAGCTGCAGAGAGGCGTGTAAGACTGCAACTCTGCTTCCTGGTCCCAACTCTGGATAGTCATGTTTTGAGGGGTTTAATAAATTTGTCGATATTTCTAGAAATGAGAGCTGCTCCATCCAAAGTGGGATGGATGCCGTCTCTCCTAACAAGACCAGGTTTCCTCCAGAAGGTTTGCCAATTATCTATGAAGCCCACATCGTTTCTGGGACACCACTCAGACAGCCAGCAATTTAAGGAGAACATGCGGCTAAACATGTCACTCCTGGTCTGATTGGGGAGGGGACCAGAGAAAACTACAGAGTCCGACATTGTTTTGGCAAAGTTACACACCGATTCAATATTGATTAGTAATTGACATTACCTCTGAAGTTACAGCGGTTTTATTACAGACACAGCTCAGCGTTTTGCATTTTGCATAATTTTAAAAAGTTTAAATTTGTTCAATATTGAAGAGCAGAAATTAGGTTTTCTTTTCGGAAGTATATAAAACGAAAAAGAAAAAACGTCGGCCGACAGCGCTGTAAACAACGGTAGACTTGTGGGTAACAAGCAAGCGAATAATGCAGAAAACAGACAGACAGGGAGAGACAGAGAGAGAGGGAGAGAGAGAGAGCTGTGCATGAAGTGTGATTTTATCGTGTGGTCGAAGCAAAACAGCAAAAGTCAGAGGGAATTCATGACGATGTTTATGTGAAGCGTAGTTTGGATCTTCTTTTGCTGCTGGTTAGGTCAGTATTGTTTGGAGAGAGATAAAACTAACAACTTTATGATCAGCGCAAAAAGGGAACAAAGCGTGGACCCGCCGACAGATCAGAATCAGCGAGATGTCGGCTTTCAGCCCCGACCGTGAGAAAGGCGACATCTCACTGATTCTGATCCGTGGGTCCGCGCTGTGTGTTTACGTCTTTGTGCAGAATCCATGTTCCTGCTCTCATTTACTGTCTTAGCGCTTTGGTGGTTGTTGAAATTTTGTGAGATTTCACCTGAGATTCTGGCATTTCGGGCAAAATAAATTTATATTAAAAAATCGATTCAGGATTTTAATGAATCGATTTTACGTTATCCAAGCCAGAATCGATTTTAATCGATAAATCGATTATAAAAACCCACCCCTAATTCTTCACCCTCATTTTGTCATGGTCCCCGCACCTCGCCAGCTGACAGCAGTCAGGCGCTATGTTTTGTGTTGTTTGTTCTCCTCTCTTGCCTCTGCTCTCTTTCTCTCTCGTCCTCTCCCACTCTCTTTCTCCTGCCGGGGCGGAGCTCAGTATGGGCTCCCGCCCCTGGCCCACGCACCTGGGGATGATCAGCACACCTGCTGCTGATTACGAATCAGAGTACTACTTAAGATGGCGAGTCTGCTCTACTCGTCGCTGGATCGTTGAGCCACCAGCGTCAGTCACCCTGCAAACCTGTTATTTTGAACTCGTGAGTACTTGTGAACCTGGAAGCTGACTGTCTCCTTTTATGTGTGTAGATCTCCCCTGGACCCTGAGCAACTGTGACTGAGTGTGTGCAAGACGAGTGGTGGTGAAGAGAGGAGCTGTCGTCTGTGTATGGAAAGCCCCCACCCTGGACTCCTTCCCCTGTCACTCCTGGACCCCGAACGCCGACCCTTTTCCCGCACACCTTTGTATATATATTGCACCTGTGGGAATCACTGTAAATAAATTCTCTTTTGTTTGAAGGAACTAGTGGTCTGCGCCTGAGTCCGCTTCACTAGCCGTGACAGAACGATCCAGCCACAACATGGACTCAGCAGACCAGAATACCGTCGGACAGGCACTGGCTGCCCAAGAAGCAGCGCTGACCCGCCACGAACAAATGTTACACCAGCTGCGAGGTGAGATCGCCGCACTAACCCAAGCTGTTTCCCGTTTGACTACACCAGGGGGCGTACAGCCGGGGAATCCCCAGCCAGCTCACCCTGCCCCGCAGGAAACACTCGCGGCGGCCACAGCAAGCCCCTCATCGGCAGTCACTCCCTCCTCTGACGGTCCTCTGCCTTCGCCTAAACCCTTTACGGGTGAGTCGGAGAAGTGCTCTGGTTTTCTGGCCCAGTGCGCATTGATTTTCCGCGAACAGCGGCGCTTCCATAACAATGACGGGGCGAAGATTGCTTTCTTTGTACAGATGCTAAGGGATCGTGCTTTGAAATGGGCCCAGGTGGTACTAAACTCCGACCCTGGGATTTCTTTTGAGGTGTTTGTGGCTAAATTTAAGACTGTGTTTAACAGAGGCTCTGGAGCCGAGGCTGCGGCGCTCCGCCTCCTTAACTTCAAGCAAGGTAAGCGGAGTATGGCAGACTATTCAATCGACTTTTGGATTTTGGCAGAAGAAACCGGCTGGGGACCGGAGGCGCTCAGGAGCACACTGTTAAACAACCTTCGAGAGGATCTGAAGGATGAATTGATTATGCGGGACCTTCCCACTGGTTTTGATGAACTGATGTCTTTGTGCATTAAGGTGGATGAGCGGCTACGGGCTCGTCGTCAAGCACGGAACTCCAGTTCCCAGGAGGCCGCGGGGCAACGAGGGGCGGAGGCCTCGGTCGATTACCGGTCCTCCCGGACACCAGAGGGTGCCGACGGAGAGGTACAGCCCATGCAAATTGGCAGCTCCCATCTTACTGCTGCGGAACGCCAGCGGCGCATCACGGCCGGTGAGTGCCTGTATTGTGGTAACAAGGGACACATGATCGCCTCCTGCCCATCGCGAGCAAAAGGCCGCGCCCGCCAGTGATGGTAGGAGTACTGGTGGGCGGTTTGAATCAGGATAAATCTCCTCCACGTTTAGCCCTGCCGGCTAAGCTTCTGGTCCACTCAGAGTGTCATTCTCTTTCTGTGCTCATTGATTCAGGAGCAGAACAAAATATCATTGACTCCGAACTAGCAAAACAACTCTGTGTAACTGTGGAGTCACTGCCTCACGCCTTACGTGTCACGGCTTTGTCAGGGCAGCACCTCCCCGACATCACGCACATCACTGAACCGCTCACCCTCACACTGTCTGGCAATCATTCGGAGGAGATTAGCTTTTTTGTTTTTCACGCCACCCAGACGCCGTTAGTTCTCGGGCATCCCTGGCTCCAGCAACACAACCCCACTATTAATTGGCGGAAAGGAGGCATCACTGGCTGGGGGGAGGAGTGTCATATGACCTGCCTTAAGGCTGCCTTACCTCCGAACACATCAGTCACCGGCCCAGAGCCACCACGGTCTTCCGACTTAGCGAATGCGCCGTCTGTTTACCACGATCTCGCTGAGGTGTTTCGGAAGGACCGAGCCCAGTCGCTGCCACCCCATCGGCCCTACGACTGCGCCATAGACCTGCTGCCGGGAGCTCCCTTACCGACCAGCCACCTTTATAGCCTCTCGCTGCCGGAACGGGAGGCTATGGAGAAATATATAACTGAATCCCTCGCTGCCGGCATCATCCGTGCCTCTTCCTCACCCGTCGCAGCGGGTTTTTTCTTTGTGGAAAAGAAGGATAAGACCCTCCGACCCTGTATTGACTATCGGGGACTCAATAACATTACGGTCAGGAATAAATATCCACTGCCTCTGCTCACCTCTGCTTTCGAACTTCTCCAGGGCACCACCATATTCAGCAAGCTGGACTTAAGAAACGCTTACCGCCTGGTTCGGATTCGAGATGGCGATGAATGGAAGACAGCGTTCAATACCCACCTTGGACATTTCGAGTATCTGGTCATGCCGTTCGGCCTCACTAACGCACCTGCAGTATTCCAGGCTCTGGTCAACGATGTTCTAAGGGACTTTATTAACAGATTTGTGTTTGTCTACCTAGACGACATTCTGATCTTCTCCTCCTCCCAGGCTGAACACGAGACCCAGGTCCGGCTGGTACTGCAACGCCTTCTGGAGAACCGGCTGTTCGTCAAAAGCGGGAAATGTGAGTTTCATGTGCCCACTGTTGCCTTCCTAGGGTACATAATCGAGCGTGGAGATCTCCGACCCGACCCTGTGAAAGTCAAGGCTGTTGTGAACTGGCCCGAGCCAAACAACCGTCGCCAGTTGCAACGCTTTCTTGGCTTCGCTAACTTCTACAGGAGATTCATACGGGACTTCAGCAGGATTGCCTTACCATTAACCCAGTTAACCTCTCCCAAGCTTGCTTTTCAGTAGAGTGACGCCGCCCAATCAGCCTTTCAGGAGCTAAAGAAACGGTTTGCCTCAGCACCCATCCTGGTCCAGCCTGACACCACTCTTCAGTTCGTGGTAGAGGTCGACGCATCCGACTAAGGAGTGGGGGCCGTCCTTTCCCAACAGAAGGAGGGTAAGCTGCACCCCTGTGCTTTTTTTTTCCCGTCGTCTCACCCCTGCAGAACGTAACTACGATGTGGGCGACCGGGAGCTGCTGGCGATTAAGCTCGCCCTGGAAGAATGGCGGCATTGGCTGGAAGGTACCACTCAACCCTTCGTGGTCTGGACCGATCACAAAAACCTGGCCTACCTTCAAACGGCGAAACGTCTCAACGCTCGACAGGCCAGATGGGCCCTGTTTTTCACCCGTTTCCACTTCTCAATCACCTACAGACCCGGTTCCCGGAACGTCAAACCGGACGCTCTCTCCCGTCAGTTCTCCGCGGCTGAAGAAAAGGCGGATCTGGATTCCATCCTGCCGGCAACCTGTACTATCGGGGCAATCACCTGGGAGATCGAGGCAGCCATCCGGGCGGCTCAGGAAGCCGAACCGGACCCGGGAGGGGGACCCACCCACAGACTCTATGTTCCGCGCTCTGTCAGATCCCAGGTCCTGCAATGGGCTCACACAGCCCGGTTCTCATGCCATCCAGGGATACATCGCACCATCAAGTTTCTCCAGCGGTACTTCTGGTGGCCCTCACTCACCCAAGATACTCGGGAATACATCACTGCTTGTACGGTCTGTGCCCGAAACAAACCATCAAACCAACCCCCGGCGGGTCAGCTCCATACATTATCCACTCCTTCCAGGCCATGGTCTCACATAGCACTGGACTTCATCACTGGGCTACCTCCTTCAGCAGGTAACACCGTCATACTCACCATAATCGATCGTTTCTCTAAAGCGGCTCATTTTATTGCTCTGCCTAAGCTTCCCACAGCTCTAGAGACCGCACGCCTACTCGCCACGCACGTCTTCCGCCTGCATGGGATCCCGGAAGACATAGTGTCCGACAGAGGGCCTCAATTCACTTCTCGGGTCTGGAAGGAGTTCTGCAACTCTCTGGGAGCAAAGGTCAGTCTATCCTCAGGCTATCACCCTCAGAGCAACGGCCAGTCCGAGCGGGCCAACCAGGAACTGGAGACCGCCCTGCGTTGCATTGCCTCCACCAATCAAACCATCTGGAGTGAGGAGTTGCCGTGGATCGAGTACGCCCGTAACAGCTTGACCGCCTCTACCACCGGCCGGTCTCCATTCGAAGCTTCCTTGGGATATCAGCCTCCTCTTTTTCCTGCTGTGGAAGGTGAGCACTCTGTACCCTCCGTCCAGGCTCATCTGCGCAGGTGCCGACGAGTTTGGCGGGCAACTCAGGCGGCCCTACTACGCACAAAGGAGAACAACAAACGCATCGCAGACCGGCACCGAACCCCAGCACCCGAATACTCTGTCGGCCAGAAGGTGTGGCTCTCTACCCGCTTTGTTCCTGTCAGGACCGAATCCAAAAAACTTACACCTAACTTCATCGGCCCTTTTGAAATCTCTGCCTTGGTCAACGCTGTCTCTGTAAAGTTAAAGCTCCCTCGCAATATGAAAATCCATAATGTCTTCCATGTTTCACAAATCAAACCCATCCGGTCCAGTCCTCTGTGCCCTCCTTCCAGGCCCCCTCCTCCCGCCCGGCTCGTGGACGGGTTGCCAGCTTACTCCATCACTCGCATTATGGACTCACGGCGCCGGGGGCGTGGCTGTCAGTACCTGGTCGACTGGGAGGGCTATGGCGTGGAGGAACGCTCCTGGGTCCCGCGAGCGGCCGTTCTGGACAAGCCCATGCTCCGGGAGTTCCACCGCCTGCATCCGGACAAGCCTGGTGGGTCGCCGGGAGGCTCCCGTTGAGGGGGGGGTACTGTCATGGTCCCCGCACCTCGCCAGCTGACAGCAGTCAGGCGCTATGTTTTGTGTTGTTTGTTCTCCTCTCTTGCCTCTGCTCTCTTTCTCTCTCGTCCTCTCCCACTCTCTTTCTCCTGCCGGGGCGGAGCTCAGTATGGGCTCCCGCCCCTGGCCCACGCACCTGGGGATGATCAGCACACCTGCTGCTGATTACGAATCAGAGTACTACTTAAGATGGCGAGTCTGCTCTACTCGTCGCTGGATCGTTGAGCCACCAGCGTCAGTCACCCTGCAAACCTGTTATTTTGAACTCGTGAGTACTTGTGAACCTGGAAGCTGACTGTCTCCCTTTATGTGTGTAGATCTCCCCTGGACCCTGAGCAACTGTGACTGAGTGTGTGCAAGACGAGTGGTGGTGAAGAGAGGAGCTGTCGTCTGTGTATGGAAAGCCCCCACCCTGGACTCCTTCCCCTGTCACTCCTGGACCCCGAACCCCGACCCTTTTCCCGCACACCTTTGTATATATATTGCACCTGTGGGAATCACTGTAAATAAATTCACTTTTGTTTGAAGGAACTAGTGGTCTGCGCCTGAGTCCGCTTCACTAGCCGTGACACATTTGGTACAATGATGATGGTAGGGAGATTGCTAAACCCTCACAGCTGTTCAGATGGACTGAGATTTCGCAGTTATGAAGACCATACCATATGATTCACATGGTTCCCTCTCTGTTATTTTTCATTAACTGCTCAAATCTATGAGTAAACATTTTAACATCATGTGCTTTGGACAGTGCAAAAATAAGGATTTTTTTTATGGAGAGGTGTTTAAGAAAGGTGTATGAGATAAATAGATATCTACAAATGTGGCATGCATAAGCACTTTAGTATCTGCAAGTGAGCATATTAAAATGTCTGAAGCTGAACTAAGGTATTTTTTGCATCATATTTTTGCATATACAATTGTGGTAAGTTATTTTTCAGTTAGACAACAGGTACTCCATGACAAAAACACAGTTGATTGTCATGGACAACTCCAACACGAGTTTCAAAAACTGCTTCAACTCATTCAAATGCAAATGTATGCAGCAAAGCACGCCCACAGCGTATAAGATCTTACTCCAGAATGAGCAGCTGTGCTTAACGTTTCTGCTATTCTTCAGCTATTTACTGACCAAATCAGCTAATCTATGAAAAACACCTCTGCTTTTGCATCCTGTATATAATGTCACTTTGTTTTAATAAAAAACCTACAGCACTTTCTGGGAAATTACTGTTCTCTCCTTCATGTGCAGACCTTTGCACAAAGACGAACAATAATCTAATCACAAACCTACTTCCCAAGTGTGGACTTACTACAATCACGTCTAAATTACAGAATTCAGAAGACTACAAGTAAAGTGGTAGACACCACATGATGAAATGAATTAGTTTCAGCATATCAAATCATAACAATCATTTCTAAACTGTGGCTCTGACTGCTGTAAAACAGAAATGTCACTGTGTGAAGGAAGCACTCATTTCCTACACTTAGAGTAATCGTAGGAAAACATTCTGATGGCCCACTCTGAAGCAGAGTGTTTTTAACATTCATCAAGTGATTGTAAAACACATGACACCAGATATATTTTAACAGCATTATCATGTAACCTCACCTTCAACTAGTAGCTGTGCACTGGCAGTGACCACACCCACATCATTGAGAGCAGTGCAGGTGTACTTCCCGGCATCCAGGGCTGTCACATAATGGATCTGAAGAGTCTGGTCTGGGTTTACGATGTACCTGTGCACACATGGATTTGAAATTTCACGTCCCCCTCATCTCGTCTAAAAGAATCAACATTTAGACATAGCATAGATTCAACTGATTTCATTTACAAGCCTCCATATAAGGAAAGTAACTTCCGTGAACAAACTTAACAGCTTGATGTAGGGTGTAATAGTAGATGAAAATTTGACGTGGAAATCACATATTGAGTATATTAGAAAGAAGATGGTTAAAAACATTTATATTTTGGGAAATGTAAGAGATTTATTAGACTATAAAACAATGCGCATTTTATATTTTTCATTGTTTTTCTCATATTTTAGTTACTGTATTGAAGTTTGGGGGAAAACATATGAGAATACTATAAAACCTATAAACTTATTACAGAAGAAAGTGATACGAATGATTCATAATGTTAAATATAGAGAACATACAAATAAATGATTTATAAAATCGAAATTATTAAAATTAGGAGATTTAGTGAAATTACGGACACTATTAATTATGTTTAAGGCTAAAAATAATATTTTGCCCTTTAAGTTACAAAGAGTATTTTTATTGTGTTCAGGGGGAGAAGATAGTAGAAGGAAATTTTATTTTAAGCATCAGTTAGCTCGGACTACGCAAAGATTAATGAGTCCAAGGGTTAGGGGTATACGACTGTGGAACTCACTTCATTATAATTTAAAGAATTGTATAAATTTACATTGTTTTAAAAAGTGTTACATGCTTAAAACAATAACTCAATATGAAGAATGTGAATGAAGTTCATTGAAAAAGGATCCATTATAATTTTTTGTTTTATTTATTTTAATTTTATTTTTCTCCTTGTTACTATGTGGAGTGGTATATTCTGATTGTAAATTTGTATATTCTGATTGTAAATTTGTTGTTTGGTTTGGGTTAGGACCGGAGATAAATTTTAATGTTGGTTTGTTCCCTGATTTTTGGTGCCCACTTGTAATATAAATTGGATTGTAGATAGGGGGCAGGGTTTAATAAGAATATTTTCTTCTTCCTGCTCCTTTTCACACATGGTTGTAGTGCTTTTGATAGAAAGTGTGGTTGGTTTGTTTGATTTTTTTGTACCAAGTGTGAAATAAATAAATAAATGAAATGAAATGTAGACAAAGATGAAGAATAATTTGGACTTTTGAATTTGAAAAACAAAGACTGCTCTGAAGCGCAGTGCTTTTTGGTGTTTTCTGTCTGTTTTACATAAAATGTTAACACTTAAAATTGCCACAGCCTGCAATGTTTCCACACCCATAAAGCATAAACGAATATTAGCCAGTGACCATATGAAAGGGTTCTATATTACCTGCCATTGGGCAGTGGTCCCTGCTCTCTGCTCCAGACCACAGCAGGCGGAGGGTCACCTTTAGCTTGGCAGTAAAACTGGGCAGACTCTCCCGCTCTTACTGATACGTTTTCTGGCTTCAGCACCAGTACGGGCTTGGCTGCAGTACAACAGAAGAGAAACTCAGAACTATGCTTTGCATGTATCAAAGTGTTTCGTTTGCAGAAGGAAAACTTGCACAGGGTAATCTTACAGAGGGTAATATTGCTTTGGAATCCTGACATTGCATTGGAAACTAGCGATGCTAACACAGTGATGAGTTGTTTTCAGTTCCTGTCTCACCCAGCACAGAGAGCCGAGCTGCCCTGCTCTCCCTCTCCCCCACAGTGTTGATGGCCGCACACACGTAAGCACCAGAGTGACTTTTCTCTGCAGGACCGATGATAAGCTTCCCATTCAGCTCCTGCAGCAGAAGCACAATGCAGACAGGATGTGGAAATCGCACAGGATCTATATATATATATGTACACTTGAAACTGGTGACTTGAGACCATAAACTCATTAGTAGAGGTCACACAACAAAACGGCCAGACGATTTTCCATCAGACTTCTTTGTGGAACCAGGAGTAACTCCCTGCTGGAAATGTAAAAGCATGCACTTTTTAGACCTCAAAGCTAAATTGATTTGTACTGACCTGCTTTCACAGGCAAACCTCTGCAAATGCATTTATCGAGAATTTATAGTCTGACTTTTTTCCATTTTTTTAATACAATGGTGATTTTTAGTGAATGAATTCAATCCAGTACTATGCTCTTATCAATGCAAACAGTGTTACCTTAAGAACCATGCATTTACCTCCTGCTGCTGTTGTTATGTTAATCTGACAGCGATGTCTGCACCTGCATCTACAAGGCTGATTTCAGTGCCAGTATTCCTTATCTGATCCGTTTCTACCCTCTAGAGCGTTACTGTCAAACAAATGTAATATTGTTGTCAATTTGATGAGAATTCCTCCAAGAACTGGCTGCTGTGTTGCTGTTTGTTGGTTTAGCCGACATGACAAATTTCACACTGATACTGGATTGTTTTGACATTCACCTATTTGGATCCAGCTTTTTACTACCATAGAAACTGCCCTGAAAGAGGTCCTGCAGGGTCATTAAAAGGGTTGGAACATGCACAAAGGTGTGGATGCTAAAAGTCAGAGTGCAAGTTCTTAAGAGGAAGCATCATGTGACGGTGCCCTTTGCATTTGTTAATAGTTGTGAAGTTCCATTTCAAACAGTTGTAAGAATCTATTTTACACAGGTTATATAGCTGTAATAGATTTATTAGGGGCAGACAGCTCACAGTGTAATGATGATCAGCACTGCTGATGGGCAGCCCATCCTTCTTCCAGACAACATTAGGTTCCGGATGTCCCACTGGGGGGCTGCAGGTTAAAACAGCCATTTCCCCCTCTGCCACTTCCACATCAGTAGGCTGCATACTGAACTCCTCCTTCAACACTGCAAAATCAGAGAGTTCAAGTTAAGCTTACCTGAGACCTATAACCATAAAGGATCTTTGAATGCACTGAGAGATAAACTGTCTGCATGAGATAAAATGTCGATTTCTGCACCTGTCCAACCCTCAGCTGGGCTAAAGTGACATTTCCTCATACTCAACCACAGAACAGCCTTGACTCACTCGCATGTAAGAAAGATATGCAACAAGCATGCAGTGTATTTTCTCTCAGTTTGAGCTGAATGTGTCGGAAACCTTTATGAGAGGCATTCCTCTCTGTACTGCAACTTTTCCAGCAAGACAAATTCATGTGTCTCACTGCTCCCATCAACTCCAATTCATCTTTTCTGTGGGCTTTACTCATCATTACTGAACCTTTTTTTTTCCAAGTAAAATAAATGACCATCCTCTGAATGGGGAAATATCCTCTTCAATGTTATTGCTTTTTACTTTATAATAAAACTTGTTTGATCTCAACATTTTTAACATTTTCTCATTAACACTGTCAGTCTGCCCCAGGGCAGCTGTGGCTACAACTGTAGCTTGCATCCACCAGTGTGTGAATGTGAGAGTGAATGGGTGGATGACTAGACGTGTAAAAGCGCTTTGGGGTCCCTAGGCGGGACTAGTAAAAGCGCTATACAAATGCAGGCCATTTACCATTTAACACAATTTATTTTGAAATTTTTTTAATTTAAACAGAAATCATATTAGTCTGTTTATTTATTCAGACAGTTGACCCACATGACATTTTGCAGTTTTAGACGCCAGAATATGAAGGCTATTATCTATTATATTAATCATATCATTACATATTATATCTATTCTATGAACATAGTGAAAAGCTATACAAACATAGAAGGTTTTATAAAATAAACTCCAAAAAGGAATACATTATTTTAACTACAAATAATGTATTAATGAACATTAACCATCAATCTGACTGCGACTCATGATATAAAGGCTGATGAGTCAGATCTAGCATGTGATGCTATATACAGGAGACTGGAGTAAGATGAATAGGTAACAGGCTGATCCGAAGGGCCAGCTCTGTTCTAGGATGCCCTCTGGACCCAGTGGAGGTGGTGAGTGACAGGAGAATGGCGGCTAAGCTGTCATCCCTGTTGGACAACATCTCCCACCCCATGCAGGACACTCTGACAGCACTGAGCAGCTCCTTCAGTGGGAGACTGCGGCACCCACGGTATGGGACGGAGAGATTTCGCAGGTCTTTCCTCGACACTGCTGTCAGACTCCACAACAAAGACTTTAACTGATCAAACACACACATCCACAAATGTGCAATAACACTAATGTGCAATAATCTTTTCTGGCATCGTTGTATTTTTACTCAGTTGTATATAGCATTTGTATTCTATTTTTATCTTATTGTATATTTTATTCTATTTTATTCTACTGTATATAGTATTTTATTTTATTCTATTCTGTAAAGTTGTGTACTGTATTTATTCTTATTGTATTCTAATTTTTGCTTCATAACTTTTGCACTGTCCACTTCCTGCTGTGACAAAACAAATTTCCCACGTGTGGGACTAATAAAGGTTATCTTATCTTATCTTATCTTATCTTATCTTATCTTATCTTAACAGGACGGCTTAGGGAGTGATATTGAGCCAGGTGGTTTGAAATGTTGGGAGTTCTGGTCTTCATACTGTAGGGACTATTGTTGTGAAGTGGTGCTGTATAAATCCAGCTGAGCTGAATTTACCTGAAGTGAACTGAATTAAATCAACAGCTCACTGGGACACTGTTTGACTCCAGCAAACACTGACACTGTCTCTCTGTGACTGTAACCACGCACGTCTTCATCACCTGTACAAGTATCTGTGTGATGTCTTTATTGCCCCACCTCTGTTCTCTGATTAGGGTTTCATCTATTGTCTTTTTAAGAGAAAAAAAAAATTATAAGCACATCTAGAAACAATTTTTAAGATGCATGCATCCAGCCAAACACTTGTCTGTACTCAGGCGAGACTTGAAAATGGATGCTTAAAAAGCATTCCGATGTTCAAAGACCCAGAATTCTCCTGTGGAAATAAGGCTGATGTGCTTCGAAGGAATTCTACTGTCAATTAACTGCTTTAGCAACTGAGCATATCAAATATCTCAGCTGCTAAAGCACTTCGTTACTGATTACTATTTTTGCTAAAAATTGAGTTGGAAATAAGTCTAGAGACAAACCAGAACAGGAGACAGGAAATGTGTTTTGATTGGTTCAGTAATGAAACTATGTGAAAAATATAGACATAAACCCCCTAGATCAAATTAATTTTACACATACCGCCCAAAAGTGGGCCAGACCTGTGAAAATCCCATTTCTTGGAGTGTGAAGCAGTTTGTCTGCACATTTAGTCCCTGACATATCTCAATATAAGAAGGACACAAAAGTGCAATTTCAACAGCGTCTCTCACTATGTCGTTTTTCTACGTGATAAAGAAATGATGCTGTAGTAAATGAAAGGACTCTGTCCACATGACTGTTGGGCTTGAATTGTTTGAAATAAATGTGTAACATTAGAGAAAAGTTTAGTTAATTTCGTTAATTCAAAGAATATTTCCTATTTCATTTATTTATTTATGTCTTTAACTGGATACATTGTAAAAAACAGACACTGATAAAGTAGAGACTGAAACAAAAGGAACTAATTGCTTATCTGTTACTTCATTACTCTAATGTGAATGACTGTGTGCGAGGTGCTTATCAGTAGTAAAATCCTGATGGAGTCCAAAATGTATGCCCTCCTTCACATTTTCCAACGGTGTCCATTGGCCCAGATAGGAGCCTTTGCTGGCACCTACTGTTTGACCGTTTGACTCCTGCTAAACCGGTGAAAATAGATTTACGAACGACAGGACTCAGTGCCGAGTCTTTGATTTTATTTATTTTCTGCTGTGTTTTACTTGCATCTATTTGAAAGAGTGAGTGTAAACAAACAAAACAAAACATTATTTTATTTTATATGCTGGACCATGCAGAAAATAGGTTTAAATGTCAAACGAATTTCTTCAAGTCAAAGACTGTTGCATATAATTACATTTTTGCTTGATGCAATGTGCATAAAGTTAAAGGATTAAAACTAATAAAACAAGTTTTAAAAAGAGACTTTTTCATTTGATTATATTTTATATGATGGAAAATGAAAGGTGTATTGTTTTATCACCTATTGAAGTTGTGTATCATGTTTTTTAAAAGTAACTAAGTAACTAATTACTTTTGAAAATAAGTAATCAGTATCAACTGGATTACTTTTTTGGAGAAGTAATCAGTTTACTTTTTTCAAGTAACTTGACCAACACATTCATGAACATTGGAACTCGGTGCCTCTGGGAGGCCGATGTTCCCACAGAAGAAAACATGATTGGACCTTAAAACAGACTGCTTATAAAGAACAAGTTTGTTTCTGAGTGTGCATTTTTAAAACTAATGCAAAAAACTTGACTCCAGTTTTTATACTTTGAGTGGTTATTTTTTATTATTACTCTCAGTTTTTTGCAGTATTTGTATATTTGAACATTCAGTGTCATTTTGGTTTTCATTTCACTTTATGTTGCTTTTAATTCGGTGTTTCTATGCTGTGTGGTGTCTTGTAATGCACTTCATAGGTCTTGTATTTTAAATGTATTATATAAATTATTAAGGTTGTTACTACTCATGTTTAAGGCAAAGAACTATTGATACGTTGTAAAAATATAAAATAAATACGAAATATGACTACAGTGTAGTTGCACTATGATATGATTATTTAAGGACTACATCTTTGCATGATTCATACATACACGCAGACACCAGATGTTCTTGCAGACCCTCATTTATCTATAAGGCCAACCACCCTTTAAGCCAACTTTCTTCTGATTGGTTACCTCGTGCACATCATGTTTCTGTGGAGCCTTGTATATGAAAAGACTAATCTAATCAAAGTGTTTTAGTTGTCAGTTAGACTTTTTATCCCTGTAGGTAAATATTTTCTGTGGTACAGCAGGTCCTATGAGTAGCCACACATGTCCCAGTCTCACCTGCGATAAACAGTGATGCATTACGGCTGGTGTCCTTCCCCGCACTGTTCCTAGCCACACAGGTATAGACACCCTCATGCGACTGCCCCTGTCTTCCCCCTTCCACGCTCAGAAAGAAGAGGCTCCCGTCTGAAAGGATCATCGGCTGTAGCTGGCCATCTCTCTTTGCGGTCTCTAGTGGCTGATTGTTGCGTAGCCACTCAATAGTTGGCTTCGGGCTTCCGTCGGCGCGACAGGAGAGGGTGGCGGGATTGCCAACTTTCACCACCACATCAGAGGGGTGGTGGACAATGCGGGGAGGTCTCTCTTCTGCTCGAACCTTGGAACCTGAAGAGGATAAAGAGAGAATTGGTTAAGCAATGCTGCTCATGTTAGCTTTGATTTCCTGATTTTGTTTCTGTGTGTTTCACAACAGGAGATTTGGTGTACAGCACTTTTCTCTGTAAGAAGCAAACCTCAGCCCTACACATCGCCACCCCTGAGTTCCAGCCACTAACAAAACCCACAACAAACAAACGTATGCTCTGCTACCAACAAACAATGTGTATTTGCAGCCAGTCGCAATGGAATGCCATTGTTTGAGCTTCCCATGGGACTGGATACCCAAAGATGGTGCACAGATGGTGATCAGCTTCCTGACAGGAGCGGAAGTCAGAGGTTCTCAGGAACATCCAGGCCAACAAAAGCTGACGGGAACTCCCTCATCAACGGGACATCCGCCACAGAACAAAAGACAGTCTTCAAGAGACACCACTCACTTTTGAAAACTTAAAATGTGGGAAGAAACAAAGTCCTACAGGCGTGTTAAATTACATCATTAAATCATCTTAGGTTAGCAAGGTTTGGGAAGGCAAGTTACAGCACAGACGCTGCTTCTTATTTAATTTATACTATGAAAAACACATGCTTTCAATGTAATTTATACCAGCTGTGTTTAAAGAAAATAATCAGAAAAACAGGAAACATCTAAACTGAATATATCTGATATATATATATATATCTGACCCAACATTTTGGGAGTCTGAAATGGGAAAGGACAATCAACAAAACAGCTCTTGTCCCTCTTGAGCTGTTCTTTCATTTACTATAGGCGGAAATGCCTTCCCATTGCAGCTAACAATAAGCTGTCCAACCTCATTGTCACTGTGTCCTTTCACATTCAGAGCAAAGGGAGGATGCAGTCAAAATACCAGCATGTCATGATCAAAACACTCTCAGGACATTTCTAAAATGCTTTATTCTTGGGAGGTAGGTTGTAATCAGGACGCTCCTGAACGTCACCAACATTTCCATTCAAACAAGCTGCACAAGCTGGGGAACAAATTATGAATTTATAAACTGTTAGAGGTTTACCTAAAGATCAGCTGGCAACAGATTCATTATAATTGTAACTTTATTTAAAAAACAAATCCATTCGGCTCATGCGGCAGAAGCACAATGCAGACAGGATGTGGAAATTACACAACATCCATACATATATGTACACTTCCAACTGGTGAGTAACTTGAGACCATAAACTCATCACGAGAGGTCACACAACAAATCGGCCGAAAGATCATTTTCCGTTACACTTCTTTGTGGAACTGGTCTGTGTGGCCTGTTAGTGACTTTGACACATTAATTGTCTTACAGTTTTTTACAGTTTATCTGTGCATTGGTGAAGCTGCTAGGATAAAAGCAAGTGGAACCCTGAACACAGACCCCGCAGCAGTATTACAAACATCCCCCTCAAAACTCTACGTTAGGTCTTTTTAGTCTTTTCATTTCATGTCAAGGATTCAAAGTAACACATTACAGTTAAAAGGCATGTTCATCTTTTCTAACACAGGTTGTTTAGTTGACAGGAAGAGTTCCAGCAGTACTTACCGAGGAGGAGAACTCCAAACACGGGTAGAAATATGTTCTCCAAATAACTTCTGCTCATCATTCTGAGCAGCCAAGTCAACAACCAGGATACTTTCCTCTGATATTTAATTTAAAGCTAACCTGTTACGTAGCATTTACGCCTCATTTTCACAAAATTGCCATTTGAGGGGTTTTTTTTTGTTGTTGTTGTTTGTTTTAAAGTTACCGCAACTATCTATATATCTATCTTAAACTTAATTACTGCTCTATAACGATTACTCCCTCGCAGTCCCAACTCCACACAGCTGGGAGGTGCAGTGAAATTTAGCTTCCTGATGGAATGGTTTTCAAAATAAAACCACGAAAGGTCTCGAGGCACGCTCCATCGTCCCTGAAAGTTGATTCTGTTCACCGGGACATTCCGTTTTCGGTGAACAGAATCAACTTCCTGGGAAGACCACGAAAAAAACCCGCAATGTTAGTATAGAAATTATTATTAGTGTAGAAATAAATATTATTATTATTGTTGTTGTTATTATTATTATTTGGAAATAAATAATACATTTATTTGCTTTATTCCATAAAACTGCACTCTATTAGTGATTTTAATTGATGTGATTTTAATTTGTAGTCAAAATGGCAAGGTTTGTTTCCGCTTTTCTGACCACAGAAAGTTAAACGCTACATTATATGAAGCAAACTACTATCTAGATTAATGAATCTGTGTCCCCTGTGTTTATGTTATAGTAAGCTCTTTTCTCTCGTTGTATCTATTGCAGATACTTTGCAAGAAATTCAGGGTAAAAAGAAGTCAGGGCCACATGTCATCGTGGAAGAAACGTTTCATTACTACAACCAAATGTAAATCGCATAACACTATCAGAAATACCTGAGACCAGCAACGCTCTTTGGATTTTTACATGCCACAATATTACAGAATATAACCAGCTATTGAACAAAAAAAAGTAATGAATAAATGAAAAGCATGTCGAATTAAAATATGTTTGCCAGTGATTCTCACAGCACTAATTTATATTCTGTGGAGTCAGTTATAAAAGAAATAGAATAAAAGAAAATACATTTCTGATGACCACTGTAAACACTGCTATAAACAAACAAGCAAAACTTCACACTAATATTAATATAAATTTCAACAGTAGAGTTTGGTTTTGCCAAATATTGTATTTTATGTTTAATCAAAGGAACGGAGGAGGAAGTATTACATTTTCTATTTAATCATGAGCTCCATTTTCGGCTTTTGTGCTAGCACTCCTATGAGGCAGGAAGTTCCGAATCTCTCCATGTTTTTATTTAACAATAGAAGGAAACTGTACATCTGCTCCTCATTCATTGTGTCCAGCAATTCAGCTTGAAGGCTTTGTCACAGTAGGTTTTACTATAGCTTTTTGTAGATATCTTAAATTACTGAACTAAAAACAGGTTAGAGATTTTGTACAAATATACAAAAAAATTGAGTTTTTGATTATAAAAAAAAAACCCATGTCATATAAGAATAAGTTCTACTACATCTCCTAAAGACAGAAAACAGTCCTGATGCTGAGTTACTTCCAAGTTTCCACAGTGAGGACAACTCCCAAATAAATGGACTACCACTAGTTCATTCTTTCTAATGGCGCACATAAATAAAGCATTGTGTAGTGAACTGTGCATTGTGAAGGTCAGAAAGGCCCGGGGCTAAGTGATGGATGTTTATATTGATCCAACAACTTAGGCTGGATGGCCTCGGCATCGGCAAGCTTTCAGCCTACAACAAAGGCTTTAGAGAGGATGAAGGATGAGTCGCCCTGCAAAAACACAGCCCATGGGAATGGTGCTGGGACCAAGATGTGCCGAGGGAAGGGACCTCTTTCAGGCTGTAGACCAAAAGGTCAGAAAAGGTGTTGGAAATGAGGAAAAGAGGGTGGGAAGGCATTAGAAAAAAGAAAGAATGTGTCAGCTGTAGTGAGGAATGTGACAAAATGTGACTTCAGAGTAAATTCGCTTGTAAAGGAATTAACAATCACTGTCAACACAAAAGGCTGAATTAACTTAATTTAACCCAAAATAGGTTGTCTTTTTTGGCGGCTTAAGATAATAATTAAAGACCGAAGACAACAACGAAATGCCGATCTTAATACACTTAATAAATCTGAGCTGATGTAACTACTATGAAGAAAAAATACAGATAAGACTTTATTACATACAGCCAATGTGTTTTCTCTTTGATGAGACTTACTTTTAAACATAATTGTGAACTGACTTTTTTGCTGTGACATATATAGTACACATCACAAATTTTAAATGTGTTTTGTTTAGTAAAACAGTTAGATTTAAGTAAACATTTGGATTACATTTACAGTTACATTACTTTATCTGGTCATTAACTTAATGCATTTATAGATCTAGAGTTTAAAATGTAAAAAAAAAGAGTAAAAAAAGTAAACATTTTGAAGAAAAGTTATGATGACTTTTGATTTTCAATACTTACACTCTATGTAACAAGGATGCAAAAGGCAATGTTAGTAACATAGAAGACATTTATCTGTTTTAAAATCACAAATTTAGTTGCAGCTCTAAGCTTGTCAGATGCGCTACATGCCAGCCTATAAGGTGCTGTCATCTACCTTCTCACTTAAAGGTCTTGCACGAAAAGTTTCAGCTCTTCTGCAGCAGAGTGCTGTCTGTCAGCTCTGTGAGTTTAGCACTCACCTTTTCTCCGGTGTGCCCTGTTCCTGTGAGGTGTGTGCTGGTGTCTCCCACTGTGATGAGCACGCTCCTTGAACAGGGTCTTTGACCTCTTGTCTAAACCTGGCTCTGCCGGCACGATGCCATGGCACTTGCACCACTTGGAGTACTCTGCACAGGTGCAGAACCAGGACACCCAGAGGAGCCACACACAGACACGCATCTTCATGCTACGGGTCCAGGATGCTATTCCCCAACTCCTTACTGTGGTTCGGCTATATCAACCATCCCCTCAGTCTACTCTCTACCGTTGCACTCCACAGACATTCAACATGTGACCTATCTTACGCCCCACTTCTTATTTGGAGATTTATGTTTCTCCATATTCCTCAGCTCCTCTTCCCTCCCTTCTTACTCTGGTTGCTCTCACTCTCTCCCTCCTCTTTGGTCTCCACCCCCCCACCCCCACCCCCTCTGAGTAGTAAGAAATTGGGAGATGTGGGGTTGGGTTGGGGGCAAACAATGATAAAAAAAAAACAAGTTTCAGACCTCATGCTGAGCACATAGTGAGGAGAAGGGGACTAGGGGGTACTGTCTTGGGATAAAGAGGGAACAGAAAACAGGGCTCAGTGTAGGGCAGGAAGGAGGGGAGAGAAAGATGAAATAAGTGGGAGGTAACAGAGTGAGGCCTGTGTTCGCTAAGTCAGGTCACTTTCATTAATCAAATGTCTACCTACTGACTGATGAAATGCAGCGTAACAGTGTCTAAATATGGAGATCATCTCATAAACAGAATAACTGGACCTATTTTGATCATTCTGAAGCTGAGGCTTATAACTTTCAGAAAATGCACAAGAACAGACAGAAAGGTATTTCATTTTGTCAGATATTAGAGGAACCTTTATTTGGACTGCTCAAAGGCACATCTGAAATATTATTATTATTATTTTAAGTTCACATGCTCAATTGTGAATTATAACACCAGAGGAATGCTGCGTCGCTTGACAAACAATAGCTTAAAAAAGGACAAAATGGGTACAAAGGCTCCTTTTTCTCTCACTGCTTTGCTTTAAAGTGACACCCCCCCCCCTCCCAAACACACACACACATCCCATACCACCATCAACACCACCGTACACTCCCTACCCAACCTCCCACCAGCCAAGTAGCCAAGCAAATTTGTAGCTGCCTGTCTGCACAGTATGAGTCTCATACATCATCTTGGCTCGCCCACAAGAGGCAAACAAAAGTACCAAGTCAACCTTGTCAGAATGTTCTGCTTGCAATTCAAACGCAGTCAGTTCGCCTGCTTTGAGTGGCCTCCCAGAGTGCACAAAGAATACACTCCTGATTTGATTTGCATTACATCAACCTATCAACAAAAACAAATGGGCTTCCAAACAGAGAAGCATAGATAGGTAGCAGCTTGGGCCATTTTTTCCTGCTCTGTACCAGTTCCTTTCAGTATGTCTGTAATTTGTGACAAACAAATCTCAAATTGTGACCAAACTCAGACATATTCAGTGTATTTATCTAATGCCTGTAATGGGCCTTTCACTGCCTATGCACAAGTCAAAAAATACTGCGTGAATAAAAATAAAGAATTTTGCCAGAAGGCTGGTTATAATTAATTTCAAGTTGACTGGAAACTCTGCTCTCCGTCAGATCCAGACTGCACAGTACAAGTGCACTTGTCACTTGTGTTTCCTACAGAAAAAAGTTATCTTTATACTTCTGTTACGACCAATCATACATTGTATAGAAACACCAGAATTACTGGGAATTGCAACATCTTTCTGATGTGTGTTTTGTTGGCCTTCACATCAATCACCACCTCTATCCTGACAAATATGTTCATTTCTGGCTTTACAAAACATCCCAAAAAGTCAAGTTGAAGGATCAAAGGTTGTTTTGTGACTAAAACTTGTTCCTATATTACAAAAAATATATATTTTTAAATCCCACAAACCCTGGAATATCGGAATATGTGTGCCACAAGGCAGTTAAAAACTTAAAGCTGGCTATATATAGCCAACAGAATGGAGACTGAAGAAGTCACTCAGATGAGTGATGAAACATTTCTCCCACTGAAAACACCAAGTCCAGATGAACACAATCAACTTTTTGGGATCGCTTCTAAAGATCTAGATAAATTCAAACATAGGTGACTTTGGTAACAGCTAAGCATGTTCTGTGCAATACCAAGGCCACCCATGTGGTCTTTGATCTCTGTAGCCATTGCCTTTCTACACCCAGCTAATATTCAATAAGGTCTTCAGCACTGTCAGAATGGAAAATAGGCCAAGCTTTGGCCCTCAATGAGATGTCATGTCCAAACAGCAGAGGGCTGTTCGTGGGCAACCTGACCCCCAATTTGGGCCACCATCCTCTTACCAAAGGAAAGAGCTATGCATTAATTCATTCCTGAGCAAGAGGTAAAAGGCTAAGTCCACACTAGGATCTCAGTTTGAGGATTTTGCCCCCCTAGTGTGTATTGCAATTATAGCATCCCCTAGCGATATACAAAAGTGCACAATAGAGCACAACCAGGCAGTGCTGAGAAAAAAAAAGCCCTCTTCTTGGCCCCAAAACGGCATAGTTTGTTGCTTGGGCGACAAGGCTTTGGTTCATTTTCACATTCTATCACAAACTCTCTCATACCTCAGTGAAAGCCTCAGACAGTGAACTCTAGTGTCTTCAACAGACACTGCCAGACACCCATGTTGGCTAATCAGTCCTTATCTAATTCAAGACTTTATAAGGACTTAAAATGACCCTGCTCGTGTTTCCCTTCGAAAGACTCATCAGGTTTTATTTACCAAACTTGCTGAAAGGATAGCAAACATTGCCACCTGCTTGATTTAACACGAACTGAATGTCATTCTTTTGGGATAAGTGCATCAACTTTGCCTGAAATCTTTAATGGATTGTGAGTGTTGTGGGAGCTAGGTGGGGTGGTGACAGTGTCCATATCACAAACAAAGATGGCTAAGGATGTGAAGGGCAAGCCAGAAGTTCTGCTTGAGTGCATCTAAATGCAGGATCTACCCTAAGGAGAGCGACCAGCCCCTCTGCAGTTTCAAAACCATGCTCACACCTCTTTGCCCTTGCATAGCTTTCTCTTTCTGTATCTCTCCCACCCCCCATCTCTTTATATGTCCAGCTGGCTGCGCCACAAAGACTGCATCTCCCAGCTCCAAATGATCCTTAAACCCCCACATCCTTTGTTCTGCTCATTTTCCCACTCCCCAGAGATGGAGTTTAACAGCAAAAATTAAAATGAGGAAAGGATAGAGGATAGAGAAAGATTAAAAAGGTGAGGTAGAGTGAGAGGGTGTGTGAAAATGAGAGCCAGGGAATACTGGCTTCTTCAAGGCCCAGACTTCAGGGAATGTAAAACCTTGAGCGTGGAGGCTGCAAAGGCAGTGAGGAATTGGTGCAAATACCTTTTGCATTATGACCTTGAAACAGAAACTGCAGCGGAATATTCTCAAAAAGACCATTCTGTTGATAAGTAAAAGGAACAGATCCAAAAAGTTTTCAATCAAGTTAAAGTGAAGGTCTTTGCCAGCTAAGCCTCTTCTTCAATTTCACTGCTTTTAAAGACACTCAGTGGCACTTTCTACCAGGGCTAAGATCATGTTTTGCGGTATTCATGCGGTCAATTACAGCCAACAAGTCCCTCCAGGTTGAAAAGATTTCGGATCCCTTACCCCACCGTGATGAAATCCCCCCAGTTCCCCAGGTTGTGCGAAATCATGCAGTGGATTGTCATGCAGAAAAAGGACCATAGTATGGAGATGTGGGCTGGAACTAATAGGATTGGTTTTGATTCATTAGATTCTCTTTCATCGGCCTGGTTGGAATTCCACTCCACGTCTCCTCAGGCTTCACACTTTTAAAATGGAGGCGGGAGGGGGGTAAGTGTTTATAATTGAGCCTCTGGACTGCAAAAGCTCATTACTCTATGGAATCATCCGCTTATTGCGACCCTGTGGAATTGTGTGAATGCATCCCCCTGTTCTTCAATGTACTGACAACACTTTACATGATATGATATGATTGACTTATCCAACACTTACATTTAAATGGGTATTTAGAAAATCTTAGTCTAGAAGAGTATCATTGCTATCCTCAACAGCTAATCTCCAAGAGCGTGTCTGGAGTCTTTTTTTCCTAACCCAACTTTCTTTAATGTTTGTTCGACATCAGAGCACTCAGTCCACGTCTGTGGTTACTAGACACTGCTGCAGCAAAATCCTCCAACAACCAGCCTGTATCACGATCAGTCCTTCACTGCAAAAAACGATTTTCAATAAAGTAAAAAAAACCTTGTTTATGGACATTTTTTCTTATTTTTTGCCTAAAAAGAAAATATATTCTTAACAAGCAAGTTTTGGACAAGAAAATAAAGCTTATTCAAGGAAAATATGTCTAACTTTTCCTTAAAAGGATATTTCAGCTCATCTTGAGCTTTATTTACCAGTTACAAGGCATGACAATGGTTTGGTTGAATTTCCAGAATAAAAAATAAGATTATTTTTCTCATTCCAAGAGTAAGGGCACTTAAACAGCTGCTCAGTTTAAGAAATGTATTTATTGACACTAAAGTTTAATATAATTGCTGTCGAGTTTGACACAATATGGTGTTCCCTGATAGCTGGGCAAGCTTATGTTCAGCAACTGGTGCTATGTTAAAGTAAACCCAACTGGCCTGTTTTACAGGCAAAAAAAGCTCCGCCTAATATAGTTACAAGTTTATGTTTTGCATTGCAAAGTCTAATTATAGTTTGCCTTGTCCTATTTAAGCTTTTTCAACTGTCCAATTTAGGAACGCTTCTCTGGAAAACACAAGTCATATTACGCCAGTATACATTTGAGCTTTAAAGCAAAAGAACAAAAGGCAAAAATAATCCACACAGTGCTTTTTCGATTGCCAAATATATACATGAAACTGTCTTTGTGTTTTCATGACAGTGTCAGACCATGAGACTGGGATAAATTCAGTGGAACTAAATTAACCAAGAAGATGTAGGCTACAAAAATGGTCGATGCATCGAACTAAAAATGTATCCGGTCCAGAAATATTATTGACAATACAAAACAAAGGCATACTGAATAATTTCATGACAAATCCATGTCTTCTTTTCTGGTTATCAGTCAAATTATTGACTTTTTTTTACTGGCACCACATGAATCAGATTCTGTAAAAACAAGCTAAATAATGTGGTATATCAACAGTCGGTCTGTTTGAAGAACTTGCAGCTTCAGGCAGCTGTAAATGGCAGATTGTGTAAAATATGTCGAGAAGTTTAATGAGCACATTTAGCACTCTGGGCTAAATGTGCATCATGTACCATCACAATTATCAGTTACGGTAACTGATAATTGGGTGTAAAGAGGTGTAAATAAAAAATCTTTGAGAATACTGCAGAAATTAATCAGAAGCAAAAACTTGAGTCATTATCACATACTTAATTATTTATTTATTGTTGGATGAAAAAGTTGAATGACAAAGAAATACTGGCTTGTTCCATACATGCATCAAAATTTAACGGATGTGGTCATTACTTGTGCTAAGTGATACAAAATATGAAAACTTGACCCAAACATATCAATTTATATTGTTGTATACAAAATCATGAAGACACAAACAGCAGTGCTAAGACAAAACTGGATCTTCCATTCACATGTGTTCCGCAATCTATTGTGAAGGCAGGCTGGGGTCTTCAGGACTTGTCAGACTGGGTAAATCAGTCTGTGATTCAGGCGCCAACTCTAGTGTGTTTTTAAGGGCTTGGCATACACTGGTTCCAGGAAATGAAAGGGAAGCAGCACAAAGAATGCCACCAGGAAGATGGTGCTCACCACAGCCAGAAGCACGTAGCGGCCGATGAACAAGGTGTCCACTATCTACAGAGCAAAAGAAAGTAAATCCATTAGAAGTTTGTAGTTTCTAGTGTATGGAAAACACAGGGTTATACATAAAGTTCCTCTATTAGCCACTAGATGTCATGACAGGGCTTTCATAAAGGCTCAAGTGCAAATAGCTCAGTGAGAAATCAAATTTAGAAGGTCACTCATTTAACATTTCTTAAATTGTTCTATGGATAGTAGAGTGAGTAGACTGAGTTTTTTACTATCTATGGATAGTAAAAAGTTATCTGGATTTCTTTTTGTAGAGTTAAGCTTAATCTGGCCTTCTTTACCAACAACCTCATGACTGCTGTCAGCTATCGAGGCAGAGCAAAATTGAGCATTTGACAGGAAACACAGTTTGATTTGGCTTCAGGTGGCCGGAAATCGCTGAATTCCCCTGAATTCCCTGGATTTATTTATTTTTTGCAATTTTCACATTTTTTCCCCCCCAAATTCAGATTGCATTGCATATTCTGGCACAATCTGTGCTTTCACCTACTTCAGACAAGTTTGATGAGTGTTGTAAGCAGTGACACGAAGAACGATGAGCAATAATCAAGAGCCCCTGTATCTCTACCAAAGAAGTGGGATGGACTAGCATTTGTATGGTGCTTTTCTAGTCTTAACAAGCACAAACCACTGCTCCATATGCTATACATTTTCCCTTCATATACAGAGCAAATATGGCTCCACAATAGCTTTTAGTCTCTCTTTATGAAGAAGTGCTGAAAAAATGACTTTTTTATTAGTATCTGTCAAGCCCTATTTGTTTAAAGCATCCATGGAAACAACAATGAGATCCTTGAACAGTAAAGCCTTTTCTGACAACTACATCACTCCATAACTCAGACAAGCCTGAAACATTTGGTTAACTGTGATGCTATAAATACATATAGTATTCAAAGATCTATTTCTAGTTAATTTGGTGTTGGTGAAAATTCAGTTTAGTTTGTTATATGGCAGATGGGAGAAAACCATGATGCAGGCTGTGACTCGCAGGCATAGAGACAGATCTATTTCTTGCTGGCTCTGGCCTACGCTCACTCACAGTGGTGAACACTTTGTGTGTTCACAGTGTTCACCACTGGCCTGCTATTAAAGGCAGCAGGTAGTACAGTATTCAGTATATAGTGTGATATAGTGTGACCTTCTATGGGTTCAGCCACTTTTGGGTTCAAACAGTAGACAAAAAATCCCTGCTGTACTCTTGTTTCTCTTTGCATTTGGAAACGATCATTTCCCCCATACCAATAGTTCCCTATCTGACACTTTTACTGCAGTAATTAATTTGATGTAATGCACGGGTGTCTGTGGTAAATTGACCTTCTTTAACAGACTGCACAACAACCAGCTGCACTTTTTCATATTAAATGCTGTCTCTGAGTCCCTGCTGTTACAAAGCTGTCATTATATAAGCTTAGAGACTCTCATTAAAAGAAGTCCTGTGCACATTTAGAACTTATCCAGCCACACAGCCTGTTATTGTCTTACACATAGAAAAAGGATCCCAGATAGCATAACAAGAAAATCAGTTCACTAGGTGGAATAGGTTGAACATGCTGGAAGGGTCATGTCACTTTAAACTACTGGCCGAGAATTGGTCATCAAACCTCTGACGCTATGTTTGTTCTCGGAATAAGCTGTGATTGAAAACATGTTTGTTGTTTCGCTCTCACACAACTTAATGCTGATTCGGGCTTCTCTTTATTTTGGAATCCTGCTGTTGCCTATCTAGACAGATGATCAGCAGGGACACCAACAACACAGCACTGCAGCTCACCCAAGCAACATGTCAATTAAGAGATGTGAAGCGAGCAAGATGCAAGGCTCAGAAAAACAACACATCTGCCACACTGATGATGCTGTTTTATGGATAAGGGGAAGTTTGGACTTTTAAAATTTGCCATCAAAAAGATTAATCAGCACGTCATTAATGGCTGCATGTTATAATTTGGATCATGAATACAAGAAGACAAACGGAGAAAACGCCCTTAAGCTAAATAATGGGAGGAGAGCTGCAATTCTACTGCAGTCTTAAGCAGGATTTCACAGAGTCTGCTGTGAAATGAGAGAAGGTGTGTGCGTGTGTGTGTGTGCACGCGTGTAAACCCACTGGTGTGCATGAGGTGGGGTTGATGTATGCTGTTTCTTATAGGTGCATTTAACACATCTCACTTTTTAATTTGCCAATTACGCAGCAAGCAGGAGCCCAAAGTGCGGCCCATGTTTTATTAATGTGCCACAGGACGCACAGTGTGAGCATGCAGGCGGTGGGGGAGGTGGGAGAACTATGGGGTGTGGTACAAACCACCCCCACTCCTGCTCTAAGACTGGTCTAATTGGCACTATGATATTTTACTTTTCTTTAACAGGAGGCTAGACATTCTTTTCTCTCACTTATCTTCCTGCTTGCAGATAGGTTACAAAGTTTTGTGTGTGTTTGTGTGTATTAGCTAAAAATGAGTGTACATCACAACATGACACAAACACAAAAAGTCACTAACTGTGCCCAGTAGATCAATTTATTACCTTAACATGCATATCTGCCTTCATTTAAATACCGTTTTGGATCCTATGGGGGAGGGTAGATGATCTGTTTTCTACAGGTGTTACTACATCCTCCAAAGAACAGAGATGAAGACGTTCTTCACGCCTCTTTTTCTTCTTTTCTTTTCTTTAAGCAATTTGCGTCTTGCTATTATAATATTTGAATTCTGGTGGCATCTTTCTGTTTTGAGGTTTTTGTAAAAATGAGGATGACAGAACCCTTTTTAGGACTTGATTTTTTAAAAATCTTTATCTCAAATCATGGGAAATAATGTGCGTCTCAATAATGACTTGAGAAGTAAGCAAACCTGTGTGTGATAATTAGTCAGCATAGGTTCATTTTATTTGGAAACCTTGTACAGAAATCCAGGAAGTCTGATTTCGCTGCCTCCCCCTCTCTCTGTTGTTGGTCTGGTATCTGCCTTTGCACAAAGGATATAAAACATGAGCTGGCCAGAATGCTGCTCCGCTCTGCTATTTCTATGGGGTGGCAGCTTGCTTGGCAGATCTAGCCGGCTTATTGGCACGACCCCGAGGCAGCATGGGGGAGTGTTTGTTCTGTGTTGCTGCTGGTCTAAGATAAAGCAGACCAGGCCTTTTACGACAAGCACATGCACAGAAGTGCACACACTGACACTATTTACAGGCATACACTGTTGTGCAGATACTGCCTTACATTACAGTAAAATTAAGCTTTCATTCTGGATCGGCTGTTTATATACACTCACTTAAAGCTAAGTAGAATGTAGATCTTTAATTAGTACAAATGAATGTAGCGAATGCTTTACTTTACAACCCTGCATAATCAGAGCTTTGCCATTTAAAACTAAATATAACTCACCTTTCTACATAATAACACCGTCTATGATAAAATTGTCTTTGAGAATTAGGATTGCAGGCACTATAATTAACTGAATAATTAACATAGTGTATTGAACATTGATAAACATTCAGCTAAAGCTTGCTGTTAATTTGTGGGCTCTAAATCCTCATTTTTCCCTCTGCACCCAAAAATGTTGGCTGGAAATGAATGCCACATGGCCTTACATCAAGACTGATGACATCGCAGACCCCCAGCATTTCTAAATGAACTACATTATGTTGTCATTAAGCAGGAAACACAAGTAGGGACACACCAATTGTAAAGTTCTGGGACCTTGTTTATTTTAAAAAAGAAGTACATCTGATTTCTACAACACATGTACACATACCTGCATGCATTGTTCTCTTAATAAATCCGACTCCGACTGGACCAGGTGTGGATGAACCTACTGATCAGGGGCTCTTTTAGTCACATTGCCCTCTGTCTGTGACAGTGCAGGCATTATGCAGTATTACGTATGAGTGTCACCTCACTACTTGTATTGCTTACAGCAATCAGACTCTCTGAGCCACAACTTTCTATTATGATTAACTAAAACTAAAATAAAAATAAAACTAGATGTTGAAAAAAAAAGGATTTTAAATAACTAAAATAAAAAAATTGATTCTTAAAAAAATTAAAACAAAAAAATTCTGTGAACTTGGAAAAGGAAGTAAAATAAAAAAAATTAAAAAAGGAATTGATGGATGTGTTTATTTCGACTGCTGATGTCTATAAGACTGTGAGTCAACTGCTATGAAAAAAGCCATTATACAGAGTTTTTTGTAATAACTGTACTGATTTTCTGAACTGAATTGTACTGAACTATTAAAACCAAACCAGAAGCAAACATTTTTTAATAACAAAAACTAAACTAAAACAAGCAAACCCTACTCTGGCAGGCTAACTGAAACTGAGCAGCCTCCTAGTAGATCTACCTCTGTTATTAGTTTGAAAATCCTACGTCACTTTGTTCTCAAGTTATCAAATTTACAAATTTGCTTGTCCACACTGCCCACCTAGCAGGGTGACAGCAGTATCAGCCTTTTACAGTTGAAGGATACTAAAAAAAAAATCAAAATTAAAAAATACAGAACTATTGAATGTCTAGCCTAGCCCACAATATCATAAGCACTCAAAGATATATGGTGTAGTGTAAAGAGTGCTGTCAGTGGCTTTATTGCCAAACTATAAATTTATAGTGCATAAGTGTGGGTTATAACAACATAAGCTGTTCATTTAAACCATTTGTCATAGCCAACAATGACCGGCTCTTTCTTCTTTGCTCTAGGGCAATGTGATTCACCTCTTCACCATCTTTGTTACCAGTTTACTTGTCTGCAAAATATTCTTACATGTGTGTCACTCTTTCCATACCACGTGTTTTCAAAAACTGCAATCTCTGTGTGAGAAGACATGCACGTTTTTATACGACATTACAGTGGCCAGCTGAAATACATCAATGTGAACACATCTGGATACCTCAGTGAACATTCAGCGCTTTATTTAAAAAGGTTTACATATTAATATCTAATCTTGTTTTTATTTATCTCTGGGAAAAAAGTGCTTTAATTGCAGCTAAACACAAAAAATGAACCTTGTTTTATGTTCTAACTGAGGAAAAGGTTACCCCAACACTTAATAGCAAGTTTTTCCCCTTTGACTTGGGCTAAAATAACTTCAGAGACGCTTTTTGTAGTCATCCAGCAGTCTCTGACATCAGTCTGCAATATAGCAGAATGTGATGGCAGACTCTCAATAGTCATCTCAACAATTAATAGGATGCCACCCCAGGACTCTCAATTTCTTAGTTTTCAACCAGTTCTTGGTGGATTTACTGGTATGTTTTAGGTCAGTGTCATGTTGCGGGATTCAATTCTGCTTAAACTCTTTAAAGATGCCCTCAAGTCATAGCCTCAAATTCAGCTACTGGTGAAATATTATTGGTGAAAATCAGCAATATTCACCTCACGGGAAGCCACTGAGATGAATATTGTTCAGTATGGTGGATAACTTCAGTATTGATCTGTGACTGATCAATCAATGCATCCCTAGCTAGGTTTTATAATAATAGCAAATGTGTTTTTGTTTTAATGAATACATCTTCAATAAATGGTATCGTGTTCTGTGTTTTCCTGACATCGATTTTGCAGCAGTAATGAGTAAAATCATACTAATTATTATTCCGGACGGCACATGAGACTTGAAGTTGAGTTACCCAATAAACAAAGATACAGACACTGACACACTCTTTAATATTATGTTAATGTGTCTGTGATTAGTGAATTAAGCTCACCTCTATATCTTTGAAAGGCAGAGGTGTCTCTGGGCTGCGGGGGAAAAACACCAACACCAAAGTGATCGTGAGAGCCAAGAGGAAAACAGGAAGAACTCCTAACCTGAGAAGACACATAGGATTCAAAGACAGAGGATTGAGGATGAGGTCTCCACTACTGAGTTAATGATCTGTAAGACATGCAGGGTTACCTGAGGCTAATGTCATCATAGCCAATAGCAATCAAAACAATGGCAGCCTTTATTGTGGTTTTCAAAAGTTGTTAACTTTCCAATCAAGTAAATAGCACCATGTTTCACACATTTAAACTTTACTGTAATTGCACAGTGTTTGGTGTTACAGGAGTTCAAATTTTACTGACTTCAGTGGTATAATGGTCCAATGTTGAGTAATTGCACAAATGTTAATCAGCAGGGAGTGCAAGGTGTATCGCTGCAGCACTCAACCAGTGAAGCAGCGTGTGTTTTGTTAAAACTTTGATGGAAAAGTTGATTTTTGCTGGTCTCACTGAGTAGCCTATAAAGCTAAACAATGTCTCAGCATGCCTCATGGTGACTGTGCAAAAATCCCTTCCCTTGGTATTAATTAGATTGTTTTTGAGCACTTAATACCTCCTCTGTCCCTCGCCTCCTCTCAAACACCCAACTGCAGCCCTCAATGATATTTGACACATTATAATTTTTGTAATTTTAACCCAGCTGATGGGGGTGGGACGTGGCCGCAAGTCAGTGAACGAATACTGGCATTAAGGCATGAAGTCAACATTATCATACGGTGCCTTTCTCCAGGGACCAAAAAGCAGGTATAATAGGGCACTTAGGAGGCAGAAAAAGGAAAGACAGAAATCTGGAAATGACTCTACAAACTATAAATTTGGGGACAATGACTGGTAAAGTGGCTAACAGAATAGAGAGACGTAAGGTAGATATATTGTGTGTGCAAGAGACCAGGTGAAAGCAATGCAAGGCCGAGAGTATATTGAAGTAGGAGTAGTCATGAAGGATGAGCTGCTTCATTGAAGGGGGGGGGGGGGGGGGGGGGGGTAAATGTATAGAGACAATCAGTTGCACCGTGTTTTTTTTTTATTTTTAGATCTATAGAAACGATATCATAGGGTTCCAAGAGAGGAACTGTGGTACTGCATGAGGACATCAAGAGTGACAGAGAGGTATGTGAGTGTGGTGCAGGACATATATTACAGGTATTACAGGTATTACAGATGGGTTCAAAGTCTGAGCCCCTTCTTGTCTGCATTGGTGTAGGACAAGCCGACAGACGAGGTCAGGCAGGGGTTTCTATGGACTATGATGTTTACAGAAGACATTGTAATCTGAAGTGAGTAGAGAACAGGTGGAAAAGAGCCTGGAGGGTGTAGGTGTGCTCTAGAAATTAGAAGCAAGGTGTAAGGAGTCCAGGTAGTAAAGGCAAATGAGTTTAAATACCGGATGTTTACTATCGAAAGCAAAAGTGAATACACAAAGAGGTGAAGAAACAAGAGCAAGAAGGGTGGACTGAGTGGATACAAGTTTCAGCAGTGATTTGTGACAGAAGGATAGCAGCGAGATTGAAGGGAAGGTTTCCAAGATGGAAGTGAGACCTGCTATACATCATATACATCTGGCTGTAGAGACGCCAGTGCTAACAAAATGACAGGAGGCAGAAAAGAAGGTGAAAGAGTTGAAGATGCTGAGGTTTTTGTTAGGAGTGACCAGGACGGACAAAGTTAGAAAGGCACGCCTGACAATGTTGGGACATGTACAGTGGAGGGACAGTGGATAAACTGGACGAAGGATGTTTCAGATGGAGCTGTCAGGCAGGAGAAAAAAAAGATCTTCGGCTTCATGCATGTAGTGAAAGAGGACTGAAAGACAGAGGAGGATGCTAGGGAAAGGGTGAAATGGAGCCAGATAACCTGCTGCAGGTCCCTAAAGGGAGCAGCGGAAAGCAGAAGACATTTTTTGGGATTACACTGTGGTTACTGTGTGATGCAAAAGTATGCCGAATTTACAAGGAAGCCTCATTAGTGGTTACAACGTGTTATCTTCTAGGTGCACTTAAGCCCACCTATGAGACAAGTGGCGCACATTTCAAGGAAATGTTGTCCCGGCTTTTCGTTATAAATATTCCTATATTCCATCAGAGTTAAGCCTGTGTGTGTGCTGTTATGCCACTCACTTTGCGGACCCTGACGCTCTCAGCAGCAAAATCCCAAACACAAGAGCAACAATCCAGACCGCCACAATAACGAAAACGCCGGTACCGACTTCAAGGACAGTATTTGCCATTTTAAAGCAACGTTTTTAAGGGAGCTAACTCATCACACCGAACGCCCAATCCTTTGTATTTATGAAAAATGCTAATTGTACACTGTGCGGTATCGAACTACCGACAGCTGCAGCAGCTAAAGGTAGTCGAGTCACTGCTTTACAAGTAAGTTCGCTGTCTCTACTAGCGCTGAGACAGACGGCTTTAAAATATCAGGCCGACACAGTTGCGAACTAATGTTGCCAGATAACTCGCCATTTGTCATATAAAACGAGCCACGAGCCGAGCATCGGTTAAGCCTTCTCTATGGCTTCATCTGCTTCCTGGTAACAACAAACTGTAATGTAATTGGATAAATGAGCCAGAGGACTAACCAATCAAATGCGTCGTTACTTAAGCGTTAAGCCCCACTGTGAAGCTGCCACACAACACCAGAGAAGAAGAAGCAGAGCCTTCTTATGCGAATGTCGAACTTTACCCCATTTATTCCGAGGAAGGGTCCCATTTTACAGCCGTTTCAGCACCTTATGTTAGGTTCTGCTCACTGAGGTAGATTTCCTTAAAGTTTATGAACCGGCGGTGTTTGAAACACTCATAAAGTCTTGTATGAATACTTATCTGAAGGTATCCCCAGAGTAAGCCCAAAAGAGTATTAGTATTATTCAGTCTTGCACAAAACACATTTAATTCAAGGGATTATCACACGTGTTCATAAAGTATCCCGCCGTATTTTAAACTCCTGTTTTTATTCATAACAATATTCTGCTCCTTGATCTACAAAGTGTATTAATAGTAGTGACTGAATGTCTCACGTGCACGAGCTAAGATTTATTATGGGTAATATTCATGGTGACCAACAGGGGGCTGGCCAGGTCCGCGATTCAAAGGCATGTGCATTCTAGCGCGCGCGTGTGAGAGAAATTATGAATATGTCGCCTTATTAGATATTTACATTTTTTAGAGCAGTTTAAACCGTTCTTTGTGTTTTGCCTGTGCCTGCCTGACTTTCCATCGGGCGATTTGATCTTTTCTACACTTTCACTGCAATCAAACAGATTAAAGTGCACACAAACGTCTCACTTTCAATGTTGTATCAAAGTGTCCAGGAAGGGGCGATTCTGGGATTAGACCTTGAAGGGGGCTCAGCCCCCTATCATAATGACATGCATAGACTTCCTTGCAATTAATATTAACGGAATATTCTGCTTGTAAACGTGCGCTGCTGTCCTTTTCCCCTTTACAACCCTCAGTTCAAAGGAATGCACATTACAATATTACCTTCAAAGCAACCCAATTAGTTGGAATGAATAATCACAGTTTTCCATATGAAACACCAGTCTTATAGCAGGCAAACTGAAGGCAAAGACTCAATTGTGTTCAATTGTTGACCAGAAATTACCACAGTACGTTAAAGAACTATTTGTAACAAAGCAGATATGAGAAGAAACATGCACAGCCTTTTGTCACTCCCTTTTTTCAGTCTCTTAACCACGTACAGGCAGTTCAGTTTACTTCAATTAAATTGCAATTAAAATTAAAACATTAAAAAAAAACATCACTCTGCCACCCCATACACCTGGAGTTGGTAGAGTTTATTTTACACTAAAGTTTCCAAATTCATGCAAACCCTTCATTTATTCTGCAGGACACATGATATCAGGTCCCCTGATCCAAGAGTGGAGAATAGATTTGTAATGGCATCCATCCTGTTCAAGCCATGTTTACCGATGGGAATCCTATTCAGTTCGTATCAATTAATATGTTCTATTTAGAATGTGAAATCATTATTAATGAATGTGAGCAAAGCAGAAGCTACCATTGCTTTGTAACTTTGTTGGCTTTCACTACATATTCACTCTTAGCTGTTTTCTCTCTGTCTAGAGGCCTTTCACCAGAACAGAAAAAGGAAATTGATAAAGCACATGCTTTATACCAGCAGACCTAAGGCTCAGAAAGCTAAAATTAGCTAATAGACTCCAACAATCTAGCCTACATTAACATTTTTGATGGTAATGACCCTGTTTTATCAGGACAATTTACACTTTTCCTTGCATGTTTACATATTTAGGTAATGTGTGTTTTCAATCTTCACAAGTGAGTGGTGTCGTGGAATGACCTCTTCATCTTCTTTCTGTCAAAATAACACAAATCTTACCTATTAATAAAAATCCACACTGTTGATGTTGAAGCATGTATGAGTGCACTGTAACATCATGACATTAAGAACACTGGATATCTAAATCTGCGCTTGTTATAACCTGCACTGTCTCCAGCAGACCAGGTGGGAATATAAATGAAAAATTAGACAATGATGACAGAACATTTTTTTAGGGGTTCTATGTCCAAATTCAGGGGTGCTTGAACATTCCCGATAAAGAAGATCTAAACTCAGGTCTCTTCTGTTTGAACAAAGAACTGTAATCAGTGGTAAACCTGAACAAGTGAGGATATAACAAAAAGAATGAGGATAAGTGGTGCTGTGGTGACTACAACTGAGACGTTTAACATTGAAGCAGCTACCCACAGCTGTAGCATAGCATAGCATCTTTATTTATAACGCACTTTACATCCAACAATGTTGGCCAAAGTGCTACAAATATAAAACAAAGAGAAAACAGTTTAAATTACATATAAAATATCTTAAAATGAAAAAATAATATAATTAATTAGAAACATATTAAGAGACATCAACAAGTCCTGCTGTGCTGAGCCAAGGTAAATAGATATGTTTTAAGACGTGATTTAAAAACAGATAATGAAGGTGCCTGTCTAACATGTAAAGGCAACTCATTCCACAATTTTGGTGCTGCCACAGCAAACGCCCGATCCCCTCTGAGCATACCATTTTGTCCTGGGCACGCTCAGGAGGAGCTGGTCTGCCGACCTGAGGGACCGGGAAGTTATGTATGGATGAAGACGCTCAGAGAGATACAGAGGGGCAGCATTTGACAAACACTTAAAGACAAATAAAAGCAGTTTAAAATGGATCCTAAAATGCACGGGCAGCCAATAAAGTGAATATAAAACTGGGGATTCCTGTAGGGATTAGAACAGCAGGAAATCAACACGCAGTGAATTAGGTTTCTTATACTAAAAAGGTTCAAGCTTGCCTGTAACTGGACACACTTTCCTGACAAAGGTTGTCACATTATGTTTGTATAAAGACCAAAAGCAAAGAGGATGACTGAACAGATGTAGGTTACTTTACTTTTCAGGTTTATAACTGAGTCCACCCGAGCTCAATGAATGTGTTCATATATTAAATCATTTCAAAATGTCATTTAAATGTTCACATTTATGCGTTTTAAACTGGTCCAGACTGATTCTCTTGATTCAAAATCAACTAAATTCTTTAGATTTTTTTTTATTGAAATGAACTGTTGTTTGCTGTTGTTGTTACTGTGATTGTTCTAAACGAGTTGCACCACTGTAACTCGACCGCAAATGTCAATGCGCTCTTCTTGGAGGTTTCGTGTGTTTGGAGCCCTACACCTGATTGCGGTATTTCCCATGGACACTGGAAGGCATCAGCAGCCCGGTGTTGGGAAAACGGGGAGCGGAGATGAAGATGGAGGTGGGAGGGGCCTGACATGACTGACGTCAGCGACTGTGTGGAGGAGTATAGGCTGTGCTGTCAGCCCAGTGTCAGTCTGATGAAGATTGGCATGCAGGTAAGCTGTCATTCATTTTCAATGTCAGTGCATGGGAGCAGGGCTTCAGCACTCCAGCGTCCTTTTTCCCCCTTTCCCCCCCTTCATTACAAAAGGCAGGACATTATTCATACAGTCAGACAGCCAGCCAGGCCAGAGTGAGGGAGAGAGAGATAGGGAGGGAAAGAGAGACAGAGAGAGAGTGAGGGAGGGAGAAAGAAGAAAAAAAGAGAGAGCGAGAGACTGAGGGAAGGGAGGGGGCCTAGAGGAGGGGGTGAAAAAAGAGAGAGGGAAAGGAGAGGAGAAGCATTTTTGTGCTGGACTCAAAGACCAGTGGATTTTTTTTCCTTTGCTTGATGCGGCATTTGGATTTTTGAAATTGTCGCGGTAATGTTTGTGATCGGTTATCTCGGGTTTTTTTTAATGTATAAAGCGGATGTTTTAGTGCAAATGTAATAGTTTAAAGAGAATAAAAGCAGTAAAGCGTGCAGGAAACTGGCGTTCTGTTTGCTTTGATTTCTTTGTCAAAAAGCTTCGGAACGCGTCATCCCATTCTAATTAATCGCAAATGAACACTTCATTTTACGGCGTGTCTGTAACGTGCAAAAGGCGTGTTGTGTTGTAATGTAATGCAATTTTCTTGATGTTGAAGTTTCGTTGTTGCGCTGTTAAAAAGGCTTTTATTTTGACTGACCGAGTTAGGTGAGGTGTAAATGGGGGGTGTCATGTTGCACACTTGCAATTTGATGTAATTCACTGAATTTTATTATTATTTTTCTTAATGCTCGCCAGTTTTGCGTGTGTAATTATTTTGGTTTGCAGGAAAAATAGACGTTTGCATGTTTTTCAATCTCAAACTGAAAAAAGTGAACTATAGTTACCTTTAAAATGATAATTTTTTGCTGATGACTTACAAAAGTACCCAAGCTTTTCAGTGAAATTAGTGTAGCAGCAGTATTTTAAAGTAAAACAAAAAACAAACAATATATAAAGCTAAAATATTACATGTAGTAATTTAAGTTGCCCTCATATGGGGGCATGCTTGACTTCTTATTTTCTCAATCAATGTTTGACTGAAGTGAGCTCTAAAGTTTACACTCAGCCTACCCAGCCCTGCAAAAACCTCCCTAGTCTGAACACTGGCCCTCTTTGTGTGCCGCTCACCACTTTCTATTTCAGATGACTTGTTTATTCCACAATTGCTTGAATGACGGTTTTGCTCACCGTAGATGTTTGACTGGCACAAAACAGTCTGCGAGACAGCTAGTTTTCAGCACTGCTAGCCTGTATGATTTGACTTACATCCTTGAGTTAGAGAGGCC
This sequence comes from Neolamprologus multifasciatus, assembly GCF_963576455.1. Lineage (NCBI taxonomy): Eukaryota > Metazoa > Chordata > Actinopteri > Cichliformes > Cichlidae > Neolamprologus > Neolamprologus multifasciatus. The sequence continues at coordinate 1,859,258 of NC_140448.1, read as the reverse complement.
CAGATTTGCTGGTCATTTGCTCTGTCTTAGTCGTTTTTTCAAGTCAAATTCAGCCAACTCCTGCGTTCCTTTGGGCAGTATTTCATATAGGCAGGTGCAGATTTGATAAACACATGTGACTTAAAAACAGAAACGCTTTTCTTGATATAAAATTCAAACTGACAACTGACACAGTTGTTGTCTCTCAGTGGTAAAATGCTCTGGCTATACAAAGCTAACTGAGGGCCTAATAACTAAGGCCATAGTGTGAGCATCAAGAGTACATTAGCTTAATTAAATATGCCTGAACCATTTGTTTACTAATCATCTGCTTCCCTGAGAAATCACGATGGCGATTTGGACCACTTTAGGTCCCTTTGTCAGACACATTCACCAGGTGCAAAATGCTGAGCATGAAATCCCACGAGGGGCTAAATTTGCACCCACTGTGAAAGTAAACACTTTGTAAGATACCGCTGTTGTTCTGTGAATTGCTGTTAAAAGAGCAAGAGAAGCCCTTTTAGCTTTTACACCGTTCAAATCACCCTTTGTCAGTAGATGATTTACCTGCGAATGGATCGAGACGGCGTACACAAATACGCAAGCACACGAGTTGATACGCATCACTACCAGTCACCCTCAGAGATGTTTGTTCTTTGTTGTTATGTACCCCACGCAGCTCTACATATTGTCAAAAGGCGATAATGCCAATTTAGTTTATCCACCAAACCCTGCTGAGATCTTAATTGATGATTTGTGTCATTGGACAAGCAGCCCAGGGGCACATTTAGGGCTGCACAATACTCCGGCACCATTTGCATATTCCCATTCTTACTATATGGGTAAATTACATGATGAGATGTGATGCTGTGCATTCCTACAGCTTTTTGGGGGATAATCACTAATAAAGTGAGTCAGTCACACTAAATGAAGGAAGTAAACAGAGCGAGGAGAGCATATGTTACAAACCAATTTAAGCATTTATGTATGGCCATAAAGCAATTGAGGAAATTAAACAATGAGCGAATGTCTTGTCATTTTCTTCGCCTTTGCTGCTAATTCCTCCCTGCATGGTGCCATTGGAATCGTTTTTGGAGACAGTCTTTTTCCTTTCTTTCTCTTTTTTTCACAGGGTTTCTTGTAAGACTAATAGGGCTTACTTTGCAGGAGTCTTTTTTTCTAGCAATCAGATTGTGAAATATCTAATTTGTTGTTTTTTTTGAGGGCCTGGCTTTTTAAAATCAGGCTGGAAAAACAGCGGATGTTTTGAATTATTCATAGGGTTTTAGTCTGCTGGGTATCCTCAGCGAAGTGAATATAGCTCCTGTTCTGGCCCATGAGCAAAGTGATGTAGTCTAGTTTTCTCATGTTCGATAGCGCGGCAGTTCTTTAGACAATTGTGTTGCGCTGCATGTTTTGGTCCTGTCTGGGCCCTCGTAGGTCATGCCCACTAAGCCCGCTTGATCCCTATTGCTCTCAGGAGGAGGCAGAGACCTTTTTATATCGTCAGATAGCACAGGTTAAGGACAGCCCTTGCATGCTTACCCATGCTCATTCCACAGCCAGTGCTGTGCTGGCACGGCTCTAAGTAAGCCACCGGGGAGTGGGCTTCGGAGAGAGATGGATTGGCTTGATTTATGCTTCAAGAGGAACAGCAGGCAAATTTAGCGATTCTCCATATACTGTCAACATTACAGGCTTTGTTTCTGGAAAGACATAAACAAACTATAATGAATAGGCATGTTGATTAGAACTGTAATTTAACTTAAAAAGGGAATCAGGCAGTAACGGCATACAGTACTGCTGAAATGTATTTTAATATAAACGCTCAACAATGAAAAGAGCGTGAGGCAGAAAAAGCGATTAAAATATTTTACTTTAATAACAATAAATAAATGATGTAGTCTGAATAGTGGTATATAACCCCATGGTAATCAATAACATTTTGACTGGTATTTATATGTAATTTAACATTTTTGCCCCATAATTGCATCTGAGAACAATTATATTTATTTTCATTTTTATTAAAATAGCAAACAGCAGTACATTTAGCTGCTTCCTCCCCAGTGCCAGTTGGTGATCGGTATAACAACAGACATCCTCTTAGTGCCTGAGCAATGAGTGTTTCCAGATGTATGTCTTGTAGAATTTACAAATAACTACAATGCAAAAGCAAACAATAAGGAAGCATTTTTAAGATAAACTTAGTGAGAAAATATGAATTAATATATATTTGATACCATTTACACTTCATAGTCACTTTTTTAAGACAGTCATTACATTACTTACAAGTCTTGATGTAAAACAGTATTCCTAATGACTATTTAAATGCATAGATTGTTTTGCTTCGTTTATTAAAAAAAAAAAAAAAAAGAACTAAAAGTGATTCCATTGCACATGAGCATGTGGAGGATTACATACTTGTCTACACGACACAGGCTACTCTTTTTTTCTTGTGTTGTTTTACTCCACAAAATGTTATTACAATGTTCTCTCAGTTCAGCACTGCTCATCTCCAGCTGGAAAAAAAGTAAGAAAAATCCATGTCTGCCTCCAGACTGCTATTCACTGAATGATAGTGTGTAGCACATTCAGTTTACCCTGCAGATCGTTCTTAAACTTTTAGAAATACTCTTCTTCACATAACAATCACAGATGTGTGCTTGAGCGGTGAACACGACAGCATGGAAGGAGTCAAATAAGGGCTTTAGTCATTAGATAATGATTTTAGCATCGGTTCTCTGATTGCATTCCTTTTTTCAGACAGAGGAAATGAAAGCCCAGCAGGGACACATTCCCTAAAATGAGTCAAAGTTGTGGCTTAGAATGGAAAGTCCAATACAGCTTAGTTTTTCCACCAGCAGCAGGATGCATGTGCATTGTTTACTGGGGGGTGAAAAGTATTTAAAAGATTCTTCAGAAACAGGCTGCGGCCTCTCTCTCACGTCGTCAGTATTCAGTAGTGTTAATATCAGCTGCTTTTGATGTCATTATTTTTGCAGTGAAAACAATTAAAACATAATATTTTTAGACATTGGTGCTTACTATTCAAAGATCAAGCGTGCAATCAAATTAGCTACAGCACATTATAGATTCTGCATTTGAAGACCTTTAGCAAGACTCTGAACCTCATTGTGCCTTTGCTTCTTATCTCTGGTGGAATGTAGATAATCCGAATAAATGAGTAGAGCTTCTCACAGAGAAATGTGAATCCTGCCAGCAAATCCTGAATTTATTATATTTCAGAGTCCTGGTAACAGCTGAGCTGGGTGAGGTTCAAAATATTTGATTTGAATTCAACAGTAGATCACAGCAGAGTAAATCCGACCAAGTACTATGTGGCTGCATATTGAGAATGAATACATGAATAAATGCATTGGTCAAAATGCTGTTGCCACTTTTGAGAATTCCACACACTGCAATGTTCTATAAAACATATTTAAGTTTCCTCAGAACTGTTACTTATTTTGATAAAGCCATCGTCACACCATGCACTGATACAGAGGCAGGAGCTTCAATTAGCTTTATGCAACTATATTGATGTTGCTTCAAAAATTGCTGTTTTTATTGAAACTCCAGTCTTTTTACTGCAGGTAGAGCTCCAGCTGGTTTCCGGCACTGCAGTGCAGTTGCCATTAAGAAAAGCGTTGTCTCCTCTATGTGATGCAGATCTGCTTTTATTAGTTTTACAACCAGGCACACAAGAATTCAGGCTGTTTCTGTGAGCACTAAGCTATCTCAAATCACTGTTGTTGTTGTTGTTTTTTACAGCTAAATTAATATACAGATGAAAAAAACAACAACACATTGAAATACAAGGCAATAGGCAAGAAGATGAGGAAATTAGCCTTTTTGAAATGGTGGTTGACGATGTTTAGATATCAGCTTCCTTTGATTATTGGCACAGCAGCTCATTGAAGTCTGCTGCGCTGTGAATAGAAATACACCAACGCTAAATCTGTGACCTCCAAATGGCTATTTACTGGAGTACACTTCCATTTTCCACAGTCCTCTCCAAAGATATTATTCAAGTGTGTTGCTCTTTCTGCCACTCATCTGAATGTTTCAGCCTACTGCACTCTAGGACACCATTGATCTGAAGGACAATATTTTTACTCAGTCTATAGCTGTTCCTTTATTCTTGGCATTAGAGTTGAACAATAGCAGTCGTCTCTTCAAATCCATTTGTATACCTTGCTGTTAATCTCTAAGAGGTCTTTGAAGGCACCCGGGGAAATTCTTGTTAATGCACACGTTGTTAGTTAAAACTGTGACTTATCAGCAGACTAGTAAGACAAGTAAAGACATTATGCAGTGGCAAGGACACAATGATTTGTCCCAGTGCTTTTTAGCAATCGTTCTTATTAGCTGCAAATGACTTCCTTTACATAGTCCAGTACCCTGCTATAAAAGTGCCATGATTTTATGACAGTACAGGCTTGAGTCGAGGCGCATTTCATTTTCCACAGGAAGGCTATATCTGTCACAGTGTTTCATAAGACTCGTCACTCCTAAAATGTGAAAGGAGCACTACACTCTTTGATTCCTGTATTATATTTCACTAAACATCAGCCATCTTGGATGTCGAACTGCTGCTAAATTTCAGCAGCTTTTTCATCCAAAGGGATGCTAATGGTAAAGTAGAAATAACATTTTATATATATAACTACACGGTAACCTAACAAAATGGCCAGTCCCCTAGCAACTACATTCATAAAATGCATTATGTTAAATTATTAACTATATACATATGAGTGAAATACTGCATTCTGTCATCAACACTATACATGCTAATATTGACTCGTTTTGTAGACAGACATGTCTGATTTAGCTGTTCTGTCATTCAGATATTTTTTTCTATTCCAGGATTGCAGTGATTCATCCAGTAACTTGAATAATTTGACTATTAAAAAAATCCTCTATGAAAACTCTTTGCTTCATGCTTTGTTTAATCCAAGGCTCTGTAGCATTTAGTTGTCACAATGGAAATAGTTATTAAAAACTTTACTAGAAACAGTCAGCAGGAGTCCGTTATCAAACCACATCTTTAGCAAGCTCCAATATCTATACGATATTTAAATTAGCTCGCTGAAGGCCGACTACAGGCGTCATGCTTTCTATTGTAGTGATACCAGCAGCAAGCTGGGGTGTACTAAACCGTATTTAAGGCTTTTACATCATTTTTTTTCATATTTAAAATAAACAAAAATATCTTAAAATATAGAATTAAAAGTGGTTTTTCACAGGCTGATAAAAATGTACCTGTACCAGTAATACTCTGAGCCTGTGACCTATTATTGTTAGGGTGGACACAGAATTGTTATTAAGATTAATCATCAGAGCCTCTGTTTTCAGTAACACACATACACGCACACACACACACACACACGCACACACACACACACACACACACACACACACACACACACACACACACACGGACATCAAAAAGATGCAACATTACTTCACTTAAGATGATTTATTTATTTTTGCATTTAAGAAAATTAACAGCTTACATAAAGACAATGAAAAGCTTTAGTTTTTTGACAGATGTTGTTTGCAGATAAACTATTAAAAACCTTAAAGTTTTTAAAATGGAAACCACTGAGAACATATCCGATTACTCGATTCACCTATGGAATAATCAACAGAATATTCAGTTGCTAAAATAATAATAATAAGATAATAATAAGCTGCAGCCCAACTGTTATCCGTCTTCAACAACCAAAAAACCAAAAAAAAAACCAAAACAAAAAACCCCCCACAAAACCAAGTGTCCATCTCATCGATCAATTCACCATTTTCCCCCCACCAGCATCAGACCATATTTCAAATAAAACTTGTTTCCATCCTCTGCTCTTGTGCTTCTTTTTTCCAAGTCTAACAATAGCCTGCTGTAACGTCCTGTAATTGGTGAAAGGCTGAAACATCAAAAGAAAAATAATAAATCATGGATGAGTTTGATTTGGGAGCCACCAACATTTGACCATGATCCACTTCTCAGTCTACTGAGGTCTCACACTTCATTTTTGGTTGATATCAACGTGGAAATTCTCAAAGTCGGGACTAAACAAGTTGGGTGTGAAAATAATTAATGGAGTCTTATTAGTCAGAGTGTTAGATATGTGGGAAATGTGTAGATGTAAAAACCTGTCTCACTTTAATTTGTTTTTTAACTCACCCTCACTTAGCCTCAATTCTGATGCATTGGGATAACTCTTTAGCGTTCAGCTTTCAACATGGAAAACAATAAAAACCTACAAAGTCTGTGTTAGGTGGGGCGCTGGATGACATAATTACACACCCTCTAAAGAGAAGAAAACAGCCAGACAGGAGTTCTCCTGGGAAACTCTTCTGTTCTGCTGGTTTTGCACTTTTGTTTTTAACTCCACATTCTTTCTTTTTCTGCTTGGTTGGGTTTAGGCACCAAAATAGCTTTTTCGGCTATAGAAGGAAAGACCACAGTTTGAATAAAAGTACATAGTTTTACAATGCTAAACACACATTGCATACTGCATTAAGCACTTCCTTGATTACCACTGTCCAGTGACAATGACAAAACATGAGTGTAATCTCCTTTCCATGATAAAATATTCATTTTGGTGGTTATGTTTTGGAGAAAAACATGCAGATTAGAAAGATCTGGTTTTTGCGAACTTATCAAAGAGTCCAAGAATAACTTGGAAAGGACAAGTCTATTTATTAATGTGGAAACCTGCATCTTTCCTAATATTAACCAGAGCTTTTGGGACCTAAACCCCACCACACTTGGGAACCAATATGATAGATCTAGTGTCAAATTGTCCTTTACACACCCCAAGCATTTACAACAGCCTTATTCTAAAATTACATATTGAAAACATGTTGGTGAACTTATTCCTGGCAGTATATTGAAGCTGATGTCTAAGAGATGATCAATGATTTAGTGAAGTCAACCAAGAACAGTCTATTCATACTCCTGTTGAACTTTAACTCAAGGCAGCAGTTAAAACTGGCTTTATAGTCCATACGTCTTTCTTGTTTAATTGGGACCAGAGAATGACCTGTTTTTAGAGAGCTGAAGTAATCTTCTTTTTCACTGCAAGCTTGTAATAACATGGATTAATGCCCCTAAAAAATATCCATCAAAAAATCCATGAAAATGTTTTCCAAACATCAGCTGTTCATATGAAATGCATGATATGCAGTAGCTTCTGTCTTAGCCGTATCCATCGTCCTTGCTTTCTCCTTTCCTCACTTCATTGCATTTAGAACATTATGACTTTGCTGAGTGTGTAAGGAAACATGAGCACCACTGACATTAACCTCCAGTTTAAAGTGACAGAGCACACACAGAGAGCCAGTCCCTTTGTTCAGACCTGTGTGTAGTTGAAACAGGGCGGGATCGACACAGATGGAAATGGAAATTGAGCTGATTTGAAAAACCTGTCGAAATTGATGCAGTATTGTTTTTAAAAGCTGTCTTCTGGATGGTTCTGGACTCGTGTTTGGCCTGAAGCTTGGACTCTGCAAATAATTATGAGTCAGCTACAGGAGTCCACAGGAGACTTGGTCCGGGACACGGTTGATGAGTGTGACCATGACGTGTGCACTTCTGAGTCACTTTAAGTTGGGTTTTAGTTTGAGGTCAGAGACAATAGTCCTCCTTTACATAGCACAAATTTTGCATTAGCACCTGTTTTAAAATGTCTCTTTTGCCCCCATTTAATCATCGTTCCCGTATCTCCTTATTTTGGCCTGCAGCCGTGACTCAGTCAAGTTTGGTTCTCATTTAAATACATTACGAGCAACTGTAAAACATTTCTTTCTCTGTCTGTGTGAGCATGCCGACACATTAATCCACATTCAGCACCGTTTCCAGGCTGCCACATTCCGTTACATAAAAGTTTAATTCATAAGAAGATTTGAGCCAAAACAGTCACAGAGAAACAAAATTACTGCTCAGTCTCTGTTTCCTGTGATTTGTGGTGGCAGGCACATAATTTGTCAAAGAAAGCTGCACTGTGTTAAGTGTGTTTGTACAGTGGTGCGGGCTAACCGCATGCCAGCTCTGATTTTAGAAGTGGTAATATTTAATGACTCTACAACACCCGTCTGATTTGTGAGTACTTGACTCTGAGCACCACTCCTTCCTTTTGGTGTCCTTTCTGATTTGCTACTGCCGATGAAAACCAAGACATTTAGTTGCTTTGCCTTTCAAGTCGTAATGTAAACATGTCAGATTTATGGAGTTTGCCGGGGGTGTGTGTGTGTGTGTGTGTGTGTGTGGGGGGGGTGTGAACGTGTGCAATTATAACAGAAACATCACTGTAAGTGGATATATCAGCAGCTAAAGCAAATTCTGGTCTACTGCAGTTGTACTTTTTCATTTTGGTCAATGAAATGCCTGCTAAAAAATAAGACTTTAAATCACGAAAATATCCCTTAAACATTATCTGGGAGTGTAGACATGATTTCACATGTTAATTGCAGTACTAAGTAAAAAAAAAAGAAAAACAGACCGAACCCCCTTTTTCTCTACCGAGACTTCTTTCCACTACAAAGAATAATTACTTTTCCCAACTCCCGTGCCATAATTGGTTACTACTCTTTTATCTTATCTATGTGCGCATAATTATCACAGTCATCATATTAGATTATTTCATGCATAATAAATGAACTCAAACTGTGTGGGTAATTAGCATGTTAGGATATGTGCCACGATAAGAGGTTCGCTCTCTCAAAGAGGCTATTGTTCAAGACATTCCTGAAAAGTGAGAAATGCAGAAAGAACTGAAATATTGGAAGATCACTCTATAAAGTGTCTATTTATTTTCTCTGTGTGTGTTTGCACTCACATTTCAGGTACATTTCTCATAAGAAGTAATGTTATCTTGGACTCCAGGTTTCACACAGAGAGTAGTTAATATGCGTAAGATGCAAAAAGACATGGCAGGAAAATGGAGACTACTGTAAATGCTTGACTTTGGCAGCAGTCTGCTGTATAGATCTTGTTCAGTCCAAAGGACAGATGTGCAGCACTTCAGTCAAGCTTTCAGTAAGTAGGTTATAGTGTGCTGTTAATATAATAGGCATTTAATATTTCTTAAACTTCTTCACATTTTCAGAATATTTGTAGGTTGTCTTAAGACAAGCTTCCATTATAATACAACATTACTTATCCTGCCTTTTACAAATAAATGAAAGTCAGTCAAAGGCTAATTAAAAAATAACGTTGTGATACAGCTGTTAGTCATGAACAGCAGCAACTCTTTCAATTGAAATAAGTAAACCTGCTGCTGGATGCATCCTAGTTTAATGCTGCCCGCTTGGAAACAGTTCAGCTATTATTTAATGAGGGGAGCCAATCAGGACGGCAGACACTGGGATTTGTGAAAATGCAATAGCTACAAGGTTTACTACTCAATTAAAGTCCAATTTTCAAAAAGTGTTATTAAAATGCAGTGCCTGTCATGTAAATAAACAGAGAAAAAAAGGTGAACTTAAAATACAGGTGATGTCACTACTCTGCAGAGAAACCATCATCGAGCCTAAATTTTGACTGTTTCGTTTACGGTATTAAAATAGTTTTATGTATTTAAATGCAGGAAACATGCAGCTACATTAATTCAAAAAGTTTAATGTGTCAGTATGTGCTCATAAATCAGTATTTCAAGGCTGAAAGTGACATTGTGGATACTTTCAGGTACATACTTTGTCCTGCAATATTTTTGGCACTGACACCTGTCACTGATAAGTGCCTAAAAACTGTAATACACCGTAATAAGGAGTTATATTTTGCCATAGCAAAAATAAAAAGCCATATCTATATTGTGCCCAGTGGCTTTATTTGACACCCCCCCCATTAACAAAAATCCCCAAAAAAGAAGAAGAAAGGCAAACAAACAAAATCCTGAAAGTTTCAGAGTTTGTACAATTAAAATCACCGTGAGTTCTGCTATCAGATATAATTAACTCTGTAATAAAATGTTGTGTGTGCATGTGTCTGTGGGTGTGGGTGGTACAACATGCAATGTTTCCAATACTTAGCTGAGAAAAACTTTCCCACCTATTTTCCACATTCATAAAACCCACACTATTATACATTATTATATTTCTAAATGAAAATAACATTAGAATCTGACAAACTCCACTGAGATCAATCCAGACAGAGAAGTTTTCAGCCTAAGAGGTGAAAAAGCACCTCAGAGGAGTTCATAGGAAAGAGCACTTTAATTACCAGCGACTAAAAAAGAAATTGAGTAAAAGAATGAAAAATGACACACAGTCACGCACCCACACAGCTCTCCCACGCACTATGTGACTTCATAAAGGTTCATCTCCAAAGAGTGATGATGGTTTTGTGCTAAAAGTGAGTTATAAACAGCTGTGGAACTGGCGGGCGGGTAAAGTCTGGAGACGGTACAGTCAAGTGTGTTTCTGTATGTCTGGGAGAGGAAAGAAAGCTATCCAGATCCCCCTCCCCCTGGCTGCTCTCATCTGGTCAAGGTCTCCATACCGCTCTGCTGTGTCTATGCCTGGATCCCTGCTGGCACTGCCTTGGCATTGCTGTAATGTTAGTGTGGTGCAAATGAGAATTTGAAATCTGATAGTGCTGATTGTGGATGAAATTTGTTTTTTTTTAGTTTAAAGAGCTTTTCAGAGGGGATAAGTAATTTGGACAGCCTCACTGAAATCATCAGTGTTTCATTAGTGCTCTGTGCTCACACCTAAAGATTACTGTATGTGACATTGTTTTTAAATGTGATTAGTACCACACATCTGAACTTTAACACTGGTCTTGTACCAGGACTGTAAGGGGATTCTCCGAATGGTTCAAATGGAGACTGTGTCTCAGTCTTTATCTTTTTAGAACAAGTTCAGCAACAACAGTCTCATAGACTCATAAGGCTCCTGTTAAGTGATTTATCATTTGGATTTGGTGGCACAGAAGTTTTTAAAAATGTCTCTCTGGCCTGGTTGGGGAAGCACTAAGTAGCCAGAGCAAGTCCTGTAGTTGATCCAAGGTGTATGAAAACCCAACCATTCTGGTTGGTAGCAATAACCGAGTTAATGCCTCCAATAATGAGCCTTAAGCTCTAAGAACTGAAGCCGGCAGTATGGCTCTTTCAACTCGCCATTATGTCTAAAACAATAATTGCACAGATTCAGACCACACCACTGCTAATCCAATTGGCCTCATTATGGAAGACTTTTTTTTCTAGATTGCAATGTTTCCTCTGAAAAAAGTTTCTTTGTTAGGAAAAAGCCTTTTAGATATGTTTTTCTGCAATAGGTCAATCATTTCTGTTCCATGTTATTACCTGTTATATAGTAACAACAAAAACAGTCTTACCAAGATGTTCCTTATGTTGTAAGGGACAGACCCTACAGTGATACAGAGCAAGAACTTAGTGACAGTGGAAAGGGAAAAAAAACTTCCCTTTTTTAAACAGGAAGAAACCTTCAGCAGCACCAGGCTATATATAAGTGATGTTATAGGAAGAGAAAAACTCAAAACTGTAAGCAAAGAGTTTGCCAAGTGTTTTTTTTTGTTGTTGTTGTTGCAAAGTCTTGTGGCGCAACACGCCAGGTTACAAAACTCAAGAGCTACACAACTGGCCAAGGCGACATGATGTGACATCAAAACTGGCATGTGACACCTGGGACACTGGGCTTGCATACAAACAGAATAAAATCATGTGGGTCTCCTGGATCCTGGGTCTCCTGCTAGCTGATGACGACAAGCCTGCAGTCTTTGTTCACAAACAACACAAAAACTTGTTGTGAGTTGCTTTTTACAGATTTTGCCAAACTAAGTTCAGTGCCTGGCTGCCAGTCTCTTATAGATCTAGTGGTAACCTAGATAAGTCTTCTTATCTAGCTTGAATATGAAAAATATCAAACTTTTCTTTTAGAACATTTGTAACACATCCATCCATCCTTACCTATATTTGGCACTCCACCCTTTTTCTGCTGAGAACCATGGACTCAGACTTGAAGGTGCTAATTTTCATTTCCGTTACTTCACTCTCAGCTGTAAACCACTTCAGTGTGAGGCCACAGTCTAATAAATTCAGCAGAACCACATCATCCACAAAAAGCAAAGACGTGATCCTGCAGCCACCAAGGTGGAAGCCTTAAACCACTTGGCATTAATAAAAATTGTAAATAGAATCAGTGACAGAGGGCAGCCCTGGTGAAGTCCGGCATCTACTGGGAATGAATCTGACTTATTGCTGGAAATGTGGACCTGGAACATGTGATTTTAGCTGTGGTTGCTTTTGTTCTTGTTTTTTTTCCCATTTGTTCAGAGCAAAGTTGAGCAATGGGCCACTCTCAAAAAGAGATGCATGGTTAAGCTTCTCAGAAAGGATTGGCTGCAGCGTAGTGTCAGTTGGACTGTGAAGGTGAGACCCACCATGACAGGAGATGAGGGATGACTTACACCTGCCTTCTTGATGCCCTCTTCAAAACAGGCCTGCTTATCTTTCCAGGATATGAGAGTGTGTTTGTACAAGCTAGGGCTGGGAAATTGAGAAAGCGGTTTACTGTTTTGAGGTTTTCTTATAAGTCTTTTGTGTGAATCTCTCAATCTCAGTGAAGCGGCATGCTACTGTTCTTCTTCTCCCCCGTGGTCAGTGGTATTTATAAACCATCACCAGCCGACATTTACAGACAGAGAAGCACCTTCAAGACACTATTTTCTGTACTGGGAAAAGGACAGAAAGTACTTTGTATTTAACTACCTGGATATGGAGCTGGATTATGGTGGTGGCGAAGGGGGGGTTAAGTGGTGCATCTCTAATGTGTGGAAAAACATTGTGGAGGCTACAGAGAGAACCAGGGTGTCAGTAAATTCTGCACAGGAATGTCATGAATTATTATTAGGAGCTGTGCACCCTGAACAAACAACCGAAGCAGACATTCAGTGTGCCAGTGAAAGAGTTAACTTTCTTCCTTTGGACTCTCACCAGGAGGGAAGAGTCAGAAAGAAAAAAAGAAAGGTTAGTTTGCTTCAGACACTGATGGGGAATTCCTCTCTGTCTGTTCTGCCTTTGCCGCCTCTGCCAAGTCCATTGTGCTTCTGCCTTCCCGAGCTGTTTCATGCTCAGACAATGAAAGAGTGTTTAAATTTGCAGCAAAAAAAAAAGTGTTACCTTTATTCCTACTATGGCCTCATTATTTATATAATGGGCAGACACTGGCTGTTTAAATTCAGAGAGAATGAGTCTGCTTTAACCGAAGCTTTCTTTGTGCTTCCTTCATCCATCTTCTTTAATGTACATATGGGAAGCACTTTTTTCTGTCTGAGAGACATTGAAAGATTATGTGCAAAATTTACTACTGCTATACAGCACCAGGCTGAGGAGATTATCAACATTCTTCACTACATTTACGACTTTGTCATCAGCGTGTACTGTAGTGTATAAATTTCATTCTACCACATGACTCTGACATTTTATACAAGATGGACATTAAAATAACAGATCGTGTCTTCATGCTTTATATCATTTATGTGCAAGATGTGAAAATCTGGAATCTGTAAGTCATTTTGTGATGCATTTTTGAAATTACACATCATCATTATTAGCAACAAATTTAAAAGCACCTTTTAATATTTTAGTTGTATTTTGTGCCACCAAAACAGCCCTAAGGCATGGGCCTGGGACCTCTGTGCATGCCCTGTAGTGTCTGGAACTGTGATGCTGGCAGGGGATCCTGTGAGCGCTGTGGATTGGGCATGTTCCAGCAAACCTCTTGATCAAATGTGCTTGTTGAGAAGCTGGGTGAAAGTATTGAGCGCTTGTATTGGTCCAATACACCCAATAACATGCATTTTGATGCTGTGTAAGGTCAACTGCCATCGGGCAGTATCCAAGTTGCCCCGGATGCATCCAATGGAGTGTGAATGTTAGAAAGTGCTTACGCGTAAATAAGTGTTGTATGAATGTGTGTGTCATTGGTTGAGATTATAGTAAGAAAGTGCTTTGAATGCTCAGCTGACTAGAAAGGTACTACACGAGCACCTTTCTAGTCCCTAACATAGGTTTAAGTAGTAAAACCTACCTTTATATGTTTGGGAAAGGATATGAGTAACAGCAACCAAAGGTTTTCAAGCAGAACACTGATTGTAGTTTCATAAAAAGATAATCAGAAATCAGTGATGTTCGTACTGCAGTTGATCACTTCATCTGACAATGAATGTGCCCATATAAACTAATGTAAATTGTGGTCACTGGCTGTTTAATCCATTCAGTCTTCCCATTCAGTTCTTTGTACTTACCACAGAACACAGCAGTTCCATTGATTTATCACAGAGGCCACAGCTTAAAGATGTGATTCATTTCACTGACTTACATCAGTTAGGAGTTTTCAAAATATATATTTTTTCAAAATATATCTAAACTTGTGCAGTCACATTATAGAGATACCTCTGCAGGATATTGCATAATATGAGCCAATACAACTTCTTTTAACTGGCCTGCTGTTTGTCTGGATTGTTTGATTCATTTTCGTGAGAATCAAGGCAGGATCCCACCTGGGAAATGCCTCTTGTGTCTCGTCTCTGTGTGTTAGATCTGACAGTCTGACAGCTGGAATGAAGTGCAAACACATCCTTTATGTTTTCAGTGTGTTTTTACCTGTGTGTTTGCCTCAAAAGATAATGCATGTAAATCTTGATATACATTTCGCATAACAGATGCACTTTGGTGCCTTGGGATATAAGCTTTTTTGGGCAAGTTTTGAATCGGACATAAATGTATTCTCAAGTAAAAATATTTATCCCAGTACATGGAGGCAAGGCCAAGTAATATCATGGTATTAAAAAAAATAAAAACATTTTTGCCTTAATATCAATAAATTATAGAAAAACGTTTTACTTTATATTTACTTACTAATAAAACATGACCATATTCAGAACAAAATTTTAAGTTTTGAGTCATGTACATGTAGTTTTAGCACTGAAATGTTGGTATACGGAGAAGTACATGGATATGCAAGAGGCATCGGACTTCCTTTTGATGTCTCGTACATAAGCAAAGAGTAAAGATATAATCAGTTTCATTATATTCTCAACTAGACAAGCAGATGTGTGACGTAGGTCGAGAGAACAGTGGTATAAACTTTTGATACCTATAATGACAGTTGATAAGGGGCATTTTACTAGTATCGTTTCTTAAAGGCAAGTTTCTCAAATTAAATACAGAAATTAATATTATGTTTTTCAGGGCAATCACATTTAACATATTCATCTTGTGATGAAGCAGTTTTATTCTGAAGTTGTCTGGTCTCTTCAGAGATGACTGGCACCAATCCAAAGGCACGACAGCTCAGTGAATAGTTTGGTGATAAGAAGAATTAAAAACGATGCCCCTTTTATAGAAACACCTTTAAATGAAGCACCAGCAGCACACCCTCAAACTTTGTCAACTGCGTGCTCCTGTGCAGTTTTTCAAATGTTTAGTTACTTCTCAGCTTCCTTTAGCATCAATGGTACTTTGATAAAACTTGTAGCTTTGGACTCCCAGATAGATAACCCCAGTTAGCTGTACCCCTGCTACTCCACTAACCTGTTCATGTTTCAAATTGAATTTACCCTCTCATGAGACACCTGCCAAGCTAAAAACTCTAGTCTGTGAAACATAACACTAGAGACTTGAGGAGCCATAGTTGATTCTGTTCCTGGGGTCACAGTAGCCCCCCTTGAGGGAAATATAAAACTGCCAACTAAGAATAAATTCGATTTTGCAAGACTGGAATTCACTTTAGCAGTAAAGCACCTGTTTGCATTAATTTTGAAATTAAGTCACTCAAATTATTACTGATTAATACTGAAACTGACAAAGTGTGTAATTTTAATTTAAAAAAATACCAGACTTTGCTCCTCTCCAATCAGAACAGTAGTGACATGCTTAGCTGCATGTTTTTCTTAAACCACTGGCTGTGTCATGTTCAAAAAATTGATGTGGTCTTTTTAGGAGAAATGGCATCAATTCCACTTTACATGGAGCAGCTCTCTTTTCTAGTAATTTCGTCAAATTATTGTGTGATTATTCAGAGTTGGGCACACAAAGCAGAGTTACATACATATATACTATGAGTCTTCTAAAAAAGAAAGCTCCAGATCAAAGTCCTTGGTATAACTCACAAATGGACACCTTAAAGCAGATAAGCTTTAGCTGAAGAGGAGGAGATAGTGTTTCACTAATTTAGAAAACCTTTGTCTGGCTTGGAAAAATAGTTTTGTGCTCTGTAAAAAAAGCCTTCTGTAAAGCTGGGACATCTTCCAATTCATCACTGATAGAAGAAAAAAGAATAATCCCAGGTTTCTTTTCAGTACTGTAGCCAGGTTAACAAATATGGAGGACCACAAGAGCCATGCGCATGGGAATAAAGAATTCTGTGCTTAAATAATGAATTGTAGAATAAATTCTGCATTTGTAAATTCATTTTTGAATTCCAATTTAATAAACTGATTTTTAAAATGCTTTTTAAAAACTTCATTTCAAAACCCTTTTTCGAATTGCACTTTAATAAAGTGATTTTCACAATGCTTTTTAAAATGGTGATTCCACTCCTCATTTCAAAATCCATTTCCCTTTCCTGTTCACTCAGGGATTAACTTTTGGATTAGCTGTTGGATTAGCTGTTGGATTAACAACTTCATTTTGAAAATCCTGCGGCTATTCAAATTAGCCACACCGTGGGATGTAATGAGTGAAAATGTGATGTCCACATATGTGGACGCCAGGTCCTAGGAGATTAAAGCAGGAGCTGCACACGCTAGTTTAAAGGCTGTAGGTTGCAGCCGTTGCTCTAACACTGTGTAAATGTAACAAGGCTCAGTGCTGGTTCTAATAGTCTGAGCTGCTTCCAGCTTTATTTGTGAAGAGCACAGCATACAAAACATGTAGCCAGCTCGTACAGCTACGACGTAAAATTTTCATAAGCTAAGATGACCTTAAAATAACGGGGCGACGTGCGGTGATGCTAGCGTTAGCCATGTTAGCACGTTACCTTCAACAGGTGGTCAGACTGAATAAACAGGCACTCAGTCAGAGGTTGCACTCTCTGTTTCGCTGCAGGGTCTTCACATATCCGTGTCAAGTCGAGTGTAAATCCTGAGGCTGAACGGCCTTTGTACAAGCACACACGCTACTTAGCAGGGCGAAGCTATGAGCTAGAAAAATCCAGGCAGACAGTCTGTGTCTCTCCAACCAATCAGAGAGCTCCTTACAGCCCATGGTGTGGCTAATTTGAATAGTCGCAGGATTTTTAAAATGAAGTTGTTAATCCAATAGCTAATCCAAAACTTTTAAAACAGCTGATATTTATTTAAACTCTCTCTGATTGTTCTGTTCAGTATAGGGTTGCCAACTCCCTGAGAAATAAATAAGGGACACCTCGTGGCCAGGGCCGGGCGACCCAGTTGTCTTCACAGTGTGGTGAATTTTTTAGCTCTTTTTTTGTTGTGAAATTATTTTTTTTAACCATTTGACTTGAATTTGATTTAAGTAGATGCGTATTCTTTGTGATATCAACACATGGGAAACAAAAATCATTTAGCCATTTATTTTTAGCTCAAAATGACAACATTAACACAATAAAACAGGTCTCTTTCTTAAACAGAAGCCTGTCATGCTTAACTTTTGATAATAAAAGTAAATCTTTCTTTAAAAGAACTCTGTCCTGCTTAACTTAAAATTATATAAATTAATAGAAAACAATAGAAAGAAAAATATTCTTGTAACAGTGCACATTTAGTGCATTTAGTGCAATTGGCTTCAGCAGAGGCATTATTTCAGCTTTTGCTCCCGTTTGTAAACCCACTTGTTCCCATGATTACGCGTCATAACTCATCATCATTATTCATCTATGTATTACTTTTATGTATTACTCATCTATTTGTTGTAATCATCTATCCTTGCAGTTGTTTATTACACAAAATAAATTATATTATCACACTTCTGGCCACATAGCGCTGATATTCACTGCACATGCCCATTTTAACCTTAACCAGAGGGTTTAAAAACAAACAAACCAGTGTTTACCATATCTGGTTCTGCCGTGGCCTGGTAGACAAAAATTGGTTAAGGGTTCCCCGAGCTTTCACGCCCCTCATGTTCTTCATGTGCCCACCATTAGAAGCACGCCTATGGAAAAAGTGCGCCGGCACACAGTGCAGTGCGCTTTATAGATGTTATCGTGCACTTTTCCAGCCAGGTGTTTTCCTTTTCCCATTCTTCCCTGCACTTTTGCAGCCTTTTTTTCTTTCTCTGAGAGGAACAAACATTGCTGGTCTAATGCCTGGCTCACACTGTGCGATTTTTGGCCCATTTTGAGCCGATTTTTGAGTCGTGCGACCAATTTGGTGATCGGCCCGATTTTGGCCTTCATCGTGCATCGTGTAGTATACGTGGGGTAACGAGAAGCGATTAACACCTCACGACCAGCTCCCGATCATCAATCGCTCGTGAGGGTGTCACCGCAGCCGCTCACACTGCTCACGCGCAAACACGTAAACGTCGGTGAAAAAGACGGCGCAGCACGGCTGTGCAGCGTGTGATCTGGACTCAAGCGATGGAGGCACAACTTGTAGAACTTTGGAAAGCTCATCCGAGCCTTTTCGATGTGGCATCACCAAATTATCACGACCACAACAACCGTGAAAATAGTTGGATTTACATTGCTGCTCAATCACAGCTGCCTGATCATGTTTGTCATTAGTAATTTAGCAAAGTTGATGGTGGTGTGTGTCTGTGTGAGTGAAAGACAAAGAGGGAGAGCGAGCGACAGATTTTCTGTTATAACCTTCATTTTATGGAGGCACAGTGTGACTCAGGTCGCATCAGAGCATCGGGCGGTATAGTGTGAGACCTGCATCGTGACCTACGAACTTATAACCCATGCGAGCCAATCGTGCAGTTTGAAAATCGCAGTGTTTGCCCAGCTTCAGGTGTACTGTCGTCTGAGACTTGCACCGCAGTGTCGGCGTTTGTTTCCCTGTTGGCCATGCTTTTTGTTGTGGTCATCTGTTGTCTTCCGGTATTTTCTCCGCAAGCGACCTTTCCTCAACCAATGAGATGAGCGGTAATCTGAATTGTCATACTCGAATTGTCATAAGTGTGCTGTCAGCTCATTGGTCACAAAGCAGGGGCGGGGCTGGGAATTATGTTTTCAAACAAAGCGTTAATTACATTAAAACTTATAGACTACTTTTGATTCTCACTGTATTACGGGACAAAGTGCGTCCCTTATTAGCTCAATACGGGACGTGTACTTTTGTTTCTAAATACGGGACGATTCCGTTTTTTAAGGGACGGTTGGCAACCCTAGTTCAGTAATTACTTCCTTCAAACCATCAATGTGTCTATTACACTCAGTTCCTTCTAGACTGCTGAAAGAAGTCATACCATTAGTAGTCAATCTATCTCTGTTAACGGGTGGAATGGAAATTGCGATGGACCCGACCACATAGTTCACTTTACACACTTTTATTTCCCTGTTGTTGGCTCCCTTTCAGCTGCCATCCACACACAACACAACAACAACAACAACCCAGTCAGGACCCAGTTCATCATTCTAAGCCGGTGAGACGTGATCGCTGATGCCTCTCAGGTGTGTCGGCCTCCCCCGCAGCGGTGCCACAGCCCATGCCCTGCCACAACAGGTTACATACCACAGGCTTTTAAGATGGTGGTATTAAACTATTACTTAAAAAGCCTTTGCTTTACCCTCCTGTCTTAGCGATTTATAGACCAATCTCCAACCTTCCTGTTATTTCAGAAATTCTTAAAAGACTAGTTGTAAAAAAGCTAACTGACCATCTGCAGAGAAATAGCTTATTTTAATAATTTCAGTCAAGTTTCAGAGCTCATTATCAAAACAGACAGCTGCTAATGACAGTCTTATGGTTTCTGACAGTGGATCTCTGTGCATTTCATGTTAAACCTCACCTAAGTGAAGTGATTTGATATTGTTAACCATAATATTTTATTACAAAGCAGAATACCATATTAAAGGAATTATGGTTTGAATCATATCTATGCAAAAGAATAACAGATTTGTTGAATGTGAAGGCGTCTTCGCACACAGAAGTTCGTCACAGAGTTCTACAAGTTTCTGTGCTGGGACCACTGCTATTTACATTATACCTGATCACCCTTTATTGCTATGCAGATGATACCCTGCTTTACAGTGCTTCTGGAAAGTATTCACAGGTCAAATTGTTCCACATTTTTACTATGTTACAGCTTTATTCCAAAAATTCATTTTCACCTGAAAATTCTAGATACAATACGATAACAAACTGGGTAATTATTTTTAAACTTTGACTTAAACTCTGCTCTTTTTTTTCTTGTTATGAGATTTTCCACTGTCGCCAACTGCATGGTCATAGGGGATTATTTCATTGTTGGAGTTTTCTCTCAAATATTTTAAGGTCTTTACCTTACAGTGTAAAGTGCTTTGAGGCAACAGTTGTTGTGATTTGGTGCTCTATAAATCAAATTGCATTGAATTGAACTGAAATTGTTCAAAAAATCTTTTTATCCCACTAGTCTATAGATTATCTTTTCTCTCTTCTCAATGCTGCTCTCATTAACTAGGAAGGACTCACTGAAAGGCCAGACTGTAGGAAATTAGATGGGTCTCTTTTTGTTTGCTCAGTCCATCCTGACTCATCACTGTGGGTATTTTTAGCTGTAAATTCCGGTTTGGCTTTCCCCACACCGTTCACAAGGCCTATCATATTCTGTGAGACAGAGAGGAATAATCAATGTCAAATATCAGCCGAATGACGATTAGTGGTGTACATACAAAGTTAAAAAACCTCGTGTTTCACAGTGTAGCAGCTGGATAACATGCTCACATCAGTGTGCGAATAGGCTGTCTGTGCTGTGTTTTGTCTGGCACAGCTGCCTGTATCTGCTGCATGCTCATTAAATGCTGGGCTTAAACCCGTGGTGACGCCATGCCAGCTCCGGTTACTCCCTCAGGAATACCTACCATTGTCATTCACTGGCCAGATTAAAGCTAAAAAACTAAACTCTAACTAACTGTTGAATATATGTGAAGGAACAATAAGTGTATTTAAGTAATAAAGATGTCCTCCATTGGTAAACCTCAAGTAGAACTGGGGCTGGTTCTTGACTCTGCGCAATACTTTAATCTCCCCATACAATCAGATTCCTCACTGTTGAGGAGGCCAAGTGACCTGATATCCTGTTTGTCAGGAGAACAGAAATATTTCTGATTGTTGCACATCCTGCCGGTTAGCGATCTGTGGCAAATACAGCTGCCGGGCATGAAGACATATTTAGCCTCTATTGTATGACTTTGGACACAGTCATGCTCTGTACTGAGCTTATCTTTAACGCAGAAGAATGTTTTTGAAATGAGATGTTGCTGGCTTGTCAATATGTGTGGGAGATTCTTGTAAGTTTTGTACATACGAGCTGCTAGAATTGTCGTGCAAAATTAATTATTTCCCATTATCCTTTTATGTGCCCCTGAATCTCTGTGCACCAAAAATGCTGTCTGTGTTTTATTGAAATGAAATTATGCCATAATGTCACTTTTGCTATTAGCACCGAGAGTCTGTGCATGCCAATTGATCCTGCTGTTGTCATAGCAACATGAACCACTAAACCTCTGCGCAGCTGTTGTTATGAAAGCCCTCGAACAGCTGGGGGGCTATAGCTGTGGAGGGATTGTGGGAAACAGGTCTTTTGGTCCTCCCTTCACACCTTGACCCCAGAACCTACTAGCAAACGGAGGGGGATTTAGATATCCTAAAGATGCCCATCAGGAATTTTTTTGCTCCCTGTACAGAGATTCCATATGATTAGAGATTAAGTTTAGTCAAGAAGTTGTGAATATTCACTCATTCCTGTGGCTATCCAAAACCTGCTTTGCCATGAAAGTGAACAGTGAAAATTGAATGAACCAAATGAGGCTACATTCTCTCCCAGGGTTTGCCTGATGCATTGGAGCATATCCCATTATTGATATGAGCAAATGTTGTACACGGTGCAACAATAAAGCAATCATTTTACAAGGAGCACAACTTGTCCAGGGAGTAGCACTCTGTGAGCCCCACTCCTTCAGTCATAATAAACCCTGAAACGTGAACCAACAGCAAAGACTCATCCTCCCACTATTTGATTTAATGCAGAGCTGACTGGGGAGGTGTGAACCTATCACTATACCGAATACCTTTTTGTAACACGTTCAGCATTACAATGCTTTTGCACATATACTCTTTTGAAAGCAAGTCAGAATCTTTACATATTTACAGTAATCGTACTCCATATTTATCTTTTTTGACTCTGCTAGACTAGCTTTGCATGATTCCCAGTTCAAAATAATCCTTATTTCATCTGATTCAATCTGCGAAAAGGGCCCTTTAAGTTCTTTTTGGTTGCCCCTTACAAACAGAAATTGTAAACAGGTGCAATCTAAATTTCATTCTGGCTTTGAGTTGGTTATTGGGAATATCAGTTATAATGGATAAAGGGGAATGGTGAGAATTCTAGTGCTTTGGATATTTAATACTTTATACGTTCCATTTAAATAGACATTTAAAACACATCCTATTAAAAAATAGGATGTGTTGCTGCACTTTCCTTGCAAAATTGCGACAAGCCTGTTGGAAATTCTTAAAATGAGAGCTATCCCTTCTCCCTCATTGAAAAAAACGTCAAAAAATGAACATAGCCAACATGATGTAACCAACTGGTTTCTGGACAAAACCTCAGCATTAACAATTTGTCCCCTACTATATGATTAATGACTAATCCACAGACACACATTATGGAGTAGCTAAGTAGTAGTAGTAGTAGTAGTATTAGTAGCTCTCCTTAATCCTAAAAAAACACCTTGAAACAAAGCCCCCCCCCACCCCCCAAAAAGAAAAAAGACAACAACAAGACAAAACTGCTGATTAGTACTAAAGGTACTAAAAGTTCTCCGAAAAGTATATACAGCACAAACACATTCAGGTGAAATTCAGTAACATGAATTAGCAGAGGTGGGGCCTAGCTATTGGCTGCCGCTGCTCCACATGTCAAACCAACTTTGAGCTTCAGCTGTATGTAATGATTTTTACTGCTGTAAATTTTGGAATTTTAACATAGGAGTCTGTTGGGATTAACTTGCCTTTGGACCCAAGCTTAAATTGCCCTGAGAGGAAGAGGAACAACAATTTTTGGCTGTTCGGTGTTGCTTCATTTTCACTTTGCTGCTTGGTTTACATGCCTAGACAGCCAAGACTTCAAGACTGAGAGCAAACTTTTCTGTTTTATAATGTCTGGTTGCAAAAATAATTTTCTTGGGAAATATAAATTTATACTGAAGTAAAATGTTATTTTCAGTAGAGGAAAATGGAAGTAGAAAAGCGCAAGTACACATCCAGCGACTGTACCTGATACTGGGCAGATTAAGGAATGCTAATGTTTCTCTTGTGGATTTTGTGAGGAACAGGGTGATTAGACCTCCACTCTCCTGGGTGAAGACCCTCGCTGCTCTAGCTTCCACTCTGATTTTTCTTTGACATCGACAGGAAGGTCAGCTGGGTCTCAGAAGGGCCATGGAGCGAGAGGAGGGGAATGGTGTGCACGGTGGGTTTTGGTATAAAGAGATTCCCCTCTAGGATCACACACAGGGGCCAGAGGGATCACCTAGGCAGGAAGAGCCATTGAGCTTAGGGAGGGCTCTGGGAAGGATTACCGTGAGGCTAAAATGTTTTCTTTGTGGCTGAAGGAAACCTAAGAAATGCTCTTACCCAAATCTCTGGTCTGAAGTGGCTGCTTCACAGCAAAACTCAACCTATAGTACTGGGAATAAATATTTGCTCCTCCCTTGAGTTCTTCAAATTTTCACTATTTGTCACATTTATATGTTTCAGCAAACAAATTTTAATATTAGTGAAAAATATCTGCCACCATGTAAATATAAAATGCAGTTTTAATATGGCAGCAATTACTTTTTTACATATTTTTTCCTAATGAATGAGAGTGTCATTGAAAAACTACATTTTGTATTTACACAAGTTATTTTTGCAAAATAATAAAATTTGTTTGATGATACGACACATTTAAATGTTACAAATATGCAAAAACCAAAGAAATCAGGGGGAGGGGAAATCACTTTTTCTTGGCACTGTACATCCTCAACATATTTGTTTCCCCCCAGATTTAAGTTTTCCTTTACTATCTCTGTTTTCAGAAGCAAAAAAAACCCCCAAAACTTGATACTCAATGACACACAGTTTTGAAATTTATAAATGATCGAAGTTGACTTTTGTTGAAAATAACATTTGGCGCAGTAACAACAGTAACATTGTCAAAGGTGTAGAAGAAAATGCAGTGAAGCGTCAGGAGTGTTATGTGACAAAAGGACAGCAGGAAGAGCAAAAGCAAAGGTTTATAAGATGGCAGCGAGACCGGGGTGGGGTGGCTGTAGCTCAGGTGGTAGAGCAGGTCATCTACTGATTGGAAGGTTGGTGGTTCGATTCCTGGCTTCCCCAGTCTGCATGCCAAATATCCTTGGGCAAGATACTAACCCCAAATTGCTCTCCGATGCATCCATCGGAGTATGAATGTGTGTGAATGTTAGCTATAAAAGCACTTAGAAAGATGTGCTTGTGCGAATGGGTCTGAATGGGTGAATGCACAAGTTGTGTAAAGCGCTTTGAGTGCTCAGATGAGTAGAAAAGTGCTATATAAGAACCAGTCCATTTACCTACAGGAACATTAACCAAAAGAAAGGCAAAACTGGACAAGACTAGAAATGAGTCTAACAGAGGGGCCGCTAAGGTTGAGTGTATATCAGAAAAAATTAGAGATGCAAGGCTAAAATGGTATGGCCGTGCAGAGGAGGGATGATTTTATGTAGCTTGAGGTGCCAAGCAGAAGGAAAAGAAAACCACCACAGAAAATATTCAAGGATGCAGTGAAGAAGGACAAGGATAGTAGAGAGATTGTGAGATGGAGGCACATGTTCCCCCAACGGGAGCAGCTGAAAAAAGAAGGCCGCAGCATTATTAAAGTCTTGCTGCTTCATTTTCCTGTATAAAAAGTAAATGTGTTCAACTTATTTTGATGTATTTTATCACTGGAGTGGCCCTATGCCTATATCTATATCACAGCCCATCCCCACATTGTCCTTTTCACATTAACAGGCTTGACATTTTCAAGTTGAGAAAGAGCTAATAGAAATAACAAGTTCTATACAATTTAAAACAACAACAACAATAATAATAATCAGGATTTTCTTTCTTTTTGAATCGTCATAGGTAGCGATAAACTAGATGGATTATGGAAATGAAATGGGTTTTGGATGACATAGCAATTCGCCCAGTAAAATTAAATGTTAAATTAAATTAACCACTTTGTTTGCATCCTCAAAAAAAAAAAAAAAAAAAAAAAAATCTCTTTCCATTTTCTTATTGAGACCGATAAGTGAGAAAAGTGTCTGGGCTCAGGCATCAGCAGATTTTATACCAGTCCTCCCTACTCATAGGGTGGTACCTGCATACCACACAGAGTACTCCCGACTGAGCTGTGTAGAACTGGATAAATACCATCCCTTAAGAAGCTCTGTGTTCACAGATTGCTGGAGGTAGGTGGCCTGCTGTGAGGCCCAACCACACTCCCACTGTTCTGGGGGAGCTTTAAGTGAAAGATCAGGTGTCCAGGCCTGAATGCCTGATTGAACTTAAATCTTTTACATGTGCACCAGAAATGCTCCGTGTGGATCAGTCACAGCCAGCCAGTCAACTGTTCAATGGAATTTTAACCACAGCCATTTACTGACCTCCCTGTTTTCACCTCTTCAAAATTATAATCACATTTGTACAGGGTGGGCCATTTATATGGATACACCGTAATAAAATGGGAATGGTTGGTGATATTAAAGTCCTGTTTGTGGCACATTAGTATATGTGAGGGGGCAAACTCCTCAAGATGGGTGGTGACCATGGTGGCCATTTAGAAGTCGGCCATCTTGGATGCAATATAGTTTCACTAGTTATAAAAAGGACAACTTGTTTTAGACCAGTTTTCGTAGAAGTCGATCTAGAATCTGGCTTTATTATTTTAATGTGACAGTATATGATGCAGACTGGTTTTAAGAGGTTAAATCTGGTTTGAACGACAACTTTATATCCTTCTTAAACAAACGATTGACCAGTTGCATTCCTGCTCCTATTATTTAATAGTGTTTCCGTATTAATAATAACTTTTGCTAAATGTTTAATAATTCTATAATGTCTCAATAGGCTGGGAGTGGAGGACAGACAGACAGAAGATAATACAACAAGGTGCTGCGTTGTTGTGGGCAAGCTAATTGTAAGGTGCCATTTTCCTGTTGTGTGATGTTGGATATTATTATAAGTATCAGAAGCAAATCTATGTGCGGTTTTGTTTTGTAGAAAAATGTTGAGAAAGCGGCATCAAGATCAGTTCTTGTAATAATTTAGGAGCACAGAGTCACATGTAATTCATACTTTACACATGGTGGCATATTGTTTTTGGGTACACTGTGAATGATTACCCTGCTGAAGTTCAGTTTAACCAGTTGAATTTCAATCACCTGAGCAAACTTTATCCCTATTTCTTCAACCCCTGAATTGTTATGTTCACTCGCTTCTTGCTGTAGTTTCAGTCTGTGGTTCTGTTTTTTGAAGTTGTTGATTATCATGATTAACCCTTTAGTAAATGAACTGTTTGTGCACATGTTACAAGTAAACAATAGAGTCAGTTACCAATGACAAATCCACACAAAAGAAGACCTGGGTTTACCTTAGGTAACTCACTTATTCCATGTTCTTTCCTTTTTTGTTTATTACTGTTGTCTTTAGCTACTGTTTAGTTAGTGTTACTTAACAAAACTAGGAAGTTTAGGAACAGATAGTTTTACTTAAATTACCCACTTATTAGCCTCCTCTGTCAGGCTTTTGAGACATACCATCCTAGGTGCGTGAGCACTAAGAAGACAGCCAGAGGTCACCTGAGGAGTAGCCATTTACCACAATTAGTTATTGCTCTTGTTATTTTACTGGTGAGGTCAGGCTTATATTAGCAATCTCATGTAAAAATGTGACTTCATTTTCTTTAAAGTTGTACTAGTTAAATATAAAGTGTGTTAAAGTGTCCTAGTCATGAATGATAAACTAGAAAAATCAGGTGATGGAAAAACATATATTTTCTGTATGTTGTTTGTAATGTTGAGCAGAAATTATGTGGCGATGGAAACCACCATCTTTAAAAAGACCATTACTTTCTAATGATACCTGGACCTCCCGGAGACCAAGAATAGGGCACTTCATTGGTTTCTAAGAAACAATTGTCTGGCTTTTGAATGTTACTTTGGTCTGGATAGTGGTTCTATATTACATTTACATGACAAAACAACCCATTAATGCCCTCAAATTGTTTTTTAGATCCTCATGACTGGAACTTCTTCCCACAAAACACTTAGTTTGCTGCCGAGTCATTGAGACAGCAAAGTAAAATTGTAGCGTTCCACTTTTAGTAAATTATAGGCACTCATTAGTGTAGAGTTCATTTATATAGTTTTTCACTGGGGACATTGATATCAAAGGGGTTGTTGGGAGAAAAAAACAGGTTAGGTTATTTTCCAATTAGCTATTTTAGAATTATTTGAGGAAAATGGAAAAACTCAGTAGCATAACACCAAAGCCAGTATAGTACATTGGTAGGCAGGTAAAGACTATGTTTTGCCTATTTGTGCTGTGAAGGTACTTCCTATAACGAAGAAGTTGAACTTTCATGGTTTTAAAACAGAGCAGACATGTACATCTTGGAAAAAAAAGCCAACAATCAACAATGTTGCCATAATGGGTAACAACGCTTTGAGCTGTAACATTATTTCTTTGGCTAGTAGGCTACATTTACCAGTGGCTTAAGTTACTTTGCCCTTGGAATAATTTCAGATTCTATCTCTCTCTTTGATGTAAAAAATACACTAACTGGTGTTTTGGTTTGTCAGTTTCATATGTTGGAAGAATGGAAATGATCACAAAGCACCACACATTAGTCTCAGATTTAGCCGTTCTTATATTTTGCTTGTTTTACGTTATTGTATTTTTGCACGACTCTGTTGCTTGTGAAGCTCGCACACAAGAATTTCACTCACATGTACTGTACCAGTGTACCTGCACATGTGATGTGACAATAAAAGTGATTTGATTTGATTTGAGCATGCTACAGCATTACGTTACAGCTGTACTACTGCTACCCAGTACAGCAGTAGTTTAGTGCTATTTCACTCTAAAATGTTTGTGAAGCAAATGGTGAAAGTCATAGTCCATATAAGGATAGGATTGTAGTATCTGGGGGTTGCATGTTGTTATGGTGGGTAGAACTATATGCTCAAGTCAAGAAGAGATTGACCCAGGGGCCCTTCTCTATGGAGTCAGTATGTTCTCTGTCACATGTACTGGGAATTGGCTACAGCTGTGAATGTGAATGTGAATGAATGCCTGTCTCTAAGTGTTAGTTGTATGTCAGATTGGCAGGCTGTCCAGATGATATCCTCTCCAGCCACCTGTATTCCACCAAAGGAAAGTTTCAGAGTCACTCTTGATATCGTTCATCAAGCCTCCAGTTTGAAATGTCTGATTCTATATTGTAGCTACTCTATGTATCAATTTCTATAAATGTACCTTCCCTAGGAAGAGCTTAGTTAAGAAGTTAAGAGTTAAGAACTAGAACAATGGAGGAGCTGTACACACATGGCAATCTAGTTTTTTGCCAAGCGGTGTCTGGTTATACTAAGCCATTTGTCTCCTCGTACACACAGGCAAGACTAATCGCACAGCCAGTCTTCATGTCCTCTCAGCCCCTAAGTGTCCCCCACCTCCTACCCTCTACACCCAGAACCTCCACCACGATTCCCCACCAAGGATTGTTTTACGCTTAATTTTGTTAGACTTAATGAGATTTCACTAATTAAATCTCCTCCTGGTTGGAGGAGACCCCCTACCTCCCTTTACATTACCCCCCTTCCACTTACTATGACTGCTGCCCATGGAGATTGTGCTCATTTTAGACAAATAAACTTTTTTTTATGAGGAACAGGACAGTGGGAGTTTTTCCAAATTTGATTGGGTTTGTAAGGGCAGGAAAAGATGAGCTGCAATACAATAGAAGTGGCAGTTTTTGTGTATTAACTTCAGTACTGCTGTTCTTCAGCCATATTTTGAAGCACAGTAGCCAAAGCTTTAAAGCAACTCCAAGTGACAGGTCATCACAGCCATGCACACATGTTGCAAATACATGTCCCTAATAATAATCCCTGCTTAGCTGCATTGGAGTGCTAAAAGGGAAGTGCTGAAGGGTGGGACTCTCTCAGTTCAAGCAGTGAGGCCTTGGAGGTCATTGTTGACAGCCGCCGGTTGCCCTGCTATTGTGGATGACCCAATGGGACTCTTGCAATGACTATAGTGGGAGCCAACCTCCTGTTTCCCGTTTGAGTCCCGGACACCTAGTGCCAGCTTCGCCGCTTGGCTCCCTGGCCAAGAAGTCCATTATACCCCTAACACTCCCCCATCTTCTCCCTCTGATGCCTCTGTGTCCATTGTAGCCCTGCTCCCCCATCCTCTGTCTGATTTATGCACATGCACATACACACCAAACAGCCTCACATGTGTGCTGTGGCCCTCGGGTGGGCGAGTGGGCAATGTGCCCGTTTCAGATGTGAGTGCTTCCTTGATGAAGGCCCATGCTGATCGGATTTCTGCCACCTGTCATTCAGTTTAGGAGGCAGGAAAGGGGGCAAGATTGCTAGTGGGTGGTGTGGAGTGAGAGGGTTGGGGATGGACTTGGGGGGTGGCAGCACAGGAGAGATGCCATGGCAATCTGGCTCAGGTCCTGCAGCCCACTGCTGTTTCAGTAGTCTCAGAGCCTCTCAGACTCAAGCAGTCCTTTTTGGTCAGTTTATTTTTTTCTTAAAGTTCCTGCACAATAAGGTACATATCTTCTCTATGATTGAAAGAACACAATCAGTGCAGTTCAGTGGACTCAAAGAAAAATCCATGTTGGTTATTGCCAACGTTGGATTTGCTATGATGGCCAGAGGCTTTTTATTGCAGCCTAGCAAATCTAGATGGTTTTTTTTGGCCATTCTTTTCCAAAAAAATATTATACTATTAATAATTATCCCTTGGTGTAAGTCATTCTCAGTAGCCCAACATATTTATTATGAATTAGGTGCTTGTAGATTGTTGCTGGTTTAGTTAAACTACCATGGAGATGCTAATAGACAGTGCATATTATACATATCTACTTTATAACTACAGTTACTGTAACTGGGGGAAAAAAGGACAAATGGTAACGCTGTATCTATTACAGGTATACCTCATGTCGTTTAGCTGGTTGCTTTTGACAGATCTGAAGCTGTATATGTGCACTGTAGCTTTCACAACAGACTACAAATAATAATGCTGATATTTTAAGAAGTAATGAAATGATTTTAGGTACTAGTTGGGCAACAAAATACAAAATTCACCTTCAGATAGATATTTTCTTCCAAACTTCTGTGACTTGAATGTGTTTGATACTTAAGTTCTTCATTAATATCCTCACTATGCTTTCCCCTCCATCACATTTGCTACCTCTGTGCTTAACCAACATCCTCCAATCCATCCATATCCATTTCTCCCTCACCCGGGCTCTTTACCCTACCAACCCTAATTGTAATTACGTTGATTTAACTTAGACACATGCGGCTCCCTCCCTGCCATCTGAATGGAAGCTTATTAGTTTGAATATTTTTTTTATATTTATTTATTCCAATTTCTCAGGGTCCCTGTCGGCATTTCCAATTACTCTTGTCGTGCGGCTGTAATTGCCTCCATGCTAATGGCCGCCAGACAATCGTGCTAAATGAGGTGAGGCCGAGAGGCTAGGAGCCTGACTTCATTAAGATCTAATGGGATTTTATAAGGGGGACTGAAGACCCAGCTCATCAAAAAGAGGGAGATGGAAGGAAAACAAAACAGATGGAGGGGGAGAACCAAATCACCACCACACTAACTTAGCTTGCTCCTTTCCATGGCACTCCGATGACAAAAAAGAACAGGTTACTCTTCTTGCACACGAATACTACCTAATTATAGAGAAATACAATGCTACTGAAAACTGCACAGTGCCTTACAATGAAAAAACAGACGCTGCTAAAGAGATAAGTGCGCATCATTTCTCTGGTTGTCCAGTTGATCATAAAAAGCAGCAATTTTATGTATCTCAGGCTGTTGGAAACAGTCTCAAGGCAACTGTTTCTTTATTGGCGAAGTAACATCGTATATATAAATGATATATTTGTGGATAGACTAGAACGTCGAGGTCAAGTCCTCCCACATTTTTCACACGTTATTCTCACAGAGAAAGATGCGAATGCATAGCATGCACACAAAACCATGTTATGAGACCAAAGCAATACTGTAAATCTGCATACAAGTTAAATCACGAAACCAGAAACTAGAGAGGGCACGCATAATATTTCAGAGCTGGTATTGTGATTATCTTATGATGTATTGTTGTAAACATATGTACTTGGGTGCAGGTTTCACTTCATCATTGGAGAATGTACATTAAGTTGGTCTTAGAAGTCCTTTACCAAGAAACGTTAAAGATCAAACACTATTTCCTACATTCTGAGGATTTTTACTGCAACTCCTTTTTCTGCATCAATGTAGTGGTTAAAATCTCTACATTTGGGGGAAACAGGTAACAGTTCAACATATAATAAAATGCAGTAAGTCTCTCGGGCATTCTTTATCATTTTTACATATAGAAGTGCATAGATACGCTTTCTAAATATCAGAATAGATGTGTCTCCCGCATCTTCCTCCTGAAGAATGCACCTATGTATGGAAGAAGATGATACTGGTCATGCTGTTTCTTTCCTTCACGTGTTTGCTTTGGTAAAAAGGACCTCAATTACAAATGACTAATCGTAGATATGATCCTTGATATGTTGTCTTGGAAAGTGCAGAAACAAATTCAAATGTGCCTCCACGGCACGTGATCGCCTACAAGTTCTCTTCTCTGTCTTTAATGTAATACATATTTGACACGTCAACCTGATTAGGTAGAATTGCAATATCCATCTGAGTCACTGTATTCAAGATGGTCGAGCAACATGGCAGCTTTCAAAAACCAGTGCCCCCCTCCAATGTATTTTTAGTTGATAAATTCCAGGTTTATGAGAATTAACCAATAATTCACCTCTCCTCTGGTTGGAAAAAAGTCCAGTTGTGTGGAAATCCATATAAAAACATCTCTTCAGCTAATGTTATCTGTAACCTTGTTAAACATTATCTTGATGAATTTATTGGTTCAATTGATTTCTTAGTTTTACACAATAGAAACATTTTTTTTAATTTCTGAGGTTCTTTTGTGTTTGTGTGTGTGGGTCAGGCAGGGGTAATTATTATGTTTTTCATTATTTTTCTGAAAAAAGACAATTACAAAACAAATCCAACATTATGCAGCATAAACTTTATAGTGGGGTTGTGAGTGCTGCACTGAGACATACGAGCAATTCTTGAAAGATCTGCTGTCAACTGGTCGACTGTTTCTTTTTTTTAAATTTTATCTTGTTTTAGATCAGAGACAATGCAAATGTATCTCTTCTTTCGACAACATGCAAATATGAATCCCAGAACCGCTATCCAGGGAAATTCAGTGATATAAATAGTGGTGAAGAATTGCAAAGTATATGTGGACACAGTGGAAATAAGGCCAATTATCCAGAAGCTAGATCTGCTGTGGATTCCAGAAAGGTCAAATTGAGTTTTTATTTCATTTTTTAACAATACAATGTTGACTTTATTTCATTTTAAGAACATAATGTTTAGTTTAAAACTGACATATTAAATAATGAATCATGTGTTTTTAAGTTCTACAGGTGTACTGCCTATATATACCGACAGGTGTGACATATACCCAAGGTGTTTTTAAGTCAGAGCAAGCATAATCAAGTAATGATGGACTAAACCTGTGTTAATACATTGCGAAGAAGTCTGCTCATACTAAACTGAATTGGTTGGTTTTATTATTGTGCCATGGACAAAAGAATCACCAGGCAGGTTTATAAACCACCATAATTTAATTTGTTCCATAGAAGCTACAATAAAATGAACATTTTTAGTAAAATACATCGATCCTTGTGTTTTTGTTCTCTAGACTTTAGGCTTAAATGTAGCTTACAGCTAATAGACTTAAGGTTAAAATATCTGATCTGATTATCTGACAAAACCCTTCTAGATTCTCAAACACTTCATCAAATATGTATCCTCAGCTCGTCACACATATATTCATATGACCCGTTTTCCTCCAAGAGGTTTATAAATCTGCCAATTTCAAGTGCTGGGAAGAATTCCTGTTCTCAACTTGATAAATTTGCTATAACAAAAAGCTTCAGAATTGTCCTTTTTTTAAAAAAATGTTGTTTAAATACATGTTTAATTCTAAAAATGGCATAAAGCCCATAGAGAAAAATGTGATTTACTCCAAAGCCAGACCTTCATTTCTGACATTTCAAGCAATAAGCACTATTTTCTTACTATTTCATATTTTTGATCTAGGAATCCATCCTGTATTAGTCTGAACAGCCACAATATAAGGAAAATCATGAGTGCCTCATCTGCCTCAGTCAAACTTATTGCCTAAATTATTCTTTTCTCATTCAGTTTTACCTAACAGCTGTCTCAAGGCACTTTACTGTATATTATCAGGTAAACAGTAATCGACAATAATAATAATAATACTAAGAAAACAGTTGAGAACAGAACCTGCCAAAGTTGAAAATTATACTACTCTGTTATACTTTTTATTCTTATCTCTTTATTAACAAAGATTCACACAAGCTAATGGACTTACTTTACTTTTACTTTTGCTTTAAAATAAAAAATTCTCATCTTCCAGTAGCAATTAGAAGTTTCTCTCTAGGTCAAAATGTTTCAGGAGTAAGGTAATGTGAAGCACAGATGGTAAACTCTGTCTGTGTTCAGACAGCAGTACCTCGTGAATGCCTTGTGTGACTATGATACATTAAATATCCCCATGAAACTCATCTTCTTCTTGCAAAACCATGTGAATTTTGTCTCTACAACAAACACTAATGGAGTTACAGCCAGTTAAATAAAGCTTGTAAAATGGGCCCAGCAAAAGGCCCATGGTAAGGGTTAAAGTACTTACCGGTACCAAATCTAAAGCGACATGTGAACTGATGCCAGTTTAGGATAATGCAGTAATGACAGAAATATAACTATGTCCTAAAGTTTCACAGTCAGCTGAGCTACCAGGTTACATTATTTATATAATAATATAGTGACTAACAATGTAAACAAAAGGTAAAAGGATCATTTTCCAGATAGAAAAAAGTTATACTGAAATATAGAATAAATTCAGTGTGAATCTTTTGCACAGACTTATCGTGAAACAAACAGATGTGTGTAATCGTTTGGGCCTTTTCAGTGTTTTTTGTCCCCTGATATGTTGTCCTGGCTGAGCTCATGGTGGGATGGTGGTTGTGGTTTCAGGCTCGATCCTGGTAGGAACAGCTGTCCTACAGCTGCCATCTCTTCTGCTTCAGAGGGGGAGGTGCCAGTGGGGAGGCTGAAAAACAGTCCCAAACCTCCTGGGTCAGAGCCCTGGTATGGCGGTCTCCCTGGCAACCAGAGCTGAGACTGACTGCGGTCTTGTATGTGTGTCTGTGTGTTTGTGCATGCGGTACATGTGAGTTTTAAGGAGGTAAAGGTGCCGAGCTGTTCCTTACTTTTTTCAGTACCACCTTTAATATAACGATCATCAAATGTTTCCCTAAGATGATATGGAATGAGGTCAACAGAGTTCATGAAGTGTAAAATTTCCTTCCCCTAAAAAAACAACAAACAAGCCCGCTGAAACCACACAGGGATGATTAATATTCGGTCTCTCCCTCTGTTTCTCAACATAAGGGAATGTGAAGCTCTCTAAGACCAAGATACTGAGAATGGGAGGAATAGAGAAAATGGGGGAGGAGAAAAGCAGTGGAAAGAGGAAGATGTGAATTTAGAGAAGAATGAAGAGAGAATATTGGCGAGAATGAGAAAGAAAACAAGGGGATGCAGAGGAGAGGAGATGAGAGGGCTCTGGAGATGGAAAAGCAGGGGGATGGACAATGAAGGTACTTGGCTTTGGCCCCATCAAAATAGCAGTTGTCATGCTAACTCCACCCCCTTTGCTCCCTTTCTGTTTCACATAAACTGAGGTGCTCCTTCATCTCCGGGCCTCAGAGCTCTCAGACATTATCTAATCACTTACTATACCTTTAAGAATGAATCTTTTACTATAAGTGGAAACAAGTATATTGCCTTAGATTAGTTTGTTGTCAAGAGTTCTTTCTTCTTTTTCTGTTTGCTAAAATGTCATGTTTTGCATTGACTTGAAAATGCACTAACTTTTACACAAATGCTCCAAGAGGTGATTTCAAAGTTTTAGTCACTGCTGTGTGTGTGTGTGTGTGTGTTTGTGTCTTTTTCCTCTACGCTTTGATTTATATCCAAGCTGTCTGTGCCCACTCCAGTCAATGTATATTGATACAGTGGTTGCTGAGTCTTGGCAATTATCCTATACAGTGCATCCTGGCACTTTAACTTGAAATTATAGCGCCCACCAACCTTCTGTGCAAACACATTTGTTGAGACAGGTGCGAGTTTGTATTGTGTTCAGTGGAAGATTCTGTACAGTCCGTTACAATAAGCTCACAAGGCAAAAGCACAGTAACAGGTGTTAGCTGTGACACATGAGCAGTATTGTGTATTGGCTGATCAAGGTGTGAGAGGAGTGTGTGTGTGTGTCTCTGTGAATGTGTGTGTATTTGTGACAGAGAAGTGCTTTTTTTTTATTGACACTGGCAGCACATACTGTACTTTGGTGCAAAATGAATTTCAATTTACTTCACTTTTTCTTTCTTTGCTTCCTTTTTTTAAGCCAGCAACTTATGAAGAGAAGCACATTTTAGACTGAAATGGCACAATGTTCATGTTTAAATGGAAATTTCTACAGTTGCTGTGACAAACGTGTTTAAAGCATTTAATGTCACTTGAACAAGACAACACGTAAAGAGAACATATTGTTCAAATCAGCTTTTACATTGTTTTTAACATTGCTACGTATCCCCAGTGTATACTACACCACAAAACGACCTTGTTTCATCAGCCAGAGTGTGTCTGAATCTGCTGGCAAGCAAACTGAGCCTTAAATTCCAAAAGAGCAGCTGCCACAGCACACTAGCTGTATTTTCTTGATAAAGGTGCAAAGTCTAGAATGTCTATAGGATGGACAAAAGATACTTCATGAAATCTAAAAGAGCAAATCTTTTATTATTTGGCAATGCCCAAAGCTGATATGCTCATTAATCTTCTATAATAAACTGCGTTGACATGGAGAGCTGAGGCCTAGCAGACACCAACATTCCAGTGCACGGGCTATAAGGAGAAAAAAAACACCCACTGTACTCTTAGCATTTTTTAAGCAATGGCCATTATGGAAAGTGCAGTTTTGCTATTAATTTTTGAAGCCTGCAGGTTACTATTTAGAGTGTATATTAATGTATCATGGGCTGTGTTAATGTTCTGCCTAACCCTTTGATGTACAGTGTATTAGTTGAAGTACTCAGTGATATGCCAACAATTTTATAATGAATTATATTGTTTTGATTGCGTGTTCAAATCAATCAACTGGATTGCTTCTTCTTCTAGAGAGCTGAGTGTAAAAGCAGAGCTCTCAATTTACCAGTCGACCTACCTTCACCTATTGTCACAAGCTGTCGGTAGTGACTGAAAGAATGAGATCGCGGATACAAGTGGCGGAAATTAGCTTCCTCCGAAGGGTGGCTGGCCTCTCCCTTATAGATATGGTGAGAAGTTCAGACATCTAGGAGGGGCTCAGAGTAGGGCTGCTGCTCCTCCACATCGAAAGGAGCCAGTTGAGGTGGTTCGGGCATCTGACAAGGATGCTTTCTGGGTAATGTGTTCTGGGCATGTCCCACCAAGAGGAGGCCCCGGGGCAGACCCAGGACACACTGGAGAGATTATATCTCTCGGCTGGCCTGGGAACGCCTTGGTGTTCCCCCGGATAAGCTGGAGGAGGTGACTGGGGAGAGGGAGGTCTGGGCTTCTCGGCTTAGGCTGCACTCAGAGAGTGCAACTCCCTACCAAAAGGGCAAGGGCTGTACTAAAACTATGATATTTTATTCTGTATTCGGTATGTTTTATTCTTTATTTTATCAGCATTGGTAATATGGAAACCTCAATAATGATATCTGCATTGTTTTTGTAGATCACTTGTGTTGATGTCAGCATTTTTAATATGAAAAGGTAGTGTAGTACATGTTTTTGTTTCATTGTGAGGTCAATTATTTCTTGTATTGAAAAAATAATATTTTAAAGGCATGGGGCAGACCCAGGACACACTGGAGAGATTATATCTCTCTGCTGGCCTGGGAACACTTTGGTGTTCCCCTGGACCAGCTGGAGGAGGTGGCTGAGAAGAGGGAGGTCTGGGCGAAGGTCTGGGCGAGGAAGCATACATATGGATGTATGCTTCTTCGTTTTCTTTTGACAAAATGGTAACAGAAGTTGAATTGTTGCCTTCTGACAGTTGAAAAGAGAATAATTAGTCTTTGCAAACCAAAAGAGAAAGATGAGATCCATTTACACAGAGCTATCGAAAATGCTTGTGACTGCACTTCCTAAACAGACACATTAGATTTGTCTACCAATTATCCATGGCACATGTTAATGCTAAGTGTGAACGTGTGTAAAAACAGACATTTCGTTAGTAAATGTCATAATAGTTTTAATAATACCGGAATAAGCTAAGTAGTATTTCTGCAGTGCACCTTGTTGGTGATACCTGTATCAGATTTCAAATGGCTTCTTACAATGACGTCTTGTTCTTCTGTATGTTATATCTGTGGTAACAACTGCAAAACGTTGGCTTTATTTTAGATTTACACTGATAAGATGAACTGCCACTTCAAATAAATCACATATACAACCCCAGCTGGCTGCAAAAATAAAGACAAGAAAGGAAAAGTGGGTAACCCACAGTAAGTCTAAGACGTAGAGTTGAAATAATAAACTGAGGGATCTATTTGTAAAGCTGCTAGAGTAACTATGTCACTATATCTTTGTCAACCTGGATATCTTTAGTATCCATTTTTTTGGTAATTGTTGTTTTGGAAAATACTTTTATAATAACTCAAAATTTCTGCTGCAGTGTGATGCACAAAAAACAGACATGAAATCATCATAAAACATGAAATTTGGATGATTTCACATCCACAGGACTGCAACATTTTAGGCTTCAGACATCACACACGTGTGTTTACCATAGCAGATGCTCCGTGCTGCTTCCCAGGCCTGTGGCTGCACACCAGTGGAAACAACAAACAGGAGACGGATCTTGAAATGTGCCACATTCTTCTTCTTAGTCACAAGTGGGCCAGTTCTGGCAGACTGGTGACAGGAAAACACCAAACGTAGATGGGCTGGACGTTGTTTCCATAGAAACACACCTCGTGCGAAAAGGTCACTGTCAGAGGATTTTCTGAGAAAGAAGGCACGAGGATTATAGGTGGTGAGGGTATGGGGCTGTTTCACTATCCATTTTTATACACTCAACCCCCCTCCCGACCAATATTCCAACAATGATAAAAAATGTAGGATTTAAATAGCGCAATTACATGGCTGCAAATGGTGAGAGCCCCTCTCTTTTTATTAGTATTTCTTTATTCACTTTTGAAGTCGAGAATTGAAAAGGGAGAGTGGTCGACAGCCTGCGCGATGCCTGAGCTTTGTGTTTCAGTGCAGATACGTCGCCTGCCTGCCCCCTCAATCACTGGCAGATTCTTCTTCTCTCCCCTCCCTCTCAAGTCATTTTAATTAAGTCAGTCTCACTGGCATGGTAGGCAAAGATAATTGGAGAGGGTGTTTGGATGCCATTTACTCTAAATGACGCCTGTTTCTTCCCATTCTCTCGCCTTTTCCTCCACTCCCACAGTTTCTCTCACTACTCCCCTCCCCTCAGCTCCCCATCTCCTGGCAAAGAGTTACCTATCTTCCCTTTTTCTCTTTTTCCGTCTTATATTCAAACGCGAAATATGGATTAACCTCTTCTGTGTGGCTGAGGGGACGACTTCCAGTGAATTGCAAATTTTGGCCAACGCTGCAATTTATTTGAAATGGCAAATCAGGCAAAGCAATTTACTGGAAATGAGGAGCTTCTTTGAACTTTCCCTCTTTGGGAAAGTTTGTGTTTTCTAATCGTGTGTAGGAACGACTCTTATAGAATGGTCCATCCTGTACTTTAATGAGAAAGTACAATTCTGGGTTTTGATTTGCTTCATTATGTCTGTGAATGAGGTGTCGAGGATCGCTGTAAAAAGCCTTAGTCACTGCATGTTGTCAGTGAGGATCAGAGTATCCGTGTTCCTATATTACTTCCACATGTCAGCAGCTTCCATTAAACCAAGCTGGTTTGTGTTTAGTGTCGACATGCTTGCTTCAAAGTCGCTTCACTAATATATGGCCTAAATCTGCAGGAATGTTCAGCACATAAAATGTATCAATGGATGATTGATAGGCCAAATTGCACACACTGAAAGGAGCAAAAACATGTGTTCAAATTAATTCACGTTAGCAGCACTACCAGTGTTTCAGTGGTCTATGGTGTATGTCAGCCATGTAAGATGTGTGTGAGTGTTAAGTGTGCATGTGGGGCTCCCTCTATCAAT
This sequence comes from Neolamprologus multifasciatus, assembly GCF_963576455.1. NCBI lineage: Eukaryota > Metazoa > Chordata > Actinopteri > Cichliformes > Cichlidae > Neolamprologus > Neolamprologus multifasciatus. The sequence continues at coordinate 1,819,484 of NC_140448.1, read as the reverse complement.
CAGGAAGGGTTGGGTCCTGCTGCTGAAAAGGGGCTACGGTGGGCCACCCATCCAGTTGAGCGCTCTGGGGAGATCCAATGTCCTCAACGCTTTAATGCACTCCAGATGTCCCTTCGGCTGAAAGAAAGAGAGACAGAGAGAGAGAAGTGAGAGGGGGGCAGAGAGAGAATTGGAGGCTATAATCCTCAAAGCAGACCTCTAGCTGTCTTACAGCCTATAGCTCTGGTTTGGGGGGATTCTTGCCGGTGCACCTGGGGCTTTGTGCTGTTGTTTCATTTCAAAGTAATAGTGATTACATATATCATTTTTTGTCTTTAGCTTTGTTTCCTTCCCATGTCATCAGCAGACAAAGAGCTAAGTATATAGTTGCTAAGGGGGTAGGGGTAGGGGGGGTGTTGTGGAACTGTGACAGTTATTTAACACAGTGCTCATGTGGTACTCTTGTTTTGGTTGCTGATTTTAATGAGTGCAGTTTTTGGAGAAGTTTCTGAGTTTTCCATCCATCCTTGTATTTGATATCTTAACTGGGGCAGGGTTGTGGGCGACACATTCTAAGCACAGACTTTTCCCAACCACCTCCTCGTGCTCTTCTGTGGTGAAACGGAGGCATTGCCTGTCAGCCAAAAATCCCTTCAGAGTGTCCTGGGTCTGCTTTGGAGACTCCAGTCAATGTTGGAAACACCTCACCTAAGAGGTGTCCAGCAGACATCCTAATTAGACGTCTGAACCACCTCAACTGGCTCTTTTCAGTGCAGAGGGAGCAGCAGCTATACTCTGGGCCCTCTTGAATGACCAGGTTCCTCAGTCTACTCTATCACACTCTCTGCAAAGTCCCCCGGGGTCCACTGGTCCAATGGATGGACGGGTCCATGGAAACCTTATTTTACAACTCACTAACTGTGAGAGTTAATCTGCTCTCATTTTTAAATATCACACCTGGAGAATTCAACTGTAACAAGTCTTTTCCAACATCTATGTATTAGGTTTCACTTTTACAATGCTGTGAAAAAGTATTTTCTGATTTCTTTACATGTTAGTCACAGCTACATGTTTCAGATCCATATATCAATTTTCTTCTGCCTATCCAATAAAGGCCACAGGCACGATACACCATGGACGTGTCAGCAAGTCTGGGACAGGGTTAACACATAGAGACAACCAGTCACATCAACAGTCAGTTTAGAATCACCAAACAAACCTAACCCCATGCATGCTTTGAGGGGACTATGGAGTACCTGCGATAACTGGCAATGTGAATTTCACATTACTCTGAAGAAATTTTGCAGAATTGTTTTAATTTAACTACATTAAAGGGTTTTTTTTGTTTGTTTTTTTAAGTATGAAGAAGATGTTTAAGTTCATGCCAAAGCATCCCAATCTGACAGGCCAAACCTTCTTTTTTTTGAGCTGTTCAGAGGTGGATTTGCTGATGTGTTCCAGTTATTATCCTGCTGCACAACCCTAGTTTTCTTGAGCTCCAGGGAACAAACTGATGGCCAGACATTCTCTCTCAGGATTTTCCAGTATAGAGCAGAATTCATGGTTTCATCAATTACAGCAAGTTGTCCCGGTCCTTAAGTAGCAAAGCAGCTCCAGATTGTCAGACTTCCACACGTATCTTTAACTACTTTAGATGATGTTTTGGGTTCTTCACCTCCTGGATGTGTTATTGTTATATTGTTTCTCATCTGTTCTTGAGTGTCTTTAGATCGTGACGTGACTTGTTGCTTTTTAGTCTACTTTTATATCTTGATTCAGTGGGTCTGGCAGGAATTAGGACTGGGTGTGGCCGGTAAGACTGAACTAAGGTTTCTAGCAAATGTTGTTAATTGTAGTTAATTCAATTACTTTTTCACGTAGGGCAAAGTACATTTGAGCAGCCAAATTAATAAATGTAATCATCATAACCTCAGATGATCTGTGTCTGATATTAAATCTAACATTTGTTCGATCATCTGAAACATGCACATGTGACAACTATAACAGGAAACAGGGCAATTGTTTTTTCACAGCACTGCACTTTGCCAAAACTGTGATGTATGTAGACTTCACACCATCTGTTCTGCATGAATGAGATATTCACTTTTTGCAGCAGTGGCCACAAAAAGCTGTGTGATACTCAACTTCATTTCAGACCTGTGCACAGTAACGTTAAGCATTACAAAAGCAGGGCTATGACTATGACTGGTAAATGCCCAGAGTGCCTCTCTTCTGGTAGGAATCCAGTTTGGGGCCTACATAGTGACTTTCATCTGTTCGGCGTGTCTTTCTACCATGACTTTCTACTTATTCTTTTCTTTTTCACCTTTTTCACAGCTACATCCTTTGCGACCTTGCACTCTCCATTTCCCTCTGGACCTTTTCCCTATCCTCCCTTCACAGCCTGCAAACATCTTTCTCAGTCTCTTCTCACCTTCCCATCTCTATATTTTGAGCTCTTTACCTACCTACTTTGCAGTGTACCTTCGCCTCTACACAATGAGCTCCTGCTGTCCTCCTTTCTGTCCGTCCTCCCTGTCATATTCAGCCCTCTCCCTGAAGCATTGCAGAGGAAATTTAATATGGGTTTATTTGGTGTTTCGAAGAATTCCATTCAGCTGCCAGCTCTCTTTGCCCCCCGACACTAAGACAAACAGAGCCTGTCCAGCCAAGAGCAGCAAACACTGCTGGTGTTGGCTTCATTATTTGGTCTTCACATTTCAGATGAATCCAACAGCACTTCATTTTCTGTTTGTTCCCTTCTTATGAGCATAGCTTCAGTTTTAGATCTACTTGCACCTGCATGTCTTATGTGAGCTGGTCTGTGAAAGGAATTAGATGACATCCATATGGTATTTACAGTTTATAAAGTGCATGTAAGACAGTTTTGCTGCACATTAAAAACAGCTTCATATGTTACCTTCTTAGGATGTAAACAGGATGTTCATCCTCTGCTTTCCATTAGTTTTTATCAGAGTTGTTGCGCAGTGAGTAGTAATGCTTCACTGATGATGTGCAGCTGTTATTTTTACTTGAAGCTCTGATACGCTTGTGGTACCCTGATACCCTGTGTTATTCAGTTGGAAATGTTCAAACTTAAATACAAAATGACTGCCCCAAAAGTGCAAAACATGAGCGCCTTGCAGTTTTCTTTTAAATGTTCTCCCCCATCTCACTATATACTTAATCCAGTGTTTAAGAAAAATAAAACTATGAAGTTTCAATCACCCCACTGTTCCCTTCTTCACTTTGCACTTAAAAGCTCCCAACTGGAAGTAATGAAACCTGATGAAAAGTCCAATGGAAATACACTTAAATGATCTAAGATAAATGTGTGATGCACTGAAGCTTGCACTCTGGAGAGAGAGAAATGTTAAAAAGACAATGAAAACATTAGATTTGTGAAGTGTTGAGCAAAGTAACCTTCCTCACATCAAAGCATGGAAGCCTGATTGAAATTATTTCAGTGATATAATGTCTACCTTCTCTTGTTTATTTTGACATTTAACAGTGGGGTGTTGTGGGGCGGTTGTAGCTCAGGAGCTAGAGCAGGTCACCTACTAATTGGAAGGTTGGTGGTTTGATCCCTGTCTGCTCCAGTCTGCATGCCAAATATCCTTGGGCAAGATGCTATCCCCAAGTCGCTCCCCAATGCATCCATCATAGTATGAATGTGTACGAATGTTTGGCTGGACAGACTGTTTGTGCTTGTATGACATTACACAACTTTCCTCATTCACCCATTCATACATCCACTGTGTGGGAAAGTGCTTTGGGTGCTCAGCTAGAGAAAAACAGTGGTTTACTTACCACTAAGTATTAATGAGCATTTTCTTCTGTGACTGTTGTTGGAAATGAATTAAAATCACTTAAAATTAATTCAGCTGAATTTCTTGGAATCCACATTTGTTTAGAATTTAGCGGATTTAGGTTTAGATTTAAGTATCGAGTTTAAAAATGATTTCCCATAACTAAGCTTTATTCTCACTTCTGCTTCAGTTAAAATATATTCTGTGTCGTCAGACCTTCTCATAGGAGATAATTAACTTTTCCAATTCTTGTTGTATTGTTTTTTTGTACTTTAAAAGTTTTTTCCCCAATGTTTTCATTTTCAAACAAAAATCCAATCTTAAATACACTGTGTACTTTTTATCACTTCCTTTTTATCTACATGAGTCAAAGTAAATTCACATTGAAATCAAAGCTCTTATCTGCTACAATCTACTACTACATGAAATACAGAACTGGCTTACTGTTGAAAAAAATAAAATAAAAACAGGTTTACCAAACCAAGATCCCAGTTGCCTTCGCTCCACTCTCTGCTTTGCATGCTCAGAGAGTATGACCTGTCATTACTCTGGCTGGGCTTCTCAGTGCAGAGCTGTCATACATACCAGTCTGCTCACTCATCTCAGTCTCTAGTTCAGTCTGGCCACCAACAGCTCTCTTTAAACCTACTCCTGCCTTTCTGACTGCTTGCTAGCCTTGTCCCGCTAAGACAAACTCAAAACAATCCTGTCCCTAACCAGAGCTATGCTGACACTCAAGTGGCTAACACTACAGACACACACACAAATACATAGAGAGAGAGCCACCCACCTTCTAATCCCCTTCTCATTAATCCCCCACTAGTCTCCTCAAATATTCCCTTCTGCTGATCTCATTGTTAGGGCGTTTGTGTGTGTATATTGTGGGGGTGGTGAGGTTGTGCAACAGGGCCTTCTGCAGGTGGCTCCATTCATTAAATTTCACTTTCAAACATTAGCTGAGCCTCTCAGAAGAGTCTGGTGTTCAGGACCAGTAATAATCAGCTACCTATTTTATTTTCCATTGTTTTCTGTATGGTTGAGTCCACACATTTCCTTAACAAAATAAAGATATCAGTGCTAGTTCATGGAAACTAGAACTTTTTTTGAAGGTTTTACAGCATCTATGGAGGTGGAAGCTAGAAAAAAATGATTAACCTCAACTAAATTTTTAAAATCTTCAATTAAAATTGACTTCACAGTTTTCATACTAAAGTCAGTTTTTGTAGATTACAAACACATTACATTATAATTAGTCAAACGTGCTCATTGCTCATTTGCCCACAGCTGGTATCACAAGTATTAGATTGCAGTACTCAAAATTAAATGACATGTGGGAGAAAATAACTAAATAATCTGTGCACTATTACACAAAAAGAGCATTGTGCAAAAGCTGTGAGACATCCCTCATTTCCTTATATTTTACTAGGAACAGTGGAATAATTTATTGAAATGTGTAAATATACATGATTTTAAATACTGCTTTTGTCATAAACCATTATTCTTCAACACCGCCTGAACTGTCGTAAGCTCTGTACACACTGCAAACAGTTTGCAGCAATGTAGTGACCACCAAGCAACCGGAGCCTGGAACGTCTACAAGCAACCAGCTGGCAGCTTCATAGCAATGTGTGAGAAGCGAATCACGCACAGTGTGTACGCAAATTTAGGCAACCGTTCTTGTAATTTCTTTGAGTAGAATGAAAACGTTCTTTTTTCAGTGTTGACTGCCTTTTATTTTGGTGTCTGTTAAAATGATCCTACTCTGCACAGTTTTGTATGGCTTGTCTTCAAACTTCACAACAATATACTAGGCCTTGGGGGACATGAGTATTTGATGTTGACCTTCACTGTTAGATCCCAAGTTCAAAATTAACTTAAATAATAATAATAAAGTAATGTATCATAAGGGGAATGAGAGAGCTGTACTTGACATCACAATGAGGCCACCAAGTATACACTGCATGAATATATCATTTACAGTTTATAGACGCCAAAGATTTCATCCAGTGCTGCTCCAATGATATGGAGAAGGATGATAAAATTCACCATCTTAGTATGTAATGCTTCAAGGTCATACGTCAAAGGTCAGGCTCACATGAATTAGGAAACAATTTAGTTTCCATTGAATCGTACTTTAAACCAATATATCCCTTTAAAAGATTCTTTTTTCAATACAAGAAATAATTGACCTCACAATGAAACAAAAACATTAATGTACTACACTACCTTTTCATATTAAAAATGCTGACATCAACACAAGTGATCTACAAAAACAATGCAGATATCATTACTGAGGTTTCCATATTACCAATGCTGATAAAATAAAGAATAAAAAATACAGAATACAGAATAAAATATCATAGTTTTAGTACAGCCCTTGCCCTTTTGCACTCTCTGAGTGCTTTTGTTTCTAATGAGGTTTTGGTAAACACTCAAATGAAGAGCCAGATCCATCTCTCAGGTCCCGTGTCAAGTCTTTGTTCATTTTGTTTTTTATGATTTCTTAGGTCAGATACAGTTTATCTGAGATGTCACTTCCTCTTTGGTCCTCTAGTTGTCCACACACTGCACACCATTCTGACAGGTTTTGAGCTTATAGCGTTCTAGGAATCACCTTATTGGTGCAAAAATGCTACTTTATACCTAACAACAGAAATAAGAACAAATCATTAGTGTTTTTGTGACCAGCTGTTAGTAACAAAGTGCTAAAAATATATTCATAATTAGTTCTTTGGTAAGTTGTTATTATTTGTGGGCACAACCGTAGCTCATCTGTCGATTAATAGTTTGGTGTTAGCACAAAGAAAAAAACTGTCTCCTGAAAATGGTCAAGTACAGGGACTGAAAATGAGTGAAGAAGCAGCCTGTGTCCCAAAGACAACTTTGAATGGCCTTCATTAAGCCTTGAAAACTGTAATAATAATAAAAATTTACATTTGTGTAGTGCCATCCATCCATCTTCTTCCGGCCTCCTCCTGGTGGGACATGCCCGGAACACCTCACCCAGTAGGCATCCTTGTCAGATGCCCGAACCACCTCAGCTGGCTCCTTTCGACTTGGAGGAGCAGCGGCTCTACTCTGAGCCCCTCCCGGATGGCTGAACTTCTCACCCTGTCTCTAAGGGAGAGGCCAGCCACCCTTCGGAGGAAGCTCATTTCCGCCGCTTGTATACGCAATCTCGTTCTTTCGGTCACTACCCACAGCTCGTGGCCATAGGTGAGGGTAGGGACGTAGATCGACCGGTAAATTGAGAGCTTCGCTATTACACTCAGCTCCTTCTTCACCACGACGGACCGGTACAGCGTCTGCATCACTGCAGCCGCCGCACCAATCCATCTGTCGATCTCCGGCTCCCTTCTCCCATCACTCATGAACAAGACCCCGAGATACTTGAACTCCTCCACTTGGGGCAGGAACTCATCCCCGACCCAGAGTGGGCACTCCACCCTTTTCCGGCTGAGAACCATGGCCTCAGATTTGGAGGTGCTGATCCTCATTCCCGCTGCTTCACACTCGGCTGCGAACCGTTCCAGTGCGAGCTGGAGGCCATCACCCGATGAAGCCAACAGAACCACATCATCAAGTATCCTTGAGAGGATAAAGAGCTGGAAACTTTTATACTGATAGAACATATATTAGTAATTAGTAAATAATAGGACAGCAAGTCCTTGACTTTAAAAATTATAAAGGTTGCCTCTACATTCTGACATGACCTTTAGGAGCTTAGTTATACATGTGATTGGAGTTGTTAATGACCATGGCTAAAAGAAACCATGTTTACTATCAGTTTGAATTTATGACCCTAAAGTCTTGCTGACATACACTTCATTATCACCTGTAGACACAGAATAAATATGCAAATATTTACACAAGGCCATCTTCTCTGTCATCACACTAGCTGACCTAAGCATGCTCAATGACACAAACAGAGAGCTGGTAATTTAGTAGCTGACTAATTTTTATTAGCGCTGTCAGCGTTAATCTCGTTACAATGAAGTTAACGGCATAACCGTATTAACGCGGCAAATCTCCGTTAGCGAGTAATCGTGGATTGCCCCATCCATGGGGCTCGACGGCACTAACACGTTAACGAGCTAACTGCGCTAACGCGTTGATGCTGTGCAGACCCATGCCCATGGTGATCCGCGATAACTCGCTAACGGAGATTTGCCGCGTGTCGTGGGGTCCTCTCCTAAACTTCTTCTGAACAAATGCAGGCGTAGTCAGGAAGCATTCAGGTGGATAGTTTATTCTGCCGGCCTCCCAGGTGCACAAAAGATTATTTACAAAGAAAATAGAAAACTAACTTAAGTCAACACAAAACAAACATCTATATACAAAACACAGTCTGCATGTTACCCTCTCTGTAACATCTCACTGAAAAAACCCCAGGTAGGCCCTGACAGCCTTCTTTTATACCCCATAGCCCCTCCCACTAGGCATAATAGTCATCTCTTTATTATTTCTTTTACCAAACACTCTTTTCCCCTCAGCTTATTTCCAGCTGTATTCCTACAATACATATATATGTATATACAGACATTTATGGCCAACTCCAGGCAGCCTATAGTGTTTCACAATAACAAAAAAACAAACAAAAAATAATGCAGTTCACGTGACCTTTCAAGCGCGCGCGAACCCACTATTTGAACCCCGGAACACCATACCATCGGCTTGCATAACCACTCGTATAATCGGCAATCTCAGCGAGTCTACGCGACCGGCTTTATTAAAGGTTAGTGGGAAAATATGTTGACCACCCTTAATGCAGTTATGGCGTTAACTTCATTTTAACGAGATTAATGCTGACAGCGCTAGTTTTTATATAACGGGATACTTTGGCTTTGGCATGTAGACTGAAGAAATCAACAACTTCTTTTTCGCTGGCTTCCAATTAATAGATGACCTGCTCTACCTCATGAACCAAAGACACCCTGTTTACAAAGTGTTTTCAGAGAAGGCACTCAGGTCATCAGACCACGCCTGATCAATAAATAATGACATATATAAATTACTGATGAACTAAATCTCTCATTTTGATAACATATTCCATTGTGGCCCTTTTTAGAGGTATCCAGGCTGACTTTGTACTTGTCCATGATTTTCAAGATGGGCCTTTGGAATATGATGTTCGATATCAGTCTGTTCTACCAATTCTGCCAGAGGCTGGAAAACCAAAGCCATCTTTCTCATGTCACAGGCCTCATCTTGAGATGAGAGTTGGCAAAGATGTAACCATGTCTGTAGCATTCCTTCAGCTTGTCAGCAGATTTTATCCCAATCTTTGTGGCAAAATTCCTGTCTGGTTTTTCCACCATGCTGCATATGTTCAAGGATGCTCTTATATTTTCTTCAGTCAAAGACAAACTTGTCCTAACTAAACTAGTTACAGTTTTAAGGACAATGTCAGTGCCAATACTGAAGTTAGATCCAACAACATTGTTGGAGACAGTAGCAGAAACAATTACAAGTGCAAGCTCCTCATAGTTCTCTCTAGCTAACAAGATATATAAGGTACAAGAGTCAGAGGGAGATCGAAACATTGTGAATGAGCCAATGAGTCAACATTCACAATGTGTGCAAGAACACCATAGCTATTTATTTGAAAAAGTAATGGTCTAAACTACTTAATCCAGAGAATGCACGCACTATGCTGAGGGTATTGCAACCATGTATTGACGGCAAAACCCTCATTTTCGATCCTTTGCTAAAATGGTGGGTAAAGATATAAACATAACTAAGAACTGAATTTTTTCTGGCACTTCTGGACTGACTTTATTATTCAGACCCAAAAGTAGCTCGCTACTTAGTCTCAATGGATATTTAGCAGTGGAGAAATTTAGAGAAAATTGTCAAAATATTTTCTAGTGCCTGCTGTAAGTAATAATCAATATTGTCAAATAACCAACCGCTCTATCTGTTCGGTTTAGCAAGCTCTACTTATGATTAATACCAGAAAAAATAGTTATTGTAATAGAACTTTTATTCCACCCATTCTTGTTTTTAGTGGTCAACTTACATTACATTGCATTACACATATACATAGTTTTTTCTGTAGCCAATTAAGTTTTTAAACAAATCAGTGGCCATGCATCCTGTACAATTTATTAATCAGCCGCGTTACACTGCCAGTATCTAAACTTGTTCTAGGATTACACAGATGGCTCCCCTCACTGATAGGGAGGTATCCATGAAAAAAAGAACTTGACAGACGCAATGGCAGATAATCTACACAATGTATGTGCCAGAAAACATGACAGTGGAGGATGAGGAGGAGTGAGTGAAAAGATGTTGGTGGTGGTGGTGGAGGAGGAGAGAAGACAAGCATAGTGTTGGGGAAGGATTCAGTGGGGAAAGTCTTGTAGATTACATTTACACAAGCTTGGGCATTCCAATTTAAGCTTGAATTTTCTACCTTCAGTGTTCTGATGGTTATCAGCTAGCAGAGGAAATCTTGCTCCCATATGTGCATCTGCGTGTCAAGTGCAGACACTCGGCCACGCAACACCTTTCAACATCAGAATGCCTCAGATGCTCTTCTTGGAAAACAGCTCAATGGCACAAATGTATTTGTATATGTATGTTTCATACTAAAACCTCTATGAATAACTTTGTTAAGCTCAAAGTCAGGACTTGAGGGGAGTTGTTAACATAATTACTATTGGATGATTATTTAAGTAACCCAAATGTATCAATAAGAAGGTAAAGGAACTCAGTTAGATGGCCTCATATTGCCTTCATCATTCCCTCTAACTTTAGAATATTGCCATCAGGGTTTTATACTTTCTAGTCATTCCATCGTAAAGGTTTCTGAATTTCCTTTTTTGATTATTTTGGAACTGTTTCACAGACGTGATTTGCATGCCCAGCTTACGCGTTTCAGTTTAAACAAATAAATGTCGCTCGTGCATAAATCGTAAATACAATGTTTCTTTTGGTAAGTTAAAAGGAAGTGAGACAATGTTTTTGGTTTACCACCCTGGTCCAAGCTGAAACCCTTGGAGAGTGTGACATAACATGTTCTGCATTCCTCAAAAATGTTGTCCTGAGTTGAATGTCTCATGAATTCTGCCCTACACAGGCCCAGAACAGTAGCTAAAGAAGAAAAACTTGAGACGTAAAGAGCAACACACAAGAGTTCAGTCTACCACATAGCTGACCCAAATTTCATACATTTAAGCAAGAAATGAATTTGTTTGATTTATATTTAAAGTGAGTTGGTTTAAAGAATAACTGCTTGACAGCTATTTGACCTAATGAAACGCTATCAGTAGCTACTGGGAAAATGGGTATGCAATCAAGCAATTTTCATTTTGCAGTGACATACACTATATAATAATAAAAATAAATAATCTCTCATCCACTTATGGCATTCACTAGAGGCATCAAATGAAATGACAGCTACTAAGATCTGTACATTTAGGTGGAGTTCTGCGCTTTTTCTTTATGTGCAGTGTTGGGAAGGTTACTTTTAAAATGTATTCCACTACAGATTACAGAATACATGCCCCAAAATGTATTTTGTAACGTATTCCATTACGTTACTCAATGAGAGTAACGTATTCTGAATACTTTGGATTACTTAATATATTATCATGCTTTTTTAAAACAACATGAATGTCCTATTACTGTGTGATTTATTACTATTACTGAGGGTTACTCGCCATACCAATACCAACTACATTTTTAAATCTTAATATAAAATCAGTAACAGTAGTGTGGACATTAGGTAAGGCTGCACTTTTTGCAGCGATCTCGTATAGACAACTATTCCGTGCGTATATAAAACAAGTCCGCGACTCCGAACCGTAATAAAGGGACCTCTGGCTAATACGTCGGGTTCGTGTCGGGTTCGTAGCTGAAAACTTGCTTTACTTTGTTGTCTGGGTCAACTTTCCATGCAGGAACAGAGAGAGACGTTGAAAGGCTGCTCCAATGGAGCTTATTGTTTCACAGGAAAACACGAACACAGTGTACAGTCAAGTCTTAATAGCTTACTTACAACTGGGCTCGTCAGGCACTCTTTTTGGCTGCAGTGGTTATTATTATATTTACATGCTTCCAGCTCCCGTTTCTGCTCGGTGACAGCTCGTACTTTTCCACTCTCCTTTTTCTCCCTCCCTCACGCTCACGGACAAATAACGGATATGGCAGTCCATTCTCCCTGCAGCACGGACTACACTGCCCATGAGGCTACATTCTTTAGGGCGATGCCTGTAACACTCTGCCTGTTGCCTTCATATTAAATCATTTTAAAAAAAAATTTCCCGTCATTATGAGAAGTGACATTGAGACGCAGGCATTTGAGCCTCTTAATGCGTGTTTTGTTTGGGTTTCCACCGGTGTGGAATTACCAAAAATAGAGAGGGCATAGCCTAACATATGAAACAGGAAAACACCGCCGTGTAATCCCTTTATTTCAACAAAGTAACTGTATTCTAAATACCACCTTTTTAAATGGTAACTGTAACGGAATACAGTTACTCATATTTTATATTTTAAATACGTAACGGCGGTACATGTATTCTGTTACTCCCCTGCACTGTTTATGTGAAGTTAAAAAGTTTCACTTCATCAAACTAGTTTAATTTAAATTTGCAGACAATAATGAATGATGAGGGTATTCATTCATATATTTCAGTGATTTTTAGTATTTTCTTGAATACCATGGTGCAAAGCTATTGTTTCATTGAGCTCTATGCCACAGAAACATGTGATATCGATCCCACTTGGCGGAAGCGCGCTTGGCTTTGGTCCTATATACAAACAAGAAGGTACAGAATATCACAGCTGTCATTTAATGAATTTGCTTTGAAATCCACCAACCATCATTTTATCTCTGGTTCTCTGAGCTTTTTCCACTAGAAAGACGCTGTTGCACTGCTATTTCTGTTGATGGAGGGGAGCACATTGTTGGCACTCTCCACCCAACCCACCCACTCTTCCCAGGAGTGTGTGTGCCTGTGTATATGTTTGTTTTAGGAAATGATGCAGAGCCAGTTTGTGTAAATTTATCCACGACACAGCTGAAACAAAAATAAGTTTGCTGAAGTCGGCCCGCCAACCATTTGGTGGCCTCATGCCATGTTTCTCGTGTGTGTTGTATATGTAGTAGAGAATATCCATGTTCGTCTTATGATTATTTTGATGGAAGATTGAGGTGTGCACTGGAGCCTATTGCGTCGAAACAAACCTTTACACTAACACATTTGAGTTATAGCCAAATATGTTACTATGACATTTTAAAGCCTCATGGAAATAATTAATTAATTTTCTAATACTTAATCAGAAGCCTCGGCTTTTGTCTATCACAAAACCTTCGTTTATCCACCTTCCATTATCCAAACCACAGCAAAAGTTGAAACTTACAATAAATACTCTTCTAGACTAGTTCTAGACCCTCACCTTAAACTCACTGTCCTGGATGGCTGATCTTCCTGGAGTGGGTTGTGGGATTGTTGGGATTTCTTTCTAATATTGCAGGGTCTTTATTTTACAATGTACAGGTGACTGTACCTGTGAAATGGCACAATATGAATAAAATTGAATTGAATTTACGATGGTAGAATGACTTACCTGCTGCAAGAATATTCTTTGTCTTATGTGTTCAGTCTCTTTAGATTAAAAATTCACCTCATTACAAGAAGGGTTTTTAGCTATGTTAATAAGGCTATTTGCATGCAAACCACCTGCCTACGGGGGATTCCAAAAATGTTTCCACTGCACTGTAGTTTCACCACCATCCATTTTAGTCTGTGTTTTTTAATCTAATTTTAAAAGCAGGAAGCAATGGAATCAAACTGGAATCTGTAATATCCAAACAAACATTTGCATAAATTCAAAGAAAAGAATTGCAGTCAGTGTGGAGCGCTGGCGCCATTGTTCACCACATTCAAAGAAAGTGGCGAATCATGCAAACTGTCACACCCACAGGAAATCCCAAGTCTTCATTAAGATTGTGGGGTATATTTGAATTTGTGAAGGACATTCATCAAGTTCAGCATGAAAGAATAAACTGGAAAGGTTAGACATTTAAATTCAAGCACAAAATGTCATTGGAAATTGAAAGTCAGAGGAACCTTTGGAGTGAAGTGAGTAAAGAGAGGGAGAAGACTTAATGATAAGAAGCATCTTGTTGATAATTATGATGCAGCTTAGTGATTTAATTAAAATGAAATGACTACATATCGTAGCCAATACCTATATAACCTATTTTTATTGCAAACATCTTCAGTCAGTGTCCACTGGACCATGTTCTCCTTCTTTTGCACGTTTTATTTCAGCAACAGAACATCTTTCTCTGTCCCTCTCCACACTGTCTGCGGTGAGGCAAGACTGAGCAACTTCCCCGACACTGCAGAAATGCAGAATTACATACCAATACTTCCCTGTTGACCCAAGAGTCCCACATCGTCAGCCCCTCTACGCCTTGTCATTTTGACATTTTGATCTTAGCTAAATCCTCGCACTGACCACAACACTGCTGTCACATCCTTCAGTAAACTACAAATCCATGCCTTATTTATCATGCAGGCGAGGATGAGCCCAATCAACAAGAGCAGATGAATAAATGATACTAGTATGAATGGTAAGTCTGGACTGTTGAAGAGCAAAGTTGTGAGGTTGGCTGGGTGGAGGGAACTGCTGCTGGATCGGGTTAATGAGGTGGTCTGGGAGCATGGACCGGGTCCTGACTGCAGTATGCATGGAGTTCACTTTAGCCTGGGGGGGATTTGTAGCCCTAAGACCACTGGTTAGACTCTTTTTGCCTCAGGCCGTGTATCCACTCAAGCCTTTGAGTGTGAGTGTGTGTGTGTGTGTGTGTGTATACAGATGTATGCGTGCTTGTATGGTGGTATGCTGGAAGACAGTGATTGTAATATTGCCCTCAGGATGACTCTGGTTGAAGCTTTGAGATCTCTGTGTTTAGTGTTGGAATTTGTGCATTAATATACATGCCTGTGTTTGCATGCGTACCCATTCCTGCTTGCATGCGGTGTATTTGCACTTGGATCTGTGTGTTTTGTGATTTTGTGCATCGAGTCCAACTACAAATGTGTACATAGCATCCCCCATCTCTGGCCCCAAATCTCATTACCATTCCACCCTTCCCTCCATCGTTTTACTCAACGCCATCAAGGCCTTGCCTCCTGGTGTTTGCATTGTAAATCAGGCCTGACAATAAGGCAATGATTTGATCCTACTCGTATTCAAAAACATCTTATTTATTTATTCATCTCCCCCCCTTGCAGGGCATCAAGATGCATAATATCTGACCAAGGTGACATACCCACTTCCAAATGTTATTCATTGCTTTTGCAGGTCAACCTTTTCACCAACAAACCCAAGACAGATTAAATGAGATTTTTATGACAGGATATGCATGGAAGGACTGCCTCTTTGATGCATGTACATACAGTACCAGTTCAGATATCAGACTATGTTAAAGTGTTGCAATCTATGTGTAAGTGGCTTAGAAGCTATCCTCTGGTGTAAAACTGTGGCACACTGTCCCTATTTTCATCAATATGCACAAGATATTATGTCTGAAAATTTGCTGGATACTAAAAGCAGGTCCAATTGTACTGGACTATTTAAGTCAGTCAAACTTGAGTGATGTTGTTATTTTGGGTTTTTAAGAAAGTGGCATCATGGGGACTGGGCTAATTTCTCTTCCAATTGCATCCTGCCCTTGTGAGATTATTTCATTATTTCTGTTGATAATGAAAGCAAATAAGACTGTCGTATGTGTATTTGATAGGCCTCTACAAGTCTGTTGAAAATGACATAAGGATTTTTGTTTGGTTCATTGGTTAATCAATGCTGATCATATAAGTGAACAAATATATGTGAAAAAGGGCTTGCCCCCTTCCTGATTTCCTATTTTTTGGATACACTTAAATGTTTCAGATCATCAAACAAATTGAAATATTAGACAAAGATAAGACAAGTAAACACAAAATGTAGTTTCTGAAAGAAGGTGTTTATTAATAAGGGGAAAACAATCCAAGCCTACTGGCCCTGTGTGAAAAAGTGATTGCCTGCAATCAAGCGTTTGTGATAACTGGCAATGAGGCTTTCACAGGGCTGTGGAGGAATTTTGACCCACTAATCTTTGCAGAATTTTGTAATTCAGCCACATTGGAGAGTTTTTGAGCACAAACCACCTTTTTAAGGTCATGCCACAGCATCTCAATCAGATCCAGGTCAGGACTTGGACTAGAGCACTTAACAGTTTTCATTTTATTTTTCTTAAGCTATTCAGTGGTGGAGTGGCTGGTGTGTTTTGGATCATTGTCTTGCTGCAGAACCCAAGTGTGCTTCAGCTTGAGGCGATTCTCCTTCAGGAGGTTTTAGTAGAGGGCAGAATTCATGGTTCCATTTACCACAGCAAGTCTTCAAGGTCCTGAGGCAACAAAATAGCCCCAGATCAACATCAGATTAACACCGCCGTATTTTACTATTTGTATGATGGTCCTTTCTCTGAAATGCTATGTTAGCCAGACGTAGATGAGCACACACCTTCCAAAAGGTCCAACCTTTGTCTTGTCAGTCCACAGAGTATTTTCCCAAAAGTCTTGGGGATCATCAAGATGTTTTCCGTCAAAACTGAGTCAAGCCTTCGAGATGCATTGGCTTGCATCTTTGAACTCTGCTATGCAGGCCATTTTTGCTCAGCTCTTCCCTATGGTCGAGTCATGAACACTGAACTTAGCTGACGCTAGTGAGGCCTGCAGTTCTTTGGATGTTGTTCTGGGGTTTTGTGTGACCTCTTGGACAAGTTGTTACTGCACTCTTGGGGTAAATTTGGTTGGCTGGCCACTCCTGGGAAGGTTCACCACTGTTCCACGTTATTGTCATATGTAAAAAAAATGGCTCTCGCTATAGTTCACTGGAGTCCCACAGCTTTAGAGATTGCCTTTCCAGACTGACATGAGACACTTTTTCACACAGGGCCATATAGATTTTGATAGAGGAATTTCATGGCATTTCAAACAAACATTCACATCCTCAAGATTAATTGTAATGACTTTTACAGGTGAGTTGGCCACTTAACTCATCTTTCCTTAGTTTGGTAATTGGCCGCAACAGTCTTAGCTTTTGAAGGGAACACTAAACACATTGACTTCTATTGGAATCATGCTGTAGTGAAGAAGATATGAATTCAATAAAATTAAAGGTCTTCATTTTATTAAGACCATACATTTTCTGTACATTTGTTTACTGAGGTAGTATAAGGTGGAACTAGTGAAGTAAACTGCTAATGGGTATTACAAAGATTGCAGATTATTACATTTATTTTCTGATCTGAAGGTTATGTAAATGCCACTACATGTGCCATGTATATCTAGTATAAGAAGCTAATAAGCTAAATTATAGAGTTGATATGCTAAAGTAATATAATTAAATGGGTACTGGCTGTTCACTCTTGTTTATGAGAGAGGAGAGCGGAAGATCAACAGATGGATTGATGCTGTGGCTGCAGTGATGCGGATGCACTACTGGTCTGTCGTGGTGAAAAGAGAGCTGAGCGTAAAACCAAAGCTCTTGATTTACCGGTCAATGTTTGTTCCAGCCCTCACCTTTTAGGTGGCTGGCCTCTCCCTTACAGATGGGGTGAGGAGTTTGGCCATCTGGGAGGGGCTCAGAGTAGAGCCGCTACTCCTCCACATCGAAAGGAGCCAGTTGAGGTGGTCCAGCCATGACATGGATGCTTTCTCCTGGCTGGGGTATTCCAGGCATGTCCCACCGGGAGAGGCTCCTGCGGCTGACCCAGGATATGCTGGAGAGATTATATCTGGAGGAGTTCAAGTACCTCAGGGTCTTGTTCGCAAGTGATGGGAGAAGGGAGCTGGAGATCGACAGACGGATTGGTGCGGCGGCTGCAGTGATGCGGACGCTGCACCGGTCCGTCGTGGTGAAGAGGGAGCTGAGTGTAAAAGCGAAGCTCTCAATTTACTGGTCGATCTACGTCCCTACCCTCACCTATGGCCACGAGCTGTGGGTAGTGACCGAAAGAACAAGATCGCGGATACAAGCGGCAGAAATGAGCTTCCTCCGAAGGGTGGCTGGCCTCTCCCTTAGAGATAGGGTGAGAAGTTCGGTCATCCAGGAAGGGCTCAGAGTAGAGCCGCTGCTCCTCCACATCGAAAGGAGCCAGCTGAGGTGGTTCGGGCATCTGACAAGGATGCCTCCTGGGCGCCTCCTGGGGTTGGCGTTTCGGGCATGTCCCACCGGGAGGAGGCCCCGGGGCAGACCCAGGACACACTGGAGAGATTATATCTCTTGGCTGGCCTGGGAACGCCTTGGTGTTCCCCCGGATAAGCTGGAGGAGGTAGCTGGGGAGAGGGAGGTCTGGGCTTCTCAGCTTAGGCTGCTGCCCCCGCGACCCGGCCCTGGATAAAGCGGAAGAAGATGGATGGATGGATTATGTCTCTTGGCTGGTCTGGGAATACCTCAGTGTTCCCCCGGATAAGCTAGAGAAAGTGGCTTCAGATAAGTGGAAAAAAGTGGATTGATGGATGGTAATGGTTGATACTGTGGAGTCTACATGTGTACAGCGTCAAGTGATAGAAAGTGTCACGGTTAACTTGGTAATGTAAGATTATGCCGTGTTGTTGGCTTGTGGGGCTAACATGCTAGACTAAAATAAATGAGATGATAACGGATAATATTATGGAGCAAACATGCTAACAAAACATATTTAACTTGGTCACTTTTTTACATTATATATATATATAGGTATGCATATACAGCACGCTAATGCATGCTAATGTTAACATTCAGCTTTAATCTGGTTGGAGACTGAATTCAAGAGTGCTATAAAAATCTGAACATCACAGCCTCACATCAAACCACCAATTCAGCAACATGGTTATTTTCAGTTTTACATGTGAGGACTCACATTACCTGTACTCCACAGTTTGTGTGACTGTCAACACCATCACCTCTGTTCACTTCTTTGCTGTGAAGTGTTGATAAGTCAACATGAGAGAATACCGCATCTCTGTCTACAACAGGCTTGTTTTTATTAATGAACCAGTGTAAGCCCCCTACCAGGTCACAGTTTGGCATGCAAGAAGTGTTCTCCAGGGTGCTGCTTTGTGTGTTTAAATCGCAAAGTTTCTTTTTATCACCGTAGTCAGTGGCACGAAAAACTCTCGTCCCATGTATAATAGAAGCTGGACACTTTGTAAGAAATTCACCTTTAAACCAAAGCAGGGAAAAAACACTTCAGACATAGCTGAACTGTGAAGTCCACAGGCAGTGATCACATCATGTGTGACTAGATATGAATATTTATTCAATGCCGGAGGTAAACGGGGTGAAACCGCAGCTACACTGCAGCCTAACCTTGCATCAATAGAGCACAGGCCCATTCTATGCCTGAGAATTGTTGGAAAATTGAATGCTGAATAGAAATATTCCTTATTGCACACAATCCGATGAAAGAGAACGTCTGCCTCCAATCCAAATTCACAAAACCCTTTGATGTTTGTTGAAATAATTTTATGCCTACTTCTCATTTTTTATTTTATGCTTGCTCTTGAATTTTGATTGTGACTACAGGCACTTTTCAATTGATATGCATTATGAACTTTGCAATAATTGAAAGGGCCTTGTTGAGGAACAAACATGTCATTTATTCCCGAAATTAATTTCTCAACTAATTGTGTAACCACACACCTTTGGTGACTTTGGAAAGGGTTGGTGACAGATGGCTATTGTCTTCAAAAATTGTACTTTCAAATTCATGAGAGAATTTTTTTTTGCTGGGTTGAAATTAAATATCTTGTTGGTGTTCTTCTGGGTTTTTTCCCCCAGTGTTCTTGTCTGCTCTTGTATGTACATTCACGCCTCAGCAGCCTTGGTATAGCATGTGTTTGTGCACAAGTTATGTTTCAGTGTGTGTATATTTATGGATGCACCATTGCCTGCTCAAATTTACCATTTGGTGGCTTGTTCCTTTGAGGGATGGCAAAACTTGAGAGGCTGCGTAAAATACTGTGTGGTAATTGGAATTGCTTTATCTTCAGTCTCATCAATTAATGTGCAATTTTCCATTTAATCACTAACACGCTCGCTTCATTTGCAATTAAAATGAGGACTGATAACAGAGAAGATGCCTTTCAGCTGATACCAGTTGGAATGAGAACAGAAACCAGAAGACACAATCGGTACACAACACGACTCACTGAGACATGCGCATGGCACACAAACAAGTGTGAACGCACGCAGAGCAAACAGTCCTGCTTATATATGGGTGCACTGAATACATACACACTGAAACAGAATGACACAATAAAACATGCAGATTTACAGCTGAAACCCCAAATTAGAAACCAAATCACCATTTGAAATCAAAATGCTGGCAGCGGTGGTGGATAGGGGTGCCACTCAAACAGAGAAAGGTCTACTCTGGTTGTCTTTTCTCTGACTTTTCCATTCAGAGACATTGTCAGGGTCTGAGTCTCAGTGGGTGATGAGCTGACTGGCAGTGAAATGTCTGTCATGTAACATCCCAGAGTAGAGAGGAGAAAAAAGTTGCTCTTGCTGCTTCCCGTCTTTCTCCTGAAGATACTGAAGTCTACCCAAAAGGAGCCTTTTTGTTCACTCAGCTCAACACACAGGAGGCCATAGGAGGAGATTTTATAGTGCTGGAAGGAGGAATGCCGCATAATACTCAAACATAATGTCATTAATGTTTCTGTAATAGTCCAACTTGTTGTGTCTCATATACTTATTCATTACATATTTTTGCAGTCTTTCTTTTGTAGTCTGTCCAAGATCCTCATTTATACTATCATGTAAACAGTGTTATATGATTATTATAGTCTGTAACTTCACTGTCAAATACTGCAAACCCTTGGCTTTAACAGTCTGGTGGATTTGCTCCACTTTCCTGAGACAGTATCTCCTGAGCGGATGTTGCAAGCGGTACAGAGATTTTGCTCAGATGTTCCAGTTTCGTTTCACTAGCTGGTAATCAAGTGCTTTTCCTCCAGGTCAATACCATTCAGTCCAAGTGCACCAGTCCATTGTAACTGCTGCCTGTCTTTCACAACCACGCATGGCTTTATGTGGCATTAGAGTGCATTTTTCCAATAACTCTCCCAGCTCAGGGTACCGAGCAAACGGATTGTTTAAAGTGACAGATTGAAACCCCACATGTGTCTGATCTCACATGATATGTGAGATCAGATGATATGTGAGATCAGAGCTTAAAGAGCCTGATTTTTTTAAAAAGTTGAAATCTCACAAAAAGTTTAATAAAGTTTAACCACACCTTTATCTAAAACACATTTTCTGCCATCAGGTCACATTAACAAGGCGTTTTCATGCAGTATATACATAGGTTAAATGTAACGTAAGGAAAGAGATCCAGCTGTGCTGTGTGTGTGTATGTGTGTCTCTGCAAACCAATTAGCTTCCTTCAGTGGGGGTGGGGGCAATGGTTACAACAGAGTTCCACAGGGTACGGCCCTCAGCCCTGTGGGGTCTTGGCCAATAGCAATTAGCCTACCAACAAGAGCCCTAATTAGCCCGCTTGATTGGCTTAGTTACAGCACAGCAACAACATCAGCAGCCAAAACATAGAGACGACCAAGGTGACTCCGCCACAATGCATGTAAAGCCATCTGTAATTAGCAAACAAGCATAGTTCTCTGTAAATGGTAAACAAGTAGTGGGCTTTATTTGTGGTATCCTTATGAACCTGCTGCTATGTAAAGTATTTCTTTAAAAGGGCTGCACACACTTAATCAGGTTGTTTTCTTTTTGCTTGTCAGCATTGTTAGATCACTCAGTGTTAATACTGACTGTTCTGTGAGCTCTATGCAACACGTGCAGAAGTAGACTGAAGAGAAATATAGCAAAGAAATAAATTAGTAAGTGCAGAAGGGATAGAAGTGTGAGATGAGAGAGGTGTTTGAGAAACCCATCTCGTATGATTTAATCATAGCAGCACCTGGTGGTGGCTGCTGTCATAGAATTTGCAATCACTGCTTGCTTGCACTGGATTTATGATTTTTTTCTTTCTTGTCTGTTTCTTTCCCAGTCTCAATGTGAAACTATCCCATGATGCAACATGTGTCCCCAGCATCTGCAGTGACAATGATGGCCACCCAGAGCGCTCCTCCGCCATCGTACCAGGAGAGCCAACAGGTTAGAGCGCCAACTTAAAGACTTGTCATATGGTACAAACCTCTGTACAGTAACCCCTGGATTATTGTGTCTAATGTGAACACACAGCTTGGCTTATGGAGGTTTTCTGTGTTATCTGAGCTCTTACTTAACTGGGGATGTGCCAACAAGCATAAATCCGGATCTGATGAGAAGGATTGACGGTTAAAGATTTGAAAAATAATCATTTCGAATTTTTACCCAAACTGAAACTTTTACTGTTTTATAGTTGAATTTCTAAGATGATTTGTAGTACACATTTAAGAACAGCCTCTCATGATTCAAACATAGTGTCATTTTAAACAACTTCTGGAGTTAACCTCCTAAGACCCGAACTCCTCCACGGCATGCAATTTTAATTTCTCTTTGATATTTGGGCATATTGGAACCTGATAAATGTAAAAACAAAGAATTACCAGATTTTTTTTTTTTTACCTTATTTTTCTTTTTATGAAAAATCAGAGCCACATATGAGGATATTTGTTTAAAATTTTGATAGAACAGTAGCAATATAATGTCCTCGTAAGTGGATATCAGGCCCTTGAAGAGCAAAATTGAGTATTTTTGTCTAAATAACCCAAAATGTGATGTCCACATATGTGGACGTCAGGTCCTAGGAGGTTAAACAAAAAATAAAAAAAATGAAAGTAACGTTTAACATTTGGGGTTTTGTTGACAGTGGATTTATGCCCTTGTTTTTTATCTAGCTATCTTTTCAGTATGCATTAGGCTGTTCTTTTCAACAGGAGCTGAGGTTTTGAATTTGTTTTGATTTTTGTGAGAACACAGAAACTAACTAAATGAAAATGACATAAAATGTTTTGTTAAATTACAAATCATTTCATATTCTATGACATACAATCTAAACCATATACTCAATGATATCATGACCTGCCTTTGGTCCTGTCTACTCACCCGTTAGCCCAATCAGTTCCAACCTACTAAGGCCACACTTGCTCTCTGGCCTCCAGGTGTTAGCACAAAGCCTAAAACATATAAAGTGGAACTAGTGTGGAGCTAGCTTGTTGTGTTGTGGGCTGATTGATAGTTTGGCAAACTCACAAGCCATGCTCTTGGGCAGATGTACTGATGTTCTTTACAAGGATATGTTCTAAACAGACTTGTATAGAATTTTGGATGGGTGATCCTTTGTGAGAACTAAAGTACAGCACCATTCATAGATGTAAAACAAATGTGTAGCTATTTGTAGTGAACCAGCCTCTAAATCTACTATTCAAAATCATATCTGTTTGTAACTTTTCTTTAAGTTTATGAGAATTATTAAGGGTGAACATGAAAAAAGATGCTGTCATAAAAGATGATAAAGCACATAAAGAGAATTCCTGGCTGAACATTAGCTTTAAATAATAACTTACAGATACAGTGATATCTGTGTAAAAATACACAGCTTATACCGAGTGATCACCAGAAAGAATAATACATAATAGTACAGAAATATTAGAATAGAGAATATTTTGTTCAGCGCCACAGACATCCTGTGATGGTGGAATAGAGTAGGTTCATCTGACCATCTAACCCTGCTTGTTGTTCATAGCACCTCTGTCTGCTTTCGCCAGAGGATTAGTGCCAGGGGAGAGCTCCCGAGCTGCAGCCTGTGTGCTCGGCAAATGCAAATTAGAGCTAGTTAAGTGTGAAGAACCTAATTTATTTCCCATTTGGTGCTGGGATTAAGACTTGAAGCTTCCTTCCACCCCACCCTGCTGAAAAAAAACAGAAGGGGGATGGTTTTTTTTTTACATTCATATCCTCATAAAAAACGAATGAGAGAGAAAAGTGGAATGAAGGAAGAAGATAATCAAGGAGACGAGTGGTCATGTTTGTAAAACACGTTAGCCCTCTTTCTCACCCACAACACAAATACCTTCAAAAGAAGCAAAAACATCTTATGAGACTTGTGCATCTTATAAGACATATATAAAATCTAAACATTTACTGACAGAGGCAGTCGAAATATTTGTACTCCTTTTCTATATTCTGATTAATTCACTGTTCAGTTTCTTGTTCCAAACTGGATATTTATCATTTAACAGCAGTCTATATGATATGTAAGTGTCTTGTTCAATTACTCAACCTGTCCTAACTCACTCATTCACTCACAATTCATTTGCTTAACAGCATCATCAGGCCACTGACCCGCCGAGCCATAATGATTCATGCCAGCGACATCCTCATTTGGCGTCTCACAGAATTCAGTGCATGTTGTGGCCTTACTTGCTTCGAAAAGCAATTACAAGAATTACTTTTAAAAAATGACTTTTATATATATATGAGGGGCTGTCATCACCCTGCCAGGTGGGTGGGTTGGCAGTCAACATGGACACCCAAGTTTGTGAGTGTGATAACCTAGGATTTCTAAATTGATACCAAAGGGCCACATACTTAAAACGAACAAGTTCAAATCTCAGTGATCTAGTGACCTAGACCTCAAGGTTAGAGGTCAGAGGTCAAGTTTTCTGAAAATCGTCGTCAAGTTATCGCAATGAAACTGCGATAACTTGAGATGATGTAGCATTTTAAAAGTACTTAATTAGTGGTAATTACCAAATATGAGCATGTCAGCATGCTTTAAATTAATGATAACCATTAAATCTTAGCACTGCCGTGTTAGGAGTGTTACTGTGAGCGTATTAGCATCCTAAATCACCGTATATATGCAACATCACAGATGATACTAAAACAAAAGCAATATTTCAAAGTCATAATTGCCAATGTAAGAAAAAAAAGAACATAAATTTGTCATTAAGCCATTTTGTGATTATTTTAAATATCACCAGATGACGGGCACGACTCAACAGAACACCAAGACCCCACAGGTCCACATCCCAGCAGCCTCCGCAGCACCAAATAGCTCTGTCAGTGTGACCCTTGACCCCCAGGCCCAGCTTGAATCTGACAAGAGGGCTGTTTACAGGTTGGTTACATTTTTTATGAGACATCTCTTACTGTAAGGGCTATAAGCCAGTCTGAAAACATAAATATGTAAAGATGACCAGGGACAAGAAGCAGAGAAAGACCATGTTGTTTATCAGTGGTTTTTTGTTTTGATTATTTAGCCATGTGTTTGTGTCATGAAGTTTGGCAGTGTGCACCCTTCTGCTTTTGAATTACATTTCAATTGTTCCCCTTTGAAGAAATGTTTCATTTCATGCTGACTTTAAGAGACTCTAGTAAATTAACTTGATGTGTTACTCACCGATGAAGGACACAGGCACTAGTGTTGTTTTTAATGCATTCTCTCAAACTAGCCATGACATAAAAGCTTTTGGAATTATACTTGAAGGGGCTTTCTTCAGATGTCATTCATAAACCAAAGAGCACCTTTGTTCCTTGACTCATCATAGGCAGTTCAGTTTTCTCTGCTTTGAACTGTGTAAATGTTACAAGACTTTTAAAAAAAGCATCTCATAGTGCAGCAGTTGTCTGTATAATGAGGTGGGCTCTAAATTGTTATAATTATCACTCATTACAAACTCACTGTTTTGAATTACAAACAGCCAACAAAAATAAAGCAGACCAGAAGAGGACAAAAAAGAAATTTAAATCATTTGTTTATTTGCTGTTGAAAGTGATATTTGAAATTTTATTGGCCATTTGTTTTGTGTGAGGTTTTAGCTTGACTCCAGATCAACATTGTAAAACATAATTTATTTCTCTTTCACGCCAACAGCCATTTTCAAAGGTAAGCATCACTCTTCAGATGAAAGAGAGCTTCTTTTGGAATCACACTTGTGAATAGATGTTCATTTAAGTAGAAACACATGAACCACACTAATAGAGATAATAGAGATGTTTGTGAAAACGGATTTCATCATGTGTCACAATTACTCGTAATACTTATTTTACAGGCTTTTACTTTATGTTCTGGCCAATGTCTGTGTAAAGTGCAGCAATATTACAAAAGAAAAAGGTTATACTGTTTACAGGAAATAAAGAAAGTAGTTACCACAGTTGCTTAGGTTATGTTTTTATATTAGCTGCCCACGACTGGTAGATATATTAAGTTGACATTTATGCTGTGTAGTGAATTTCTTTTTTACATTTTCAGATTGTGTGGAAGTTCTGTATTTTGTATTTCAAATTAATCATACGATCAGCAAATAAATCTCAAGTCACACTTTCAGTACCATTTGACTAATCTTTTATTTAAAAGTCTACATCTCTCTCTCTCTCTCTCTACACACACACACACACACACACACACACACACACACACACACACACACACACACATACACATATATATATCAATATATCAATATATCAATATATATATTGCTTTTTGGGGCAAATTTTCTTGTGCTATTAAAGTGCAATTAATCTAGATTTATTCATTACACACACACACACACACACACACACACACACACACACACACATACACATATATATATCAATATATCAATATATCAATATATATATTGCTTTTTGGGGCAAATTTTCTTGTGATATTAAAGTGCAATTAATCTAGATTTATTCATTACACACACACACATACACACACACACACACACACACACACACACACACACATATATATATATATATATGTATATATATATATATATATATATATAATTGCACTTTAATAGCACAAGAAAATTTGCCCCAAAAAGCAATTTTTTTAAATGTAAAAGGTTTTACTGGGCGACACAATCAAATCGAAATACAGTCAATATATATATATATATATATATATATATATATATATATATATATATATATATATATATATATATATATATATATATATATATATATATATATAAGAAAATCACTGCTTGGGGAAAACCCAAAATGCCAGCAAAAAAAGATACAAATTACACCTCCCTCTTCTCTCAGCTCATCACTAGAATATTGATAAACCCTTATAATGAGTTTATATTATCTATTTATGAAGTAAATTATTCAAAATATACAGGCATTTTTAATCAAGCTGGCTGATCTCCTGGTGTTGCCAGAATATCAGCAACTAACTTGATTTGTTGAGTGAAGGCTGCCCAGCACTGTATGGTATTAGGGTCCCACCTACGGTGTATCTGCCACTGCTGGAGATGTGAGTCCCCCCCATGTGCAGACCTGAGGCAAGCCACTGTAAAGTCCTTGGTTGATCCACTGTCAACCAGATAGATACAAGGCTGTCTTTGATGTGAGGCACCATGTTTGGAGCAGCTCCGGGTGTATTTGTGGTGGTGGAATCAGCCCCTCTTCCATTTCCTCTGGGGAGTTTTGGATCTTGGTTTCCTCCTTTAACAGTTCTCAACCACATATACAATACGAATTTCTAATTCTAGCTGTGACATATAGAATGTTTGAAATTATTAAAATGCGATCTCAGTTATAAAACCTGTTTGTTGACTACTTGCTTTTATTATTAAGCTAAAAGCTACAGCTGACAAGAATAGACTTGCATTATATGAACTGACTGTCCTAAACTGGCACTTAAATCATATAAAGACATACACACATACAAAGTCTTAAATAATCAGGCCCCATCTTATCTTAATGACCTTGTAGTACCATATTTCCCTATTAGAGCACTTCGCTCTCGCTCTGCAGGCCTACTTGTTGTTCCTAGAGTATTTAAAAGTAGAATGGGAGGGAGAGCCTTCAGTTTTCAGGCCCCTCTTCTGTGGAACCAGCTTCCAGTTTGGATTCGGGAGACAGACACTATCTCTACTTTTAAGATTAGGCTTAAAACTTTCCTTTTTGCTAAAGCATATAGTTAGGGCTGGACCAGGTGACCCTGAATCCTCCCTTAGTTATGCTGCAATAGATGTAGGCTGCCGGGGGATTCCCATGATGCATTGAGTTTTTCCTTTCCAGTCACCTTTCTCACTCACTATGTGTTAATAGACCTCTCTGCATTGAATCATACCTGTTATTAATCTCTGTCTCTCTTCCACAGCATGTCTTTTATCCTGTCTTCCTTCTCTCACCCCAACCGGTCGCAGCAGATGGCCGCCCCTCCCTGAGCCTGGTTCTGCCGGAGGTTTCTTCCTGTTAAAAGGGAGTTTTTCCTTCCCACTGTCGCCAAAGTGCTTGCTCATAGGGGGTCATATGATTGTTGGGCTTTTCTCTGTATCTATGAAGCGCCTTGAGGCGACATTTGTTGTGATTTGGCGCTATATAAATAAAATTGAATTGAATTGAATTGAATATAAAGACAAAATATGTGCATCCCATTTGACTTGCACCCCTGCATTGACTATAATTTCCAGTCCATCAGGTTAGATTAGAATCAGGTATTCCAGAGTATAGGTAGCAGTGATTAAAACCAAACAGACAGTGATGGGAAGAACCTGTATTGTTTAGCTCTGATATTTGCATCTGCTCTTCTCTCTGCAGTTTTGATTTTGCTTGCACAAAGGAACTAATCTTTACAATCCTCATAAAGTAATCTTTTACACTTGTTTCTGGGCAAGAATATTCCAGATTTTATTTTAGTTTTCACAAACACAGTATAGCTAATAAGTTGCGAACAAAAACACTAGCAGTCTGTTGATACTTTACATGTATACTGAAATTAAACACTCTCATAAACTTTAATGGCACTTATTAATAATAAATAGCTAGATGGTAGAAGTGTAGTTAAAAAACAGAAACCTGCATGAGTGCATAAAAAGTAACTGCTTATGGTGGAAAACTGGCAGCGTCTGTCTTGTAGTTCCCCAAATGAAAGTGAAAGTTCAGAGAGTGGAACTTCTTTAGTAGTTCTCAGTAAATATTTAGTCATTTTACTCTGTTAGGAGTCTTCCTAGGGGTGGGATGGGTCAGTAGGTAGAGGGTTTGAATCCACCGAACAGTTATCCTGAGGTACCCTTAAGGAAGGTACCCTTTTATACACACTGCTCCCCGGGTGCTGGATTGGTAGTTCCCTATTGCTTCACTGAGTGAATGGGACACATGCAGATGCCTATAAGTGGATTAAAATTTAAAAAATGATCATTAAATTGAGAAAAGGTTTCCATTTGAGATATCTCCTTTCCAACTATGAACCTTCACAGAATGGCAGGGTCTGTGAAACGTAGTGTTACAGACAAACGTAGCTGTAGATGATCAGTGTCTTTATGTGATAAAAAAGCAGTGGGGTAAAGGGTAAATTGAGATGAGAGTAAATGGTACTATGGAGAATATAATGTCGAATGAGTCAGTTAATATGTATAATGGCCCGTCATTAAAATGCAGTAATTAGCTCTTGGAGGCAGCCCTAAGAATTCACCAGCATGTGCTGTTTAAAATCTCCTATTGAAATAGTTGTGTTTAAGCACTCAAAGAAGTGCTGAGCAGATTAGAATTTTTGGCTTGACTGTTGCCCTTGTGAGGAACTAATGACTAAACGCACCTTGTTATAAACACAATTAAATTTGACTTCACTTCCGTCTCCCACAGTGAGTGAAATTATGCAAAAAGACACAAATAGCACTTTGTTTTTATGCTTCTGTGCTGTGCTCATATGGGGGCTGTAGACTTTGAAAGGAGAAGAGCAGTGAGAATCAGCATCTCTGCCATTTTTCTTTAATTATTTTGCTCAGGAAGCCTGTGCAGGCTTTAATGTTTCTTTTCACTAATTGCTGGAATGCCAATTTTATGAGGAGATGTGTGCTTTTCTCTCTCCGTCTCTCTGTCTCTCTGCCTACTTTGTTATTAGCAGCAGAGTAAATGTGTGATAGGGTAATTAGCCTAATGAGTTGTGGCATTTACTATAAAGATCCTTCTGGATTCTCTGCATCTTATTAAAAAGCGGGTGAGTCTTTTGTTTTTTAGGTTGCGAATGTAGAATTTGCGGCTGAGATGGAAACACGGGCTTAATTGAAAGAGACATCATAATAGTCGTTTCTGTTTTCAACAGAAATGTCCTTGTAATTCTCAGAACCAGCCCGGGTAGAAGAGATGTGTTTACCAATGCGCTCTTTTAAGGTGACACTTTTATGCTTGACTTAACAGCTCACTTACTTTACATGAAGAGAACTTGGAGTAGAGAATCAATGATAAACAACAGGGTGAATGTGCTTTTCAAAAGTGCTCACAGGCTGTATCATACATCTGCTGTATACATTAAATGGAAGCATATGCTACATTTAGTTGCTCTACACGTTATTTCATAAATCTCTAAAATCAAATAAACACATTTTTGTCTTACGAGAAGTAGTCATTGTCATTTTATACGTTTCAAAAAATCTGAAAAAAATAGAAATAAAATTAGATTCCTTCTTGTCTTTGACAGCCGCACAAATGCAGAACTGTATGTGGTGCACATTACCACTGACATGCCTCCATAGTGGATCTTTGCTGAAAGCCCTTCTCATGCTGGTCCTGGCCCCTGTATTTTGAATTGATGGGGTTTCTTTGTGTTTGTGGAAAGGTTAGCGGTTAGCCATGCTGCTAGTTCCTTAATTCACAAAGCTAAAGCGAGTTATTCAGCCTCTATATGCAGTTGTTGTTGACAACATTACAACATAACAATATACACAGGAGGAGACTACTTTTAATTTGATACATCCTAGGATTGACACATTTTGTTATAGCCTCTATGTTTGTGTGAGTCTCTAATGCACCATAAAGTCTATTTATCCTCACTGCCACAATGCATCAATGCGTTCTCCACCACTGTGCTGCTATTCCAGCAACCCAAAGTCTCTCACCATTTAATGGGCTTAAAACAGGCCGTGCTTTTTTCCATTTACCGGGTCAGCATGTGTTGGTGTTCAGCTGCTTCTGAATGCAAGAAACTGTGTCAAAACTCAAGTGGCTTTATTGGCTGTTTCTTTAAGATATTCATTTTTATGAGTAGCCTTCCGCTTGACTTTAGTTGAGAATGAAAGTCCAAATTTTTCCCTTTTTTAATTTCTTACTTGGACAACTTAGCGGTCCGTGTTATCTTTTGTTAGCACGAGTGGCCTACAGCAAACACAGAATAGGACATAATTTACACTTCACAGCTGCTAACCCACACTCTGTGCAAAGACAACATTCATTCAGTCAGCCTCAATTTTTATCTTTATTTCTTTATTGAAAATAACAGTAGCTTTTTACAGAATGTAGGCGAAGTCACGTATTTTGTCAGCTTTTTTAAAAAGCGTATATATATATATATATATATATATATATATATTATTGGCAGATGTTCTTTACTTGCGCTTTTGGCAATACACACACACACGCACATATATATACATATACATATATACATACATATATCTACGTATATACATATATACATGTATACATACATACATATATACATGTATACATACATACATATATACATATACATGTATACATATATATATATATATATATATATATATATATATATATATATATATATATATATATATATATATATATATATATATATATACATATATATATATATATATATACATATATACATATACATATATATATATATATACATATACATATATATATATATATATATATATGTATATGTATATATGTATATATGTATGTATGTATACATGTATATATGTATATATGTATGTATGTATACATGTATATATGTATGTATATATGTGTATATATGTACATGTATATATGTATATATATGTATGTATGTATATATGTATATGTATATATATGTGCGTGTGTGTGTGTGTGTGTGTGTATTGCCAAAAGCGCAAGTAAAGAACATCTGCCAATGCAGGATAATCAGAAAGGAGGTTCATACACACAGGGATACAAAGTGAAATGGAAGATAAACTGTTTAAATACAAATGACATATTGGTTGAAGGGTTTCAAGACCAGACATGAGAATAAAAGGCAATATTGAGAAGTAGAGAAAAGGAGACTGGATTTTTTCAGATAATGCTGCAGGTTCTTTGTGTGTATGTGTGTGAATGTGTGACACACTCCTTTCTCTAACACAGGGTGTGCTTCAGACATGTAGCCTGGGGAAATGGGGCCTTGTTGGGAGCACACACAGCAGGGCTCACCACAAACTGGCTTCTAATATACAGGGGTACAGCCGGCCTGATTAGACTGGCAAACAGTGGGGAGCAGAGAGAGAGAGGAGGACCTCTGTCTCTTCCTCTCTCTCTCCAACTCACACGCATCCTCACGCAAAAACACACAGCGGTACCTTCATACCCCACCCCGTCGTCTTTCTGTACCCCCTTGGTGGCCTAACAGATTATTGCAAATGCAGGCAAACATGACTGGTTCCTTAGATGACTACGCTGCTTTGATTTATGCTTGTTTTCATGCGCTGCTCTTCATCTGCAGGTTTAATGTTTTTGATAAGCTGTAGACAACTTGGTAGATTTAAGTGCTAAAACTCAAATGTAAAGAATATTTTCAACTGGGATTGACATTTCTTTTATTTTCCTTGAAAGACAGTGAACCTCTCACCACATTTCCATTCAGTAGCTCTCCTGGAGCTTCCAGTTATATAACACAGTCTTCCTCGGCAGATGGATTTGTACTTAAACATGTGATGGAATAGTGGATGTTCAAAAGTCCTCTTCTGAGTACCTCACTTTCCCTGTTTCTGTTTACCAGTTTCAAATCTGAATAGAGTGTACATGTCCGGACATTTGTGATCTTTTTGTTTAAAATGACTTTTTGAACATACTAAAAATGCATCCTTTGGCCAGATGAGGTAAAAGTATATATCTTTGGCAGTAGCGACACTGCTTATGTTTGGAGAAAGAAAGAGGTCTACAAGCCAAAGAACACTTTCTCCACAGTTAAACATGGTGGTGGAAGGATTATGCTGTGGGGATGCTTCACTGCATCTAGAACTGGGAATTTTGACCATTCTTCCAGATGTTTGTAATGTCAGATGCTGATGTTGGACCAGAAGGCCTGGTTTGCAGTCTCTGCTATAAATCATCCCAAAGGTGTTCTATCGGGTTCAGGTCAGAATTCTGTGCAAGTTCTCTCACACCAAGTTCACTCATCCATGTCTTCATGGACCTTGCTTTGTGCACTAGCCTGCACTCATGATGGAACAGAAAGGGACAACACCAAACTGTTCTAACAAAGTTGGAAGCATGAAATTATCCAGAATATGCTGAAGCAGTAAGAGTTCCTTTCATTGGAACTAAGAGGCCGAACCCAACATCTGAAAACAACCCCACACCATAATCCCCCCTCCACCAAACTTTACACTTTACACAGTACTTGTCACAATGCAGACAAGTACCGTTCTCCTGGCAACTGCCACACATCTCCACTTCTATTGAGTCCGATGGTGGCCATTGGTGATTACAGCATTGCATCTGCCGAATTATATCGTGCTTGCATATGTAAGGCTTGAGCTGCTCAGTCATGGAAACCCATTCAATGAAGTTTTCTACACACTGTTGTTGAGCTAATTTCTAGGGACCATGGAATTTGGATGTCTGTAGTGATTGACTCAGCAGAAGGTTGGTGACCTCGGAGTACTACCACTCTATTATTTTAGGAGGGCTATCACTTTGTGGCTGAGTTGCTGTCATTCCCATTGAAAGTTGTCCGTGGAATATTTAGTAGCAAGGAAATATCACAAAGTGGCTATCATGGTACCATGCTCTTGAAAATTACCCATTCTTTTACAAATGCTTGAAGAAGCACTCTACATACTTAGGTGCTTGATTTTATATTTCTGTAGGCATGGAAGTGATTAAAACACCTGACTTCAATGATTTGGATAGGTGAGTGAATACTTTTAACAATATAGTGAATAATAATAATTCTGCTTTATTTATATATGACCAAATATAGCACTAGCAAGCAATAAGTAAAGGATTCTGTTATGAATACTAGATTGATGTTGTGATAACACAGTTACAATATCACATACCATACCTGTGGTAGACAGCTGAAGCAATGAAAAAAAGTTAAAAGTAGAGCTCAAATGGTTGAAGTAAAAGTAACTAAATGTAATGAAGGGATTTTCCAAATAGTTAGCTAAGGTTAAATATTTAATTAGAAAAATGTTGCAATACTTGTCATTAAAATGTTGAAATCATAAGCTTAATTCATAGAATAACTGCTGAAAACAGTGCAAAAGTGTAATGAAAAACTATTTAATACAGTTAGATAAATGCCTGCCAGGTGGGCGTGTCCACTATATTGTCCTAGTAGATCTGACATCACGTGAAAACTGTGGTTTAAAACAATATATATCAACAAGGTCATTTTTTCTGTTAAAAACTAGGACTAGTATTACACATTTTATAATTGGTTAAAATGATCATAATTTAAACACAGGTTGTGATGATTAAGGGGTTCAGGGCTATGGATATGTGTGAAAATACAACAACAACAACAGAAAACCCCAAAGAAATAATAATAAATGTAAAAAAAAAGTACCACATACTGTATGTGTTTTTCAATTTAAGACAAGACATTTTTTGTGCTGTTTGAAAGTGCTCTACCTTTTGTAGCGTTCTGTTATCTGATCAAAAATGTACTGGCACCTTATTCCCTTGCTTAGATCCACAGGTCATAAAGCAGATTCCACTAAAGCTGCCACGTCCCTCACCTTCATGTTTAAGTCATCATGCTCTCCGCTCGCCTCTGATTCTCCATTTTGGGCTTTTCGTTGGTGATCCAGCATGGTGCAGTGCAGGAAAAAAGTGTGTGTGTGTGTGTGTGTGTGTATGTGTGTTGGGGTGAGGTGGGGGGGTTGGTGATGACTCCACTCACTGGCCGTCCTGTAAATCGCTCTTTTATGGCCCTCATAATGATCCCCCAGCCAGCAATCTCGATTCCGTCGCACTGCAGATAGGAACCGCTGCTTCTGGCAGTCAACATGAGGGTGCTCAAGATGGCTGGAGGAGGTAGTGGGAGACTGGAAAGCACACACTGTGTGACTACACACGGGCACACACATACATATGTTCACATTCATATAAATGCATGCCTTTTCACACCCCATCTACCTTAATCCCAACTTCCTGTGTAAAGGTCATAGAAAGTGCCGAAGGGTGGTGTTTTGACCTCACTCAAAGTTGGTGAGCTCCAACAGCGTGCAATTGGGTAACATCATCAGAGACAGACTTCCTCATGCAGACCAATAGTGCCTTGATAGTTTTAGGCTTTTACATGATTTTGGAATATACCAGCATTGAACTGCTGACAGCAACGATTAGCTTAGAATTTCCCAAAGTAATCTAAAAACCCATAATTACTTTGTCATATCCACTGAACTTGATTTTACACAAGAGAACGCACAGATGTAGTTTGCTTTAACAAAAGACTTTATATGATCTGTTTTGCCAAAAACACTGCAAAATGGTAGACTGAAATTTCTAACATTTGATTTCTACAAAAGTGTTTATTTAAACAATATGAAATGTGGTTTAAAGCCAAGAAGCCAGGCAAAGAAAATATACGAAAAATTAAATGCAAATGAAATATAATGAATGCAAATGGATGGGTTTTACAAAGCTGTTGTTGTCTAGATATAGATCTCACCATATACATAAACAAGTTGTTTCTAGATTTCATTATCACTGTAGCTCAACAAAGTCTGTTGTATAACAGTTTAATGAACTTTACTGTTTGCGAATCCTAATTAGAGTCAGTGTCATTAAACATGACATGCAAACAGCAGGAAGAACAGATAAATGAAACGTCTCAATCTATAGCTTGCATCATCAGCTATAAAAGCTGTACAGTTAAAGATTTCTCTCTGTTTTCTTTTTTAACATGCAAGTGAGCTTTTTATTGGTCATTCACTACAAATGTCACTGAAAATTACAGTACATGGCATGAATAGTAAAACAAAACATGTCACATTATTCAGATGAAATGTAATTACTGTACAAATTGGCAAGTTTGTTTATTGTTTGTTTCACCTGTATTTATTAAAACATACCGTTTGTGCTGCCGTAGGACTCCTTCCTGACTGAAGACATGTAAATCTATTATATTCTATTATATTACTAAAAACAAAATTAACTACTAGCTGACAGTGGCAAGGACATTTTCAAACCACTAATTTAAGAGAAGAAGCCATAAAACATTATGAAAACGCTCTCATTGCACATAAAACTGAAGCAATGAAAAGTGCATAAAGTATCGAAAATAAAAAGAATTATTCTGCAGAAAAATATTCCCCCAAATTAACAGAGGTCTCTGAAAAAGCTCTTCATGAGGCCTTGGTCTAAAACAGATATATTAAAACAAATTAATAATTTCTGTTTAACTTCCCTGTTTTATTAGTTTTATTTATCATGACATATGTTGGCCAAGGTGGTTAAGCAAGACGAAACTGATCTGTTACAATGATAAATAACTGAGTGCTTGCTCTGTTTCCACACCATTTTGTTTCCAGACCACTTTGTACACAGTACAAAGTGGTAGTACCACTTTGTGGTCTGCATTTGTACTGTTCTGCCTTGCTTGCCTGCTATCAGTTTACCAGAGAGACCAAAGGTTTATCCACAATGCTCATGCGCAAAACCACCAGAAAAAAGCTGCTGGCCTCTTAGCTTGCTCACCCCGGTCATTGCGAACAAGAGATGGAGACAGCTACTACATTCTTTTGAGTACAAAACAACGGAGCTTTCAGTAATAATAGCCAGCTGCAGTCACAAGATTACAGTAATTTTAATGATGGATGCAAACAGGTTAGGAGCTTTAAGAAATGAAAGGCTGTGATACGTTTTAATGTCAGTTAAAACAATATGTCTGTTTTTAGATCTGATAAGGCAGGCATTGCTTGCTTTCCTTTTCCTGATGGAACACCGCTTATAGTTTTGGGTACTGACACAATTATTTTTTTTAGCTCCTTACAAAAACATAATCACATTCTAGTTGTTATTAAAGTATTCACCGATAGAAAGAGATCAAAATCAAACATTTCTCTCATGTTATCGTATTAAAGTTATGTGAAGAACTAGCTTGATTCAAAGTGATTTAAATTTCTTGTCTTGGACATGCAAGAAATTCAGCTGTCATCTGGTTAACACTTTTAAGTGGCGTGCTTGCTTTGTTTTTAGCTTGCCTACTGTTATCACTTCTTTCAATTTGCCTGTTTATTTACCAGCCACTAAAGGTGTTGTGTACTCTCTAGCTCTCGCCACAATGCTCCTGAGGCTTTAAGCCCCGTAAGGCCAGATCTCCTTGACAGCACTGTGCTAATAGATGCAGTCAAGTATTTTTTTCTGTGTCTGATGTTTATAAATCACACGGCATGTCTAATAAGACAAGGAAAGTATCAGTTTGCTGACACTTGTGGGCTAATATGTCATTTGCGTTATCTTTGAGTAGATATCGGAGCTTAGTAAAAATATGAGTTTAAATAAACTCAGAAAATTGTCAAAATTGATCAGATTGTGTAATAAAAATAACACTACATCTAAGACTAAATAAACCCCTCTCTCTCCCCCACCTGGATTCTTCTCCAACCCAACTCAAGCAGATATCAGACAAAAAATGCAGCATCTCTCCAGTGTGCACGTGACCGTCCTGTTTAATATTCCTGGCACGTAGGCTGAGGGAGCAGTATTAAATTGGGATCAGGGAGATTAGAGTATAATATAGTTGACTATTAAGGGCTAGAAATGAGAGCCATGGGTTAGAGCCTGAGTAGGGTCCATACCACCACAATTCCCTACCATAATTTTAAAAGTGCTCAAAGCATTCAGTTAGAGTAGAAAAGCACTACGTAAGTTCCAGTCGATTTACCGTTTATAGTCTATAGAATGAAAGTGAAAAATAATAGCAATAAATATTAAGCAAAGAACCAGCCAAGGAATTGTAAAAGTCAAATAGACAATCAGAAAAACAAGTCATATTTATTAATAAGATAGTATGAAACCAAAAGTTGTTTCATCTTCTGTGTGTGTGTGTGTGTGTGTGTGTGTGTGTGTGTGTGTGTGTAAACATTAGTAAAACTGAAGAACTTGTAATCTACACTGCGACTACTGTGTATTTGTGCACAGCTTTGTCTGTGAATGTGCTGCAGTGCTGCGTTTAAGGTTTTTCTTTTGGCAGTGTTGTATTGCTAGTGATGTATGAATGTCTCTGCCTTGCTAATGAGCAAAACAAATCCTGTTTTTCTTTGCCTTTCTGACTTTACTACTGGAACATGCTTAGCAAGGAGTAGCATCACTCCCAGATCTGTCATCCAGTTTCCAAGGCAAATGAAATGCAACAAAAGTGCAGTCTTCGAATCAGTCTGGACATTCTCATCAAAACTCGTGGGTTAGCTTGCTATCCAGTTAACTGGAACTGTAGAATCTTTATATAAAGAAGCTTTGTGTTTGACTGCATTTGTTCTCACTCACTGAACTAAAATCCTATTAACTTGGCTGTAGCTCAGGAGGTAGAGCAGGTCATCTACTGATTGGAAGGTTTGTGGTTTGATCCTGGTCTGCACGCCAAGTATACTTGGGTAAGATATTAACCCCAAGTTGCTCTCCAATGCAGCCATCAGAGTGTGAATGTTAGCTGGGAAGCACTGAAAAGCACTTAAGAAAGTGCTTTTGTGAAGGGGTGTGAATGTGGCATGTTGTATAAAGGGCTTTGAGTGCTATGGAAGAGTAGAAAAGCGATATGTAAGAATCAGTTCATTTATTGTTTGAAAGGTTCACAGTGTTCACCAGAAACAGTCACCTTGTTTTGAGATTTACAGTTACAGTCACTTAAAATAGTTGCCTCATCCCTGACAGGACAATGATGGATGCCTAGTGGAATCCTGATCGATTGCCGGCTGATAGATGACCCGCCTGTGACATGGACGATGCAACCATGAGTAGTAACGCCCCTAAGCAGCATTTAGGAATACTAGTGGTAATGTCTTGTGTATCCACCAGGGGGACCAGCCTGGAGGTGTATTCAGTTGAAGGCTTGCTCCACACTTGCACTCCAGTTACACAATAATGTGTATATATGCGTGTGTTTCTGCCAGAAATATGTGGCATTTTGTTCTAAAAGCATCAGTGATCACTGTCGGCCTCTCTCGGTTTTTATTACCACTATTAATTTTAAAGCTCATTTTTTAAAACCTTACAATGTAACAGCAGTAAATTAATAACTAACCTCGTATTGTGTCTGGATGATCTCATTTGTTCTGCTGAGTGAAGTTTGGTCCGTTTACAGTATCCTACCATACAATTGCATTTGTCCCTAACCATCGGGAAACCTCGCGTTTACTTTTATTGAGTGGAAAAAAGTTAGCGTTCATCCTCCAGCTTCACTATGCTAATATGTGGGGCAGCCATGCTAACTATAGGTGTGTAGCTAGCCACCGTGTACCACATCATTATATACCAGCTAGCTCAACTTCAGTAACCCTACAAACGTCACTGCTGTTTAGTTTCCTGTCATCGTTTATGTCAGAAGTGATAGCAGAGCTGTACGTTTTAATTTTTTCAGAAATCCCTCAGTCAGAACATGCTATATTATGTTTAGGTGGAAAGTAGTGAGCTAACTTCTAACTCATAAATTTCATAAATTCCGTTTTCATGGATACCTGGATTTTAAACTTAATTGTTACACCTGGTAGAGCAGCCACACTGATCACTTTATTAAAGATGAAAGAATTTAGACAGTTTGTAATTCTCAGTGATGCCGCAGTGTTCGTTTGACTTTCAGAGCTGAAGAGGAGTTTGGACCCAGAAACGGCTAATGACATCAGACTTACATACCTCTATCTTGGTATGTTCCACTAATCCATCAACTCAGACTTTCATGAAGAACAGTCCCATAATGTATTTTGTTGGTGAAACCGCAATCCTGAGTTCTATATTGAAAGTAAACAACAAACGACCACTAATTGACTCCAGAGGAACTCCATGTGGAGTGCCAGTTTTGTGTGATTCTCAATGGCAGATAGAAATACATTAAACATTTCCAGTATGAGGCTCCTTGGCTAAGGACACTGAATTCTAATTCTCAAGAGTTATTACTTTTCAACCAGTGATGGTTAAAAAACAAAACATTAACAACTTCACCTTTAAGGCCGAACGGTGTGTTTGTATATTTTTTCAGATTAAAACATTTATTAAATTGATCAGAATTTGCAAATTGTATTAGAACGGAGAGAAAATATTGAATACAGTCATTTATACAATGATAGGAAAAGAAGGGAGAAAGTATAAAAGTAAACCAAAAGAAGCTAACACAGGAAGTATGATGGACTTATACAGACAGTGAATGAGTGTGATTAAGTGCTTCTGTAAGTCATAGCAGTGAACCACTTTGCATATTAGCATCTCCTAAGTCAAATGCAACAATAACTAATCCCATTACTATTGTTTTACAACTTTATCTATAACATTGCTGATGATGCTTAAAATGAAAACTTTTTATAACTTGCATATCTGTTATAAAGTTTCCCGAGTAGTTGCTTGTTGTGGTATGAATCAAGAAAATACTAAAAATAACATATTAGATGTCTCCACCCAAATTTTGCCACTTGTCCCCAGAGGGACATCAACATTTACATCATTATGTGAAAGCTGATAGGATCTGTGATTTATATGTTTGCCTGTATGGTTTACAGTTGAATGGAATTAAAAAGTATACTGCATCAATTTTCACCATCATTGTGTCTTTATGAAACAAAACTTTATGCAATCAGTATTCATTTAAAAGTTATACAGCCACATTCAGATTCTACATAAATGTGCTTAAATGTAAGAATGAAAGTTCTTCCCTCCTAAATGTGGCTTTTAGCTCCAAGCAGTATTTATTATGCATGTAGTAAATACAAGACACCATCAATCAAATCAATGCCTTTTCGTATTTTAAAACGATAAACGCATCACCATTCCTCCAAGCCTTCACATATATGTTGTACATTTAAAGCCATGGAATATGAATATAAAATATGTCGTGTGTAAGCAGCTTTCAGGATTGTATAATTAGCTACACAAAATTTTTGTTATAATCCATTTGTCTTCCCAAGTACCCCTGGAATCAAAGTGGGGCGAGTGGATGTGTTCAATAATGCAACATGTACTGTATACAGCAGCACGCTATAGATCCTTGTACAGTATCCAAATGTCGCTCTCTGTGAAAGACAGAATGGAACAATTTGGATAACTCTCTGAAGCCCTGTGCCGTTACTGGACCATATCCTGTCCACTACAAGTACTTCACAGAGCTACCACACTGTTAAAAGTAGGACAAGGGCATTAGGAGTCCTTGGAGTACAGCTTATATTACAATATATTTTAAATTCTTGTCCCTATTGACAAGTCTAATGTGTGCGTATGTGGTATCGAGTGGCAAATTGTTCACGGTACCATTGACTAATTGCCATTTGAGTTAGTTGGCCATGAGCCCAGGTCACACTGCTGCATACATCCTTTTTGGGGGACATTGTAACATGACCTGAGATGTCATGTAATTACCGTTTAACAGTGTAAACCTGTAAACTTCATCAAAGAGCACATCGCAGAAAACTGTAGTGGCCATGCTGACTGTAGCTTAGAAGAGAGGTTTGCAGACTGTAAACAGGAGCAGATATTGATTCGCCAACCTTGCAATTCATAGAAGACCTGCTCTAAGTATCCTCCGGTAAGATACTGAACCCCAAGTTGCTCTCTGATGCATTCATAGTGTGAATGTTAGAAAACACATGTGTGAATGATGTAAGTTGTATAAAGTGCTTTGAATGCTCACTATATAAGAACCAGACTATTTAGTCTTTTGTAGAACCAGTTACAGATAGAAATGGAGGCTGAAATAAATCAAGCATGACTACTATTGCAATGATAGTAGTGATGTCCTCTGTTGAAGTGGAAGCTCTAGCTGCTTGGCTACAGTCAGGACAGACTTAGCTTTGACATCACTCTTGGGTTCTGCGCTTCTAGTTGCATTAGCGTTGTTTGTGCAGATTGCTAAATGCTTGCTCTTAGGGGGTCATGTGTTGGGTTGGGGGTTTCTCTGTATTATTGTATGGTCTTATAACAATATACAATATAACTAACCACTTAGCAATCTACAGTCTAATCAATTTTACAGGATGTAAAATCAATTTTAAAAGGATTTTACAGACTATTCTTACACAGAAAATGAATCACCTACTCCAGAGATGTTATGAAATGCTGATTAAAAATCTGTGAAGAACATAAAAAAACATACATTTAAATGTAACACTGTTGTAAATAGAACAAAAGTGCACAGACCGATAAAATAAACCTTTTTTTAAATTCCAGTACATCACTGTGCATATCACTATCAGTGTCGCTGTTTCTTTCAGCAGTGATGCTGCACATTAGAACTATGACACTTTAAACTGGATCCATTTAAACATGAAAACATACTGTCCCATTGCAAAATATAGAAGACATATAAATCGCTTTAGCTTTTGCAGATCAAAGTGAAATTTTAGTGATTGAACAAGCATTCTTCTAAAACATAGGTGCTACCAACAGAAAAAAAAAATCTAAAAATCCATATTTGTTACTGATGGACATTAGAAAAAGACAAAACTCGTGGCTGAAAAACTCTCCTACGCTCCCTGCAGAGGTCTGAGGGATCTTTTAGAAATTGTAATGTTAATTTCTGGAGATTTGATTGGTCTCTTCTTACCTGTTGATGATAAACTAAAGTGACTTCCATGTCTTTAATGTTACGGTGCTCCAATGTGCTGCCACCTCACCCTGGAGTAGCTATGAGCAAAGAAGCATGGGCATATCTTACTGAAAACTATTTTCCATTGGTGTGCCAAATTAATGCCTTACCTCTACTTGTTGCACACAGTTATCATTATGAAAATATTATGATTATGAAACATGAAAAACAATATGACGTTATGAAAAAGAACAATTTTCTAGTTGGGTTACACTTGGGCCCTATTCCAGGAAGTAGGATTAGCAAACAACACAGAGTTTGTTTGCCCAGGGCTGAGGGCAACTCCAGGTTTTCTGCTATAGAAAGACATTTAACTTCAATTTATGTCAGTTACTGAGGTAGCAGACTCTACAAAAACCTACTGATTGTCAGATATTCTTTAAGTTTTTCTCGAACTCCTTCTCTCCTGCTGCACCTGAACTAGCTGATTATTCATTTCCTCATTCATAATGTTGTTGTCAAAGCGTACAGTGCAGCAAATTATTTTTTTAAAGTAATGTTTTATATGCAGCTTGTGCTGTGCTGTGACAACATTTCATGTTAAATGTTAAATGTAAATTTTTTTCTCAGATTGTGATTTAGTCATTAAATCTAAGCCACACCTGGAAAGGTATGGTGTTTGAAATCCAGGGTACTGACTTCAACATATATCCAACTGAAAGCACCTAAATCAGTCTCCGTGGGTCAACCTAGAAATACACCCAGTATACACCCTCACACTGGTACTCAGTCAAAATCAAGTCAGAGCAAGACTTCCTGACTCTGAACACAGGCTGTTATGTCTGTGACACAACCCTGTCACTTATGTTTGTATGAGGGATAACAAAAGAGTTTGAGATTATGGAGGAGCTGGCAGTAGTACACTCAATGTAAGAGATTATAACAGGGGGTGATTTATTTTATGGGGCATGGGGCTGAATTGGGACAAACTTGTAGGTGTTACAACTGATAGTTGTCCGCATTCTGACTGGAAAACGTCTTTATCAAGCTGATGTAAGATAAAGTGACTGAAATTAACACAAATTGAATTTTTCAATTGTATTATGCAGGTGCTGTTGTGTAAGTCGGTTCTAAAATTAAACCATGCTGTTGGTGTTGTAACTAAAACAGTTATCTTCATCAGAGCAAAAGCAATGAATCACAGATAATTTGTTGCAGTTTGGAGGAACGTGAGAATGAGCATGGTGACCACACAGCTGTCATGTGGCTAAGCCTGGAGTAGCTGAAGTACAAGCAAAATAGCAGAAGCACTTTGTTTAAAGTTAAAGGTCTAAAATTTTGCAAGGTCCATTCCTGTTAAAAGGGAGTTTTTCCATTCCACTATCACCATATGTTTGCTCAGAGGGAGTTATTTATTTGTTGGGGGTTTCGCTTTATTATCATAGGATCTTTATCTTACAATATAAAGTGCCTTGTGGTGATTGTTGGTATGATTTGGCGTTATATAGGTTAAATTGAGTTGAAATTTGATTGAATGATGGACTAAGTGAAGATTAGAGTTGTTTTTTTTATGTAGTTAAGACATCCTTAACAACTAGAGTGGTAGAAATGAGAGTCTCTTTAGCACTGACCTCACCTTCAAGCAATTATATTGATCTTTATAGAAAGATTCTGTTCACAGCAGAAAAGATAATATTAACAATTTTAGAAACTGACACCTACTGTGCCTCTTTATCTTTTTTCCTCAGGCATCCATTGTTTCCCCTGCTAGCATTGCTGTTTGAGAAATGTGAACAGGCCACACAGGGATCTGAATGCATCACGTCAGCCAGCTTTGATGTGGACATAGAAAACTTTGTGCACCAGCAGGAACGAGAACATAAACCCTTCTTTAGCGAAGATCCAGAATTGGACAACTTGGTAAGTCAACATATCACATGTGTTAAATCAAATTAACACACAGCATAACTGTGTATACAGTAATTTACAAAAGTGTTGCGCCATCCTTCATTTCTGCAAAATAGTGGTAAAATAGTGAATGTCGACAGCTATCTCT
This sequence comes from Neolamprologus multifasciatus, assembly GCF_963576455.1. Taxonomy (NCBI): domain Eukaryota; kingdom Metazoa; phylum Chordata; class Actinopteri; order Cichliformes; family Cichlidae; genus Neolamprologus; species Neolamprologus multifasciatus. The sequence goes on along the minus strand of NC_140448.1, from coordinate 1,774,954 downwards.
AAAAGATGGTGGAGGTACTGACATGCTTTAGGGTTGAATTTTGATAAGTGTTGTTAGGGATCCTGTCATAACTGATTTAATTATGAATGCAGAAACAATCTCATCAAATTTTGATCCACCATGCAATACTGTCTGGAAAGTGTCTGATTTGGGAACAGCTTCATTTTTAGCATGAGATGATGTGTAACTGTGAGGTTTATACAGTACTGGGGGAAAAAAAGAAGACACCGTGGAATGGCATCAGTCATGAATCGGTGTCCTCTGAATTCAGCACTCAACATTACTGAAGCATGAAGAAGAACTTTAGAACCTGGGGAACAATTCCTTAAGTACAAGAAAGTTAACCAAAGACTGCGTTGAAAAATAAAGGTTGTCATTCCAAATATTAATTTTCAAGCTCACTATACTATTTGTACAGACTCTATTTTTGCCTTATACACTGTAAATGGTGAATGACCTGTATTTGTATAGCGCTTTACGTAGTCCCTAAGGACCCCAAAGTGCTTTACACTACATTCACCCATTCACTCACACATTCACACACTGGTGATGGCAAGCTACATTGTAGCCACAGCCACCCTGGGGTGCACTGACAAAGGTGAGGCTGCCGGACACTGGCGCCATCGGGCCCTCTGACCACCACCAGTAGGCAACGGTCTTACCCAAGGACACAACGACTGAGACTACAAGACGAACTGCCAATTCTTGAGCCACGATCGTGGTGGCTTTTATATTTTATATATATTTATGTATATTACATTGCTGATCCAGATGATGATCCAGGTCCAGATCCAATAGCATGTATAAAGTAGGCTGTTGGAGTATCTGATAAACTTTTCTCAGTTGATGTTGAACTTTTTAGATACAAATAATGGTGTTATCCTGTTAAACTAACACAGTGTTTTAACATTGCAGACTAATGTTAAGGTTTTATTATTAGCCAGTTGCTAGCTGCTATTTTAATGATAACAGATGGCTAAGGTTGCTATCAGGTAATTGCTAATAGTTTAAAAAGCTAACATTAGTGTATATGCTGGTCAAACTTTAATATTGTTCAAATGGGAGCTTTAGTGACCTCTCAAAATTACTCACAAGGTGTTATTGTGAGAAACAGCTCCTAATGAGGGGAAGGTCAGTGTGCCTGCTGTGTGAAGTTGCGTGTCTGAAGATGGCACCGTTAGTACCGATGCTCTTGCTCTTGCAAATGAGTATGTAACAGTAATTAATACATAATCCAGTAATTTCTACTGTTTCTTACCTTCTGAGTACAGTTTTTTTTATTATCCTTAATAAGTACATGAGCTATTTTACCTTCTTAGCCACAGCTGCCTTTTATATTTTTATATACAACTATAACTGCAGTAGCCCTAAGAGGTCATACACTGCATGTACTGCAACTTCAGGAAACACCAGCAAATGGAAAGATGCTCACAATAAAGGTTGAATAAAGAACAATGGAAGTAAAAAGAAAAAAAACTCTTAAAAAAGTTCAGAAAACTCAACAGAGGTGATTTAAAAACCTATCACAAACATACAGCTACAGTATTATATGAACCATGCGACAGAACACACATTAACTGGAACCTTTCCTCCCTCACACACCGACGAGTCCTCCACTTCTTTTAAGAATACTTTAGTTTGTCACTTCCACAGCTATTCTGTCTTGTTGTGTTTTGTATGCTTTTGTATGAATAGTCTGTGAATATATTTTTGAATTTACCCATTTCTTTTCCTTTTAAACAGAGTGCAGACTGATGCCATAACCAAGGTTATTTTATTTAACTAAAACTAAACTAAAAACTCAAAAAAACATTTTATTTAACTCAAATAAAACTAGAACTAAATGAAATGATTTTGTGAAATATAAAAATAAAGAGAAAAAATTCTCTTTCTCTTTTTTTTGTTATTTTGGTAAAAATTGTATTACAGCTTGCCTGATGAGGCATTAATGGGTGTGTTAACTGAGACTTTGGATGTCTACAAGACTGAGTCAACAACTTGTATTGTTGTTTTGCAACAAAAATGTATTCTAAGGCCTCTACTGATTTTTCTAAATCATACAATAAAATTTAAAGACTCAAACTAATACTAAAACTAATAAAAAACTTCACTAAAATTAAGTATTTTCAAGCAACTACTGCCTGTCTTCCTACTGGCAGCCAACTTTTCTGTTCCTGAACCTCTTTTTTGTAACATAAATCTTAACAGATGTGGCTCTGTGTTGTCTGCATTGAATCCCATTTTTGCTATTCCCAAGTATTCAGTCCTTTTTAAAGCAATTTTCCGATCTTCTCTGTGCACAACAGCTAAAAATAATTATAAATTAAGAGAAGGAGGAAGCTGATAATCTTCTATGACAAAAGAGGGGGAGGAGTTGAGGCCAGACAGACACAAAGACACAGACAAGGAATTAGGAAAAAAAGTGCACTCTTCTCATTACAGTACTTGGGATGGCAGGCTGACAAGTGCTGAACAGTCAATTAACCCTGCATCTGTGTGTTTTATGAGGTAATGGGAATAGGCGTCTCTGCCAGAGGACACTAACTCTTCCATAGGGCAGTAATGCTACGCTGGGCCTGACTGGCTGCGATGAGGACAAGAGTTACTGGTCCCTTGATTAAGCAAGTGCAGTTTAATTAGCTGATTTATCTCCTCCTTGGCCAAGTACTTTTCTGACCATTCTGTTGACCTTGGGTGGCAACTTTGAAGGTGTGCCATCTTGTATCACACAGAGTGAAGAAAAGCCAGGCAGCTGATGATATATATATTGTCAGTGATTCCTGTTGTCACTTCAGCCAAACCAACAAACCAAATTTCACTCAATGACAGATCATAACTTAGTAGAAAAACAACGCAAAACAAAAAACATGTTTCTCATTTCTTGTCAGTAGCTGTCAGCAGTTTATCCTTTAATAGGCTGTTCCTTAGCAACACAACTGCAACGAATTGGAGTTGTTAAATATTAGACACTGGTCTATTGAAAACTGTGTAAATGACTTTCAAAGTCTTATACTTCTTATAGAACGTCTAAATATAATTATTTTCTTTACAAAGCATACAGTATTTCTACTTGCATAGATTAATATAACTATTTAAAAACAAAAATTTAGCTGGGTCGATATTATGAGTACCCTGAAAAACTAAGCACCAACCACCGTGCACTTTAAATTTGTAATGCTGTAAAATCGAGTTAAACCCGAGGGTTATCTTCCAAATCATACACAGTATAAAAACTTCAGCAAGGGTTTGAACTGTCACCTGACAAGGAAAACAAAAAACAAACAAAATGAGTTCACAGTTGAGAAAATAGTTGCTCACAAAGGAAGAAATGGATATACAACGTTATCACAGCATTTCCAAGTGCCAAGGATTGGAGTGAGATGTGTCATCAAGAAATTACAGACCAAACATGACAGAGTTAGCAAGTGAAAGAGTCTGAAAAGACAAATAGTGAGATGTGTATAAAGACCCCAAAACAACTGCCAAGACACTGGTGAATGACTTAGCCAGGAGATGTAATCTTAAAAGCGCAGCCACTAGAACCCTGTATAGGAATGTAATGCAAAGTTGCAGACCAAGAAAAACTTAATCTTACAGCCAGAGTGCAGTATGCACTTTGATACTGGTGCATGTCTTGGTAAAATTAGAAGAGCACGAAGAACATGGCAGCTTGTTAACTAATCTAATTAGAACAAAACCTTGACAGCCTTAACACATACACTTCACTCACACACTACTGTGATGATTATGTTTAACGTAAAAACCTTTGTAGTCCACAGACATTGAGTGGAAAGGCTCCAGATGTTTTTTAGTTTGTTTTACTGAATGTGATGCACTTCCCAAATGTTTATCGAGTCACTCAGGTGCCCCGTGGGTCTTCCGTATTAAGGATTTTTAATCTGTTACCTGGACTCAGTTTTAAAGACATTACCCAGCATTACGGATGGGTACCAGAAGTTAAATAATTACAACAAGAAACCAGAAGATTTGCATTTATTCCAAAATGTATTAATATATATATGGATCAGTGATGCAGGTCAGCCAGCAGTCTGCAGCTGTAAATACCATTACCAATGATTTTTGATTTTGACATTAGACGTTACAGATCTTTGTAACATAAATTGCAATAAAACCAAATACCAGCAATATCCAGGAGACCAACATCAAACGTATTCTTCTGTTCATGGTTGTTAACCTGGTGTTTTAAAAGTAAGGCGTTCGCTAAAAGTCATCAGTGTTTTAGAAGGTGAATGTGATCTGTTTCATATTTTGTCTTTGCTGCTCTCAGATGGTAAAGGCCATTCAGGTGTTGCGAATCCACCTACTCGAACTAGAGAAGGTCAATGAGCTTTGTAAGGACTTCTGCAACCGTTACATCACTTGTCTCAAGACCAAGATGCACAGCGACAACCTCCTCCGTAATGACCTCGGAGGGCCCTATTCTCCGTCACACACCAGTCTCAGCATGCAGCAGGTCAGTGATGGACCCACCGTGGAGCTTAGAGTTCCTTAACGGTACCTAGCGTAATAATGCAGTAATGTAGTGTTTCCCTTGATACGCCATTCATCACCAGGTAAATTTTGCTGTTGGTTATCACACACAAGCAATAGCTTTCCCCCCCTTAGAGTTGCTCACCAGTGTCTCCCTCTGTTATCCCCCAGGAACTAATTCAGACCTCCTCTCCATCCATGACCTCTGTCTCCAGCTCTGTTAACCCTTCAGGGATTGTGGTGCCTGCTGGAGGGCTGCAACAGGGGAATGTCGCCATGACCACCATCAACTCTCAAGTGGTCTCGGGTAAGCGTGTCAATTCACATGAGCACTATAAAACAAAATTTGGCCTGACACTATGGACCTTTTTTTTTCGATATGGCTCTATGACCCAATGTGTGAAGAAGAGGCGCTACAAAAATGTAAAACTCAGTGTAACTTATTCAGTAAACTACCACCTCTAAATAGGCTCTCCATAGATTTTGGGACAGTCAGTGACATACAGCTAATGATAAATAAATAAAATCGCATAGGTGGTTCTGTTGTTTTCTGCACACTTACCTGAGCCTTAGCCCAATCACTCTCAACAATTTCAAATAGTACTCCACATTTTCTCTCTCGTTCTGATCAGAGGAAATATTTGACACCAGCTATCCAAAGCACCATTTCCCGACTTTTAATAACTATTTTAATCATATTCAAATGAATACTTTTCTTATTATTTGCATTGTGTTTATCAGTTTGACTTTGATCTTTTTTCTTTGCGTCATTTTGGGGTTATCATTATAAAGCATTTTCATATTATTAGTATAAAACTCAATTGTTTGTTGAGCATAATGACAAATAAAAATAGTCATTAGCATGCTTTTGATCAATCAGTATACACGCATGTGGCCGCATGTGCTATTATATACACATATCATTAGCTACATGTTTGTGGCTGTGTTTTGTATAGCTGGTATCAGAGGGTCATGATAAGTATCCATCACAGAGAGCTTGGCTGGCAGGTTCTTGTAATGTCAAGCCTGTACAGTGAAATGTTAATCCTGCCCTCTGGAAAACCCTTTTAACCCAAAATAAATCAATGTCTCTCCCTTTGATCACGACATACTGAAGAGCTCAAACAGAATGTGATAAGAGTGTCTTGATCAAGGCTAATTAAGCCAGCAGCAAAAACACACTCCTCCTTCTCCTTGTTCTCTGTGGTTTTTTTCTGGGTTAAAGGGCAGTAATGCACTTTGAATTTATCATTTAGTCTCTTGTTTGCTGTGTGTTTGATTGCAAGGCTGACAAGCAGTTAATAAGCTCTGGTGCTAGTGTAGGATGTGGCTTCTAGTAGCTGCTGAAGACACTTGATACTCATGGCAGCAAATTATCCCCTCAGGTGGGACCCTGTACCAGCCAGTTGCCATGGTGACATCGCAAGGGCAAGTGTTAACTCAGGCGCTGCCTCCGGGAACCATTCAGATCCAGAACTCACAGGTAAAGCTGTCTGAACCACAATGCTTTCTGCCCAACGTTGTCACTCCTCCTTGTGCCCTCACCACCTATGGTCTCAATTTGTTCTTTACATCTCTCAGACCTCCCCAGTGGGTCTTTTCATTGTCTGTCTGAACATAGCCCCCTGCTGCTAAACAAAATAGAAATTGTTTATTCCCCTGATGTTTGGGGAGCCTTTGTGATACCATGCCACTGCAGATGAAAATCGCACGAGGACTTATATCAGTTAAAGACAAATTTGTGGATGATGTGATTTAGGTAGATACAAGAAATAAATCTCGGATCTCATACAAAAGACTAATTCATTTAGTCATTCATTTTTCATTGTTCAAAAACCTTTTGTTAAAAACAAAAAGTGCAGGACATTTGAGATGAGATGTGAACAGAACAGAAGTAAAATATTTCAGAATTTTTATGAACAGGAAATATTAGGATCACAAATGTTTTATCGCCAAAAGATTTAGAAACTCGTATGAATGACTGAATTTGTTGGGTTTTTTTATTGCACAGGGACAGATTTCTGGTTTTAGTATTTTAGTTCAATTTAGATTGTCAAAAAGCTTCTGGGATTGTTTAGAATAGCTGGGACATTTGCTGTATGCCTGCTCTGTGACTGTTGGTTTGTTGTAAATATGAGGATACTTATTTTAGAAAATCATTACTCTGAAGGCAACAGAACCTTCAAAAAAAGGGTGTGTTGACTCAAAAGTGAATGCCAAAAAGTGAACAGATGATCCACACAGTAATAGTGATGAATATCATATGGAATATTAACAGTGAAGCTTGCTGTTATGCACAGTAAATAACATAAGAATAATACAGACAATGTGTCAAATTAGTTAGCCAAACTGTATGTTTAGGACAAAACGCCTTGCGATTAATAGATAAAGTATTTTAGACAAGAAGGGCTCGTGCAAATGTATATTATAGGTTCCTTTATGTTTGTGTTAGGGATATCTTATTTTTTAGCCTTATTTAAAATGTATTATTTAAAAATTTGTTTTTTACTCTGATGATTTTTTAAATTGTTTTAAATTTGCCAAAGCTTTAGCCTCTTTCGACTCTGTGTGCACCTTGGAAGTCAGTTTAGTCTACAAGTCACAAAACACTTATTATCTACCTCACATTGAATCAGTAATGTGATAATTGCAGATTTCTACAAGTTGGAACGCCTTGAGAAATTGTTCAAGTGTGAAACAATTGTACAAGTTCCACAACCATACCCAAATGCAAATGCCTAAATGCACTGAGTTGCTGCCACTGAGTGTATGGCTGACTAGATATTTGCTTTAACAAGTTAACAATGATTTCTCTTTTTAGTCTCTGTCAGTACCCTCACCGTAGCATTTGAATCAACAAATCATTCTGAGAAAGGAATATCCTAACATTTGCCAGTAATATATTACTGTTCTTAAATTCAGGGCAACAATTAGAGAACACTCAAAGAGAGAAAACAGGCAAGGCCTGAAGGCAAAATAACAAAATGGTTTCAAGAAAAGTATCAAAATAAGACAGAACATAATGACAACTACAAAAATAGACACAGAAGCACATAATATACAAGAAAAAATACAGAGAGGCACAAGAAATTAACCAAAGTAGTTATAAACAAAGCAGACAGTATGACAGTATTACTACTACTACTAAAGCCACTGACTATGACGTATATAAAAGACTAGGACATTCAGTATTAGGTTCTTTAGTAGCCTTCAGTATCAGCCTTCCTACAAGCTGGCAAATTACTCATACTGTATAACATTTTGTTTTTCTCTAAGACTTTTAAAATAGTCTTTATATATGCAAAAATACTTTATCATCATAATTTTACTGTAGGAGTGATACCCAGGGACTAATTTTTGAGTGGTTTACGTAAGAGAGGACTATCACCTTTTCAAACCTTTATGACTTTTCTTTTGTTGTGTAGCACCTCACCTCAGTTTGGGAAGGAGTACAAAGGCTCCTCTAAAGCATAGAGCATCAGGCACTTCTATGTACAAGATACAGTCACAACAAAGACCTAAGACACCAACAGCTGAAGAACAGACAAAATATATTGGATGAAATTTGGATGAACATAAAAACATGAACAAAAAAATGTGGTTTCTTAATAAATTGTGTATCTGGCATTAGCAGTAATCTAACCTTGATTATGATTTCATAGCATAACTCTAGTTATGGATTGTTGTTGTGGATGTAAGAGGCTATATATTGATCTGTATGAACAGCAGTTTAATTATTACAAATTCATTGTGTTTGGAATTTAAGGTTTACTTTAACAATCTCCACCCACTCTGTTGTTGTGGAGATTTCAAACAAATTTATGACAAAGAACAGCTCCATGCTGGAACCAAGGCTCCAAGCAGAGCCAATCAACAGGCTGTACACTTGCCTTTTCTGAATGGGGGAAAAAGAAAAGAAATGGGGCAGAGAAATTTAACAGTGTTCTGTGTTGGTTTGAAGAGCGGCTCAGTTTCATGTAATTCTGTGACAGTAACAGTGACCCAGCTGGTGCCGAGTTCTACATGCGTGCTGGGAATTGAACACAGCCCCTTCGCCACTTTGCCGACAAGCCCCGAGTAATCACACTCTGAGGCTCGGTGCTGCCAATTAATTTAACCTCGCTTTCTCCTGGAACACACACACTCCCAGGACAGAAGGAGCCACGTGACACACAGCTGCAACTGTAATGAGTCTTGTTTTGTGTTGGGAGAATGAGGGGGGATCTGTGTGAATGCCTATTTATGGGCATTATGTGGGTTGTAGGTGGGTGAGGGTCAGCATCTCCGTGTCTGTGGATTCTTTCCACACTATTCTGCGTGGAACCTAATAATAGTGGGGCATAATGATTTCCCTCCAACAAAATATACAACTTACATGAAACTAGAGGACCAATGAGGGGACCTAATCAGGAGGAATTAACCCATGGGGGGTGTTAGATTTATTAATAGAAAAAAACAAGCAATGTCCCATTTATATACAAAATATACTCTGTCTTGGGGACTGAAACGGCTCCAAATAGTAGGAATGAATGATACTAGGAAAATGGTTGGTTGATTTCTTGGCACTGACTGAGCTTTTAGGCACAGTCCACAAGATTTGAATAGGGTTTGGGGCAGGCCATTCCAGAAGTTTAATGTTAGCTACTGCATGTATTTCAAAACCAGTTTTGATCTATCTTTAGGATTATTGTTCTATTAGAAAAGCCAACTGTGCCCAAGTTTTAACCATCCAACTGTTCCTTTGGGGTGAAGTTTAGAATTTGGCGGTAGTCCTAGTACTTCATTATTCCAAAGTGCAATGTAGCACTAGCAGCAAAATAGCTCCAGAGCAATGATCAATCATTTTGGCTCTGGGGATGCTTTCAGTTCATGGTATACTTGAGCATTCATGGGTTTTGTGTTATTTCTGAACATCCTAGCCAATTTCCTCTCATTTGATAGATCTAAATAATTTGTATTAATAACCTAATGACCCCAGGAGGCCTTCCAACTTGTGTAAATCTACAATTCTTTATTTATTGCTGTCAAATAAATCCCCCCAAATGACCTTGGCCTTGTTAAGTTAAAATACACTGTAGAATCCTGAGCTCCTCTTCATGAATCACTACCTTATCGTGGTGGAGGGGTTTGTGTGTCCCAGGGATCCCAGGGGCTATGTTGTCTGGGGGCTTTTGCCCCCTGGTAGGGTCTCCCATGGCAAATTGGTCCTGGATGAGGGACCAGACAAAGAGTGATTCAGAAGACCCTTATTAAAAAAACATCGAGGGAACAGTTTACCCTGCCCGGGATAGGGTTACCGGGGCCCTGCCCTGGAGCCAGGGCAGGGAGGGTGCCCGAGGGCGAGCGTTTGGTGGCCGGGCCTTAGTCCATGGGGCCCGGCTGGGCACAGCCCGTAAAGGGGACATGGGTCCAGAGGGGCTGAGCTGTCAACTTGGTGGTGAGTTGGATCAGGTGGCACGGGAGGACGCTGGACAGACCTACTGCACCTAAACGCGTAGTGAGGGTGTGCTGGGAACGTCTAGCAGAGGCCCCAGTCCTCGAGATCTTCAACGCACACCTCCAGCAGAGCTGGGGACATTGAGTCCGAATGGACCATGTTCAGCGTCTCCATTGCCGAAGCTGCTGCATTGAGCTGTGGCCGCAAGGTGGTTGGTGCCTGCCGTGGTGGTAATCCCCGAATGAAATGGTGGACACCAGAGGTGAGGGGAGCCACCAGGCTGAAGAAGGAGTCCTATCGGGCTTGGTTAACCTGTGGGACTGGAAGGGAGAGTTCATCTGCTAGTCGAACCTTGGATACAGGAGGAACAATGCGGTTTTCATCCTGGTCGCGGAACACTGGACCAGCTCTTTATCCTCTCAAGGATACTTGAGGGTGCATGGGAGTTTGCCCAACCAGTCTACATGTGTTTTGTGGACTTGGAGAAGGCATTCGACCGTGTCCCTCGGGGTGTCCTGTGGGAGGTGTTGCGGGAGTATGGGGTGTCTGGCCCATTGCTACGGGCCATTCGATCCCTATACAACCGTTGCAAGAGCTTGGTTCGCATTGCCGGCAATAGGTTGGACTTGTTGAGTGGGTGTTCGGTGGGTGATGGGCTCCGCCAGGGCTGCCCTTTGTCACCGATTCTGTTCATAATTTTTATGGACAGGATTTCTAGGCGCAGCCAAGGGGCGGAGGGCTTTCACTTTGGTGGCCTCAGAATCTCATCTCTGCTTTTCGTGGATGATGTGGTTCTGTTGGCTTCATCGGGTGAGGGCCTCCAGCTCGCACAGGAACGGTTCACAGCCGAGTGTGAAGCAGCGGGAATGAGGATCAGCACCTCCAAATCTGAGGCCATGGTTCTCAGCCGGAAAAGGGTGGAGTGCCCACTCCGGGTCGGGGATGAGTTCCTGCCCCAAGTGGGGGAGTTCAAGTATCTCGGGGTCTTTTTTGCGAGTGATGGGAGAACGGAGCCGGAGATCGACAGACGGATTGGTGCGGCGGCTGGAGTGATGCGGACGCTGCACCGGTCCGTCGTGGTGAAGAGGGAGCTGAGTGTAAAAGCGAAGCTCTCAATTTACCGGTCGATCTACGTCCCTACCGTCACCTATGGGCAAGAGCTGTGGGTAGTGACCGAAAAAACGAGATCGCAGATACAAGCGGCAGAAATGAGCTTCCTCCGAAGGGTGGCTGGCCTCTCCCTTAGAGATAGGGTGAGAAGTTGGGCCATCCGGGAAGGGCTCAGAGTAGAGCTGCTGCTCCTCCACATCGAAAGGAGCCAGCTGAGGTTGTTCGGGCATCTGACAAGGATGCCTCCTGGGCGCCTCCTGTGGTTGGTGTTCCGGGCATGCCCCACCGGGAGGAGGCCCCGGGGCAGACCCAGGACACGCTGGAGAGATTATATCTCTCGGCTGGCCTGGGAACGCCTTGGTGTTCCCCCGGATAAGCTGGAGGAGGTGGCTGGGGAGAGGGAGGTCTGGGCTTCTCTGCTTAGGCTGCTGCCCCCGCGACCCGGCCCCGGATAAAGCGGATGAAGATGGATGGATGGAACCCTGAGCACCACTTTTTAAGATTTAAGTGAATGTATGTAAATGTTTGAGCCTAAATATTAAATACTTGTTTTTTATATGCTGTGCAGTCATCCTGAAAAAAAAAAACTAACAAAAAACAAAAAAATAAATAAAACAGTTCAAAGAAATTATTAAAAAGCCCCAAATTACCACGGGGGAAAAAAAAGAAAAAACACAAAACAATATAAGTTATGCTTTAATTAGAAATAGCGAATTAGTTATCATTAATTAGAACATAATAATGAAAATTATCACTAGATGTTTTCCCTTTACTATCTAATAAGCCATGTGCAAACTTTATCTTAAGCATGACTGTGATAAAAATGATTTCTTCGCCAAATAGCAAACCTAAATGTTCTTACAACAGTTAAAAATATTTGCAGTTAGTTGTCTCAGCCAGACATGAACTCACATACTCACACACATCCATATGCAGGCTGTCAAAGACTGTCAATAGTCTGAGAGCATCTCGTCCTTCAGCACTCACACTCCAAACAGTAACATCTGAATAATGATTTCTCACTGAACACAAAGGCTGGTGTACTACAGGTCAACACCAATGAAAATCCAAGCAAACACAGGCCCACTCTGCATCAGCGTCACTCTAGCTCACCGACGCCAAACTGTGAAACTCAAAGTCCAAGCACCACACATATAACAGACTAGTCACGGGTACTGCTTCTTTATATTTTAAGTATCATTACTCAAATTCAGTTACCATGGTGACACTTGAGGAGGTGTTTCTGCCCTTGCCATAGGGAAAAAAAAGGTAATTGGTAGTCTGAGTTTGTTTCCGTGGCAACAATAACTAAGCCCTATGGTCTTTTCCCTTTTTTCTTTTCCTCCTCTTTCTTTTCTTTATGTTGTCTGTGAATAAAGGTAAATGTGGACCTGTCCTCCTTGTTGGACAGTGAAGACAAGAAGTCTAAGAATAAGAGGGGAGTCCTGCCCAAACACGCCACCAACATCATGCGCTCCTGGCTCTTCCAGCATCTCATGGTGAGACGCAGGCAGACATTTACACTGTGTTTGAGGGCAAGACTTTTCAGTGTTTAACATAATTATGGTGCGGCACATTCCATTTTAACAGCTGGAAACTGCTTGAAAACTGAAATGTCGTTTCCTACTTCTTGCAGCACCCATATCCAACAGAAGATGAGAAAAGACAGATTGCAGCACAAACAAGTCTGACTCTCTTGCAAGTAAACAACTGGTAAGATTTTGTAACCCAAAAAAGGCCTCATGTGCATGTGTAAAAGCAAAACACGGCTTCATATTCCTATTTAAAAAAAAGTGAGACAAAGTTTTCTTTAGACATAGGCATATACACTTTATTAATCCGACACAAGGGAAATTTGTTTTGTGAAGATATTTTAGAGATATTTTAGAAAATTATTAATCGAAATATATGAAAAATAGTGTACAAAAAAAGCCAAAATGCTATTATATGCACACATTTATATATATAGCTAAAAAGCAGTGGAAGTGATAATGTATACATATGCATTTTTTAAACAGTATTTATCCTGTGTGGGTATTATATAGTCTGACTGCTGTCAGGATGAAGGACCTGTGACAGTGATCTGTCCTACTGCTGAGGGACCTGTTCAGGGTCCCCACAGTCTTTTAGAAGTATTGTCCATAATAGATATCAACTTGACTAACATCCTCCTCTCACCCACTTCCTCTGTGGAGTCTAGCGCACTGGCTCTCTTCATCAGTGTTTTAATCCATGTACTGTTTCTCCCCAGCAGACAACCATATAAAAGCTTGGAGTAGCAATCACTGTGTCATAAAAGGTCCTACATACACTAAAAGACCTCAGCCTGCACATCAGATCAAACAAACTTTGGCCCTTCTTCTACAGAGCATGAATGTTAAGCTTTAAATTGAACTTGACTATGCTGGCATATCCGAGTACATCATTGATACAGTGGCACCATCTCCTGGTTGTATACACCAAGTACATGTGGAACAACCTCTCCCTCTCTCTCCCTCTCTCTCTTCTTGTTTCTTGTGTTCCTTTTTCCTGATACTGCTACCACTTGGCATCGCTATATCTATCACTACAGCTGTCATTACCAGTGTGTCTGTATCTGGAAATCCCGCAGGATCTTTGCTCAACCTTCTAAGATATAGAGGAGTCCATACTCAGCACAAATGTACAACTATACAATGCCAGCCACTTAGTTATGGCATTTCATGTATACTCTACCTAGTAGTATCTTACACCCTGCTGTTATGTCCAGAATTGTCTCAGGAGCATCTTTACACCTCCACCTGGGGTCTTTTCTGGTGTGATAGACCCCAGCCTCTATGGCTCTTGTGCTTAGAACTTGTTCCTGTGCTGCCATGATTAGTGCTATCTTTCAGTCCAGCTTTCTGAATTAGAGAAGAATTTCACAGTGTCAGCCACTTCTATCTTCCCATGATACTGTTGACTTTCAGTCTATCCTTAGAGAGAGAGAGAGAGAGAGAAAGAGAGAAAAAAATAAAGACAATTTGATATAAAAATGCATTAAAAATTTTCACTAGGGTATGGTTTAATCAAATGATAACATTTTGAAGTGTTGATGGTCATATTCAATGTTTTGTATGTACTTGTTTTTCATTTTATGTCTTCCTTAAATCTCGGTACTTTTTAGTACAACTAATTAGATATGTGAAAGACATGCAGAGTAATTAAGTTGGATTCATAGGTGTTACTTTTCCTAATATGACTTCTTTGGTCTTTTCACAGGTTCATCAATGCTCGTCGACGTATCCTTCAGCCTATGTTAGATGCCAGTAATCCTGACCCGGCTCCTAAAGCGAAGAAGATGAAGTCCCAGCATCGTCCAACACAGCGCTTTTGGCCCGACTCTATTGTGGCTGGTGTATTGCAGACGCACAGATCTCAGACAGGAAGCAACTCAGACAGTATGCCAACAGTTACATTTTCCAAGAAAAGAAAAGCAAACAGCTTTCTTTGGGCATTAAATAATCCTTTAATTTTTAATTTTTCTTTAATGTCTTCTTGATTTTTGTTTTGTAAAGCACTTTGAGTGCTCCAAGAGAGTAGAAAAGTGCCATATAAGAACTATTTACCATTTACCAGCCATAGATGCTTACTTGTAATTTAAAGATCACAAATAGCTCTTTCTAGCTTTACATGAACATTTAAAATTTTACATGTCATCTCTTAAAATATAGTTGAAATATAGTGTTTGGAAAAATATTTTTATACACAATCAATCAATTATAGTCGTAGAAACAGTAAAAACAAACAGCAGAAACACAGCAGCCGTCAACTGTGGCTGTTATGGGATACAGTCTAAATTTAATGTCTGTGATTTTGCTTGCTTGACTATGATGTGTTTGTCCTACAGTGATCACTATAGCTATGATATGTACTTGAATTTGGAGGGAATATTGATAAACGGTAAAATTGTACACATTGTACAAAAAAATAAACAAACTAAAAGCGTGTCTGCTTGAATCCAAACCACTAGGTGGCACTATTACCACTCTTTTGTTTAATTTTTTTTTTAGACTATCAGTTTCTTTAAAAACGTGTCCTAAATCAATCAATAGCTCAGCCTGCACTCATGTGTACAAACAAGTCTCTTGGGAATAGTTAGAAAAAGAAAACGAGGACTGCCTAGATTTTCTTTTACTGCTACATGGTAGGTTGTAGACCTCAGTTACTGATGCAATTTGTTATCTCCTGTCACAGTACTGCAGCTGGTACGAGTATACACAAGTAAAAGAAAGCTTACCTACTGGAGTGCAAATATAGATAAAAGGCAGGGTAAGAATTAATTTCAGTGGCAGACAAAGTCTACGTAAAGTTTTGCAAGGTAAAATTGATCAAACTGGTGTGTAGGATCCCATATGGAAAAGCAATAGAAAAAACTTATAAAAGACTTGCATAAGATTTGGCTTACTTCATATAGTGAATCTTATATAAGGCTTATATAATTTACTCATGAAAGTGACCACTTTCTCATTACTTTCAGATATTGTTTTAGTAAGTATCCAAAACATACAAGTTTCATTTATATAATTTTTCAATGGATCTTATATCTGTTTTCACTCTTGTATGCTTTTCATACAAGTTTCACACAAGACAGATACAAACTTTATAAGATATATATATATCTTTTCCATATGGGATGGTATAAGCTTGCAGCTCCTTGAAAAGACCATTTACAGGTGGCTCCCAAAATTGAGTCTCTGGCCCTGTAGCCACTCTGAATATTGGCTAAGTGAAATTTCTAAATAATACTGAAGCATGCACAGACAAATAAAAAGGTCTATCTTCCTCTGCCTACATTATTATTTTTTAAATGTATTTGTCACATTATAACCCCTCTTCTCCCTACCCTCTTTCTGGCCTCGCTTCAGACCCACTGAGTATGGACAGTCTCCAGTCACTATCCTCAGATTCAGCCACCCTGGCCATGCAGCAAGCCATGCTCGGAGCCGATGACTCAATGGACGGCACTGAGGAAGAGGATGAAGAGGAGGAGGAAGAGGAGGAAGAAGGCATAGAGGAGGACGATGAGGAAGAGGATGGAGAGGAGGAAGATGACAGGGGGAGGCAGCTGTCCAGCCAGGGAGTGGGAAGGAGAGATCTTAGCATGGAGCACAGAGAGGAACTGGAGTAGTCTGTCAGGGGCAACTGACAGACTTTATGAACGCTGATCTCAGTTGTGAACTTAATACAGCCTCATTGAAACTCAAATAGTACGCCTCTAATGCTGAGTGACTCTAGAGAGCATATACGCACGTATTAGTTCTTTACCACAGACTCTAATCAAACACAATGACCATCATGTTTATAGGAAAAATATTAGTTTAATGCTGAATTGTGTTATTGCATTTTAACACAGTATGTTCCTATGTAGTGAACTCATGAACTTTCTGGAGAGTAGCACATTTTTATAGCTCTGGTTATTTATGGAGAGGAATGACACAGGAACTAAAAGGTTTGAAATTGAGTACGTTTAAAAGCAGCATTTAAAGATGTTTGGTGCTTTTACAGGAACTGATCCTTATATTCTTTTAAACAAACAATGAGGAAAAGCATTACATGCATTAAAGAACTGAAAATCTCTTTTGACTGTATGTTTTAGCAACTACTTAATTGAATGTAATATTTTGTCATCTGAAATTAGTTACTAAAAGGGCTGCAGCCGTTTTTATCAGTTTTTTTTTCATCTGAAAGTGCCCTTTGTTTTCAATTGACAGACCACAGTTTCACTTTGCAGCTAATGTGTCATTTCACTTCCTAAAATAAGAGTGAGAAGACAAAATAAAGGAGAAAGGATGTGTGTGTAATACATTTCAAATATTTGTTGAAGTGACTGCTGGCTTCCACTCTGGGACATCATTCACACGTTTTAAATGACTCATAGGTTCTCAGGTTTAACAGCACTCTCATCTGACATGTTTCTTCCTCATCAGCAAAACACTTGACTTACTGCTGCCGCATGACTTTTACAACACTCTTGGTTTATTTTCTCTCTTCCCATGAGCAAAAACAGCTGTACTAAACCAGTGTATACTGACTGCACATATAGTATGTATATTGGATTTTTCCTATGTTTGTATTCTGGTGTTGAGGGTTTGCATATTTATTCAATTTTTTGTGTGTAGCTTCAGACTTCATGTTGTCCATGACATTTTCTGGATAAGGGTGTTGAAAAAGCAGGTGGCCATGCACATATGTACCTAACTCCAACCACCAACTCTTTGAAAACTACTTGCGTATTTCTGTGACCTTGATCAGTTCTGTCAGAGATCAAGAGCGTGCCGGTCATACAGACTCAACACTGAGAGAAATCACGCAGAGATGCCTAGTGACTTTGGAAAAAAATGTCATGTACTGAACTGACTTCTTTTTGATGGAAGACATTTTTGAGAAAAAACATAAAAAAGGGAAGAGACTCAGTAGTAACCTATCTTTCCATTTTATGTGAAGGCTTTTAAAGAAGCTGTGAATCGATTTCAGCCCCCTGTTTTGTATTAAAACAAATGGAATCACTCATCTCTAATGTGAAGATGTCTAGAAAAAGAAAAAAACTGTTATATTGAATGTTCTGAGTGTTCATTGTGAAGTATGTTTCCTGTTATTCTTCTTTTTTTTTTTAAACTTTTTAAAAAGTTTTAAATGAATCTTCCAGAGCAAGCAACAGACTAGGGGAATATTTCTGTTTCATTTGTAAACTTTGTTGTTGTCATAATCTATTGTGTTTCAATAGATCACTTTTAATAATTAAACATGTAAAGGTACTGATTTTGACTCGTGGAAGTTCTGCATTTGTTTGAGCTGAGCAAACACATGCAGGGCTCTGACTTTTCATAGAGGGAGGCAGTTTGATTCATTAATATTTTGATACAATAACATGTAAATCATTTTTACAAAAGAGAGTATAACATTTCTTCACCATCCTCACAATAATTTCCAGATTACAAATTTAGTAGTCTAATTATTGGTTAACTTCTCCCACTTGCCTGTCCTATCATGTATAGCCTTCCACCCACTCGTTATATCTCAAGCCTGTGATTTAACTCGCTGGAAAATGCCCACCCAAATGCTCGCCCATCTTCTCAGCCAGCTACCATAAACAAACCCACAATCTCCTGAATTGTGGCCTCTTTGAGTAAATCACTGTATTGCTTTTTTTTTTGACATGGCTTATATATGTAATTGCCTTCCTGCATTGTTTTCAACCTCGCCATAGAAGGTCAAACTCTAATTGCATCACTTAAATCTCTGTTATTGTTCACCTTTGTTACTCCACCTTTAGCCATATTTTATGGCACGAGAAATGTGAACTATAGCAGTCACATAGGACCTACTTAGCAGAGGTAACATGTAGTGAGATGATTAGCTACTTGACTTTTCTTTTTTTGAGGAAGCAATGGTCAAAATGCATGGGAGAGGGAATATGTGGGAGGGAAGACACAGCCATATTTACACAAGTGGTCTAATAAAAAAGTGCTTCAGACATTATAGCATTTGTTCAATAATTATTCTGCATGGAGTTCATGCGCAACACATTAGATGAGTACAATAGCCAGAGGTCTTTTCTGAACAGTGCAAATACCAATTTGAGAGCAAGTGGAATCAAATGTGTATTTAAGAATCTATCCATATAGTATGTATGGATAGATTCATTTGAATTTATCATAGAATGGATGGATATAGCTACAGTAGAAGTATATGCATAGTATAGTGTATATGCGGTGAAAGCCTGTAACAGTCCATATATGCAAATCAATCATCCAATCTGGGTGTAATGGTAAATTGACTGATTCTTATATAGCACTTTTCTACTCTCTTGTAGTGGATTAGTATCTTGCCCAAGGATATTTGGCACGCAGACTTGAGCAGCTAGCAATTGAACCGCTAACCTTCCAATGAGTAAATTACATATTCTCCTTCTCCATGGATAAATGAACCAGCTGCTAAGTGTTGGGCCTTTGCTAACCAAAAGCCCAAAAGTCCTGATCCCTAAGGTTCCCCAGAAGGGACCTGTCTCAGCACAACATGGAAGCTCCTTTCAGCCATCATAGTGGCTAAGTTGAACTGGCACATGGGTCAATACTAATACAAGACACAGAAGAGAATTGGCAGAAATGCAAGAGGAGCAAAACATCAGCAACTGGTAGAGTGAGCAGTTGGTTGAGACTGTAAGACCAGACTGACCAACCTGTGCACTGCCTAGATTGACTACAAGAAAGTCTCAACTACAACTCAATGCACATACATGGATTCGGGAACATTTAGAAGTATAGAAAATCAACAGGACTCTTAGAGTATCAGGATTTCAATGGGGATGTGGCAAACAACACTAGAGGCGGACTTCAAGCCTATAACACAAGTCACCATCAAATGACAAGGAACAAGAAGTGCTCTACCCCCACTGTTGTTCTGCATAGGCCTCCCTCTTCAGTAAGATCATTAATAAGAATGGCTTAGATACTGACTACAGAATGGTGCATTTGTTAGCCACCTCCCTTACATGGCATGGAATATCAGATGACGGACCACCTCAACTGGCTCCTTTCAATGTGGAAGGAGTAGCGGCTCTACTTATAGCCCCTACAAGATGGCTGAACTCCCCCATCCACCCTTCAGGGAAAGCTCATTTCCACCTCTTGTATCCACAATCTTGTTCTTTTCGTCACTACCTAAAGCTGGTGACCATAGGTGACCAGGGCATAGATTTACTGGTAAGTCAAGAGCTTCACTTTTACCTTCAGCCCTCTCTCCGCTTCACACTCGGCTGTGAACCACTCCAGTGAGCTGGAGGCCACCACCTGATTTGTGCTTTTTGCAGATGATGTAGTTCTGTAGAGGTGAGATTCTGAGACCACCCAAGTGGCAGCCATTCACCAAATTCTGTCACCAATTCTTCAGAATTTTTATGAACAAAGGGCAGTCCTGGCAGAGTCCAACACCCACCGGGAACAAGTGTGGCTAATTACTTCCTATGTGTACCAAGCTCTTGCAACAGTTGTATAAGGATCCAATGGCTCGGAGCAACCGCCCTGACAGACACCTGTCGGTACCAACCACCATACTCCCGAAGCATCTCTCACTGAATTCTCCAAGCGTCGAATGCCTACCCCAAGTCCACAAAACACATGTTGACTAGTTGGGCAAACTCCCATTCATGCTCAAGTACCCTCATAAGGGTAAAGAGCTGGTGCAGTGTTTTGCACCTACCCTCCTGTATCTGAGGTTCAAATAACGGGCGGGGAGACTAAGGAGTGTGATCCCCTTGTAGTTGAAGCACACGCCTCTGGCCCCCCTTCGCGAAGAGGGGAACCACCAACCATAAGATACCGCCCTTGATCTCGACGCAACATTATAGAGGCGTGTCAACCTTGACAGGCTATAGCATCCAGCATCTTTAGGAACTCAGGGCAAACCTCATACACCAAAGAGTTATTTACCTTCTTCAGTGACCTCATCGCCAGTGATGGATGTGTTGTCCCCTTTGTCCCCAGACTTTGCTTTCCCTACAGAAGACGTGTCAGTGGGATCGAGGTCTTCAAAGTATTCCTTCCACTCCCTGACAATATCCTCAGTTGAAGTAAGCAACGGTCCACCTGTACCATACATTGTGCAGGTAGAACACCGCTTTCCCCTCCTGAGTCACCTGAGGGTTTGCCAGAAACTCATCGACGCAGTCCTACAGTCTTTTTCCATAGACTCTTTAAACTCCTCCCACACCCGAGTTTTTGCTTCAGCCACTGCTCAAGCCACGTTCCGCTTGGCCTGTCGGTACCAACCAGCTTTTGGCCATGACTCAGAGTAAAAATGGTCCATTCATACTCAATGTCCCCATTCTCCCATGAAATGCAGTCTTAGCTCTGCTAAAGGTGGGAGTTGAAGATCTCACAGACCAAGGCCTCTACCAGACATTCCCAGTGCACCCTCAATATACATTTAGGTGAGCTAGGTCTGTCCAGCATCCTTCTCCACCACCTGATCCAACTCACCAGCAGATAGTGATCAGTTAACACCTCAGCCCCTTTCTTCACCGAGTATCCAGAACATACAGCCACCGGAACCATTCCTGAATGTACATGCAGCAGTCTCTAGGAGACTGGTCCCAGAATTATTCCACATCCCAGTCGCTACCCTCAGTAGCCGGGATCAGCCTGCTACGGTCTTCCCCCTTGGCTGCTGCCTGGCACACACTGTATTTGACCCCTACAGCGCCTCAGGATTACAGGAGTGTGGGCCCATGTCCCTTCTTCTTGCGCCAGCCTGGGCCCCATTGCCTAAAGGGGCCCAGGCGCTCGCCCTTGGGCACCTTTCCAAGGCCCAGCTCCAGGGCAGAGCCCTAGTAACCCTATTCAGGCAGGATGAACTATTCCCTAGACTTTTTACTCATAGGCGTCTTCTGATTTGCTTTTTGTCTGCTCCCTCACCCAGGACCAATTTGCCATGGGAAACCCCCTAACAACATAACACCTTGGATCCCTGGAACACACAAAGCCATCCAGATAAGGTAGCGATTCACAGAGGGGGTATGAGAATGTTTTATGCCTTTTGGAACAACACCAGTTAAATGTCCAATATTTTAAAGTGACACATATGGATAATTTGAAGATATTTTTTACAACTTGTGAAACGTGTGAATTAACTTCATATCAACATCACTTATTTACTTATGAGTCTCAGTTACAGTGTTATGAAAAAGTATTTGCCACCTTCTTAATTTCTTAGCTTTCTTTGATATCTGTCACACTTAAATGTTTTAGATCATCAACAGCTACATAGAATCTATCTGATAAAGTGAAACAGGCTAAGAGATCTCAAAGAGGAACACATTATTCCGTGCTCTAAAGAAACTCAAAACCAGATAAGAAACAAAGCTAGTAAATCCGATCAGGCTTGAAAGGGTTACAAAGCCGGTTTTAAAGTTTTGGGGTTCCAGCAAAATGTAATGAATACAATTATCCACAAATGAAACAAAAAACAAAAAACTTGGAATTAGGGATGGGTATCGTTTAGGTTTTATCCGATACCGGTGCCAAACTGGTACTTTTGAAACGGTGCCGGTGCTTAAACGGTGCTCAAACCGGTGCTTAAAGAATGGAGAACACAAAATTGGTCCAAAAACCTCTCATGTTCAGCTGTTTTTATTGTAAAAAGATAACAATGTTAGCCTTTTCTGCAGCTATAGGGCATATATGATATCACTCTTGGCTGGAAGCAGTGCTTAAACAATGGAAAAAACAAACTTTGTCCAAAAACCTCTCATGTTTAACTGTTTTCCACTTTTTCTTTGGTCATTTTAGCCTTTTTGGCCAGGGTGAAGGGAGTATCTGCCATCAAACAAGAAGACAGCTGCATGTAACTACGACAGTGTTTGCTAGTTCACGTTACATGCATTAATGTAATAACGTGGTTAGCCTATTCAACGTAAATTGCACACGAACAACATGAAGCTACTCACGCAGAGAAGAACGGCTGCTGCTGCCATCATCATCCGTCACCACCACACCCGCAGTAGATGCGCTCGGTGTGAGGTCTCGCAGCAAGCTATCAAATACGGCGCATTTTTCTGCTTTAAAAAAAACCACTATGCGTCGCCAGGTGTTTCATCGGATTTGAGGTGTTACCTCCTTTGACAGTATCACAGTATCAGCTTAAAGCACTTGTTGCAGGCTGCTGAGTTTGCATATTTTGCTGTGAAGTACAGCCAGACTTTTGACCGCTTCGTCTTGGGCATTTTTAATCTGTAGCTCTGCTCTAAAAGTACGTACGTACCTGGGCCCGCCTACTATCCTCGGAAACGTAAAATGATTGGCTAGAATTCAAAGTGTATGGCATCTCAGAAAAAAAAAGCACCGAAATGAAGCACCGAAATGTGCGCTGCTTTTCGGTCTGGTTACTACCGTTTATGTCAGAACCGGTGCCATCATGGCACCGGATACCGGTACCCATCCCTACTTGGAATAGTGGTGGACCTTCTGCCGAGTAGCTGGCATACCAAAATTACTGCATCAACACACTGAAAACCAGGAGCTCACCAAAGAACCCAGAACAACTTCTAAAGAATTGCAGGCCTCACTTGAATGATTGTTGAATCATGATCCAACAATCAAAAGAAACCATGTAAAAATGGCATCCATGGGAGAGCTCCAAGGAGAAAACCACTGATGACCAAAAACAACATCTTGATTATTCACAAGATTTTTGGGACAATATTCTGTGAAAATGTCAAGACATGAAGCTGAACTTCTTGGAAGATATGCATCCTGTTATATCTGGTGTAAAACTAATTTCAGATGACCTCTAATTTTCTCCTTATAAATCTTAGAAATATGGTGTCTGATTAGGATATGTCATTCAGTGTGCATACTAAATATGTAGGGCTGCTTTATCCTATTTGCACAATACCTCTAAAATTATAAATACCTTGTCTGAAAAATTAGTTCATGTATTCATTATTTGTAGGCTACTGACAACAACAACAACAACAACAACTACTACTACTACTCTTCAGTGCCTCCCCATTAAGTTCAGAATCAAATATAAAATTCTTCTCCTCAGGCCCCATCTTATCTTAAAGCCCCTACAGCACTGCATCACCCCAGTGGAGCACTCAGACTGTAGGCTTAGTTGTGGTCCCTAGGATATTTAAAAGTAGAATGGAAAGCAGAGCCTTCAGCTTTCAGCCCCCTCTTCAGTGGAACTAGGTCCCAGCTTGGATTTGGATTTGTCCTTTTTGACAGAACCTGTAGTTAGGTGATCCTGAAGCCACCCTTAGTTAGCTGCAATAGAGTTAGGCTGCTGGGGGCTTCCCATGATGCACTAAACGTTTCTCCTCTTCTGAACTCTTTTCACTCACCACATGTTAGCATTACTTTCTGGCTGTCTTCCATAGTATGTTTATTGTCTTTCTCCCTTCATCACCGTCATCACTGGTCACAGCAGATGGCTGCTTCTCCCTAAACCTGGTTCTGTCAGAGGTTTCTTCCTATTAAAAGGGAATTTTTGCTTCCCACTGTTGCCAAAGTGCTTGATCATATCACCTTGAGGTGACTGTTGTTGTGATGTATATGAATAAAATTGAATTGAACTGAAATTATTGAAGAACTTAGTTTAAATAAAGTATGAAATAAAAAAAAAAGGATTTCAGTTATAATAGAGCTTTAACACATACCAACCTTCATTGCTGAATTCTAGCAGTGGGCTTGCATGATAGAACAAACATTTAAAGCTTAGCACATGCTTAAGGAATTCAAACATATGACCAAAGCTGCTTTGTGTGTGGTTATGGGAATTTTGTGCCAGAATTGTGAACCACTTGAGCAAATCATCTATAGTAAAATAAAAGCATTGTTGCTTTCTTACATTTAGAGTACAAAACCCTATCACAGTGTTCTTGTCACTTCCATGGAGTCAAATAGAAGTTTTGCACAATGTACAGCATGTACAGCTTGCCAGGGACAGAAACAAGCCATCTGGTGTGTTATTTGCAACAGTATCTTAGCAGTAGCTCTTGGGCTGAAGTGCAGTAAAAAATAGAATCTGAATGATAGAGGCTGAAAAAGCCACTGGTGATGGTTCACTTGTTTGAAGTGGGCTACAGCCAGTGTAGAAATACACGCACACACACACACACACACACACACACACACACACACACACACACACCAGCTGTAAGACCCGCTGTTGAGAACTGGAGGTCTGCTGTAGTCAGTGCCATGGGAGAGTACATGCTCCCAGATGTCCCCTCTGTAATTACAGTTAGAGTCAGTAAATGAGAGGCTGGATCTTGGGCTGGTCCAGGCTGAGACCCTCCCTGACTATTTAAGCTGCTTTCCAGCACCGTGCAGATTTTTATGGAAATTCTCTGCAACGACATTTTCAAATAACATCAGCAGAGCAAGCAGAAAGACTTGAGGTAAGGTGGTAACAGCTTTCATCAGATGTCTTTGGATAATATACTTTGGTTAATGTTAATTCCATTTCTGATTTGTTACTCTAGAGGATTTCTTTTATTACTAAAGATTTATCAGAATTATTGCTGTATTTTGTCACATGTAGTGAAGAACAGCAGTGAACATAAGATTAAGGAAAGCAGTCATATATGAGGTAAAAAAAACAACAAAACAAAACAACCAAACAAAACAAAAAAAACGTCATCTTTTTTTCTTGCTTAGGTGTTCAAAATGTCAATTGCCCAGGCAGCGGCCAAGGCCATGCTATCTGATGCCCTGCTGCGGGATGACTCTGGGATACACCGTATCAGCCACCTGGAACTGGAGCTTCCTCTTGACAAGGTCATCAAGTTTGTGTCTGTGGGCCTTCCGCTGATGCTGGTGTGCATGGCATTTGCCCGTGAAATCTCCCTGGGTGAGCAACTGTTTTTTAAATACTATGTCAGGACATTTGTTTTGTATTCCATTTGCTTTTGCCCTTAATTATACCCTCATGAATATTATAGGTCTTTTTTTCTCCATGCTCTTATTGGATTTTGTGGTCCTTGTTTTAGCATTGTTAATAGTCCTCCTTGTACACTAATCTTGTACTTTTTGTTCCTAAATGTCTTTTTATTCATTTGCATTTAGCTGAATTCATGATAAGGATGAGTCTCATACTTAGCGAAATAGACCTAATATTTCTAATATTACTAATAGTTCTGCTGCTCTTCAAACTACCCTCCCCCTCCTTAATAGGGTTCTTAACTTTTTTAATCTCTGATAAAACAGAGTTTTATCCCACATTCCCTCTTACAATACGTATACAAGGAAATTTAATATAAAGAACTGTAAAACAAAGATATTAATTACTCAGTCAAGGAAGAGGAAAGATTTAAACATCTGTCATAAAAGGAGGACTGTAACGGCTGACTCCATTAAGACCCCCTCAAAGCCTCAACAGTACATGTTATACAACATTAACAAGACATCATGAAATTACTGAAAACAAGAAATAACAAAGGGTTTAAAACTCCATTCAGCACTTTATTGTTTTTACTGCCATTTCTTCTGCTGTCAGATGGGAAAATAGAATAAAAAAATAATTTAAGTGGAACAAGCACACAGATACTATATCCCCGGCCATTCATAACAAAAAGAGCACAGCTGACAATCATAAATATACTTGGCAGGTCCACAAGTGTATTGCTGCAGAGACTGACTGCCTTGACCTTGAACGAAACGTCTTCTCTACAGAGCCGGTGTGCAATCAGCCTGATGCGCCTGATACTAATTGAAACAGGGGATGATTGAGAGGAGTGTTCACTAACGGTGGCAAGCTGTAATTACCAGCCAAAGTTTTTCTCTAGCAGCTCCCCTCTATTTAAGTCAAATGAGAGGATGTGTTGATTAACCAGAGGAGGGGATGGGGAGTGTGTGTGTGTAGGACATGACATGGTCCTGAGATTCACAGCTCATCTGCTGCATCTTGGCTGCTTATCTGCTGGCTTGTCAGTTTCACAACAGTGCCTGAGTGTATTGTTGTCTGGAGCCTGGTTTACTTGTCCCCTTGCTCCTAGCCAAGAAGCCTTGTTTAAAGCACAAATGTGGAGGCGATCTCCCAATATTAAGTGAGGATTGAAAGGAGGTGATAGAAGCAGGGACAGAACTTTTTTCAACTCCCTCATTTTATCAAATGGCTTGCACAGGTAGGGAACTGAAGGGGAAACTATTGTTACAAGACTTCATGAGAAGGCATGCTCTGTTGTTTTTGTTTATATATTTTTTTTATTTAGGAATTATTTAGCAATATGTAACAAGCTGCATGAAACCATAATTGGCATGGTTAGTAAATAATAATAATAATTATAATAATGCCTTCACAGCATGTCTTTTATCCAGTCTTCCTTCTCTTTCCCCAACCGGTCGTGGCAGATGGCTGCTTCACCCTGAGCTTGGTCCTGCCGGAGGTTTATTCCTGTTAAAAGGGAGTTTGTCTTTCCCACTGTCGCCAAAGTGCTTGCTCATACCTGGTCGAATGATTGTTGGGTTTTTCTCTGTATGCATTATTGTAGGGTCTACCTTACAATATAAAGTATCTTGAGGTGACTGTTGTTGTGATTTGGCGCTGTATAAATAACACTGTATTGAACTGAATTGAAAAACTCCTGGGTTCTAATCCACCATGTGGCTGTGTGGAGCATGTTCTCCCCATGTCTGCTTGGGTTCTTAATTTTAGCACTTAACTAGGACTGAAATACATTACAAAAATATGCACACCCATGAGATAAGTGGGCCATGCACTATATTGTGAGGTGGAGTGGTGAGAGAAATTATATCCTGGCAGTAGAGTAGTGGCAGCATATTTGTACTTATAGAGAGCTGGCCAAATGTGGAGGGTGCAAGGATAAAACAGACCGTTTCTCTTGCAAAGCTGCAAGTAGGTGGGGCACACTTTGATGTCTTCTAACTCTAGCTCTCTGTTTAAGGGTGGAGCACCCTTGAGAAATGACAGATGGGTGTGGGTGGACGATATGTGGTAATATAAAGGTGAACTAAATATAAGGTGGGTGAGCATAAATTTGGAACACAGTCACCCAGAGTTTTTCTTTTTCCTTTAAATGCCATGTTGCCACTTGGAAACATATGATTTCTACAGAGATCTATTCCAGTGAAAGGGAAAGGGCATGCAGCACCTCAGATGTACAGCATGTGTCTAGCATTGGACTTTTAGGATGGAAAACTCTGTGTGTGTGTGTGTGTGTGTGTGTGTGTGTGTGTGTGTGTGTGTGTGTGTGTGTGTGTGTGTGTGTGTGTGTGTGTGTGTGTGTGTGTGTGAGAGAGAGATTGCTACTGTGCAGTGGCTTACAGGCATACAGACAAAACAGAATCAACTGATGTTGCATGAAGTAAATTTCCACATTTTCACATCAGGTTATAGATCAATATTTGTATATTCTGCAGGGCCTCAGATCAGCTGTTTTCCTCCCAGTAACTTCACTGTGAAGCAGGCCAGCTATGTAGACACATACTGCTGGGACTCTCTCATGCATCATGAGTTTGACAGTGATGGGAACTTCGAGGAGCGCTCCCTCTGGGTACACAAAGTGAGTTCAAAGATTCTGATCAAGCACTCTTGAATGTTATTCCTGCCTAGAGTGGATGATAAACCGCTGAAAATTTTCAGTCAAAAATGTCAGTGCACCACATTTCTGAGTTAAGGATTGATTTAGTTTAGTTTTTTCTAAAAACCCTTTACAAATCATTCATGCTTCTTCATCTGTAATACTGACTTATTAATAAAAGATGAGTAGTGAGACTGGCTGTTTTTTTGTTTCATCTATATGATTGGGTGTTTCTTCTCCATTTATTCCTAATTTCTGTTGTCATTGTCTGTCCAGATGTTCCCTTACTCTCTTCTGGCCATGGCCGTGCTGATGTACCTCCCAGCTCTAATCTGGCGCCAGCTTGTCATGCCCACACTGGGATCAGACCTGCTCTTCATAATTGATGAACTAGACAAGTCCTACAACCGCTCAGTCCGAATGGCCCAAAACATTCTGGATATGCGCCAGAACACTAAGAACCCGCTGACGTTTCAGGCTGAGTTGCAGCGGTAAGGGACTTATGATTGTTAGTTTGTAAACACAAGTGTTCATACGCTTTGAGTAGCTTCAGCGTATGAATATTGATTCACTCACATGTCTAGTTGTATAAATCTCCAAGGACTCCTGTGATAAAACTAGGTCATTGCAGCAGCAGTAAAAAGTATCTATCATTCAGAGGATACAAAAGTGATGCTATTCTGTCTCTTGATAAACTAGGAAAGCTAAGAGGAATCGCTTCCTCTCCCACAGCAACTACCTTTGTTATACCCTTAAGCAAAGCACTTAGCTACCAGCAGTCTCAGTACTGTTGGTATTGTGGTCAGGAACTGCTAGGAGCCAAAAGTAGAACATTGTGGTTGTGTTGGGTGGCAGCTGTGTGTATTTGTAGCAGTACGACTATGGTTATAATGCTGAGTTTGTTCTTGTGTCATTGCAGGGCCAAAAAGAAACGGTACTTTGAGTACCCCCTTCTGGAGAGACACATGCAGTGCAAACAAAACTCGTACTTTCTTGTTAGCATGCTTTTCTTGCGGGGCTTCCTCCTCCTGATCTTCATGACTGCTGCCTGCCTGTACCTGGCCTACTTCCATCTGTCTGCCTTCCTGCAGGATGAGTTTAGCTGCTTCGTACGCACAGGGATGCTGCGAGATCAGAACTGGATCCCTGAATTGGTTCAGTGTAAAATGATTGGCCAGTTAGTCTTTCAGGTGATAAGTGTTGCTAATGGTGCCATCTATATCCTATTGGCACCTATCGTCCTCTTCAGCCTCCTTCGACTCTTTGTTTGGGATACCACCTTCATTTCTATCTATGAGGTCCTCCCAGCGCTGGACCTCATCAACAGACGACGGCTAGGTTGCCCACTGAACGACCTCAATGTCCTCTTGCTCTTCTTACGTGCCAATATAGCTCACTTGAAGTCCTATGGGCAGGTGAGGGCTTTGTGTTCTCTGGCACCCCCACAGGTGGGAAACACCACAGCACAACAAGGTTTACATGCAATGCTGACCCAAGAGGAAATAGAGGAGCGTGAAGAGGCAGCAAAGGAGCTTGCTGAGGAAGTTGGGGAGGCCAGGGAGGAAGGGAAACTCAACTTAGTGGACATCATGACTATTCTGGGAGCAGCACAGGGAAGAGTGGTGAACTGCAATGAGAAGAGGCCTCTGGTGGAGGAGAACATGAGTCTCGGTACCGTAACACTTATCTACACACTCAAACGCCTTCTGCTAGTGGCTATTTTTGTCTACGTCATTTGGGATGTACAGAAAATCATTAAGTGACCTACATACACAGGTTCTAAAAAGGGAATAACAAATGTTTTACATATATAGTAGGGTGTCTTTCACAGTGCTCATTGCATAGAAATGAAGGTCATGTCCAACAGGACTTTAAGGAAGCAGTTTGATAAGCAGTGGCAACTAAAGAATCCAAGTCACAATAACTTTTCTGTGTGGTTTTAAACTGCACTGGTTTTTGTCTTCCTGTATGTAACCACAGCAGAGCGCCTACGTTTCTAAAAGAGTCTTTTCAAAACACTGGCTTATGCTTACATCAATAGATGCATCGATAGATAGGTAGTTATAGAGTTGTGGTACTTCCTAGTCCTAACTGCCCTCTCCGTCTCTTTACAGAGCCAAACCACCAGGGGTACCATGAGTTGAAGGAGACTGCACCATTTAGTCATTACTAGGCCTCCTATGGACTTAATCAATATGATAACATGGGGGAATAAGAAAGGGAAGGGGTGGGCTGAAAACAAAACAAAACAAAAACATTTTTTGAGTTATAATGCAAAAAGTTCTGGCTGTAAATGTCAATGGAGCAGGATTTGTCAGTTTTCTACAATATCTGCCACTGAATTTCTTTGTGTCTCTCAGTATAGGCGACTAAATTACTAAAGGACAGTGTGCAAGAGAACACTTTTTGACAACATGACATTTGTCAGAAATCAGAATTCCATAAATATACAGTCCATACAGTACGCTACTGTACACTCCTGATTTCCATCAAGACACAAAAGAACATATTCAGTGGCAGCTATGGGTGCTATTCATTTTCCGCAACTTCCATTGCATAATTTTATACAAGGTGAGGGTATTGAATATTTTATTTGATGTATTCTTGTCTTTTATCCTTTGTTTTCTGTGAATTACAGACACTTGTATTCTATATATTTCCAAATAAATAAATACTGTTTTTATTTAGTTGTGTCTTTTTTTTAATCAGAATGAAACCACACAAAGTCGCAGTTTTGTATTTTACATTTACCAAAGAGCTTCTACTCTACTACATCAAAGTCATACTGAGCTCTTTATTAAAGGCTGACTGAGAGTCACTCATTTTAAAAGTGATTTTATTTGTATTTCACACAATTCTGTTCTTTCTCAATGCACAAATAACAGAGATTTGTAAGTAACAGTAAACACATACAAATTAATTACATTGAGGTCAAAGCCAATTCATATGAAATGGAAATCGTAACGTATAAAATTACCAAAATGTAATTATATTCTAGACTTTACATTATTTATTACTGCACCAGTTCTTACAGGCATCATATGTAATACTCGTATACTTGTGTTATGTTCTTAGGTAAATTGAACATTCCAAGAAACGTGGCCCCCCTCTCCAACACCACCCAAGAAAGAGCCAAAACTGTAGCAATCTCTCTCTTTTGAAATGCTATTTAATCGATTATTTATCTCTAAAGGTCCCTAAGCTTCCCTACCAAACAAACGTCAACCAAAAAACAATTTGCTTTTCTAATGTTTCTACTTTGAAAAACAGGAGAAAACTGAGCTCAACAGAAAAAGCTTCTCACTCCTACAAGACTGCTGTAGTAGATAATAAATATATACATTGAACGGGTTACAAATGCCCTATTTCACAAAGCTATTTACAGTTATTTACAATGGAATACTCATATTTTGTGTTTTAAATATGCCGGTACATGTATTCCTTTACTCCCCAACACTGATCAAAACACACCCATGTCCCACCTGAGATAGAGGAGAGAGAGGAATCACACACACATATATGACCCAGATGTTCCTGGGTCATAACAACTTCTTTAGAATGAGATGGTGGAGTAATTGTACAGAAAAACTTTCAGTGTTTCAACAGATCAAGTAGTTTACCCAGAGTTGTCTTTGAGCATCATTATCTGTGTGCTTCTGAGCAACCAAAAGACCCACAAGAAGAGTCGTGTCACCTTGACCAACTGTTCTATAAGACAAACCAAGAATTGCTGCTGAGGTGAATTTTCCACAGATTAAAGAATGCAATTATTTTGATATAGTCAAAGTCAAAAGCAGGGAGGTTGTTGGGCGGATAATGGAGACCATGGGTTCAAAGGAATGCAATGCAGATCTGAGACTTATAATGAACAAGCTCCGTCTTTGGAAGTCCAATTATAAACAGTGTGTTTCAGGATTTGGGTCGACTGCAGAATGTAATGTTTTTCTTTCTGTTCTTTGAAGCAGAAAGTCATGGACCACAGAGCACTTTCAGTCAAGACACTTTCATATATTCTGGCTGGATAGGCTTTCTGACTTTAAATAAAATATGCCACTTGGACTGGATACCAGGTTTCTGTATGCTAATTCCACAGGTCTCGTTTAACCATTGCACTTCATAGCACTTATCTTCCTCTAAGACATCTAGAAACACTTATTCATGCCTTCATCACCTCTAGACTGGACTACTGCAATTCTCTCTATTTGTGTCTTCAACACTCATCTCTCCATCGCTTGCAGTTAGTCCAAAATGCTGCTGCACATCTTTTAACAGGTGTTAGAATGTATGAATGCCTCCACTCCAGTTTTAGCAAATTTACACTGGCTCCCTGTAAAATATTGTATTGATTTTAAGATTCTTTTACTTACTTTTAAAGTTTTAAATAATATGGCACCTGTTATTTAAACAAACTCCTCAACATGTATGACCCCAAAAGAGCACTGAGATCTTCTAGCCAGATGCTCTTAGCACAACTAAGGTCTTGATTGAAGCATAGAGGAGATCAGGCCTTTGCAGTAGCAGCACCCAGACTCTGGAATAATCTGCCAGAGGAGATTCGTACTTCGAGTCTATTAAGTCTTTTAAATCGTGTGTTAAAACACACTTTTTTACTTTGGCTTTTAATTCGAGTTCAGTATGAGCACTATCAGGCCTGTTTTATGTTTTTATTGTTAATTCACTGTCTTCTTATTTATCTCTATTAGTTTCTAATTTATCTATATTTCTATTGTTTTCTCTTGTTTTTAACCAATTGTGAAGCACTTTGGTCAACTCTGTTGTTTTTAAATGTGTTATACAAATAAATTTTGAATTGAATACCAAATACTTTTTGCTGCTATAGATTTCTTTATGTTTTATTATGCTTAAAACAGTTTTTAATATTTTCATCCTGTGTTGAGCAAACTGCAATGAAATTTCATTTACTAAATGACAGTAAAAGTAATTTAGTATATTTCTGTCTGTGTAGAAAAGCAGCTCTCTGATTCAGGCCACTCGAGGGCACCATTGAGTCATACTAAAATAATGCTGAAATAATGCTGCTAATATATTATATATATATTACAATAAAAATCTGAACATAAAGAATGAAACCTGATAACATAGAATGAATGGACTTCATGTTTGGGGGTTAGGTTTTCTGAATTCTCTGCCTCTACAAAATGGCATCAGCTGAACTATTTCAGTACTTTGTAGAGTTTGACAACTGTTCAAACTGCATATGGTACAAATAATTTGGAGTCGTCACCTTGAACATCATATTTTTATTTAGCAACATTTCTAATGCTAATGAATAATGTTCAACAAAATGTTTCTGGGAGAAGATTTTTGAGGGAATTTATCAATCACTGATGGAGATGTCAACTGAGGTAACACTTCAAGCAGAAGCTGAAGCACATGATATGGGGTCATTACACCCTTTTACATCTCAAAGAGGAAGGCCAAGGAAGGAAGGAAGGAGGCCAGGGATTGGTCAGTACCACGGTCCAGGATGACACAACAGAGATCCATGACCAGGGCTGGACTGGGACAAAAAATCGTCCCGGGCATTTTGACTAGAGACCAGCCCATCAGGTATTATAGGAAAAGCCATAAAGCCTGTCTTGTTGGGACATATGTATGATTTCTATACATTTTACACCAGATGACCACTTTGGTTGTAAGATTCGGATAATTATTTATTAAAAGCTAGACATTTTAAACAAGAATAAGAAGGAAAAGCATTTCTTTGTACTCCCTTTCCCTGGAAATGCCCTACCTGCACCCCTGGAATAACTTTGGTAGACCCGCCCCTGCACAGTTACCAGCTGTCAGCTACGTAGAAAAGAATCCTGGTGTTATTTGTCTCTCAGAAACAGTTCATAACTTGCCTTTGGCCAATTCACCACCTTTCATTGTTTTTACTGTTACAAAAACCCCCCCCAAAAAACCCATTAGCCCATAAAAACAAAAAATCACCATCGGTCCACCGGGCAAAAGTCCAGCTGTGTCCATGAATACATCAGGAAGATGGCCCAACCGACTGCGTGCTCACTGAATACCTCAGACAGTAGAAACCCAAAAAAAGAGGAGGAAGACGAGGAATCATCATGGAAGGATCGGCCCCTGCACGGTAACCTAACCTGTAATATTTCAAACTGTTACTGTTTGATTACTTACTACTATACTGTACCCTCAATTATACAATAAATTAGTACACACCATAGCCAATTAGAAGAAGTCTTCCAAACAGGAAAGGAGCCAAATAGTCAGTAGTCCTCATTGAACCCTCTCAGATTGAAGAGCCATTCATGTTCAGAAGGCGGTGTAAATCTTCACTTTGCATTTAACTCAGGTTTCCTTTCAAACCTGCTTCCCTTCTTCCAAGAGACTAATCTGTGTCTTTTTTTCTTCATTGAGTTTAAATCAAGTGTCACTTAATTTCTTTGTATAGCTGCTAATATGAAGTCCTTCTTCCCCACAAAAACAACAGTTGCTGCTGCACTGCTTTTAATACAATGTGACAGCACAATCTGCTAAATTAGATTTTATGAACTGATTATATATTGAACTATGTAGTGTTGACTGAGCTATTAGAGATTCATTTCTCAAAATCTTTAACGGTTTGGTGACATAGCCACAATTTCTACATTTTATTCTACTGAAGGTCTTTAAGACTGCAATAATATGTAATGTAATAAGCTATGCAATGATCTAAAACAGCAATAGGCTGAATAAACTTGATAAGCTATATCCAGAACAAGATGAATAATGTTATTGTTTACTTGGCTCATAATATATATTCTGCAGTTTTTATTATTTCTTCTTACCAGTCTATGCCAACAAAGAGTAACTTTGAAGCCAAGTACAGCTGTCAGCAGGAGATTTAAAAAAATAATGTCTATGAAACTGGAACTTTTCAACAACTTAATTGTCCAGAGGTATACACTTTCTGTCTAAACGTACAAGGTTATTGGATGGTGAATCACAAGCAGAAGACTGATCTGAAGCAGGTTTCTCACAAATGATCATTACCTTTGGTCAACCCTGAAGGCTGTTAATATCTTTTCTGCCCATGTGAAGGACACTTTGGTTCTCAAAAACAATTTGCTTTTCATTGAAAAAGATGCAGTGACAATATCAAGGACATAATTAATGCAAGGTTAAAAGTGGCATGCTGAATCTTCAATCCTTTTCACCTTTATTGTTCCATTGGATTAAAAAAAAGCTATTCTACTATGAACCATAGAGAGTACTACTCGAAGCACAGTGTGGTTTTTTTTTCTGTCCTTGGTTTGCCCTCGCAGGATATATTGCAGAACTGGGCTGTCAGTATGACAAAATAGTGTATGACATGCCCATATCTACTAATTTCTGCATGTTCACAGGAATGTACAGCATTTACACTACAGATACTGTGGCAATCCGTCCGTCAGTCTCCGACTTTCTTTTTATTCGGCAAGTAAAAAAACTACCATATTCATGAAAGACACACTACAGGACTATCTTACCAGCCTTAAAATACAAAATAAAAATTAAATAAAATGCAGCAACAGAAATACTTTTTGTTTTCTAAATAAAAGTTAAAATTCCATATTTATCAATTCATTTGCTGATATAAAGCCACATGTCTCAATAACAGCATTTCATGTTTTCTCCTTTTAAAACTACAACAGTTTAGTTGTTTGTAAATTCCTTACAAACCACAAACCTCTAAGCAGGCTACTGTTGAATAAATTAATATTAACATACATGATTTTATGTATAAATGAGACTTCATTTACAGAACACCAAGCCTCCCTAACTCAAGCCATTTCTTTACTCCAGACTCTTGACACTGACAAGCTGCTTATCTCAAGTGTCAAAGTCAAGTACAGCTGTCAGCAGGTAAGGATGTAGGATGACACAAAAATGGGGTGTGGGGGAGGGCTTACATTGTATTTCAGTCACTACTGTCAGCCCCTGACACTGATAGTATCCTGAAAAACGGAGATATATGTCTTCTCTACTCCAGTGTTCAGAAGCAGAGCACAACATACTGCATCTTTTTGGCAGATATAGTCAGTCATTTACATATTTCAAAATAATAAGCAGCTTGCTTGAAAAAAATAATAAACTTCAACCTTTTAACTGCAAGTGTCATAACAAGACGCTGTCAGTGTATACATGTTGCAGACTACAAAGACAAATTTAATGAAAGACAAACCTTTGTTCAGACAAAGGAGTACAGCAGAAAACAAAGTGCGTGAGAATATATACAGAAACACCATAAACACAGGGAAGCACAACAAGGAACACAAACTGATCAAGGGGTTAAATAGATACAAGAGGCAATCAAGGGATGGGAACCACCAAGGTCAGAGACACAACTTAAATAAATCTATGATAACGAGAATAAATATTCAACAGAACCTGAAAATCCAAACTCAAAATGCAGGGTTGAAAACCATCTGCATATTGCTAGTGGTAATGCTCTGGGGATTTCTTTTCTATGTTTAGTTTTATGGATTAATGAATACTTTATCTTATTCATTGTGTTTATTTTTAAGTCTTAAGTGAGACATGCAGATAAAGAACTGAAGGACTCAACAGCTTTTGGACTCTGATAACATATTCTTTGGCTTGGAAATCAACTCTACTCCTTTATTTGCATAACTGGAGTTATGAATGTCTCTAAATGGCAGTACTTACACCCAGATCACTACCAGAATCTAGTAGAATCTCAGTCCCATCTGTCCAGCAGATTTCATTGGATGTCTGTTCTTATGCTGTTGATATTTCCTGCCAAGAGACAGACCAGTTATATATAACTTATGCAATAGCAGTGCAACTTATTTAATTCCATCACTTACACAAACAGTATTGATTCTAATTATGTAACCATACACTTAAATCTTTACTGCTTTAACTTTAACTGCCAATATGTCTAAATGTAATATAAAAAGTCTGGTGATGTGATCAAAATAGATGATAAAATTAATTCGAGAAGTGGCTGTTGAAAATAAATTTTTCTAGTGCATGCACAAGTGCCAAATTTAACAGAATCAGTATGGATTAATATTGGCAATTAATAATGTAAACACTCCATGCACACAAAATAAAATGTTCCTAAGCCTCAAAAACATCCAGTAGAATAAACCACAGCAGTACTCAGATGACACCTGTTCAGCCTTCATGTGCCTATGATGTAGATGCTCACGCTGAGTGCGGTACTTTTTTACCCAGCCCTTGACAAATCACAGAATATGTTTGATGTGCTCTGTTTGAAGACAGATGATTTTCAAAGGCCTAAACTCATTTGCATGAATAGAGCACTTAGAAACAGTTTGACCTCTGAATTGTAGCTGCAAATTCAATTAGCTGTGGTGTCCAGTGGTATCAGTAGACAAGCGCAAAACCAAATTAATCAAGGAGCACAGAGTGCACAGCGGAGTTGCTGAAAGCGCAGGTTTCTGTGATTGCCCAATTATGTAAAACTAGTCAAGCAAAGTTTAATCTGTTAGTGTATTTCAATAATACAAGCTCGAGTCCTCTACTAGAGGCCTGGGATCTTGAGGGCCCTGTGCAGTGTCATTTTTGTTCCTAGGACTGCACTCCTCTGGACAAAGATGTCATTCCAGGAATCTGCTCGAGCTGCTTGGCCAATTTGGGCGTCAGTATCCTGAGTGCTTCGATTACCACAGGGACCACTGTTGCCTTCACCCTCTACATCTTCTATAGCTCCCCTCTCAGCCGTTGGTATTTCTCAAGCTGCTTGTGTTCCTTCTTCCTGATGTTGCTGTCACTTTGTATAGCTACATCTATCACTATGTCCTTACTTCTCTGCTTATTCACCACTACTATGGCTGGCTATTTTAGCCATCACCAATTTGTCTCTGTGTATCTCACATGATCTTAGCTTGGTTATTCTCAACAACCCTAGGGGGTGTATTGCATTTTGACCTTGAGACTTCCAGGCATATTTGGAAAAGATGTTCTTGATACTATGCCAGCCACTTGGTTATGGCATCATGTGTATGCCATACACACGATGCCATGTCCTGGTTACTAGAATTTTTCAGCCTGTTATATCAAGTTTTTCTCATTGTTGCACTGCCCTGAATCTTGCCCGGTGTGGCACACCCCAGCCACTACTGATTCTCTGCTTAGAGCTCGTTCCTGTGCTGCCATTATTAGTGCCTTTGTGCTGTCTTTCAGTCCAGTTTTGTCTAGCCACTGGCAGAATTACTTAATATCAGTCACTTCCTCTATCTTCTGCTGGTACAGGCCAAGTATGGGCCTGTACCACCAAAATGGGGTACACTAACAGAATGGGGTATTTGTCAGGAAGCATAGCTCCAGGGTGAACCCAGGCCAAAATAATAAACAAAACCAACTAAGTCCCGCCAGAGAAAACTAACTAAACCCTAAGATAAAAAACAAAACAAACAAATGACAATACTATCCCTCGCTTCCTAGCCCAGAAACAGGAGAAAAAAGTTCAAAAGAAAGGCCGCTCACCCCTTCAGCTTAAGCCTATGTATGCATAAGTACTGAGTTTATACACCAGTGGCAGCTCTCACAGAGCTTACACAGATACAGAGTAACCCAAAAAGTTAGAAACCAGGGCCAGGTTCGCGTCTGCTGTCAAAACTGCTCGCTCACTTCTCTCTCTCTCTCCGGGCAGCTGACAGAGCAGCTTTTTGAATGCAGTCATGTGCTCCATGGTCCAATCAGCAGCCCACTACTCTTCATTAGGGGAAGGACCTGCAGAGAATCTTAAGACACAGTAAAGAGACAGAAAAAACAGCAGCTCCCACAGACTTCTTATGGCCACAGGCCATAACAGCTTATAGACTGAATGACAACCTAATGTTTTGATGAAAAATGACCTAATGAAAAACTTAATGAAAAATTATATAAATGAAACTTGTATGTTTTGGATACTTACTAAAACAATATATGAAAGTGGCCACTTTCATGAGTAAATCACATAAGCCTTATATGATTCACTATATGAAGTAGGCCAAATCTGATGCAAGTCTTTTACAAGTTTTTTCTATTTCTTTTCCATATGGGACATTCAATTCAATTCAATTCAATTTTATTTATATAGCGCCAAATCACAACAAAAGTCGCCTCAAGGCGCTTCATAGATACAGAGAAAAACCCAACAATCATATGACCCCCTATGAGCAAGCACTTTGGCGACAGTGGGAAGGAAAAACTCCCTTTTAACAGGAAGAAACCTCCGGCAGAACCAGGCTCAGGGAGGGGCGGCCATCTGCTGCGACTGGTTGGGGTGAGAGAAGGAAGACAGGATAAAGACATGCTGTGGAAGAGAGACAGAGGTTAATAACAGATACGATTCAATACAGAGAGGTCTATTAACACATAGCGAGTGAGAAAGGTGACTGGAAAGGAAAAACTCAATGCATCATGGGAATCCCCCGGCAGCCTACATCTATTGCAGCATAACTAAGGGAGGATTCAGGGTCACCTGGTCCAGCCCTAACTATATGCTTTAGCAAAAAGGAAAGTTTTAAGCCTAATCTTAAAAGTAGAGATAGTGTCTGTCTCCCGAATCCAAACTGGAAGCTGGTTCCATGGAAGAGGGGCCTGAAAACTGAAGGCTCTCCCTTCAGGGGGGTGGCTGTAGCTCAGGTGGCAGAGCGGATCAGCCACTAACCAGAAGGTCAGTGGTTCAATCCCAGGCTGCTCCAGTCTGCATGCCAAATATCCTTGGGCAAGATACTAACCCCATGTTGCTCTCCGATGCATCCATCGGAGTGTGAATGTGTATGAATGTTAGATACTTAGCACTTAAGATTAGAAGTGCTTGTGTGAATGGGTGTGATTGGGTGAATGAATTAGCTGTATAAAGCGCTTTGAGTGCTCGGACAGAGTAGAAAAGAGCTATAAGAACCAGTCCATTTACCATCTCCCTCCCATTCTACTTTTAAATACTCTAGGAACAACAAGTAGGCCTGCAGAGCGAGAGCGAAGTGCTCTAATAGGGTGATATGGTACCACAAGGTCATTAAGATAAGATGGGGCCTGATTATTTAAGACCTTGTATGTGAGGAGCAGGATTTTGAATTCAATTCTGGATTTAACAGGAAGCCAATGAAGGGAAGCCAAAACAGGAGAAATATGCTCTCTCTTTCTAGTCCCTGTCAGTACTCTTGCTGCAGCATTTTGGATTAGCTGAAGGCTTTTCAGTGAGTTTTTTGGACATCCTGATAATAATGAATTGCAGTAGTCCAGCCTGGAAGTAATAAATGCATGAACTAGTTTTTCAGCGTCACTCTGAGACAGGATATTTCTAATTTTAGAGATGTTGCGCAAATGGAAGAACGCAGTCTTACATATTTGTTTAATATGTGCGTTGAAGGACATATCCTGGTCAAAAATGACTCTAAGGTTCCTCACAGTGTTACTGGAGGCCAAGGTAATGCCATCCAGAGTAGGAATCTGCTTAGATACCATATTTCTAAGCTTTTCAGCACCGAGTACAATGACCTCAGTTTTATCTGAGTTAAGAAGTAGAAAGTTAGTGGCCATCCAGGTCTTTATGTCTTTAAGACATTCCTGCAGTTTAACTAATTGGTGTGTGTTATCTGGCTTCATGGACAGATAGAGCTGGGTGTCATCTGCATAGCAGTGAAAATGTATGCTATGTCTTCTAATGATGCTGCCTAGGGGAAGCATGTATAATGTAAACAGAATTGGTCCTAGCACTGAACCCTGTGGAACTCCATAATTAACCTCAGTGTGTGAAGAGGACTCTCCATTTACATGTACAAATTGGAGTCTATTAGATAGATATGATACAAACCACTGCAGTGCAATACCTGTAATACCTACAGCATGTTCTAATCGCTCTAATAGGATATTATGGTCAACAGTATCGAATGCTGCACTAAGGTCAAGAAGGACAAGCACAGAGATGAGTCCACTGTCAGAGGCCATAAGAAGATCATTTGTAACCTTCACTAAAGCTGTTTCTGTGCTGTGATGAGCTCTGAAACCTGACTGAAACTCTTCAAATAAACCATTCCTCTGCAGATGATCTGTTAGCTGTTTGACAACTACTCTTTCAAGGATTTTTGATATGAAAGGAAGGTTGGAGATCGGCCTATAATTAGCTAAGACTGCTGGGTCTAGAGATGGCTTTTTGAGTAAAGGTTTAACTACAGCCACCTTGAAGGCCTGTGGAACATAGCCGATTATTAGAGATAGGTTGATCATATATAAGATCGAAGAAATAATCAATGGCAGGACTTCTTTGAACAGTTTTGTAGGAATGGGGTCTAAAAGACACGTTGATGGTTTGGAGGAAGTAATCATTGAAGTTAACTCAGAAAGATCGATTGGAGAAAAAGAGTCTAACTTAACATCAATGGTACTAAGAGTAGCTGTAGATAATATTACATCTGTGGGATGATTATTGGTAATTTTTTCTCTAATGATAAAAATTTTATTTGTGAAGAAGTTCATGAAGTCATCACTAGTTAACGTTAAAGGGATGGTTGGCTCAAAAGAGCTCTGACTTTTTGTCAGCCTGGCTACAGTGCTGAAGAGAAACCTGGGGTTGTTCTTATTTTCTTCAATCAGTGATGAGTAGTAAGCTGTTCTGGCTTTGCGGAGGGCTTTCTTATAAAGCAACAAACTATTTCTCCAGGCTAAGTGATGATCCTCTAAATTTGTGACACGCCATTTCCTCTCCAGATTACGAGTCATCTGCTTTAGGGTACGTGTTTGAGAATTATACCACGGGGTCAGGTACTTCTGATTGAGCTACAGTATCCAGAGTCGTACGTAGTAAGGAGGTGAAATTATTAACAAGATAATCGACCTCTGTTGGGGTAGTGTTCAGATAGCTGCTCTGCTCTATGTTGGTACAGGGCATTCACGATGATAACAGTGGCTGGATTATATTCTTAAACTTAGTTACAGCGCTTTCAGAAAGACATCTACTTTGATAAAGTCCACTCTCCACTGCTGCGTAATCAATTATTGTAAATGTAAATGTTATCAAGAAATGATCAGACAGGAGAGGGTTTTCAGGAAACACTGTTAAATGTTCAGTTTCTATGCCATATGTTAAAACAAGATCTAGAGTGTGATTAAAGTGGTGGGTGGGATCTTTTACATTTTGAGAGAAACCAATTGAGTCTAACAACAGATTAAATGCCATGTTGAGGCTGTCATTTTTAGCATCAACATGGATGTTAAAATCACCTACAATAATTATTTTATCTGAGCTCAGAACTAAATTAGATATAAAGTCTGAGAAATCAGACAGAAACTCTGTGTAAGGCCCAGGTGGACGATAGATGATAACAAGTAAGACTGGTTTCTGAGTTTCACAGCTGGGGTGGACAATGTTAAGCATCAGGCTTTCAAATGAATTAAAAGTCTGTCTTGGTCTTTCATTAATTAATAGACTGGTGTGAAAAATTGCTGCCACACCGCCCCCTCGACCTGTGCTTCGAGACTTCTGGTAGTTAGAATGACTCGGGGGTGTTGATTCATTTAAACTAACATAATCATCCTGCTGCAACCAGGTTTCTGTAAGGCAGAGTAAATCAATTTGTTGATCAATTATTAAGTCATGTACTAACAGAGACTTGGAGGAGAGAGACCTAATATTTAATAATCCACATTTCACTGTTTTACTCTTTGGTTCAGATGTGGATACTGTATTGTTCTTTCTTTGTAAAAGTTGTTTATTGCTGGTTTTTAGTTTGTTTTTTGTCTTTTTGGAAGCTGACACAGTCTCTATGGAGATGGGTTTTTGGGGGAGCAGCAGGAGGAGGGAAGCTGCAGAGAGGCGTGTAAGACTGCAACTCTGCTTCCTGGTCCCAACTCTGGATAGTCATATT
This sequence comes from Neolamprologus multifasciatus, assembly GCF_963576455.1. Classification (NCBI taxonomy): domain Eukaryota; kingdom Metazoa; phylum Chordata; class Actinopteri; order Cichliformes; family Cichlidae; genus Neolamprologus; species Neolamprologus multifasciatus. Next base: position 1,732,011 of record NC_140448.1, on the reverse strand, counting down.
TTGAGGGGTTTAATACATTTGTCCATATTTCTAGAAATGAGAGCTGCTCCATCCAAAGTGGGATGGATGCCATCTCTCCTAACAAGACCAGGTTTCCTCCAGAAGGTTTGGCAATTATCTATGAAACCCACATCATTTCTGGGACACCACTCAGACAGCCAGCAATTTAAGGAGAACATGCGGCTAAACATGTCACTCATGGTCTGATTGGGGAGGGGACCAGAGAAAACTACAGAGTCCGACATTGTTTTGGCAAAGTTGCACACCGATTCAATATTGATTTTAGTGACCTCCGATTGGCGTAACCGGGTGTCATTACTGCCGACGTGAATTATGATTTTACTGAATTTACGTTTACCCTTAGCCAGCAGTTTTAAATTTCCTTCAATGTCGCCTGCTCTGGCCCCTGGAAGACAATTGACTATGGTTGCCGGTGTCTCTAGCTTCACATGTCTGAGAACAGAATCACCAATTACCAGAGTTTGACCCCCAGCGGGTGTGTCACCGAGTGGGGAACAACGGTTAGACACATGAACGGGTTGGTGGTGTACCTGGGGCTTCTGTTTAGGACTATGCTTCCTCCTCACCGTTACCCAGCCGCCCTCTTTCCGCAGCTGCTTGGGATCTGCTGGAGAACAGCTAGCGGGGCCTACGCTATCTTCGGCTGCACCAGCTACAGGGGCCTGGCTAGCTAAGGGTGAGTGAAGGGTGCAAAGCCGAGTCTCCAGATCAGTAATCCTGGCCTCCAGAGCTGCAAATATGCTACATTTGTTACAGATATCATTACTGCTAAAGGAGGCCGAGGAGTAACTAAACATCTGACACAATGAGCAAGAAAGTGCAGGAGGGACAGGTGAAGAAGCCATGGTGCTAACGGGTCGGCTACGAGCTAAGCTAGCGAAACAGTACAGAGACAGTGAGTGAATACTTCGGCTATAAATTAGGTAGTGAGTACACAGAAAGTGTGCTTCAGATGAAGCACGTGAAGATTATACTATGAAAAAAAGAATGTATTTAAAAGTTGTTAATTAAACTGCTAAGCAAATAAGCTACTCAGAAACACCACTGTGTTTGAGCAGGAACAGGAAGACATGAAAACACACAGACAAAACATACATGACACAGAAGACCAGGACAAATTTACACCAGGGGACATGAAGAGACTCATAACTAAGGAGACATGAAAGGACCTAAACTATACTGCAACTCAAGGGAATTAATAATAATACCAAAACTTAACATCATCTCATAAATAATACAAAAATAAAACCCCCTCATTTACCCTTAACTTAAAATCACACCTGAATAGAACAAAATGTAAACATAAGAAAAATCCTCAGACTGCCCACAATTTTTGACTGCTAAGTTATTCATTTAAAGTATAAATAAAACAAAACTTGAAAGGCAAATCCATGGCTGGCAAGTCGATTTGGATGTTAGTTGCTTGGATGCAACATAAAGTACGACCACGTGGTTCTTGCAATCTGCTAGTTATTGTTTTGCACTGTTGGCAGAACTTGTTTTTCTCTACTTCTCAGTCTACTTTGTCCTTTACGTCAGTCTCAGCTGTCTTTGTGCTTTGCAAGGACATTAACAGAGACCTCCTCACCTCTTCCCTCTCACACTCACTAAATATGATGGAAACAGAACTCAACACTTGCTATCAAGGCCTTAAATATCTTATTAAAGGCAGTGTCTATCACCTCTTTAAAGCCTGTAATGTGCTTTCAGATTTCATGTTCAATGTTATATAACATCACTCACTGGGTCATCAGCATGTTTATCTGCAATCCTGTTGCATGCGATCGCTGCCCTTAAAATGCAAAACATTTAGGCAAGCTAAACTTTCCTGAAAATGTAAGACACCCATGATGACATGTCTCAAACTTGATCATTGGCACCATTTAGCATTTCTTCTATGCCAAATGGATTGACAGTGTGTGTGTCCTATCATCAGCCTTTACAATGAATTTTGAACAGAACATGAAAAATAAAACTAATGCATGGTTATCAATAAAATCATATTAATCCCCTAGTGTGAAACCAAAAACCATAACTCATAATCGTGTTTCTTCCCATTCAGTAATTCCTCAAACTTTAACATCATATTATGTTATATGACCCCAGAGAAGCTGAGTATTCTGGGTGGCAATATGAAATGCAATATGAAATGCCCCCCCCCCCCCCCCCCCCCAAAAAAAAAAAAGAAAAAGCTGCTAATCTTGTTGCCAATATCCCTAGCTTGGCGAAAAGTCAGTTCCGTCACTTGGCCAGTTGTCAGATATTTTAAAATTGATCCAAGTTGACTGCCCACTTAAACGTTCAGCAGACAAAGAGATTGTCCAAATTCCTCTCATTTGAAATTGTGGTCCATTTAAACTCAGTGTGGGGCCGTAGAATCATTTTTTACTTGTAAATATTGTGCTAAGTGGTATGACATGGTAGTTAAACACAATGGAAGCCAAGATGATTGCAGGCTAGAAATCTAACTGACTGTGTTTGCCTTTGTGTGCTCTTTGTAAATCCACAAAAGGCTGAACAGGGAAATGACAGAGGCTTTTATGAATCTGATGCACTGATTGTGTGGCTCGTGCATATAAATGTTCTGAACCGAAAGGCTTAGACCATCTCATAAATGAGAATGATGTAATTACATTTTTTTTCCAGCCGTATAAAGACTGAAATCACTTTTGTTGTCAAGAAGCACTGTGTGGCAGGCAGGAGTTGGACCCAAAATGCAGACACTCTGTCTCGAGGGATGAACTTAAAAGCTTTATTTGCTGGTCACAGGAAAACAAGCATACAAAGTAAACTAAACTAAACTGGGGAATAACAAACTAAACACACAGGGAGATCCACACAGCATGAGGGACGACGCGACACAGACTCAGAGAAACACAGGGCGTGTGTCCCAATTCAGGGTCTGCACGCATGAAGTACGCGCACTACGTACAGTGCGTACTATAAGTATGAGAAGTGCGGAAGTGAGAGGCTTGTGAAATTGGATGGTCAAGCCTTCGTCGCGCTGTTCAGGTTGCCTAGCAACCATGATACTAAGCGCGAGAAACGTTTCATACAGCATTGTGTGACAGAAATGAAGAAAAATGTTTTGTTGGTCATTCATTTTTGTCATTACATCACTTTGATTAGTTGAGTATCTGAGGCTGAGACCACAGGACTGTAAAAACATGATTGTTGGGTTTCATTTCTGTACTGAACAGTCATTTTAAGATTAGTTAGTAAATAACAATTAGCTAATGTTGTTCATGAGACTAAAATCATCTCACTGTGGTAATATAAATAAGATATGGGTCATTGTGGATATATATATATATTAGTGATGGGTCGTTCGCGAACGAAATGGCTCTTAGAGCCGGCTCTTTGACGTGAACGACGCGAGCCGGCTCCTTATCACGAGCCGTCACGTGGGTTTTTTTTTTTTTTTCTTTCTCTCAGCCTCTCTCTCGCACTTTTTTTCGCTTCACTCTGCACGCGAGTCGTGTGCTTTACGCTGGGAAGAGGGGGGAGGAGCGGTAGTTACACTCAGTAGCACAGGAACAGAGCCAGAGGGAGAGAAAGAGAGGCAGGGACAACAACGTCACATTAGAAAGGTATAGTAATCATCCACAACTATTTTCAGTTGCAGATGATAAAGGATTCAGAAAGTTTATTCATGCAGGTCCATATGACAGATAATATGCATCTTCTTTTTGTTTTCATATTTTAATTTATATTTAATTGTGTTGTGGTTTGCAGTGTTTTGTGTTGTTTCATTTTAAATTTGTAAAAGGAAAAAGCTGAAAATTTAAATAGTTAAAAGTTGAAATGTGAATAGTTGATTTTTGTATTATATGATTTATTTATTACATTTTATGTGGAGTGAATAAATAAAAGTATATTTACGGTGGCTCCTAGAGACAAAGCACGTACAAACTTCAAATCACGTACGAACTCTGAAGCACGTACAAACTCCAAAACACGTAAAAACTCCAAAACACGTAAAAACACGTACAAACTCCGAAGCACGTAAAAACTCGGAAGCACATAAAAACTCAAAACACGTACAAAAGACAACAGAAGTGCTCCAGGATGCTGGCCGCAGTGTTGCGCTTTTGTTACCTAGTGGCTACACAAGCCAGGAAGTACCAACGACCGGATTTGGTGTGTGGTAGTAACAGATAAATGAACATTGTTTTTAAATTATTTGAATATATATGAGTGCCTGTGTATAAATACACAAACAATACACATATGCTTTCATGCTTTCAATTATGTAATTTAAGTGATCTAGTAGCTCTGCTTTGGAAGTTCAGTTCATGCTAGAAATGTGTTTTGGAGTTTGTACGTGTTTTGTCTCTAGGGGCCACCGCATATATTTATATATAAACATATATATTTAAAACCACTTTTTTTACGTTAGTAATTCCTTTTGTGCATAATTTTATATTATTGTTAATAATAAATTAATTAAAGCAACAAAACAACCTGAAGAGCCGGTTCGGAGCTGAAAGAGCCGGCTCTTTTTAGTGAGCCGAGCCGAAAGAGCCGGATCTCTAAAAAGAGCCGGAAATCCCATCACTAATATATATATATATATATATATATATATATATATATATATATATATTACAGCAGTGAGCTTGAACTCTGGGTCAAAGATTCAAGTTGCAGTTATTTATATTTCCTATCACCTTAAATCTTCACTCAAAGACAAGTACCTTTGACAGTGTATATATAGATGTATTATAGATAAGAGACAAATATTGTTCGTTTAATATGTTGGCATTACTAAATTTGGCTCAATGCTTACATATGTGTGTAAAAACAAAATGTACGAGCTGTGAAAACTGTTTCTGATAAAATGAAGAGTAGACTAATATATTAAATATTTCTTTATTGGGTGAGAAAATCAGACCATGTCATAACTGCTTTAAGTCATACAGAATAGATATCAGAGTCTTAAACAGGCTGACTTCTGTTAAATGGGTCAAACTGGGCAGAAAGGATACACATACACATAACATCCTTATAGAATATGATGTAACGCTATAGATCAACTCACCTCAGAATATATAAAGCATATAAACAATTACAGCAATATGATGCAACAAACACAGCAGTGCTACTAATCCAAAATACTCAAAGCTTCATAAAACTGAAACAAACATTTATCTTTAGGTCCATTCTGCTGCTGATACATACTTTAGGTTTCTGAATATTAAACTTGTTTCTGCCTTTAGTGTGTAACTTGAAGACCCTGAGTACTTTCTCCCACACTGAAAACACTGGAATGATAAAATTATTTGAACATTACCTAATAAGACTGATTCAGGACAGACAATTAGTTATGTTAAACTTTCCAAGCAGTCCTTCACAAACAGGGAACAGTCTGTCTATTCTCTCCATCTGTCAGCTGCTGCTGGCTCTTCCTCCTCCTCTTCCTCACACACTGCTGACTTTGTCCTGGTGGATCATCAGGGGTGCAAAGTCTCACAGATGATGTGCAGCAGTGGGTCCCTCAGTCTGTCCTCACTCTGGACACTTGCAGTTGTCACACAAAGAAATCAAATGTGTGATAAGCTGCAGGATTCAAACACAAGTGTAACTTATAAATACATGTTAATACTTTTATTACACAATCAGAGAGAAGGAAAAAGAGAGTGCAGGACAGACAGACAGGTGACAGTCTCAGGTGTATACACTGCTACAAAACAGCACAAAAGAAGGAGGATTTAGTGTTTGTGTTATTACGAGTGCTAAACAAGAAGAGTTCCCAGATGGTACAGTGGACACATGTGTGACTCCTGTGATTAAAGCATCTTTCTTTCAGCGTAAGGAGTGAACCGTCAGCTCATTCAAACACATGTTAAAGTCCGTTTGGCTCAACACCACCGAACAGAGGCAGCAATATAACATAGCTAACATTAACAGTGCAGTGAATCCTGCTTATGCCATGATATTCAGGACTGCAAACCGAGCAGCATCACTGACTTTCAGCTTGTTGTGTTTGTGGATATATGACTGACTTTTATTATCCACAAAATCATCACATTCTCTGTAAGATTAAGGTCAACTATATATATATATATATATATATATATATATATATATATATATATATATATACAGTGGGGCAAAAAAGTATTTAGTCAGCCACCGATTGTGCAAGTTCCCCCACTTAAAATGATGACAGAGGTCAGTAATTTGCACCAGAGGTACACTTCAACTGTGAGAGACAGAATGTGAAAAAAAAATCCATGAATTCACATGGTAGGATTTGTAAAGAATTTATTCGTAAATCAGGGTGGAAAATAAGTATTTGGTCAATAACAAAAATACAACTCAATACTTTGTAACATAACCTTTGTTGGCAATAACAGAGGTCAAACGTTTACTATAGGTCTTTACCAGGTTTGCACACACAGTAGCTGGTATTTTGGCCCATTCCTCCATGCAGATCTTCTCAAGAGCAGTGATGTTTTGGGACTGTCGCCGAGCAACACGGACTTTCAACTCCCGCCACAGATTTTCTATGGGGTTGAGGTCTGGAGACTGGCTAGGCCACTCCAGGACTTTCAAATGCTTCTTACGGAGCCACTCCTTTGTTGCCCGGGCGGTGTGTTTTGGATCATTGTCATGTTGGAAGACCCAGCCTCGTTTCATCTTCAAAGTTCTCACTGATGGAAGGAGGTTTTGGCTCAAAATCTCACGATACTTGGCCCCATTCATTCTGTCCTTAACACGGATCAGTCGTCCTGTCCCCTTGGCAGAAAAAACAGCCCCATAGCATGATGTTTCCACCCCCATGCTTCACAGTAGGTATGGTGTTCTTGGGATGCAACTCAGTATTCTTCTTCCTCCAAACACAACGAGTTGAGTTTATACCAAAAAGTTCTACTTTGGTTTCATCTGACCACATGACATTCTCCCAATCCTCTGCTGTATCATCCATGTGCTCTCTGGCAAACTTCAGACGGGCCTGGACATGCACTGGCTTCAGCAGCGGAACACGTCTGGCACTGCGGGATTTGATTCCCTGCCGTTGTAGTGTGTTACTGATGGTGACCTTTGTTACTTTGGTCCCAGCTCTCTGCAGGTCATTCACCAGGTCCCCCCGTGTGGTTCTGGGATCTTTGCTCACCGTTCTCATGATCATTTTGACCCCACGGGATGAGATCTTGCGTGGAGCCCCAGATCGAGGGAGATTATCAGTGGTCTTGTATGTCTTCCATTTTCTGATGATTGCTCCCACAGTTGATTTTTTCACACCAAGCTGCTTGCCTATTGTAGATTCACTCTTCCCAGTCTGGTGCAGGTCTACAATTCTTTTCCTGGTGTCCTTCGAAAGCTCTTTGGTCTTGGCCATGGCGGAGTTTGGAGTCTGACTGGTTGAGGCTGTGGACAGGTGTCTTTTATACAGATGATGAGGTCAAACAGGTGCCATTCATACAGGTAACGAGTGGGGGACAGAAAAGCTTCTTACAGAAGACGTTACAGGTCTGTGAGAGCCAGGGATTTTCCTTGTTTGAGGTGACCAAATACTTATTTTCCACCCTGATTTACGAATAAATTCTTTACAAATCCTACCATGTGAATTCATGGATTTTTTTTTCACATTCTGTCTCTCACAGTTGAAGTGTACCTCTGGTGCAAATTACTGACCTCTGTCATCATTTTAAGTGGGGGAACTTGCACAATCGGTGGCTGACTAAATACTTTTTTGCCCCACTGTATATTCAATTCAATTCAATTCAATTCAATTTTATTTATATAGCGCCAAATCACAACAAAAGTCGCCTCAAGGCGCTTCATAGATACAGAGAAAAACCCAACAATCATATGACCCCCTATGAGCAAGCACTTTGGCGACAGTGGGAAGGAAAAACTCCCTTTTAACAGGAAGAAACCTCCGGCAGAACCAGGCTCAGGGAGGGGCGGCCATCTGCTGCGACCGGTTGGGGTGAGAGAAGGAAGACAGGATAAAAGACATGCTGTGGAAGAGAGACAGAGGTTAATAACAGATATGATTCAATACAGAGAGGTCTGTTAATACATAGTGAGCGAATAGTTAATACATATGTGTAGAGGCTTTACAACCAAGTTAACGCTGAAAGTACAAACATCACTAATGTCACATAACTTTGCCGACTTGTGGCCAACAGTAATGTTTTAATGTTCTTCATTATTAAACATTCACACATAAATAAGTGACATTCAGTACTTACTTTTGACAGTTTACTCTTCGGCCACTCCCTTCTGCCGTCTGCCGTATTTTGCCGCAAAATTATCCACACCCACCACCGCGCTATGAATAGACCTTGTGCACGAGAAAATGCTAACTTCCTGGTTTGAGACAGGATGTAGGGTTGTACATTTCTGGTAGCTTTACTTTGCGGTCAATCGCTACTGCGAAGATATACTCCAAAATCATGTCCAAAACTCGAAAACGGAAAGATCACGTTAAGTTACAAAGAGCAGAAGGTGGGAACACTCACCACTGTTGTGTCATAAAAAAATCTAATGATCAATTTTGACATTTAAAAAGTTTAGATGATCAGTTGTTTACATCACTCAACACAAGCAGAACTGCATTACTGCATGCAGAAGACACATCGTCCACATTCAGAAGGACATCTCTGTATAGTGACTGGTCTTATGATTTAAACAGGCAAATGTTCAGCATTCAAACTACACGTGAAGAATAGTCAAACCAGATGTTTCCCCTGTTATGTCGATATCAGCTAGTCAAGTACACACACACACAGCATGTTAACAAACCGTGAAAAAAGCCACACAAAAAATGAATGATTGCTGGTAACGGTTTCTATACATTAGTATTTACGAAGGGTATGTTGTGACTTACCTTCAAAATTACAGTGGTCCCTCACTATAACGCGGTTCACCTTTCACCTCGCTGTTTCGCGGATTTTTTAGTGCAAGTTTGCATGTTTATTTTTGTCACATTGTGTCCTGCGTCCTGATTGCTGCAGACGATCTCCTCCGTGACGTCTCTCCTGTACAGTACAGAATCGCTGCATTGATCGCTAGCAGTGTGACTCTGAAGTGCAGTACTGTATGTCCACGATGTCCACGAAACGTTTTGCACCGTCAAAAAATAAAATTGGCTACTTGATTTCACCTATCGCTGGTTATTTTTAGAACATAACACCCGCGATAAACGAGGGACCGCTGAGAAATATAACATTTGAATCCTTTTTCTCTTTTGCTCTGAGGCGCCGGGGAAAAATATCGACGAAGTCGATGAACATCATTTACAGATATATTGGGTAAATGCCCAAGACATCTATAGAAATGTAAATCGCCACTTGATTCATTCATTTGCTTAACTTGTTTTGGACCGTAAACAAGGCACGAATAGGACACCGGAAACAAAGCTCCCCACAGGAGTTTCCGCACCGGAAGTAGCATATGCTAACATGCACATAGTCTATTGTGGGATATATGGGACCACGAAGCCTGCACCGGACTGTCACTACCCGATCCGTACCGAAAACCCAATCGGTACCCCGCATGCGCAAATCTTACGTCACTTCCTCACTTTGCCAACATTGCGACACTCAATATATTTGAATGATACGGTTAGCGCCCAGTTAGCTCCTAGCATTTCTCAACAGCTCTGCCTCCTTTTCGACTACCGGGACATTTAAACAATGGATACCTTCGTATAAAAACAAATTCATGCTTTTCTCCTCAACAGAGAGCGTTCCCCGATTGAACAACAGCGCCGTAAAATAAGAAGAATGGCGCCTAATTACAGAGTTAATAATACAGACTTTGTAGTATGTCACGTGAAGATTCATCAGCCAGATGAAGTGTTTACTGACAATTGACAGTGATAGCGGACATCATCATAACTACTCCAATCAATCCTCTCCACACAGACAAGCATAAACACACTCGACTATCACTAAATCAAATTTAACACACGTTTGTAATGACGCAAATTCAGTTTACAATAGGGTTCATTCGCTCGGTCAGCAGGTGGCAGTATCCTCGTACACTGGGGAGTAAACTGCCATTAAACGAACAGAAGAAGAAGAAAACCCCTGCACATGCGCAGCAAGGATCGGGAGTCCTGATCCGTAACTATCTTTTTATTTTTCGTTTTTGTCTACATTATATTGAAATATTTTATTATTGGAAACATTTTAAGAGATACTTGTTATTCTTAACATCTTAACAGATACTCTGACCCGTAACTATCGTAAAACGCTTAGACCGGAAGTAGACACCTTTCACGCATGCGGGGTACGGATCGGGTTTCCGGTACGGTAGTGACACGGACCACGCTTGATATTTGGGGAAATCGACGGTGCATTTGGAGTACGCATTTGAAGTACACTTTTAATTGGGACGACAGCCGTCGTCGCGTGGCGCTGACGTAATCACACTCAAAATGCGTACTTCAAGCGTGCAGTCTCTTAATTGGGACACAGCCACAGAAGGAGAGCACAGCTGGGGGAAATCAGAACTGACCTTCAATGTAAACAGGAAATACACCGAGACACAGACCAAAGGGGCAGAGAAAAGCACAGAGAAGCATGAGGGGGGAGCACAGACATGAGGGGCTGGGAAAACATGGAATGAAACACAAGGAGGGGAAGCCCAATAAACTAAACAACTTAGGACCAATAAAATAACTCCAAGAATAACAAATGAACTTAACATGAAACAGGAACACAGGAAAAACTAAGAACGCTGGGTTGAATGACCCAGGATCCTGACATTCTGTTTTTAGAACAGCTTACAATGTCATAGAGATCTCATGAATGAACACAGGTTTAGATTTGAGTTCAACCATGAAATTCAATAGGACCTACATCAATTCTTTTTATTTACATGTTTCATGGGATAGGCTTTAAATCTCTCACATTAAATGTGAGGCAACACATTTTTGTGTGATTAAAAAGAGAAATACACTCTTTTAGTACAGAAAGGAACAGCTAAAAATATTTTTTTTAAATACTACTACTACTACTACTACTAATAATAATAATGATAATAATACGGCTATTTGGCTTTGATATGGTTTCAAATTAAATGGTCAATGGACTGTTTTTTAAATAGCGCCTTTCTGCACTGAGGACTCAAAGTGCTTCACACAACATGCCTCATTTGTCCATTCACAAGCACTTTTTTCTGTGCCCTTTCTAATCCTGTCTAAATCTCCACCATTTGACCCTAAAACTGAAGAAGCTTCTCGGATGAGAGATGAAACATCTTCAAGCAACTTAAAGAAGTCCAGACACTTTTTTCCCCAAGCTCCTGTCTAACATTCTCTTGTATTCATACTCCAATAGATGCAGTGGAGATGCATTTTTCCCAAGGATATTTGGCATATAGACAGGAGCAGACGGGTTCGAACTACCAACTTTCCAGTAAGTGGGTGACCTGCGCTACCACCTGAGCTGCAGCCAGGTGAAATTAAACCGTTACTGTTTTCTCCATATAACCCACATTTTCTCTTTCACAGTAAAAACAAACACTCTCTCTTTGACATTGCACTTTACGTGGTAAAGGCCTACAAGTCTCAACAAGCCCACCAAGCCCAAGCATCCCTTTTAGAAGGACAAGTGCCATTCCCCGCAAAATGACCTATTCGACAGTTTTCTAATTTGACGAAATCAAATAAACATGTGAATTTGACAGTGTCCTTAAAAGAATTCTTTATTTAGTTCATTAATGGGGGGGGGGGGGGGGGGGGGGGGGGGGGGGGGGGGACTGTTGACCATGGTGCATTATGGGCAGCAGAATTTTGCCTTGAGCGACTGGGTGAAAGATCTTGTTGACTTTATTAAGTTGGAAAGAACAAATGGCGGCTTTTCTCTGTGAGAATTTCCACTATTGTAGTCAGATTATGGAATCTCCCCAGGCATTTTGATATGTAGGGACATGCTGCCCAAACAAATTGCATTTCCTTTGTGGCTTTAATTAATTTCTCTGATTGTTCTCTCTCTGATTGTTTGATAGCTTTCTCATAAAGAATGTCTGTGCATCAATCAAAGCACACATTTTCTAGTCAGCTTGAAAAGAAAATAAGAATTGGAAGCCTGGAAGAGACTGGAGCATTCCCTCAAGCTTCACTCATGACCCTGTTGGATGACGGCATGGATGGTCACCCCTCTGAGGATATCCCTGCCTCACAGACACAGAATTACTGTTGGCTGGATTGGTAACAGATGGACTAACTATATGTATGGATTGCATTTATATAGCGCTTTTCGGGGCCCTCAAAGCGCTTTACAATTCCACTATTCATTCACTCTCACATTCATACACTGGTGGAGGCAAACCACAGTTGTAGCCACAGCTGCGAGGCTGCCATATCACGCCATCGGCCCCTCTGGCCATCACCAGTAGGCGGTAGGTGAAGTGTCTTGCCCAAGGACACAACGACCGAGACTGTCCGAGCCGGGGCTCAAACCGGCAACCTTCCGGTTACAAGACTAACACCCAACTCTTTGAGCTACAATCGCCCTTACTATCATATATACTATCATATGGACAGACTAATGTTAACTGAGGGTTGACATCATACAAGGTGTATGTGTTATGATTGTTCTGTTTGTAACGGATGCTTATTTGTTCTGTTCCGCTGAAACCAGGGTACTGCTGCCTGAGGGGGCCCTTGGGCTTGATCTTTTCCTATATTCTCAGGTTAAGTAACAAGATTATGTTTTGTACTGTGTTTTTTAATGTTTTTCCCTGGTTTAGGGCCAGCTCAAGAAAATGACCAGCCAGAGACACTACACATTCTATATTAGTTACTTAAAATATGTATTTTTTTCATCGTCCTTATACATATCACCAAATCGTCTTTATATGCTGAAAGAGAAATAATTGCCTTGTAAAAAGGGCATTTTGTGGTGGATAATTAGTAAATTAGCATAAACTGAGTGAGACATTAAAGAAAGAATATTTATATGTGACTAAGTATTCATATGTGATTGAATAAAGTTTAAATTTCATTTTAATTCCCAATTTTGTTTTATCGATTTCAACCATGACATTCAAAGTTAGCAACAGCAAAGTCGATCTTGATTTCAGAACAATTGTACCCTCCAACTCCCCCCAGCCCCCCATCCCGAATTCTCCCCCTACCAGGTCCACACTAGACAAGACACCGCAGAGATCCAATCTCTGCGCAAAAAAAAAAAAAAAAAAAATGGAATTAGGCAGGTCGTATTTAGACGATAGGTCAGCAAAAGATAGAAAGGTGTCATGACTGTACAAATCCTTAACAGTCCTAAGTCCTTTATCATTCCAATTTCTAAAGGCCGCATCAGTGTTTGAAGGCAATTTTTAGTAAAGGTGTTAGAAAAGACGGCCCAAGTAGCCCAAAGTATTTTCTGAACTGTCACCAAATAGTTACAGTTTCCTTAGCTATTGGATTCTCCCCAACAAGGGTTGGAGAGAAGGGGAGTGGTGAGCTGAGTGTTGATGATAATGAATAACAGCTAGATGCAGTTTCCATTTGTACCCAGGCTGGTACAGTGGGGTCATTGTGAACCCAATGTAAGAGCTTTTGTAATGTTAGCTGCCCAATAGTATTGTCTAAAATTGGGCAGACCAAGACCACCGTCAGTTTTAGAGGACTGAAGAATAGACTTGCGAACTCTAGCTTGTTTCCCTCCCCATATGAAATGTGACAGAATCTTTTCTAACTTGTCGAAGAGTGCTTTAGTAAGAAGAATTGGGACATGTTGAAAAGATACAAGAATTTGGGGAGGACACTCATCTTTATCAGGTTAACTCTCCCTGCCACTGACAATGGTAGTGAAGTCCCAATGAAGTCCCAATGTTGTCTAGTAGGGATAGAAAATTCTCCCTCATCATTTTAGGTATAGAAGAGGAAATAAAACCCCTCAGATATCTAAATCCGGTTTCTGTCCACTTAAATGGTACTATTGAGTGGGGAAGAGCTCTGGCCAGGGAGTTGAGGGGTTGCAACTCGCTTTTTTGATAATTGAGCTTATATCCTGACAGTGTACCATATTGGTCCAGTATGTTAAAAAGCACCAGGAATGAGTTTAGAGTCATCTGCATAAAGGGAGAGTTTGTGGGTCACACCGAACCTCTGGAATTGAATTGCACGATGTATGGATAATATTCAAGAGGTGTCTTGAATTGTCAAATGAGTGCCTGTCGGCCATGAAACCCGTCTGATCAGAGGAGATGATTTGTGGCAGGACACGCTGTAGCCTAAGTGCGAGAATTTTAGAAAGTATTTTAAAATCAATATTTAAAAGAGAAATTCGTCTGTAACTGCTGCACAATAGAGGATTCTTGTCTTTTTTCAAGATTAAACAAATAGTAGCTTCGGACAAAGTCCTGGGTAATTGACATTTTGAAAAGGCTTCATTATACATATTTTTTTTAAACAATGGTGCCATAAGATCAGAATTGGCTTTATAGTATTCTGCAGAGTAGCCATCAGGGCCCGGCGATTTATCTGTGTTTAAGGATTTAATGGCTTCTTGTACCTCTACTACAGTAATTGGTCACCCTAATCCCTTCGTCAGATCTCTATCTATTCTTGGAAAATTTATATTTTGGAGGGTTTCTTCTGATAGAGGGGAGAGCTTGAAGTGTACAGATCGAAATAGAAATGAACAAATACTTCATTAATTCCCAATGGGTCCGATATTATGTCGCCAGCAGCAGACTTGACCTTTTGAATTAGTTTGGAGGTTGCTTCGGCACGGGCTTGATAGGCCAGAAGTTTCCCTGCCTTATCACCGGATTCAAAAAAGTGTTGCTTTGTCTTAATTAACTGGACCATAGCTGTTGCGGTAGTGGTTAAATTGACACTGGCTTGAAGTTTCACACATTCCGTATAGAGATTAGGATCTGGGTTTAATGCATATCTGCCATCTAGATCTTTGATCTTATTCAATAAACTGGCCGTGTAAGATAGCTCTTTCTTCTTTAAATTTGAAACAAAGCCTCTCAAGTAGGCTTTCGACGTTTCCCATAGTACACAACTCGACACTTCAGTGGAATCATTCAATTCAAGGAAAAGTGAGAACTGTGATCTCAAAATTTTTGTGTAGTCATCCCTTATCAACAGGCTAGAGTTGCCTGGCTAGAGAAACTGGTGAGTGATCTAAAATGGCGATAGCATGATACTCACAATGGCTAATTTTACAGAGAAACCTAATATCGATAATAAAAAAGTCTATACGTGTATATGTATGGTGGGGATAAGAGAAAAAGGAAAATGCCTTAGTAGTATGATTCACATGTTGCCATGGAGCTACAATCCCCAGCTGAGTTTTGAAAAATTCTAGAGTTTTAGCAGATTTACTCAAGGAACAGACCTTAGTTGAAAATCTACACAGCAGAGTGTCCTGAACCGAGTTAAAGTCACCTCCACGAATAAGATGATAGTTTTCCAAATTTGGGAGTGAAGACAAAAGTGGTGCTGGTGTCTGTACTTGAGGTGATAAACTGTGAACAGGAAAGAAAAGAAAAAAAACAAACAAACCCCAAAACAAAAAGCAAAACAAAAATAAAACAGGACAATACATACATACACGTCGAACATAAATTGGACCTGGAAACCCCTGAAAACCAAACTTGCAAGTGTCCATTGCACAACAGGGTGTAAGCATTCCCCTGCGAAGACTTCGCCATCACAACTCTATCAAATGGCTTCCCCGTGGCGGCTAAGGTCTCACTATTAAAATATACCATGTCAAGATTCTGCTAGAAAAACTGAGGAACTAGGATGTATCTTACTATACAAAAACACACAGAAGAAAAACACAAAAAAGGGCAGGCAGAGGTATTGTTGTCCTCCATTTATACATGGCAGGAATCAAATTGTAGGAGAGGTAGTAATAATAATGAAAGAATATATGTTTGTATAAAGTAAAACAGTATATACATATATGTGTACGTAGCAGACTAATGAACATGTCAACAGTGGCATTAGAACAATCAGGGGTATTGTAGAGGAAAATGAGAGAAAAACAGTGGAAAACAATGAGTTTAGAATTACTCATACTGTGTTGTCTTCTAGATACCAAACATCAAACTAAAATGTCATGAGCCCTTCTACGGAGGTGGCAGGATTCAAACATGACCATGTTTGCCGGGGTGGCTGTAGCTCAGGAGGTAGAGCAGGTCACCTACTGATCGGAAGGTTGGTGGTTCGATCCTTGGCTCCTCCAGTCTGCATGTCAAGTATCCTTGGGCAAGATACTAACCCCAAGTTGCTCTCCGATGCGTCCATCGGAGTATGAATGTGTGTGAATGCATTTAGATAGCACTAAGTATAGATAAAGTGCTTGTGAGAATGGGTGTGATTGGGTGAATGTGGCATGTTGTATAGAGCGCTTTGAGTGCTCCGAGAGAGTAGAAAAGCGCTATATAAGAATCAGTCCATTTACCATTTACCATTCAGATCATGTCTCCAGAATGTTAGAACACACTGTTAGAATGTTAGAACTCAGAGATCAGTGTGAGGGGATGTAGCTCCGGGCGTCGCCTGGTGATGCCAGTCGCTTCCGGTTCCCTTCGTCAGTCATAATGAACAGTTTGGGTGGGTAGCAAAGCTGAGGCTTGAGTCCCAGGTCATACAACTCCTTCATGACTCCCCGGTAAGCGGACCGTTGTTCCAGCACCTCAGGGCAATTGACCTTGTGCACGAGAAAATGCTAACTTCCTGGTTTGAGACCGGATGTGGGGTTGTACATTTCCGGTAGCTTTACTTTGCGGTCAATCGCTACTGCGAAGATATACTCCAAAATTGATGTCCAAAACTCGAAAATGGAAAGATCGCGTTAAGTTACAAAGAGCAGAAGGTGGGAACACTCACCACTGTTGTGTCATAAAAAATCTAATGATCAATTTTGACGTTTAAAGAGTTTAGATCGATCAGTTGTTTACATCACTCAACACAAGCAGAACTGCATTACTGCAGCAGAAGACACATTGTCCACATTCAGAAGCACATCTCTGTATAGTGACTGGTCTTATGATTTAAACAGGCAAATGATCAGCATTCAAACTACAGGTGAAGAATAGTCAAACCAGATGTTTCCCGTTATGTCGATATCAGCTAATCAAGTACACACACACACAGCATGTTAACAAACCGTGAAAAAAGCCACACAAAAAATGAAAGATTGCTGGTAAGGGTTTCTCTACATTAGTATTTATGAAGGGTATGTTGTGACTTACCTTCAAAATTACAGTGGTCCCTCGCTATAACGCGGTTCACCTTTCACCTCGCTGTTTCGCGGATTTTTTTAGTGCAAGTTTGCATGCTTATTTTTGTTTTTACGTCACATTGTGTCCTGCGTCCTGATCACTGCAGACGATCTCCTCCGTCTCTCCTGTACAGTACAGAATCGCTGCATCGATCGCTAGCAGTGTGACTCTGAAGTGCAGTACTGTATGTCCACGATGTCCACGAAACGTTTTGCACCGTCAAAAAATAAAATTGGCTACTTGAGTTCACCTATCGCTGGTTATTTTTAGAACATAACACCCGCGATAAATGAGGGACAGCTGAGAAATATAACATTTGAATCCCTTTTCTCTTTTGCCCTGAGGTGCGGGGGAAAAATATCGACAAGTCCATGAACATCATTTACAGATATATTGGGTAAATGCCCGAGACATCTATAGAAATGTAAATCGCCACTTGATTTATTCATTTGCTTAACTTGTTTTGGACCGTAAACAGGGCGTGAATAGGACACCGGAAACAAAGCTCCCCACAGGAGTTTTCGCACTGGAAGTAGCATATGCTAACGTGCGCATAGTCAATAGTCCTCGACAATATGTATGGGGGTGTCCTTATATTTCAGTTTACCCGTATTTCCTTTGCGCACAACAAGCTCACAGGTCTGGTAGCTATGAAAACAGACAACAACCGCTCAGGGTTTCGCGTTGGGGCCTGGTCTTGCTACCAGCACCCGGTGGGCTCGATCCAACTCCGGGGCCGTTTTCAAAATGTCCACTCCAAATATGTCCACAAGCATCTGAGAAAAGAACACCGTTGGCCTGGGCTACTCAATATTTTCAGGGAACCGCAAGAGGCGAATGTTGTTGTGGCGGCTTCTGCTTTCAACGTCGATTAGCCTAGCTCTCAGCTTATTGTTATCCTCACTCCACCACTACTGCTAATTTAGCCACCACGTCCTGGAGCTCCGCATTCGTAGCTGGGCCGTGGTTTCCAAATCCGTTGGTCATGGCTGTTCAAAGTTGTTTGGATGCTGTCCAGCTTGTTTTTCAAATCGCTGAACGGATGTTTTGAATTCTGACGAAAGCGAGGCTTTGTGCTCATCCAGCATGGTCTTTAGCATAGCCATGATAGCCTCAGTAGCCGCGTCAAGCTCATCTCTTTTTTGCTCCTAGTTCCTGGTGTTTCTACTGGTCCATCTTGGCAGATTATGACACCAGACAAACAATACCACCAATATAAGTCCCCCCTTTGAAGCGGGTAGTGAGAAAATTATTAAGTAGTTGTGATAAAAGTAGGAGCCCTGCGAAGAGTAGTGATGTGTCGGTCACGAATGAAATGGCTCTTAGAGCCAACTATTTGAAGTGAACAACGCGAGCCAGATCCTTATTGGGAGCCGTGGGTTTTTTTTTTCTTTCTCTCACCCACTCTCTCGCATTTTTTTCCACGTCACTCCGCACGCGAGCCTTGTGCTTTGCGCTGGGAAGAGGGGGAAGGGGTGGTAGTTACACGTCACATTAGAAAGGTATCCGGTCGTTAAGTGATGACGTGACGACCTAAAGTAGTCTGCGTTTAATATGGCTTTTGTGTTGTTAACATGTTTAATGTTTTGTATTTTCTTCTATTTAATCTCAAAAAGCTCCTAAAACAGTCAGTGATCACTGTTGACCTCCCTCGGCTTTTATTACCGCTAATCATTTATTTAAGCTCAGTTTTTAAAACCTTAGGATGTAACTACAGCCCAGCCCATGCAGCAGTATATGAATGACTAACCTCGTATTGTGGATGGATTATCTCAGTTGTTCTCCTGGCTGAAGTTTGGTCCTTTTACAGCATCCTGCCATGCAATTACATTTGTTCCTGACCACCGAGAACACTAGCGAGCTAACTTCCTGCTAACTTCTAACTCTGTTAAATGTCATAAATTCCGTTTTCATGGATGCCTGGATGTTAAACTCAATTTTTACACCCGGTAGTGCAGAACGCTGATCATTTCATTAAAGATGAAAGACTTTAGACAGTTTTTCAACTCTCAGTAATGCCATAGTGATCATTTGATATATGGACCTGCAGCAGAGTTTAGGCCCAGACACGGCTAGTGACGTCAGACTTAACGACCGGATAGTAATCATCCACAACTATTTTCAGTTGGCTAGGCTCTTTTTAGTGAGCCGAGCCAAAAGAGCCTGTTCTGTAAAAAGACACGGAAATCCCATCACTACGAACTGAAGAGTAGAAGAGGACACGGACAGGTGCTCCTAGGGCGAGACAGACGTTTCTCACAGAGTCCTTTAGTGCTGCAGGCAGGCAACGTGTTCAAACACAACTTCAGGTTTTTTACTTCTATATAATAATTCTGCATTATTAAGCAATAAGAACAAGTAGCCTGATGTCCTGTAATCATTATTGAAGCACAAAATTTCATCATTATGTAGCTATAATTTGAAATACAATTAGGTTTTGTACAACGCATCGGTATCAGATCAGTATCGTTGATACCACCCTGAATTTTATTTGGTATCGGATCGGAAAGGAAATCAGTGGTATCGCACATCACTACTGAGGAGGTCGGAGGATCACCTATCATTATAAGTTATGGATTCATGAGGGCTGCCCACCATTCAAAACCATTAGAACTCAGAATTTTACAATTTTAACGTGCTTTGATATATTTGTTTCTGACAGTTTTCTGATTTCCCACAAAGATGGCTACTGAGATATCGTTTGGTCATAGCTGAAGGTGTACAAAGTAATAAATGTGATTTTTTTAACATGTCATGGTGCACCGTTTCATCGCAAATTTCCTCATGGAAATATCCACAGAGGTTATGTCAGATGAATGGTGGGACTGCACACCAAACACTCAAATGTCAAATGGCAGACTGTTTTCACTCCGAGATATGCTTGCCCTTGATTGTCCTTCATTGCCACTCTCTGTACTGCTGTCAGTGAATAACAACATGGCTAGAAAAACATGACGTGATGTGACAGAAAATGTTTCAGCTGTGGCTCTGTTATATAATTCATAGGAATTTCTAAACTTTGATATATGCACTAAACATGGCTCCACAGATATCTGCATTTTACTTTCATAAATTTTAAAAGTGTCGCTTTAATGTTAGATAATTATACATAGTTCATTCCCTTTCAGAGAATGAAATTGTTAATTAAGAGTCTCTCTTCCCTATTATCAGTTCTGAGTTTTGCTCAAGCGTGTACCCTCGCTGTTTACTGTTACTATTTAATGTGAAAGATATTTTGGTGAAATGTGAACACACAGAACTCTTAAACATATGCTAAGAGTGAGCTACAAATGTTACTGGTATACTCTTAGTGCTGTTACTTTGGAACAGTTACATAAATAAAAGCCACTCTATACAAATAGAGATGTCCTTGTATTCTGCCTGTGTAGTTTAAACCAATATATATTTCAAAACAAGGATCAATGAGTATGGAGATACAAAAACTTTGCTGCAGCCAACTTTTATTCTGCACTGTTAGTTTGTGCAGTTAGTTTATTCCTCAAGGGCACTAGTATGGAGAACCAGAAGAGACACGCACATCAAAACAAAGAATTTTGTGCTTCAATAATAAATTGTGCAATAAAATATGCATTAGTAAATTCAATTATGAATTGATTTTTTAATCCTTTTACTTACATACACATTACTTACACATTTATTATTTAATAATCTAAAATTTATAATAATTTAAAGTATAATAATAAATTGAAAAAAAAAATCATACCACAGACACAGCCACTTAAAATGGCCACCTCATCAGTGAAAGGACCATCATGGATTCCCGGCTGATATCCCCTACCTGTGACTTTGGTGATGCAGCCGTGAGTAGTAACACCCCTAAGCAACATTTAGGAAAATCATTAGTAAAGTCTTGTGTATCCACCAGGTGGAGCAGTGTGCAGGTACGTCAACAATATATTTATACCTTTTAAATGTGTCCAGGGATTCTATAATTATGAATCTCCTGTATGCTTTTTAAAACTCTCCTTCCCTGATAATGAAACAACTTTTACAGACAGGTAAGAGAGTGCAGACTGTCATTAGCATCACAGGGGATTCCTTTGTCACACAGTAGGTGATTGTTCAAACAGCTCTCCGACCCCCCACAGAAGGCAAACAACAAGGAAAATGTAGTATCTACTAAATTAAACCATACCCCACTTTTAAAGAAAGTAGAAGGTGATCTGGCTAGATGGAAATGTCTACCCATATCACTCATGGGAAGGGTTGCTGCTATAAAAATGATGGTATTACCAAAAATAAATTATTTATTCTCAATGATCCCAACTAAACCGCCGCAAGATTGGTTCAGATCTCTAGATTCATATATGTCCAAATTCCTTTGGAAAAATAAGCCCCCACGTATAAGCTTAAAAACACTACAAAAGACCAAGGATAAAGGAGGATTAGAACTACCTAACTTTCAGCACTACTTCTTAGCCAACAGGCTTCAGTTTATCTCAGGATGGCTAAAACATACCCTTTTAGATGAACCTTGGCTAGATGTAGAACAAGCACTTTGCAATAATCTAGAGATTTCAGATCTACCATTTATCAGCTCAAACATCCAACGACATGAATGCTTCAAAAGCATCAACATCAGCTCTTCTCTGACAGCATGGTGGGAGTTTCTGAAGTTGACAGAGTCTTCATTAATCCCATGCAAACGTACACCTATCTGGAACAACCCTGACATATTACAAAACAATAATATGATAAACTTTTCAGATTGGAATGGTAAAGGAATCAAATATGTAGAACATATACTAGAAGGAACAGAATTTATTTCATTTGACAGACTAGTTACACAATATGGGATCAACAAGAAAAGATTTTTAGAATATCAACAAATTAAATCCATAATAAAAAAGAAATTTAAACCGGGTCAAGTTGAACTACAAACACCACCAAGTGTGGTTCAATTTTTTACTCTTAAAACCCCCAAATTACTATCCAAAATATACAGAATGCTTTCTAAAACAGATGAATCAATATCACTTCCTATTGCAAAATGGGAAGCGGATTTATCAGTTAACTTAGACCAAAACTTCTGGTCTCAGATTTGCTTAAAAACCTTTCATCTAATCAGAAATCCCAGTCTTCAATTAATTCAATACAAAATACTACATAGAGTGCACTATACAGGTCATCGGATGTTCAAGATGGGCTTTGCATCTACCAACAACTGCTCACACTGCCAAACCAATTCACCGGACAATTATATCCATGCTCTTTGGTTCTGTCCACCAGTTCAGAAGTTTTGGCGCAAGATATGTGAAGACTTATCAAAGTGTCTGAAATGTAACATTCCAACTTCCCCCTTAGTGTGTTTGTTGGGCAGCTTAGATAATGTCACTTCAGAAAAGAATATAGCCCATATGGTTTTCACTGCCCTATGCATAGCCAAGAAAACAGTCCTCATGAACTGGAAAAATAAAAACAATCTTAATTCTAACCAATATAGAAATTATCTATTAGATTACATTAGTCTTGATACAGTCTCTGCCACCACATCAGATCAATCGCTCTGGGCTCATCTGATCAGCTCCATCACCTAGTGGGGGTGGGGGGTCATATTTTGGTCTCGCCTTCACTGTTGTGATTGGTGTGGGGGTAGGGTCAGGCTTAGGGCGTCGGGGGGTTCCCCGGGAGCATCTTCCTTGGGGGGCTCAACCCGGGGTAGCAGTCATGGCCAATTAGGGGCTCTGTTGGCTCTTAGGTGACGGTTCCCTCGTGGCTACGTGCAGCGGGGCTAGGGGAGGGTCTGTGCTGACGGACGGGGGTTACTGACCTGGTAGCCTGGCTGCCCCTGGGTGGGTCCGGGACGGGCGTGAGGTTCTGGGGGCGCTCCGGCTCTGGCCTGGGGCCCTGGCCGGGCCTCGGGGGCCTGGGTCCTGGTTGGTGTGTTGCCGGGGTTGTGGGCTGGTGGGTATATGGGGGCCCACCACTGGCGCAGGGTGCCGCCGGTGCGCCGAGTCACCTGGGGGGCTCTTCAACTGGTGGGGGGGGGGGGGGGGGGGGGTTGTCACATCTTGCAGGACCTTTCCTCTCTCAGGAACTCTCTCTGCAAGAGGGGGAGATACAGGAGAGGTGGAGGAAGATCTCAGCCTGGGTGTCTATTGTCTTATGTAGTCTGGAAGATGAGTGGATGATGGGGTGGGTGCAGTTTTCTCTGTGGTGGGGTTGGGTGGACTGCCCCGGGCTCTGTGGGGCCGGGCGGCGCCGCTGCACTGGGCCCCGGTTCGGATGGGCCTGGGCCCCCCTTCCCTGGCGGGTCGCGGAGTATGGGGGTGCCTACTGGGGTCAGCGGGGGAGCTGGCCCCAGGGAGGGGTCACTTGCCCCTCCCTTCCTTCCCTCCCCATCTCCAGCTGCCTCCCTCTTCCCGCTCCACCACAACCACCCACACATGCAGGGCCTTGGAGTAGGGGTGTGTCACCAGGGTGCAGGGGAGGTAACCCCCCCCCCTGTCCCCTTCTGGCTGCCTCTGCCTCAATTTTATCCCGCAACTTAGACATTCACATTACTCACACTCTCATTACACATACATATAGGATCTTGGGGGTGGGCACGCTACACGGAATCCCAATTACCATCAGGGTGTACACCTCACCCCTGGCGTCGTTGCCCACCTCTCAATTTTAAATACACGTAGACATTGAGGGCTAGCAGGAGGGACTATGCGCTTACCTGCTGCTCTCTGGCAGGTAGCTCCATGCCCTCCTGGGTTTTAAATGCACCTTAGAACACACATACATCAACACTACAATGAGCGGGTGGAGGGAGGTTAGGAGTCTTCTCTCACCCTCGTTCTCTGCGGTCTGCTGGAGCAGGGGGGCTAGGAGGAGGAGTTGGCCGTCCGACTGCGGTCCGGAATGTGGGGCCTCCCTGCTGCTGCGGAGTCGGGGCGGTCTGCTTCTCCCCACCGCAGGGAAAAGGGTAACACAACCTGGGTCTGGGTGCGGTTCCCCCCTCCAGGGGCAAGGGTACCTAGACCCGGTTCGTAGAGTACGCTTGGGGAGTGTGATTGTGTGTACAGCGTCTCTTTATGTCTGTCTCCACGTTGGTTGAGTGTGGAGTAAGTGCATATGAGAGCATGAGGGTGGGAATGGATGTTTGTATCTGTGTGTGCCTGTATGTCTGTGTCCATATGTCAGGTTGGGTATCAGACGCCACCTCTCCGAGGACAGCTCAGGCCCTCCAGGGTTTGGAGGCCTATCTCCCCCCACCACTTCCCCTGCCGGGGGCGGACTCCCTCAGACATCGGTGCGTTGGTGGTTCTTTGTGTCCGGGGGTGGGCGTCCGGGTACACACTGGCTCACTCCTTGGCGGCTGCTTATCGGGGCCTGGAGCCTGGGGCTCGCTTGGGCCACTTCGGAGGTGGGGTGCCCCCGGCCTCTCGGCCTGGGGCTCGGTCACTCAGGCACAGCTGGCTGCCGGCGGAGCTCACGGGCACGTCACTGCAACCCCCCCTGGCTTCTGCTCCGTGGCTGCTGGGTGACCCCTCATCTGGGACTCTCCTCAGCTCTTTCTGGGACAGTGGCACGGCTGCCCCTCTGCTGGTCTTCCTTGGTCTCTTGTGTTCTGAGGGCCTCTGGATGTCTGGAATTTTGATCTCCTCCATACCTGCTTCATGCCCTGGAGGACGGGGCAGTGGCCCCCCACACCCTCTAGCAGATCATTACATGAGGGAACCTTTTAAGAAAACAAGCGCGTCCATGCTCACAGGTGTACACACGGGTGATCACATACACAAACTACACCCTTTTTGGCTCCTACCTCAATGCACACTGTGCTGTCGATCTTACGTGCTGCACAATAATGTTTAATATTTAGTATTTACTGTTATATTCACATATATCATTGTGATGTTGTTTATTGTATTACTCTCGTTTTCTTCTGCTTGTTTTCTTTTTTCTTTCTCAACAGGTGATCCAGGTGATCGATATATGTATTTATTTTTTTTTCTGCTTATTCTGTTGGTTTTTGTTTTTTGCCCTTCTCCCCCGTCCCTCCTCTCAACTGTTTTTCTTTCCCTCTTTCTTTCTCCCTTTTCTTTCCCCCAGTCAAGTCTGTCCCGTATTCAGCAAGTGAAAATAAAATAAAGAATAAAAGGTGAATCAAATGGACCATTACGGCAAAGCTGGGATGGTCAATTTGGTAAAGAAAATCCGTTGGGCATC
The DNA here is from genome assembly GCF_963576455.1 of Neolamprologus multifasciatus. NCBI lineage: Eukaryota > Metazoa > Chordata > Actinopteri > Cichliformes > Cichlidae > Neolamprologus > Neolamprologus multifasciatus. The sequence goes on along the minus strand of NC_140448.1, from coordinate 1,706,592 downwards.
TTTCTTCGCCTTTAGACAATAATTCTGATGGCAAAAGAGCCAAACGGGACAGGCAAAAAAAAAAAAAAAAAAAAAAAAAAAGGAAAATGTAGTATCCTCTGTATGCCGGCTGTGATTTTCAGATATGTACCTTATTTTCTGCACTATAAGGCACACTTAATATACTTTAATTTTCTCAAAAATCGACAATGCGCCTTATAATCTGGCGTGCCTTATGTATGAATTCTGGTTGTGCTTACTGACTTCGAACCAATTTTATGTGGTACACCGCACTCAAAAATCTGTCAAAAATGTTTTACTACGACTCTGGTAAGCTATGAAGCCGCACCGCTTGATGGATTTTCAGATCATTATGGCTACAGTGGTCAGGAGTCTCGCGGAGTGACCTGGGTCCAAAACTCCATCTGCTTCAGGTCCCAAAGTCAAGCAAACACTGCAGCATCACTGAGAGGTAAAAACTGTCTAAATTCTTTCATCTTTAATAGAATGATCAGCATTGTTGCTTTACCAGGTGTAAAAATTAAGTTTAACATCCAGGCATCAATGAAAACAGAATTTATTACATTTAATGGAGTTAGAAGTTAGCAGGAAGCTAGCTCGCTACTTAACATCTAAACATGATATAGCATGTTCTGACTGAGAGATTTCTGAAAAAATCCAAACGTACAGCTCTGCTATCACTTCCAACATAAATGATGACAGAAAACTAAACAGCAGTTGTGTTTGTAAGGTTATTGAAGTTGGGCTAGCTGGTATATAATTATGTACTATGTGATTGTTAGCGACACAGCTAGCATAGCATAAACACAGTGAAGCTGGAGGATGAACGCTAACTTTTTTCCACTCGATAGAAGTTACATGAGGGCTCCTGATGGTTAGGGACAAATGCAATCGCATGGCAGGATGCTGTAAATGGACCAAACTTCAGTCAGGAGAACAACTGAAATAATCCATACGAGGTTAGTCATTAATATACTGCAACAACACCGGAATAGAGCAGCTGTGAGATAATTCAACATTAATGAAGCAATGTATGGAAGTGGAGGAAGCAAGAAGAAAGAGTTGAGTAAAGTTTGACACATCTGACTGTTTTGTTTCGCTTGCGTGCGCCTTATGTATGCAAACAGACCCGTTCATCAACAGTGCGTCTTATACCGTGCACCTTATGGTCCGAAAAATACAGTAAATGGTATTTACAAAATACTGTTATAAAAACAACCATTTTCTTTGTGTTTTTTCCAGAACTTTATGACTAAGTTCAAAAGAGGGATTTTTCCTTTTTTTTAATTTTAGTGCTTCTTATTGACCTGCCATGATTCATTTGCATATCGTCACCTTTTAATGATTAATACGAGACTTCTACAGACAAGCAGCAACCCCCCCATCTCTGCCTGTCTGTAAAATTATCTCACTGAATGCCATTGATGTGTTTCGTCCTATCGGATCAGGCAGTGTTGGCTCAGATGACACCAAGTGGGGAGTTTTCTTACCACAGTTGGGCTTTAAACAAGGCAGAACACTGCTACTTTGTCACTATGCGGGAGCTGTTTGCAGTGGTCTGTGCCGTACAGCTCTTTAGGTACTACCTAAAGGGGCTCCTCTTCATAGTCACAACTGACTATGCTGCCTTGCAGTGACTCGTGCCTTTTAAAGATCCAGAGGGCCAGTTAGCACACTGGATCAAGGAGCTATAGGCTTACGATTTTTGGGTTGTACACAGACCTGGAATGGACTATTTCACAAAATAGCCAGAGCCATATAGCCTGTATTAAATTCGGTTCTTTTGAATTGTTTTGGCGACAGAGAAAGACTGGACTCAGAGTGGTCAAAGCTCAAAAAATGATCGTTACTGTACATTTCCGGAAACGGAAAACTGTAGACACGAGCACGTACCACCAGTTCTGAAAACATTGCAAGCTAAAATACCTGTATATAGTTCTGCTATACGTCACACACCGTTTCGATCAAAACAACTCCTTCTGGTCTGACTAAAGAGTGTGTGTGTTACTTAGTTCCGCTTTTTCTGTCTGCTTTCCTGTATTTTATTAATATGCCTCTGCAGCTCTGCACTAAACTTCTTGTTCTCTGCACAAGACGTGCAGTCTCCTATCAGTACTCTGTGACCTTTGGCACACATTCTAACTCACAGGGGCGTTTTCCTACACTGGCCTCTATAAAACAATATAAACAGAAAATAAGCATTTATTTTGTAACACCTGCCTGACGAGGATGCCGAGACCATAGTGGATGCCGTGGTGGATGGGATGTTCTGTAGATGCTGGAAGTAATTTAAACAGACCAATCTTGTGTGTTTGCAGAAAGTAGCCACCCTTTTCTTTGTTGCCTGCAAACCCTTGGCCTTCTCTCAATGAGCTTCATGATGTAGTCACCTGAAATGGTTTTCACTTCACATCTGTGCCTTGTCAGGGCTCATTTGTCAAATTTCTTGCCATCTTAATGAGGCTGGGTCCATCAGTTGTGTTGTGCAGAAGTCACGTTGGTACACAACTAGCAGCCGTATTTGACATCTGTCAGAATTCATATTATGGCACGAACCAATCAGCTAATTAAAGAGAAACAAGAGTCCATCATTACTTTAAGAACTGAAGGTCAGTCTGTCCGGAAAATTGCTGAAATTTTGAATGTGTCCCCAAGTGCAGTCGCATCAACCATCAACCGCTCCAATGGAATTAGCTGTTTTCTGTTCTGCAGTTGCCCTCTAGTGGTTGTTTTATGTATGTTATTCTGCAAGATTTAGCATTATTTTTTGTTGTGGAAGAGAGATATATTTTAAATCTAATCTGAATGGGTATACAACCTACACTATTCTAGCTTGATTTAGCTCATATACCATCGTCGTGTACTTCCTGTTTTACTTTGTAGGTAGGGTCTGTGCCTTATGTCAGTGCGTTCAGCTTTGTGCTCTTCCTGTCTCGTCAGTGTAATCAACGTCAGCCGTGTCTCCCAGCTGTTTCCTCTTAGCTCTGTTCATCTCTTGCATTTAGTGTCTGCTTCTTCCCCTGCTCATTGTCGCGTCGTACCCTCACTTTCACTGTATGTTCTTTTTGCCAGCCTGCCTGCCTGTTTAGTTTGTTCTGTATTCTCAGTTTAGTTAGTTTTAAAAGTTTTAAAGCTGAGGATTCCGAGTTACGTTTGCCTCCCGTGAGTCCTGCATTTTGGGTCCTCTCTTCCTGCCTGCCTGCAGACAGTCATAACAGAGACATTTTTATTGGTTTTATTTCACTCCGTATGCGAGCTTTGTGCTTGCGCTGGGAAGAGGGGGGAGGGGCTGGTAGTTACACTCAAAGTAGCACAGGAACAGAGCGGGAGGGAAAGAGAGAGAAAAAGAGCCAGGGGCAACAACGTCACATTAGAAAGGTAGAGTAATCATCTACAACTATTTTCAGTTGCGGAGGATAAAGGATTCAGAAAGTTTATTCATGCAGGCCTATATGACAGAGAATATGCATCTTCTTTTTGTTTTCATATTTTATTTTATATTTAATTGTGTTGTGGTTTGCAGTGTTTTGTGTTGTTTCACTTTAAATTTGCTTAAAAGGAAAAAGCTGAAAATTTAAATAGTTAAAAGTTGAAATGTAAATAGTTGGTTTTTGTATTATGATGATGTATTTATTACATTTTATGTGGAGTGAACGAATAAAAGTATATTTAAGGTAGCCCCTGGAGACAAAGTACGTACAAACTCCAAAACGCGTATAAACTCCGGAGCACCTACAAACTCCAAAACACGTACAAAAGACAACAGAAGTGCTCCAGGATGCTAGGGGCAGTGTTGAGCTTTTTTTACCTAGTGGCTACGCAAGCCAGGAAGTATCAACGACCGGATTTGGTGTGTGGTAGTAACAGGTAAATTAACTTTTTTTTAAAATTATTTGAATATCTATGAGTGCTTGTGTATAAAAACACAAACAATACACATATGCTTTCAATTGTGTAATTTAAGTGATCTGGGTAGCTCTGTTTTGGAAGTTCACGCTACGGCACGTTAACGCTAGAAATGTGTTTTGGAGTTTGTACGTGCTTTGTCCCTAGGGGCCACCGTATAGATTTATATATAAACATCTATTAATAAAACCACGTTGATTTTTTTTACATTAATGACTCCCTTTGTGCATAATTTTATATTGTTAATAATAAATTAATTAAAGCAACAAAACAACCTGAAGAGCTGGTTGGGAGCCGAAAGAGGCGCCTCTTTTTAGTGAGCCGAGCTGAAAGAGCCGGATCTCTAAAAAGAGCCGGAATTCCCATCACTAGTTCCAGTAGCAGACACATCTCTACATCAACTGTTCAGAGGAGACAATGCGAACCAGATGACCTGGCGTGTCTTTGTGTGATGCAGAAAAGTTGAACGGGTGGTCTCTACATGCAAGCTTCCCACCGTGAAGAACTGTTTCTTGTTCTTATAGAATTTATCAAGAGCTGTGGACAGATGTATTAGAGTATCCCTTGTTCCATTTTTCCTAAACTGGAAGCTGGGGATAGCTTAATCCTGACAAAGAGACAAACCTACCTACTGTCCTCATTTGAGCACACATTTTTAAAAACATGACAGGCAGAGATGGGCAGTAACGCCGAGTAACGCGTTACTGTCATTCAATTGCTTTTTCCAAGTAACGAGTAAAGTAAGGGATTACTATTGCAAAAAAGGTAATTAGATTACTGTTACTTTCCTGTAAGCACGCTGTGTTACTGCGTTACTAAAATGTGATTTTTTTATGAGGCTGTCTCATGACAATGAGGTAAGCGAGTGCGATGTTCGCGGCAACAGCTGTGTGCGGATCAAAAATGGATAATATAACGAGTGCGGGAGAGAGTATGAGCGTGCAGCGTTTGAAGCGAGGAAATACTAATCTTACTTTGAGTTTGATTCCGTAAAAAGTAATAAAAATATTAGCGTCCGCTGTGCACTGCTTAGGAAGAAAACTGTAAAAAATCCCCTAAACTTCCGAGCAAGCACAGTGTATGCTGCCACGGTAATGTGAAATTCACAGAGAAATTGCCGGATCCTTCCATTGACATGACGGCTGCGACACACCTGCACCAGCAGGGCAAACCTCCACCTGCCCATCTCCTGCTAAACAGGTGAAAATAGAGCAACAGGACCGCTGAGTCTTTGATTTTATTTATTGTTTTGTGTTTTACGTGCATCTATATGAAAGAGTGAGTGTAAACACAAAAAAAATATTTTATTTTATATGCTGGAAAATGCAGAAAATAGGTTTAAATGTTACACAAATTTCTTCGAGAATGTTGCATACAATGTTATATATGTTATAACATTATGGCAAATATAATGTTTGCTTGATGCATAAATTTAAACGATTAAAACTAATAAAACAAGTTTTAAAAAGAGACATTTTATTTGATTACATTTTATATAATGGATTATGCAGGAAAAGTAGAATTGGGCTGAAAGATCTATTGTTTTATTACCTATTCAGGGTGTAAATCATGTTTTAAAAAGTAACTAAGTAACTAATTACTTTTGAAAATAAGTAATCAGTAAAGTAACGGGATTACTTTTTGGGGGAAGTAATTAGTTACTGATTACTTTTTTCAAGTAACTTGACCAACACTGATCACAGGTGGTTCTTAGTTTTCATTATACTTCCGAGATCCAACTAATCTAAAATTGGAGAAATTAGACAACAGAAATTAAACAACAAACAAGATTTTGGGTGTTAGGCAGATGATCTGTAGCAGGGTCAGTTTCACTTCTTGTAAGAACTGTCATTCTTCCTCAACTTATTGAGCATTCTAGGATCTAACAACTATTTCTTTAAACAATTCTACGCCTGTTTCAAGGTTAGCCAGGCGGCTAATGCTAACTACCACCTGACAACTGAGGACAGTGACGTCATCAGCGAGAGACCGGTGATCGGCATCGCAGAGCACGACGTCTGAGCGACACTGAGGAGAGTGAATGCAACGAAAGCGGCTGGGCCTGACGGCATCACCAGTCGTCTGCTGCGCTGCTATTCTGACCAGCTAGCAGGTCTGCACACTTCCATCTACAACGAGTCCCTAGCGAAGTCTGTGGTCCACACATGCTTCAAAAGACCCACCATCATCCCTGTGCCCAAGAACAACAAGCCCTCATTCCTGAACGACTACCGGCCAGTTGCACTGACCTCGGTAGTAATGAAGGCGTTCGAGAGGCTGCTGAAGAACATCATCTTCTCTTCCATCCCAGACCAGACACCACAGATCTGCTCCAGTTTGCCTACCGACCCAACTGATGTACAGAGGATGCCATAGCCTATGTCCTGCATACCACCCTTAGCCACGTGGACAAGAAACAGGGTAACTATGTGAAACTGCTATTTATTGATTACAGTTCAGAGTTTAAACAATAGTGCCCAGCAGACTGTTCACAAAACTGAGAGATCTAGGACTCAACAGCTGTCTGTGTGCTACTCCCTCTACACTTCAGACTGTGTGGCCACCCATGGCTCCAACACCATTGTGAAGTTTGCTGATGACACAGTGGTGTTGGGCGCCATTTCCAACAAGGATGAGGCGGCCTACATTGATGAAGTGAAGAATCTGGCATCATGGTGCCAGGATAACCACCTCCAGCTGAGCGTTGGCAAGACCAAGGAGCTAGTGGTGGACTTCAGAAGGAGTCAGCACAGGGACTACAAGCCCATTATCATCAATGGAGCTCCAGTGAAGAGGGTGCAGTCCTTCAAGTATCTCAGTGTCCACATCTCCTCAGACCTGATATGGTCTGCCTACAGATACAGTCCAAAAAGGCTAGGCAGAGCCTGCACCACCTCCGACAACTGAGAAAGTTCAGGGTCTCGCCAGTGATTCTCAGGACTTTCTATGCAAGTGCTGTGGAAAGCATCACACAGAACATCACATCCTGGTTTGGGAACAGCTGTGTTAAGGACCAAAAAGCTCTTCAGAGAGTGATCCGTACAGCAGAATGCAACTCAGTTGTCTCAAATATTACATTTAAGTTACATTTCAATTTAATTCAAGGTATTTGTTTCTTTTTTATATAATTCTATACCTCTGTGACATTCTCGCAGACAAATATTAACAATCAGTGACCACTACAACTGTCTGAAAGCTTTAGTTAGTTGTATTTAAGGGCAATAGCCCATATCCCAAACATACATTCATGGTCAAAAGTTCATTGCACTCTGAAATGAAAACAAATAAGCAAAAGAAATCATGGAATCAATTTATAGAGCAAAATGTATTCTTCACTTTTGACTTTTTGGTTTTAGGAAATGCTTATACTGTGGCTCTCCTGATCACCAAAAGGCTCCGGTAAATTCGATACGAGCGGGCCAATCTCTGTGCTATAGACCTCTTTCCAGGCGCACCTCTACATTCCAGCAGGCTACAATCTGTCCCGGCCGGAGAGGGAGTCTATGGAAAAAATATATTTGTCCTGGTAGGTACTGGTTTTTTCTTTGTGTCTATGAAAGACTATAACTGCTCCTGAAGTTTATTCTTTTTCATGTTCAGAGTAGAATAAAGGGCCATGCTCCAACTGATATTTAAACAGCATTTTGCTTCTCTTCACCAGCAAACACCTTGAAAAACTATGGTGAAATGATCAATGAAAAACACAGATATTATGTCAGCAGAATAAAAATTACAACTCAAATAAAACGTACACACAAAGTAAAGGCACAAACATACCGTGTGTGCCTTTCTACTGAACATTCATGAGCAATTGCAGTCCATATCGTCCATATTGTCACCTTGCACACAAGCCAGGCTTCTCTTCCTGGCTTGTCTTCAGACTCTGGCGACATGTGCGCTTAATGGACATCTGCCCAAAGCATGCGCTAGTTTCCCTAGAATACCAACCACCTTTGCTCCCAGAAATGGAGATTGAGCTGGCAATTTCCACAGTGCAACAGTACTTGCAGTAAATCTCAATGAGTCTGGACATGGACCAGGGAGGCCCTGCTCAGGACAACCGTGACAACCACAGGACACCCACTCCCAGGTAACAACCAGGGCAAAAGGTATGGCCAGCAGCTAAAGACATTCCACTTAAGTCACTCTCACTCAAGCTCCCCCTCTGTTACATTGGACCATATGACATTGACACCATCATTAACCCCTCAGCAGTCAAGCTAAAGGTTCCAGCCTCTCTCCACCCATATGGAAAAGAAATAGTAAAAACATATATGATTTACTCATGAAAGTGGCGACTTTCATGAGTAAATCATATATAAATCATATAAGGCTTACATGATTTACTCATGAAAGTCGCCACTTTCTCATTACTTTCATATATTTTGTTAGTAAGTATCCAAAACATACAAGTTTCATTATATAATTTTTCAAGGGATCTTATATGTGTTTTCACTCTTGTATGCTTTTCATACAAGTTACATACAAGACAGATACAAACTTTATAAGATTTATATATATCTTTTCCATATGGGCATATTCATCCCACTTTCCATAAGCCAAACAGAACCTGCCTGTGTGGTGTTCATTTTCACTGAGAGAAGTTCAGAAGACAATGTAGAAGTTCACACTATTTTATTATCAGACAGTTAAAGATTTGGGTTGCACAGCTGCTGAACAGAACAGAACTACAAGCCATAATTCAAACTATATATTAGAGACATGGAAACAGAAAATATTTATGATCCACTATCAATGGGGAGATGCTGTGGTTTAGACTCAGTACTGGTTTAGATGCAGTGGACCTTCGGCATGGCAACAGTCTTTGATCTCCAGTCTTGTCCTGTGTGAGAAAACTCCCTACCTTACAGTTGTTACTAGAGATGTTTTATTTCTATGCTGATGTCAGCTTTATTGTGCAACCAACACAATAAAGTCTCTATTCCTTGTTGATTGGAACAAGGCCAAGGCAGACTCTCCTATTTGAAACTGTGTTGTTTATGTGTATAGCAATTTACCTTCAACACTCACCTCTTAATGCCTCTTAACCCTTTACACCATGAGGTTAGTGTATCAAATCTATTATGAGTATACATTGCAATTAATATTTAGAAGAAACTTCATCATGCTGCGATTCAAGGAAATTTAGGAACAAATGAGAAACAAAGTAATTGAGCTCTCTCTTCTTAGTCTAGACAAGTGGTAAATGGACTGATTCTTATATAGCGCTTTTCTACTCTCCCGGAGTACTCAAAGCGCTATATACAACACGCCACATTCACCCAGTCACACCCATTCTTACAAGCACTACCTCTATACTGAGTGCTTTCTAACTACACTCACACACATTCATACTCTGATGGATGCATCAGAGAGCAACTTGGGGTTAGTATCTTGCCCAAGGATACTTGGCATGCAGACTGGAGGAGCCTGGGATCGAACCTCCAACCTTCCGATCAGTAGGTGACCTGCTCTACCTCCTGAGCTACAGCCACCCAAAGAGTTCCAAAACGAAAACCACTGCTAAAAAAAAAAGGAACATTAAGGCTCGTCTCAGTTTTGGCAGAGGACATCTTAATGATAACAAAGACTTTTGGGAAAATACTCTGTTGACTGACGAGACAAAAGTTCAATTTTTCGGACGTTGTGTGTCCCATTACATCTGCAGTAAAAGTAACACAGCATTTTAAAAAGGGAACATCATAACAACAGTGACATGCTGTGATAAATGGAACCATGAATTCTGCTGTCTACCAGTTTTTTTCAGGGTTTTTTTTTTTTTTTTTACCACTTAATAATAAATACTTTCACTTAGAAACTCCATTTTGTGTTTACTTTTTATCTTTGACTACTTTTGTGAAGTGCACATTAGCTTACTAATAATGGTAGCTAGCTAGTACTTCTGGGATGTGTGATATTTTAATAAGCTAAGGGATACTCACATTGCTGTATACTCAGTGCCTACTCTGCTGCTTACTGTTATCACATGCCATCTGTCACAATTTGGGCATTATTACATCAGTAACAATCACAATTGATTGTTAGTGGCTGGAGATATTTTATATAAATAGGTCACATCCCAACAGTCTCTGCTAATTAGACCATTGTTGTGCAAAGGAGCAGTTATGCGTATTATTAACAAACCATTACAGTGAGTGCCTTTCATCCATCATAAAAGCCTGGTCTAATTGGGTTTGTAGTCTTTTATTTATTCGATGGGCCAGGACAGTCATTTTTCACTTCAAAACAAATTGATTCTATTAGCATGTTTGTGTCAACATGCTGCTGTGTTAATCTGGAACTGTATCCTTGTTTGCCTGCTGATAGTGAGGCATGGGGCTTTGATATCGCAGATAAGTTAATCTTCCATTTAATGCAACTGCAGGTTGATACACCGTTCAGTTTTTTTTTCACTACAATTACTATTACAGAACCCTAAAGGGTTGGGTGAAGTTTATGCACCACGCACTCTCCCCCTGCTGCTGCTGCTTTGCTCAGTGTTGACTTCTGTCTTTAATCTACTCGTGCATGTACATGTTACTTATGTATTATGTTGTGCCTGTGCCCATCAGCTTAAATATCCAATAAAATAGACATATGACCTTTTTACCTGAGCAGTTCCATCCTCAAATGAAGTGTAAATTGATTTCAAGCTAAATAATACAGTGTTCAATTATCTGGAGGAGTTATGGGATATAATTGGATCACTTTTAGAAAACAAATCTTGTGGATAATGTGTTTAGTGATCTCAGCTGTAAGGCATTAATGAACTGCTCCCCTTTATACCTTCAGTGCAAGTTGAAACCTTGGAAAATAATTAACGGTTTCCACACAGCAGAACTCCAATTTGTAGTCATAGGATTTACGACAAGCAGCACACCTGCTCTTCAGATAATGAAACAGGGCAGTCTTATTTTAAATTAGCTATGATAAGTCATAACTAATGACAGGTCACTCACTACTAATGTCAATATCCAATCAGAACTAAATAGGACAAACAGCTGACAGAAAAATAATGTATGAGTAATACATCTTGCCTTGGCATGAGTCAGACAAAATCAGTGGCTTGAAAGGCAAAACAGAGACTGACAAGACCAAATAAAAGAAGAATGATATCTTTACAAACCCAGCAACACATAGAAGGGAAAATATAATGTAACACTGTAAAAGTGTTGGTGTTACCTCAGTTCAATCCAATTTTATTTATATAGCACGAAATGACAACAACAGTCGCCTCAAGGCACTTTGTAATATAAGGTAGACCCTACAATAATACATAAAGAGAAAAACCCAACAATCATATGACCCCCTATGAGCAAGCGCTTTGGCCACAGTGAGAAGGAAAAAAAAACCCTTTTAACAGGAAGAAACCTCCAGCAGAACTAGGCTCAGGGAGACGCAGCCATCTGCCACGACCGGTTGAGAAGCGAGAAGGAAGACAATAACAAGTATGATTCAATGCAGAGAGGTTTATTAACACATAGTGAGCGAGAAAGGTTACTGAAGAAGAAATACTCAATACATCATGGGAATCCCCCAGCAGCCTAGACCTATTGCAGCATAACTAAGGGAGGATTTAGGGTTACCCGATCCAGCACTAACTATATGCTTTAGGAAAGAAAAGTTTGAAGCCTAATCTTAAAAGTAGAGATAGTGTCTGTCTCCTGAATCCAAACTGGAAACTGGTTCCGTAGAAGAGGTGCCTGAAAACTGAAGGCTTTGCCTCCCATTGTACTTTTAAATACCCTAGGAACAACAAGTAAGCCTGCAGTGAGAGAGTTAAGTGCTCTAATGGAGTGATATGGTACTATAAGGTCATTAAGATAAGATGGGCCTGATTATTTAAGACACACATATTCCTTGTATTGACTTTGTGAGGACCTCCTTTTAGGTGATGTACAGTCTTACAGACCAACTGGTGACCTGTCTATATATATGTACCCCCCTTCAGGAGAAATTGCCAGTGGCATGTGTGTGGATTTCTTCTTTTATGCAAATTTGACCTTACCTTACAAATACAGCCACTTAGAATTGCCACTCCCAGCTGGTTGACAGTATGAGTATGATTGCTGGGTTTCTTTCAGTTGCCCTTCCCCTGGGGTGTATCTACTTTCCACTATAAACAGACCACCTTCACTTAATTGCAAAGTGTTACCAAGAGAAGGCACTTTCTTCACAAAAAAATTATTTAGCTACCTATACAAGCACCTAAATGGAGGTTCTTTAAGTGGTGGTGTTTTCTCAGTAATTGGTAAAATTACCAGTTTAACCAGTTTAACTAGTAAATGAAAACTATTCTGCTTGTGTCACACTGATTTAAAATCTACTGCTGTTTCATTACATGCAGTCCCTCTCCCTGTAGTTAGTGCTAGAAGGGGATATTGTAAAAATGATAAGATTCATTGCCTATGGGGTAAAATCATATTCATCCATCCATCAATTCACTTCCGCTTATCCTTTTCAGGGACGTGGGGGGCGCCGGAGCCTATCCCAGCTGTCATAGGGCAAGAGGCGGGGTACACCCTGGACAGGTCGCCAGTCTGTCGCAGGGCAAACACATAGAGACAGACAACCATTCACACTCACATTCACTCCCGCATTCACACCTATGGGCAATTTAGATTTTTCAATTAACCTATCCCCACAAATCATATTCTCATTCTATTAAACACCCACCTGATTCCATCCTAAATACACTATACAGGCATTTATGTCAGCACTCTTTTGAGCAGGAAGGTCAATTAGATGGCACTGTGAATGGTGTCACAAAGTGTTTAAACAGATATTAACAGATTTACATGTATATACATATAAACCTCCCAGCCCTATCACTGCTGATTAAGGACCCTGGAATGCACGTTTTTGTTCACTACCGACCTTTTGGCTTTAAACATATTATTTCCTCCTGGTGGTAATGCAGCTGCATGCAGCAACACAGCTTCATGTTTTGGGGAGGCAAAGCGTGAAATGGAAATGGCAGACCGGTGTTACATATTTTGCCGCTATGCTGGGTTGCATCATAACTTTGGAGACTTGGCAGTGACACCAATGACATGTAGATCGGAAGACCAAAAACTACTACAAATCTTCCCGCTCTCTGTTAGTCAATTTGTATTTTTGCCAAAAGTCCTTTGTTTTTTGCAGCATTTATGTTCAGGTTGGTGCAGTTTTTCTTCACTGGTCAAGAAAAAAAATTACAAAATACTGTTTATAGAAAAATAGAAAAAGGTCTTTTGGAATATGGGGGAAAGATTTAGGTTTACTGCTGGGGCAGTGTCAGCAACCTCCTCTGTCTTCCAGGGCTCAGAGTTATGTATGCCTCTGGTGCCAGAGCCAGCAGAGGGTTCACTTTATAGACCCATCTATATACTTTCATATTTCCATCTTTTACATACATGCATTGTATGGTTAAAATTGATGTCTGGTAGTTAGATATAAATTATAACTTAGAGTTAATGATATGTGTCGTTACTGCAATCACATGTTTTGCTAATTAATTGCTTTAATCTGCATTTTTGCAAGGAAAGTGTAGGATTAAAAAAGTATAAATATGATATAGTCTGTGCTCATTAGCCACATTTTCCAACCCATTTTGTTTTGCAAGCCTGAATCATAGAGAAAATAGAGATTATTCTGAGATGTATTTACATATTTACCATCAGTTGTTCTGCATTTTCCTAAAGATATAAAGATATAGGCCAGGATGTGATTGGACAAAATTCTTAATTGTCATATTAGAAATGTTAGGCAAAAAACAAAGTATTGCACTGATATAGATGAATCTGCTATGCCAAAGGTATCTCCTTTCCTCTCTTTCAAATCTTTGATTTCTCCACTTCAGATGATTGCCCCCCAGACTTCCATTCTTTGGCCAAAATGGAGAATGATTTGGGCAATTTGCACACTACCATCTGTGCAGTGTGGGTAAAACAATAGCCTTTTCTGTAAAAAGCAAACATTTTCATGACCTTGAAGATCACTGCAACTCTTTAACAACTGTCTACAGAAAAATCTTACATACAGTAGTTTTGTTCCTGTCTAAGCTGCGGTTGCAGCAAATGTGGAGGGGAGATTATCTTCATATACTAAGATTATTTCCAGGAGATAAAGCATCACTGGTAGTTCTACCATATTAAGTGAAGATTAGGCCAAAAAAATGTTTTTATTGTCTTTAAAATTGTGTAAATTAAGACAATTTCATATTGACAATAACACAACAACAGAAAATATATTTAATTTATAACTACTGTACACATGCTATTTTGCAGATAGCTGGTAGTTAATGAGCTGCCACAGGCGTTGATTAAACTTGAATGTTCTGACTGTCACTGTAGACACTGGATCAGTAAAGCAGCACTCTGCCTAGATAAGTCACTCCTCAACATATGTGCTGATAGCCTCTCATTGTGTTCATTGATTTAAATGCTTACATTTTCCAGTTTTCTCCAAAGCAAAATATTATGAAATTACTCAAACTAAAAAGCCAATCAACACAACCTTGAGGTGACTGTAAGAAGTTGGTGTCATAATCAGTGATGGGAATAACAGCGTTAAAAGTAACGGCGTTACTTTTTTCAGTAACGAGTAATTTAACTAATTACTATTTCTGTCGTTACAACGCCATTACCGTTCTTATATCAGTTGCATGGAAGTAGCTGTAGGTAATCTGGGTGCTACAGCTTTAAGCAGCTGCACACGCTCCTGCTGGCAGCAATCACTTTCTGGCCGATGATCACTTTTTGGCACAACACCACTGAGGAAGAACAAAGTAGTCGTGGTAAGCCAATCACATGACCACTGCAAGATGACAAAGCAACAAGGTGATATATACCAGTTTTTAAATTGTGTTGATAGGCCACGTAAAACCAGAGTCATGATAAAAAATATATGCGTTTTTTCCTCAATAGTTTCATCACGTTTACTGTCTAAGGACAGCGGTACCAAGCACTCTCTGCTTATGACCAACCCCCCCCCCCCCCCCCCCCAAAAAAAAACAAAAAAAACAAAAAACAGCTCTTTAATGTTTGTTGAGAAATGCACCATGTCAATCAATCAAAAATGATATACCAACATGACATTTGGTTGTTTAGGAAGAGGGGGAAGTTTTAGGAGTGATGGCAAGAGCGAGAGAGAGAAAGACAGACAGCAGAAAAAGAGAGAGAGCGAGTTTTGAGATGTGAGAGATTAGTTTAGTGTGTTTGGAGTGTGTAGTTAATGTGTTGTCTTTTGTAGTTAGTGTGTAGTGTTGTGGATAGTTTTGTGTTGTGTGTCAGAACAATGAGGCGACTGCTGTCTCCAGGTAGAAACAGGAGTGATACACCTGCTGCTGTCAGACCTGCAGGTATCAGGCTTGTGATGTTCTCCTTTATAGTGGACAGAAATGATTTTTTGGACTGGCACAAATAATTTGTGTGGCATCTTATTGAATGCAGAACAGCTGATTGTTCTGTAAATAGTTTGAGATGGTTATTTTTTTTTAAAAAGGGGTAAACGGTAAATTTAAAAGGTGTATACTGCAGTAAAAATAATTACACAGTGAAGGCTTTTGTTATTGGCCCTTGAAACCCATTTATTAATACTTGACATTATTTTGTTGTTAAAACAAACAATAATGTGATATTTAGAATCCCCATATATCATTCAAACATTGTATGTAAGTCCAACAAGGTGGTGATTTAATTCAAAGAAAGTTTCACTAACGCTGGCAGCAGCTAACAGTAATAACAACAGTAGCACTTACTGACAGAAAGATTTACGATATCAACAACTCACCCTAGCATCACTGTCATTGAGTAAATACACATGGACACATATTGACAGCTGAGGTAAACAGCAGACAACAGCCTACACCCGCTACAGATGATCAGAGCCACAATTGTTTGTCCTACAACAACCACCATAGCAAGGATTATGCTATAAATTGGCATGCATACCACTTTGGATGAAGCAGCTCTCACTTCTAGAAATCTGACCAAATTTATTAAACCTCAAAAAATGTAGACCACAAATCACCAAAAACAATTTAAACATACAAAAAAATCCCACAAAAAACTCAGTTCATTTTTATATATACAGCACCAAATCACAACAACAGTTGCCTTGAGGCACTTTATATTACCAAGGAAAGACCCTACAATAATACAAAGAAGGGAAAGAAAGAACAATATAGTATCCACAACAGCACCACAGAATTATTAAGTGACCAACAAACTGATTTACTCTGCCTTACAGAAACCTGGTTACAACAGGATGATTATGTTAATTTAAAGGGAAAGAGGGAGAGTACCCAGTCTGTTGCAGGGCTAATACAGAAAGACAAACATTCACAGTCACATTCACACCTGTTGCAAATTTAGATTCACGAATTAACCTAACCCCACTAACTGCATGTCATGGGGAGAACATGCAAACTCTACATATAATTAGCACAAACGTAGCTACTCTGTGTTGACAGAAAATGAGTAAAAACTAAGAAAAGAGTTAATATAGAAGGAAAAGTAAAAGCAGTGCAGAAATTCTGCAGTACTGCATCTGACAATTCAAAAGGGTTCCAATTGAAATTGAGCTTTTTAATTATCTTATTGGCTTGACAGGCTGCCTCTCTCTCCAACAATAATACCCCTCAATAAATGATAATCCTGCACACTTAATTATCCAATATCCAGCTGCCTTATTAACACTTATTATATCCACTATAATGTTAGCACAAGTGCTTATTCTAATGTAGCTCCTCCTTTAAGATATAGCTGACAAGGACAATTTTTTTTTGGTATATTCTCTCCTAATTATCTATGAAATCATATTAAGATTAGTAATTGCATTCCATAACAGACAAATATTTTAGCAGAGCATTAAGCTGTCAGTACAATAATAATAATAACCACTATTTCTGTATAAAATGAATTGGTTAGGAAAATCATCAGGACGTGGAGTGCACAGTTTTAAATTCAACAAAACATTAATAGAACCCAGGAGTCCAATTACTCAGTCATATTGGTAATGTTATGAGTGTGATGTGTGTTGAATGAAAACACCAACAATTTTGGGATGGCGTCACTGTTTTTTGTGCTGGACTAAAAGATTGAGTGTGAGCTAAATGGTAAATAGGCTGGTCCTTACATAGTGTTTTTCTACTCTTCCGGAGCACTCAAAGCACTTTCTTCAATCTAACATTCACACTCTGATGAATGCTTGAAAGAGAAACTTGGGGTGAATATTTTGCCTAAGGATATCTGGCACCAGACTGCAGTAGCCAGGGATTGCACAACCAACCTTTTGATTAATCTGCCCTATCTCCTGATCTATGGCAAGGCGGGTACTTGAGGAAGCCAACAGAACAAGGCATCTAAGCTAAAAGCCTTCCACCACTTGGCACTGTGTAAAACTTCTGCCCATAATAATTATGAACAGAATTGGTGACAAAAGGAATCCCTCTTGAAGTCCACAACCCACCACAAATGAGTCAAACCAAATTCTCCCCTCTGTCTCTCTCTCTATTATTGGCGGGTGGCAAACAACTGCATGGTGCATTACCGCCACCACTGGTATGGAGTGTGGACAGAAATCACGCTAAAACAAACAAACAAACAAACAAACAAAAACAAACAAAAACAAAAAACACTTAATACCCTCCCAGACAACCTTACTTCTCTCAAAAACTGAAACAATGCCTGATCCCAGACTCCTTCTGTAGTAACCCTACAAGATCAAGTTTCATATCAATGCTATTGAGATTTCGGACCAACCGTCTCCTCTACCGTATATTTCTGACACTTCAAAATAACATGCTCCAAAGTTTCATCCGCTCCACAATAATCACATTTCCCTGAGGCATGCTTCCCTATCAAGAACAGTGTGGAATTCAAACCCGTATGCCCAAATCTCAGTCTTGACACCACCACCTCCTCTCGCCTACTCCTTCTTGCGGATCTCCTCACTCCCAACCCCTTTTAATTTTATATAACCACCTTCCCCTCCTGTCTTCGTCCCATTGTTTCTGCCATCTACCCCTCATTTCTAGCTTAATAATACTCTTTACTTCCTCCTGACCAAAATTCACCGCCAGATCAACTATCTCATGATTAGTGGCTGCCTTTGCTAACCTGTCCGCTGCTTCATTTCTCCCTTACCCCATAGTGAGCTGGGACCCATACAAACACTACCGATAGACCCATCATATGTATCCTGTAAAGTTTGCTAAAACCTCTAATAAAATATCTGACCTACCTTTCGAATGACCATTCTGTAAACTAACCAAGGCTGCACTGGAATCTGAACAAATAATTGTGTTCAATGGCCTCAAATCTTCCACCCACTGCACTGCTAATAGAACCGCTATCATTTCTCCTGTAAACACAAAAATCCATTACTAATCCTCTTCCCAATTTTTACCATAAAGTCCGGAATTACCACTGCCACCCCCACTTGACTAGCTGGATTCTTTGAAGCATCCATATATACCTGCACATACCCATAATACTGATCTATGAAACCCTGAACTATATTAGAGTCTAGACTGCCTGCCCTGTCCTTACTCTTCTGGCGCAACAAAGGAAAATCTACAGCTGCTTCAGGAAGTATTCATGGAGGGATTGCAGGCCTCGGCACTTGCCGACATATGTCTGAGTGGCCCAATTCTCTCCTCTCTCTTCTTCTTCTTCTTTGTGTTTAACGGCGGTTGGCAACCAACGTAAAGGAATCTCCTCTCTCTCCCCAGGACAGCTGCTTTTGATTAGCCTCGTTTGCCACCTGGGCCCAGTCAGCAATCATCTCTGAGGCTATATAAGCTGGGGATGAGGTGTGAGCAGTGTGGTTTTTTCCCTCTGTGGCTCTACATGGTTTTCTGCTAGGTTTTGAACAGACAACGTCCTTGCGAGTAGTGAGTAGATGGGCTTGTGGGCCCTGGAAGTGTCTCCCCGTGGTGAGAAGTAAAATATGAAGTGGGAAGTGCCTCCCTTATTTGTTTGGTAGTTTTTCCTTTGTTGCTGTGATTATTTCCTTTGTTCCTTTGGCGTTATTGGTAGAACGGCGTTGCCAGCTCTTTAAGTTAAGAGCTGGCAACGTAATAAGGATATATATTATATATATATATCATTTGTAATAAGGATATATTATTTGTAATAAAACTATATTATTATAGAACAACTCTGTGTGTTTTCCTTTTCATTCTTTTTCCGGACCCATTTGTTACTGGTCCCCTACACTCACACCCATAGACCTCTTCGTGGGGACGTAACAGAATTACTTAGAGGCTGAAGGTTTTGTTCTTCCCACTCCTCCTTTTTTTTTTTTCCTTCATCAGCTACTGACAGCACTGTAGCAGAACGGGACAACGAGTCCAGAGTGTGGAGAATGAATCCGAGCAAAAGACAAACCGTGAAATCTAGATCACAGCAGCCAAATCCAACAGTTTCAGGCCACAGAAAGCTGAGGAGGTGAATCGGCAGACTGAGGTGAATAAGATAACTCTTTATTGTCATTGCACAGTCATACATAGTACAGTAGTACAATGAAATTGGAAAACTGTCCTACGTCGGCACTACATATAACACGACACGATATGACACATCACATCACAACGCAACACCAACAACACAACACAGTATAATAACTTAGTAATAAAAAAGAAGAATAAGTGTATTTGTATTGCACACTGTTATTATTGCACATTAATTATTATTGGACCTTGTTATAAATATAAATATTATTATTGTTATTGTTGTTTTAAACATTGTTACCTCCCCCCTAAAAAAGTCCAGGGAGGTAGCTAATCAGGTCAGCTATTTGCATTGATCAGGGCTATTGTCCTGTTGTAAAAGCTGTCCTTGAGTCTATTTGTTCGGGACCTCAGCAGCCTGAACCTCCTGCCGGACAGCAGCAGCTTAAACACCCGGTGTTCTGGGTGTGTACAGTCCCGTAGAATGCTGCGTGCCCTCTTGAGACAGCGAGTGCTGTACAGGTCCTTCAGGGTGGGAAGAGGATGTCCAATGATTTTTTTGGGCCATATTGATGACCCTCTGGAGTGCCTTTCTGTGTGCTGTGGTGCAGCTGGAGAACCACACACCGATGCAATATGTCAGCACACTTTTAATGGAGCAGCGGTAGAAGACGGTCAGCAGCTCCTTCTTCAGGTCCATTTTTCTGAGGATTCTCAGAAAGTGGAGACGCTGTTGGGCCTTCTTTAAGACCGCAGAGGTGTTAGAGCTCCATTGGAGGTCTGTGTCTATGTGCACACGCAGAAACTTGAAACTGGAGACCCTTTCCACGCACTCCCCGTTGATGCTGACAGGCTGCAGCTCGGACTTCCTCCTTCTGAAGTCAACTACCAGTTCTTTTGTCTTGATGGTATTAAGGTCCAGGTTGTTATCTACACACCAATCTGACAGCCAATGAACTTCAGCTCTGTACGCCGTCTCATCTCCCCCAGAGATGAGCCCCACCACGGTGGTATCATCTGCAAACTTGATGACTGTGTTGTCTGGGTGGGAACTAACACAGTCATGTGTGTACAGAGTGTACAGTAGGGGACTCAGTACACAGCCTTGTGGAGAGCCGGTGTTGAGGCTGAGGGCTGAGGAAAGATGAGGCCCCACTCTAACTCTCTGTACACGGTCTGAGAGGAAGTCTCTGATCCAGCGGCAGGTGGTAGAAGGAAGTCCGATTTCCAGCAGTTTAACTATTAGTCTGTCCGGGAGTATCGTGTTGAAAGCAGAGCTAAAGTCAACAAAGAGCAGCCTGGCGTAACGGCCCTGCACGTCCAGGTGAGAGATGGTGGTGTGGAGCGTTGTAACAATGGCATCTTCAGTTGATCTGTTAGCTCTGTATGCGAACTGGAGCGGGTCGAGTGTGGGTGGCAACCAGGACATGATGTGACGTCGGACCAGTTTCTCAAAGCACTTCATTATAACAGGTGTTAGAGCAACTGGTGGGTAGTCGTTGAGGCTGCTAATGTTAGTACGCTTTGGCAGTGGGACAATTGTGGCTGACTTTAGGCACAGCGGAATGCAGGACTGGGACAGTGAAGTGTTGAAGATCTTAGTGAAGACCCCAGCCAGCTGGTCTGCACACTCTTTTAGGACTTTTGCGGTTACCCCATCTGGTCCGGCGGCCTTCCTGGGGTTCACTGCCCTCAGTGTGCGCCTCAGCTCATATTCCTGCACTATGAGGCTTGGGCTGCTGCTGCTGTCCGATGTTTTTGCTGCTGCTGCCTCTGGTCCCTTCACCTCAAACCGTGCGAAGAAGTGGTTCAGCTCCTCCGCAAGCCCCGCGTTACCCTCAGTCAATGTGGTATAGGGCTTTGGAGTTGACGTCACGCCGCAATGCATTGTGGGAGCGCGGCGCCATGTTCGGGGTCTACGAATCGAAACAAACACACTGTGTTGGAACGACGATTACAAGATGCTTAAAAGCAGCTCCAAAGAAACGGACGGTATAGAGACCGATTGCGTCCAGAGGCGAAGCGGCGGTACTTGCAGAAAATAGCGTGCATTGGAAATGTGGACCCGTATGAAATACGGCCGTGGAGTAGAAACCCTGAAGACCAACCGCTACTGACGTAGCCTGACATATTTTCGTACCTTATCTGTGGAGTCAGCACGTACAAATCATCATTTAAACAAAGGTAAGTCAGCTCGAGTACTGCGTGTGAAATGCGTTTGATTTCCCTGCAAACATTCACATTAGTGCAGCATAAATTCATTCATGAGGGGAAATTACAGTGAGAACATGTGGAGGCTCTGTTAGAGGGATAACATAGTGAGTTCAGTGCATTGATGTGACATTGTCCTGAAGGATTTAGTTATTCTCTATGGTTAAAGAAATTGCAATGATTTATTCATATTTATTATAAATAATTCTAATTATACATCTTGCTTCCATATTTGTATCCTGTGTCACTAAAAATACATTTTATTTTAACTTTATACATTGATTAATGACCTGCAGAATCTCCTTATCATATTAAGTGATTCATAATTGTCACTTTATGCTTTCTCCATCTCTAAAGTGATGACATCCTTGCATTACATACTTTAGGTTCATTTTCTGCAGGCAGTTTTCTGACAGAGAACAGGCAGATTTACACTATAACATGCAGCCTTCTATAGATGGACACATAAAGAAATGAAACATGTATGTGCTAACTTTCTAAAAACTTTGTTACATTTATGATAAAGTAGTCTGCCTTGGCTCATAGTTCTTGTCTTTAAATGAACTTTGTGTGTTTCAGGTCCTGCACTCTCAAAGACTGAATGAACCAGCATTGCAGCCATGGGTCGCTGTGAGCATCACAGGGAAGGTTGAAGCCGCCCACTGCACCTGTAAGGCCGGAGTCGTGGAGACCTGCACCCATGTCACTGCTCTTCTGTTTAATGTAGAAGCAACAGTGTTGATCTGTGGCACAAGGACTGTTACAGATGAACCTGCATGCTGGGTTTTGCTGGGTAATGTGACCATGATACAGCCAGAGGTTGGCCATAAGATAGACTTCTCCTCTTCAGCTGCCCAAAAAAGGCTCTTGATCAAAACATAAACAGACCATCTATATTGAAAGGCAAAAGGAGCCGTCCTCAAAAAAGAAAAATCACACCTGCTACTGTGGAGGAGTTGTCACTGCTATAATGCCATAATGTTTTATCTAGGGGTCTAGATTTATGCCTGTAGTGCACTGCCGTGTAAATAATTTGCATTTACTGAATATGTACTGACTGAGTCCCACTGTTCAAAAATTGAATAAAGAAACAAACTAATGTTTGCCTTTTTTTTAAATTATTAAAACCACTTTATAGAACATCACATCCATTACAGTGTAGAATCCATATTATTTATAGTTTACAAGTGACAAAATGTTTACATAAAATCATGACAGTGTTTACATGATATCACCCACTACTAATATTACTTTAATTACTGTATCTTTTGAAAAAATACCGCTATTTATACAGCAAAAGACTTAGGAATGTTTAACAGGAGGAGGTTTCATTTTTCCCTGGTTTTATTATCACACTGTTCACCAAATGCAGCAAACCTTCACCATCTTATCCAGAAGGGTCACCTCTTCACCCTCACATGGAAGAAGTAATCTGATTGGCATGGTGGTTTGTTTGAAGCAGGTCCCTTGTGTAGCGCTGGAACTCAGTCATGATGTTTCATCCATTTCATAGGCTGGTTTGCTGCAATGATGCCAAATAATTAGCATCTCTATAAATAGAAGGTAGTTCTGCAAAATTACTCAGTAGGATGTTTGTTCTAATTTGCTATGAGCTCAGAGTGCATCGAAAATAAAACTAATAGGCTATAAAGAGTGATATGAACATATTTAGAACTTACCGGAATGAAAATGTCTGGCGCACCAACAGATATTTGGAGATGGAAGAGAACTGGAGCTCGTCTCACAGCTGCTATCCAGGCTAGACGCCTTCGTTTGCTAACATCGATACACGAGCTGCCTCATGTTGCTTCCAGGTTGGGAAAGAATGAAAAGATAAACCATTTTCAAGCTTATTCTCTTGCCGGTTGTGCGATAGAACATTGCAGCGGACCACACAGCAAGAACAAACCGTGGCTGTTGTGTGTGCCTTCGCTCCTTCGTCGCTTGCGCTTAGACCCCGAACATGGCGGATCAGGCCAAAATCCTTTCCATGCCCACCCCCTTGACATCACGCTCCAAAGCCCTATTGCAAGGTTTGTAGTTGGTTAAGTGCTGAACTCCCTGCCATACCTGTCGTGAGTTGTTGGTGCTGAAGTGGTCTTCGATCCTTCTCTTGTACGTTGCCTTGGCCTCTGTGATGGCTCTTTTCAACTCAGATCTGGCTGCACTGTACTGCATACCATCACCGGATCTAAAAGCGGCGTCACGTTGCTTCAGCAGGACCTGGACCTCTTTAGTCATCCAGGGTTTCTGGTTGGAATACACCCGGAGACGTTTGTCCACAGTGACACTGTTGACACAGAAATTAATATATGAGAGCACTGATGTTGTGTGCTCTTCAAGGTCCTGATGTTCGAACACGCTCCAGTCCGTGTTTTCAAAACAGTCCTGCAGCTGATGTGATGCACCTTCTGGCCAGGTTTTCACAGTTTTTGTGACTGGGGGGGCTCTTCTCCTAATGGGAGTGTATGCAGGGATCAGCAGCATGGACATGTGGTCTGACAAACCTAGATGTGGTAGAGGGGTTGCTCTGTAGCCTTTTTGGATGTTGCTGTAGGCTTTATCCAGTGTGTTTTTCCCCCTCGTTGCACATGTAATATGCTGTTCAAATCTGGGGAATACTGACCTTAAATCAGCATGGTTGAAGTCCCCAGCTATAATGTGCACTGCATTTGGATGGGAGTTCTGCTGGTTGCTTATTGTCTTGTGCAGCTCCTCCATGGCTGAGTTAGCATTAGCATCGGGTGGTACATACACGGCCGTTACCATGACAACAGTAAACTCGTGAGGTATGTAGACGGGTCTGCACTTCACAGTCAAATATTCCAAATCCAGGGAACAATGGTTGTCTACAGTCTTTGGGTTTTTGCACCAGCTGTCATTGGTGTAGATGCATAAACCCCCTCCTTTGATCTTACCGGAGTGGCCGTTCCTGTCGTGACGGTGGACCATGCGGCCTGCTAGCTCAATAGCCGAGTCCGGAATTGATGGCTGCAGCCAAGTCTCTGTGAGTAATATTATGCTGCTGTCCCGTACACACTTGTTGACTGCAATCTGTAATCTCAGTTCGTCGATTTTGTTGGTTATGGACCTGACGTTGGAGAGGAAAATACTCGGAAGCGGTGGCTTAAATGGCTGTTTCTTTAGCCGAGCTAGTGGGCCCGCCCTGCAGCCACGCTTTTGCCTCCTTTGTTTACGTTTCCTCTTTGTCTTGCCGCTGGGAAGAACCAACCACGGAGACCCTGGAGCTCTTATTATGTCCTCTGGAATGCCGTGAAAGTGGTGGTAGTCCGATGTAATGCTCCTTGCACAGCGTAATCCCATACTCAGAAGGTCCTGACGACTGTAGGTGGACTCTACTCGATGTATAATAATAAAAAACACACACATCCACACAGATACACGTAGAAAAAGTAAAAAACAAAACACCGAACGTGAGGAGCAGTGAGCCGCTGCGTCTGTGCGCCCCGCCATCTTGCAAATCAGTGTGAAGCAGTGTGGAAGCTTGTTGATGGGCTACAGATGTGGATGAGATTATGTTTTACTGTTTGACTTTTACAAAAAATAATTTAAAATGTGTTTATGTTTTTGTAGCTAGCTGTGAGATCACTTAACATGCAGGCAATCGGCTGCTTAATCTTATTCCATAGTGAGCACACTGTTTTACACTATCGTTATTTTAGCTTTCAATTTTTAACTTTTCATAATGTTCTTCTGTAATAATTACATTTCTAAATGCTTTAGCTGTGTTAGCTAGACCTGTTGTACCCTTCTAATGTGCATTTTAACTTTACAATCTGTAATGAAATTATCTAAATCACCAATAAACTAATGAGACTCATAAATAGTATCCATATATTAATTATATGGCAAATTATCTCCAACAAGACAAACATTTTTGAGTCTACATAGTTCTATAACGATGCAGGACAGTATTACCAAGCCCTTATTAGCATGCTGGAAGAAAACACAAACTGACATCTTAGTCTCTGCATCTCCGAACACTTCTATGTTCATCACACCTAGGATGTGTGAAATTTTGCAAAGCATCCAGGGTACAATGGCACACAGCATTGCATGCAGATGTATTTGGTCTTCCGTGTGCATGCAACATCATGGCATTTGTTTGCATTTTTCACCTCGGTCAGTTGGGGCCAGTGATATCCTGTGGCAAACCTGACCTCACGGGCTACTTTGGTGACTGCTCTCCGCTTCACGGATTGTGGGGTCCCACTAGGTCTCCCTCTTTTTCATTGCTGGAGGGTGCCACTATTTATCAGTGCACGAGCCACAGATGCTTTGAAGAGGAGTCTATTCATCTTTTCCAAACCAGACATCTGGTAGAGGCGCCAGGCATTTACAATGGTCACATCCAAAAAATGAAAAAAATACTCAGATGTACCACCTCTTGTTTTGACGTCTGTGGAGGTACATTGCCAGACATTGGTCAACAAGATCAACACCCACCCATGTGCTGATTGAAAAGGGCCACAGAGAAGGGCTTTTGGACCATCATCATCTTTTTTTTCTTCTTGGAATATATTGTTGTATGTTATATTATCAATTAGATCTGCTGGAAACAGATGTCTGAAGAAATATATGTGATCCTTCCCCTCCACATTCAATTTCCACTCTCATAGAAAAGGAGGCAAGTCTCCATCAAAGTCAAAGTCATTCTCTTGAACTTTCCAAATATTTTTGCAAGCTCGAGTATGGTCAGGTGCCATGTGCCCATCTCCCACAGCTCCCTGATCATGCGGACCTTCCTCTTCATCCTGCCCCTCATCATTCTCACTTTCTGTATCCTGAGTGTCTGTGTCTTCATCATCCGTAGTTCCTATGTCTCTGTTCGTCTCTGGCAGCCACTCATCATCACTGGACTTATCACTGAACTCATCATCACTGCAATCATCACTGGAGCTGGATGGAATTTCCTGGACTATTCTGTATGCTGCCTTATTCTTTTCTGCATTTGAAGTCTACAAAATATGATAAAATAATTATTACAGTAACTCAAACTACAGCTGATCTGCACAAAAATATATATTTTAAATGAGTGGCTTATAAATATAACAATTATACGCTTACTTAGAACCAAAACAGTCCCAAGAAACAGTGAAGCAATTTATGACTTATGTTAAAAAAAAATATAGTGGGTAATGCATGATGTCCACTTTAGTGGACACATGGTTACTCGTAGTTTTCTACATATTAGACATAACAATTTCTTATTCCAAACAGATAATATCCTTCCCTAGATGTTACTGCATATCATCATATTTTTTTTACCTGTTGGGCTCTTCTAGCATAGAAGCAGTGATAGGATATGCCAGCAGTGGTCGGCAGGGGTGGCAGTTTGTCTGCCATCTTTGATTCAGAGGAAATTTACTTGCAGTTGCACTAACTGAACACTGAATTGACCTCAATGGAGTATGGCAGCAGAGAGCACTCTAGAGGCTAATTTGCAGTTCCACCATAGAAATCAATGCATTAAAGAGATATGTACGTTTTAGTAGCTGTCCACTCCAATCCAAGTTCCTCATTCCTCATTATTTTCCAGCTGAAGACTTTAGCATGATTTTTCTGCTCTTTTGCTCCACTGTGGTTGCACCGATTCTAGCCTGGACACATTGCAATAGACATAACACACAATTTACCTCGGTTCTCTAGACATCCAGAAGGTATAATTTTACAGGAGACAGCCTTTACATTTTGCATTTAGATTACACTTTTAACTCTGTTCCAGTGATCCAAAATTCAGTGACAAGCGGAAAACAGCAATGCTGCTTCTGCTGTTTCTCTGCTTCCATCTTTCTGTTCCTCTCATATCGTTCTTTTCTTTTCACCAGTATCTGCTTCTCAGTTTACTCTGATACCTTTAGACTTGTCTTTTTCAGACCATCAAACTTGTTTTTGTTACTGTGCCATGCTCTTGTACTGCTGAGGCTTTATTGCAAGTGTAAAAGGGAACCAAGTCACTGAGAAATATGTAATAATTTCTGTCATTCCCTATTTGTGCTTGATTCTTTGTTTGAATTTATATTACATCTGAAGTAATATCTGTTTGTGTGTGTGTGTGTGTGTGTGTGTGTGTGTGTGTGTGTGTCTACAGGTGTACTTAGATTTGTGTGTATCTCCTTGTCTCTGTCTGGATGTTAAAGATGTCGAGACGTGTATGTATACTACCATTTTACCTGTGGACTGTCTTTTTCTCCTTCAAGCTTAGGTCCGCTACCAGTTCAGTTCAATTTCATTTTATTTATATAGCACCAAATCACAACAGTTGCATTACAGCACTTTATATTGTAAGGTAAAGAACTTACAATAATAAAGGAAAACAGAGAACGCCATAACAATCAGATGACCACCTATGAGTAAGCGCTTTGGCAACAGGGGGATGGAAAATCTCCCTTTTAACCGGAAGACACCTCCAGCAGAACTAGCCGTGAGAGCAGTGGCTATCTCTTGTAACTGATGGGGTGAGCGGATAAAGGACAGGACAGAAACATGCAGTGAAAGAGAGCCAGAGACAACTAATAATGAAATGCAGAACAATATATAAACACATGAGTGAAAACAGGGACTTCACCCTCCACATCTTTTTGAGCTCTCTCAGCCCTTGGTACTTCTTGAGCTTCTCATGTTCCTCCATCCTGATGTTGCTTTTCATTTGGTATAGCCACATCTATTATTATGGCTGTCTTCTTCTGCTTGTTCCTCCTCCTTCCTGATGTACTGGTGGATATTCGTTGTCTCATCCTGGACTGTGGTACTGCCACTCACTAGTCCCCAGCCTCATTCTTTTCGCTTAACATACAGCCTCAAGGTGCTGGACTTGCAGTGAAACCCTCCATGTTTGGTCAGGAGCTTCTTGTCTTGATGTCAGTGGCTTCTATCTCCTCCTTTGTCAGGTTATTATCCCAGCAGGGGACCTGATCAAGGGCTGGGTGTAGGTGTTGAAAGCTCGGATCTTGTTCTTACCATTCACTCCTCAGGACTTGCCGGATCCACTGCAAGTACTTAGTGGTTGCAGCTTTCCTAGCGGCCTCTTCATGGTTCCCATTTGCCTGTGGGATTCTCAGGTTGTAGCTGTCCCCGATGTCTGCAATCCCTTCAGTTCTGACTACCTTCCATCTCTTTGTTATCATCTGACTACGCTTTTCCAGTCTGAACAACATTCCAATGTCATTGCTGTATATCCTCGTTGTGGCGATCAGCGAATCAATGTCCCGTTCACTCTTGGCATACAGCTTGATGTCATCCACACTCATAAAAATGAGTCATTGGATAAACTCAATTGGATTGATGGCAGGTTTTCCACGTAATACATATATTTTGGTTCAACCAAATCTACATACATCATGACAATTTAATTAAACTGAGTCAGTCGAACACAATTTTTTAAATAAGTTTAAAAGGAAGAAAATTACATTAATAAGATGTGAAAGGTTTTGGTTGGTTCAACTCAATACAATGTCATTCATTTGAGCTAGATTGTCTTCGCATTAAAATGATTTTTTTTAAGTTCAACTAGAGGAGACGGCAGGAGGAGGAGACGGCAGAGGTAAGCGGAAGTGACAGTCAAGGTAAGCGACTAATGTTGTAACTGACGTCAGACGCCGGAGATTTTGGCGGAAAATTAAAGCAAATGGTAGTTTAGATTTGAACAAATTTCTTTAAGCTTCAGTATTACCAAATACACTTTTCAATTGTCTCATAACTAACAATATTTGCCTAAATTATCTCCAACACCCTG
Source organism: Neolamprologus multifasciatus (assembly GCF_963576455.1). Taxonomy (NCBI): domain Eukaryota; kingdom Metazoa; phylum Chordata; class Actinopteri; order Cichliformes; family Cichlidae; genus Neolamprologus; species Neolamprologus multifasciatus. The sequence continues at coordinate 1,677,283 of NC_140448.1, read as the reverse complement.
GAGAACAACGGGGAGAGTTTAGACGCTCTCCAAGATTATATTGATCAGTGCTTTCAGGATCTCGTGATGAAGAAGGCCCAGAGTACAGCTTCCCCGGCCAAATCTGAGACGCCGTCGTCGAAAAGACAACGCCCGGCAGATTCCCCCGGCACAACATCGCCAGCTGGCAAAGATATTGCCGACATACTGGAGTCAATCGACAAGCGATTGTCCAGTTTCGACGCAAGGCTGTCCCTGGTGGAGATTCTTCACCGGGAATTTAAATGCTTGCGAGAATCCCTGGAGTTCAGCCAGCAGCAAGTGGAAACGCTCGCTGCTGAAAATGCCACGCTAAGGGAGTCGGTGAAATCTCTCACAGAAAATGTTACCCAGCTCAATAGAGAAAATAAAAAAATAAAAGAAACGGTTATTGATCTACAAGCTCGTAGCATGCGTGATAATCTAGTATTTTCTGGTATTCCAGAAGCCGCTGGAGAGGACGCGGAGACCACGGTAAAAAGCTTCATCAAAACCCACCTGAAGCTGCCGGAGGACACGGTGAAGAACATCGTCTTCGATAGGGTGCATCGCCTCGGCCCCATTCGGGCTACGGCCGGGAGACCACGTCCTATCGTGGCCAAATTCGGCCACTTCAAACAAAAGCAACATGTGAAAAGCCGCGGCAGGGAATTAAAAGGAACGGACTTCAGCGTGAACGATCAGTTCCCCAAAGAGATCCTGGAACGACGCAGGGTCCTTTTCCCAATCCGACGCGGCTTCATCCAGAAGGGCTCCCGCGCTGTCATCGCTGTGGACCGGCTGTACGTGGACGGACAGCTCCACCGCGACCCCAACATCACTCCGTGGCTGTATTAACTTCAGACCAGATAAGAATCCGCTACACCCTTTCCCTATCCACTCACACTAACTTGGATTAACATTTGTTTAACTTACCGGTATCAAATCGCATCTTAAGTGTGATTTCATAGCAGTATTAACACCGTCACTCTCCGTCAGTGATTTAATTGGAATGTTTACGTTTTCTTTTCTCTCTTCTCGTTTTTTTTTTTTTTTTTTTTTTTTTTTTTTTTTCTCTCTTTTCCCCCTCTTGTTTTTATGCTGCTCACCCTCGTCCTTGGTTTCTTTCTTTATTTCTTTCACTGCTTCGATCACCTGCTTCCACACTCATCCACAAACAACATCATTTATTTCGACACTTACTCACTGCACGATCACGCACAGTCATGCGCTCAACGGCAGCACATTTACATCAGTCAGACAGCGCACACAGACCTATGGGATACACACACTTAAGCCAAGCATACTCATATTAGTAAATATGCAAACACATAGTCAGACTCGGGGAGCATCTCGCCACACATTTTTTTCTCTCTCTCCCTCTCCTTATTTATGAACAAGTGAGGTATTCTCTCCACCTGTCTAAGCGACACACACAGAGTACACCCCTAGTTATGCACAGACATCTATGGGTGCACTAAGATTCGTTACATGGAATGTAAATGGAGCTGGCTCCAGAGAAAAGAGGTTAAAAATATTTAACCAACTCAAAAAACTACAGGCAGATGTTGTCCTTTTACAAGAGACCCACAGACCTCTTAGAGGTTCGAATGAACTTAAAACACCTGAGTTTCCTAATGTGTTCTCAGCCTGTTATAATTCTAGACAAAGGGGAGTAGCAATTTTAATTCATAAAAAAATTAATTTCACAGTACTCGATACAGTTATAGATCCAGAGGGCAGATTCTTAATCATTAAACTATCTATACTTGATAAAAAGCTATGTATTGTAAGTGTATATGGTCCAAATGTTGATGATCCCTCATTCTTTCACGGTTTTTTCAGTGCACTCTCTGAACACTTAGATGGCACACTTGTGCTTGGAGGCGACCTCAACCTTGGACTGAATGAAGAAATGGATAGGCTCAATACAGCAGGAACTCAGCGTAATTGGCAGTCCACAAATATAATCAAACAGTATATGAGCGACTTTGGTCTTTGCGATGCATGGCGCTCCCTTCACCCCACCAGTAAGGAATATACTTTTTTTTCACATGTTTATCACTCCTACTCTCGTCTAGATTATTTTTTGGTCAGCAGCTCACTGCTGAGAGACGTTTCAGACACTGAGATTCACCCTATAGTTGTCAGCGATCATGCTCCTGTATCTTTAACACTAATGCACAAGAATAATACTATGCCAAGTAAAAACTGGAGATTTAATACATCACTGCTTAAAGATGAAGACTTTATTAAATATTTTAAAAAAGAGTGGACTTCATATTTAGACTTTAATGACACTCCCGGAACATCAGCTTCTGTTTTATGGGAAGCAGGGAAAGCTGTGATGAGAGGTAAAATAATTTCTTTCTCATCACATAAAAAGAAAAAAGAAAACAAAAATATTCAGGAATTAGAAAAAAACATCAAATCACTAGAAGAAGCCTACACGTCCCACCAAGATCAGGAAACATTGAACAAAATACGCAAAACAAAACTAGAATTAAATGGGATAATTGATAGAAAAACAAAATTCTTAGTACAAAGACTACGCTTACAAAATTATGAACATAGTAATAAATCCGGTAAATTTCTAGCAAACCAGTTAAAAATAAATAAAGAAAAAACAACTATATGTGCTGTTCAAGATTCATCTGGGAACACAATATATGAACCGAAACAAATAAACAACATTTTCAGGGATTTCTATAAAACGTTGTATTCACCACAAATAAACCCATCTAAAAAGGAAATTGATCAATTTTTAGACAACATAACTCTCCCAAAATTATTAGACTCTCAAGCAATGGCACTGGATTCGCCACTGACATCAGGTGAACTCCAGGAAGCCCTGATAAATATGTCCAATAATAAGGCTCCAGGTCCAGACGGCTTTCCTGCAGAATTCTACAAAGAATTCTGGACGATTCTAGCACCAGTTTTTTACAGAACGTTGTTAGAAATCAAAGAAAAGGGCAGACTTCCATCAAATATGAATTCTGCAAACATTAATCTCCTGCTAAAACCAGGCAAAGACCCTGTATATCCCTCAAGCTATCGTCCAATATCCCTTATTAATGTAGACCTCAAAATAATCTGCAAAGCTCTCTCGAAGAGACTAGAGAAAATAACCCCCCTCTTAATTCATCCTGACCAAACTGGTTTCATAAAAGGTAGGCACTCATCAACAAATACACGTAGATTACTTAATTTGATAGACTACTCATACAGTAAAAACCTTGAAACTACAATATTTTCCTTAGATGCAGAAAAAGCGTTTGACAGAGTTAACTGGAAATTTCTATTTGCAACTTTACACAAATTTGGTTTTGGATCTTCTTTCATCAACTGGTTAAAAATATTATATAATTCCCCAACAGCTTGTGTCAGAACAAATGACCAGACATCCTCCAGCTTATGTCTCCTGAGGGGCACCAGGCAGGGATGCCCACTCTCCCCTTCACTGTTTGCAATTTTTATCGAACCACTAGCAGCAGCAATTAGACAGAATTCAGCAATTAAGGGCATAAAATGCAAGAACGTAGAACATAAAATCAGCCTTTATGCTGATGATGTGTTACTCTTTCTCCAAAATTCACAAACCAATATCTCTGGGGTGATTGAATTGATAAACTCTTTTGCAAGAATATCAGATTACTCAATTAACTGGTCAAAATCTACAGTCCTTCCTATTAATTGCTGCTTCCATAATTCCTCTTCTACTCCACTGCAATCGGGAAATATAAAATATTTAGGTATTAATGTTTCTCCCAAGCTTGCAGATCTAACTAAATTAAACCATACCCCACTTTTAAAGAAAGTAGAAGGTGATCTGGCTAGATGGAAATGTCTACCCATATCACTCATGGGAAGGGTTGCTGCTATAAAAATGATGGTATTACCAAAAATAAATTATTTATTCTCAATGATCCCAACTAAACCGCCGCAAGATTGGTTCAGATCTCTAGATTCATATATGTCCAAATTCCTTTGGAAAAATAAGCCCCCACGTATAAGCTTAAAAACACTACAAAAAACCAAGGATAAAGGAGGATTAGAACTACCGAACTTTCAGCACTACTTCTTAGCCAACAGGCTTCAGTTTATCTCAGGATGGCTAAAACATACCCTCTTAGATGAACCTTGGCTAGATGTAGAACAAGCACTTTGCAATAATCTAGAGATTTCAGATCTACCATTTATCAGCTCAAACATCCAACGACATGAATGCTTCAAAAGCATCAACATCAGCTCTTCTCTGACAGCATGGTGGGAGTTTCTAAAATTGACGGAGTCTTCATTAATCCCATGCAAACGTACACCTATCTGGAACAACCCTGACATATTACAAAACAATAATATGATAAACTTTTCAGATTGGAATGGTAAAGGAATCAAATATGTAGAACATATACTAGAAGGAACAGAATTTATTTCATTTGACAGACTAGTTACACAATATGGGATCAACAAGAAAAGATTTTTAGAATATCAACAAATTAAATCCATAATAAAAAAGAAATTTAAACTGGGTCAAGTTGAACTACAAACACCACCAAGTGTGGTTCAATTTTTTACTCTTAAAACCCCCAAATTACTATCCAAAATGTACAGAATGCTTTCTAAAACAGATGAATCAATATCACTTCCTATTGCAAAATGGGAAGCGGATTTATCAGTTAACTTAGACCAAAACTTCTGGTCTCAGATTTGCTTAAAAACCTTTCATCTAATCAGAAATCCCAGTCTTCAATTAATTCAATACAAAATACTACATAGAGTGCACTATACAGGTCATCGGATGTTCAAGATGGGCTTTGCATCTACCAACAACTGCTCACACTGCCAAACCAATTCACCGGACAATTATATCCACGCTCTTTGGTTCTGTCCACCAGTTCAGAAGTTTTGGCGCGAGATATGTGAAGACTTATCAAAGTGTCTGAAATGTAACATTCCAACTTCCCCCTTAGTGTGTTTGTTGGGCAGCTTAGATAATGTCACTTCAGAAAAGAATATAGCCCATATGGTTTTCACTGCCCTATGCATAGCCAAGAAAACAGTCCTCATGAACTGGAAAAATAAAAACAATCTTAATTCTAACCAATATAGAAATTATCTATTAGATTACATTAGTCTTGATACAGCCTCTGCCACCACATCAGATCAATTGCTCTGGACTCCTTTGATCACCTCCATCACCTAGTGGGGGTGGGGGGTCATATTTTGGTCTCGCCTTCACTGTTGTGATTGGTGTGGGGGTAGGGTCGGGCTTAGGGCGTCAGGCGGTTCCCCAGGAGCATCTTCCTTGGGGGGCTCAACCCGGGGTAGCGGTCATGGCCAATTAGGGGCTCTGTTGGCTCTTAGGTGACGGCTTCCTCGTGGCTACGTGCAGCGGGGCTAGGGGAGGGTCTGTGCTGACGGACGGGGGTTACTGACCTGGTAGCCTGGCTGCCCCTGGGTGGGTCCGGGACGGGCGTGAGGTTCTGGGGGCGCTCCGGCTCTGGCCTGGGGCCCTGGCCGGGCCTCGGGGGCCTGGGTCCTGGTTGGTGTGTTGCCGGGGTTGTGGGCCGGTGGGTATATGGGGGCCCGCCACTGGCGCAGGGTGCCGCCGGTGCGCCGAGCCACCTGGGGGGCTCTTCAACTGGTGGGGGGGGGGTTGTCACATCTTGCAGGAGCTTTCCTCTCTCAGGAACTCTCTCTGCAAGAGGGGGAGATACAGGAGAGGTGGAGGAAGATCTCAGCCTGGGCGTCTATTGTCTTATGTAGTCTGGAAGATGAGTGGATGATGGGGTGGGTGTAGTTTTCTCTGTTGTGGGGTTGGGTGGACTGCCCCGGGCTCTGTGGGGCCGGGCGGCGCCGCTGCACTGGTCCCCGGTTCGGATGGGCCTGGGCCCCCCTTCCCTGGCGGGTCGCGGAGTATGGGGGTGCCTACTGGGGTCAGCGGGGGAGCTGGCCCCAGGGAGGGGTCACTTGCCCCTCCCTTCCTTCCCTCCCCATCTCCAGCTGCCTCCCTCTTCCCGCTCCACCACAACCACCCACACATGCAGGGCCTTGGAGTAGGGGTGTGTCACCAGGGTGCAGAGGAGGTAACCCCCCCCCCCCCCCTCTGTCCCCTTCTGGCTGCCTCTGCCTCAATTTTATCCCGCAACTTAGACATTCACATTACTCACACTCTCATTACACATACATATAGGATCTTGGGGGTGGGCACGCTACACGGAATCCCAATTACCATCAGGGTGTACACCTCACCCCCGGCGTCGTTGCCCACCTCTCAATTTTAAATACACGTAGACATTGAGGGCTAGCAGGAGGGACTATACGCTTACCTGCTGCTCTCTGGCAGGTAGCTCCATGCCCTCCTGGGTTTTAAATGCACCTTAGAACACACATACATCAACACTACAATGAGCGGGTGGAGGGAGGTTAGGAGTCTTCTCTCACCCTCGTTCTCTGCTTCCTGCTGGAGCAGGGGGGCTAGGAGGAGGAGTTGGCCGTCCGACTGGGATCCGGAATGTGGGGCCTCCCTGCTGCTGCGGAGTCGGGGCGGTCTGCTTCTCCCCACCGCAGGGAAAAGGGTAACACAACCTGGGTCTGGGTGCAGTTCCCCCCTCCAGGGGCAAGGGTACCTAGACCCGGTTCGTAGAGTACGCTTGGGGAGTGTGATTGTGTGTACAGCGTCTCTTTATGTCTGTCTCCACGTTGGTTGAGTGTGGAGTAAGTGCATATGAGAGCATGAGGGTGGGAATGGATGTTTGTATCTGTGTGTGCCTGTATGTCTGTGTCTATATGTCAGGTTGGGTATCAGATGCCACCTCTCTGAGGACAGCTCAGGCCCTCCAAGGTTTGGAGGCCTATCTCCCCCCACCACTTCCCCTGCCGGGGGCGGACTCCCTCAGACATCGGTGCGTTGGTGGTTCTTTGTGTCCGGGGGTGGGCGTCCGGGTACACACCGGCTCACTCCTTGGCGGCTGCTTATCGGGGCCTGGAGCCTGGGGCTCGCTTGGGCCACCTCGGAGGTGGGGTGCCCCCGGCCTCTCGGCCTGGGGCTCGGTCACTCAGGCACAGCTGGCTGCCGGCGGAGCTCACGGGCACGTCACTGCAGCCCCCCCTGGCTTCTGCTCCGTGGCTGCTGGGTGACCCCTCATCTGGGACTCTCCTCGGCTCTTTCTGGGACAGTGGCGCGGCTGCCCCTCTGTTGGTCTTCCTTGGTCTCTTGTGTTCTGGGGGCCTCTGGATGTCTGGAGTTTTGATCTCCTCCATACCTGCTTCATGCCCTGGAGGACGGGGCAGTGGCCCCCCACACCCTCTAGCAGATCATTACATGAGGGAACCTTTTAAGAAAACAAGCGCGTCCATGCTCACAGGTGTACACACGGGTGATCACACACACAAACTACACCCTTTTTGGCTCCTACCTCAATGCACACTGTGCTGTCGATCTTACGTGCTGCACAATAATGTTTAATATTTAGTAGTTACTGTCATATTCCCATATATCATTGTGATGTGGTTTATTGTATTACTCTCGTTTTCTTCTGCTTGTTTTCTTTTTTCTTTCTCAACAGGTGATCCAGGTGATCGATATATGTATTTATTTTTTTATTTATTTATTTTTTTTCTTCTGCTTATTCTGTTGGTTTTTGTTTTTTGCCCTTCTCCCCCGTCCCTCTTCTCAACTGTCTTTCTTTCCCTCTTTCTTTCTCCCTTTTCTTTCCCCCAGTCAAATCTGTCCCGTATTCAGCAAGTGAAAATAAAATAAAGAATAAAAGGTGAATCAAATGGACCATTATGGCAAAGCTGGGATGGTCAATTTGGTAAAGAAAAACCGTTGGGCATCTTTCTTCGCCTTTAGACAATAATTCTGATGGCAAAAGAGCCAAACGGGACAGGCAAAAAAAAAAAAAAAAAAGAAAAAAAAAAAAAAAAAAAGTTCAACTAACTATTGAATTATTGAAAAAATAACAAAATGAATTTGTTTTTTCAACTCAATTTTAATCACTTGAATTAACAGCAGAAACAGAATATTTTGTGAATAAACATACATGTCACATGGTCAAATTAACCTTAACAAAATCAAAGTGCTAACAAAAATGTGCTGTCTTACATTTGAAATGAATATTAAATCTGAATAGGACACACCTTTGTATTACTAGGCAAGACTGAAAACAAATCTGTCCCCTCAGTTGTAATGGTTCTTTTTGATTTGGAAGGAAAAGTAAGCGCAGACAGAGTCCTAGGGAGTGTCCAAAAAGTGATTTATTAAACACACACGTATTATACAGTGTGGGAGGCCGGACTCCCCGTTCATCCCCAATACAGAAAGCTTTATAGCCTTTATGACGTCAGAACAATTCCTGGACATCATCTTCTTCAGAACAACAACAACCCTTTCCCGGACTTGAAACCAGATGTTTCCCATATATAGTCTGGGAACATAACAATTGTGTAAGACGAGTGTGCTGTTGTGTAAGATTGTTGGTCCCGGCCACCGAAAGTTCAGCGTCCTCATTTGACTTACTGTGGACCCACCACTATGCTGGTGCTATGCATGATGAAGCATTGCATCTAGAATGTGTCATTCTACGCGCTCTGGCAAATATACTAAATGATAAATGATACATGATAATAAGGATGATAACCTGATGATAAGTGATACAGACTAATGAAGTAATGATGAAATAATGACCGTGCATGTGAATAATAACATAGTGACAGAAAAATAACATTCCTTTACGTGACAACTCCTCCTCTTGGGCTCGCTTGCGAGACCAACTTACACCAGGATTTGTCTCACTCCTCCTTCCAGCTTACAATCTCCTTCAAGGGCATCATGGACCCAGGCGCCGCTGAACCCTTCGAGCCAGAGCTCAGGGCTCTCTCCAGCATCTTTACTAAAACTCGCCGGACCAGAGGGATGAGACAACATCCGATCATTAATATAGCAAGAAAAACAACAAAAGAAAACATGGCAGACATAACAACACTCTTCCATTGCCCAAAGACAGACGTAAACCAGTCTCCCAGTCCAGTGTTCACACCTGATTGCTCATGCATGGTTTTAGATAACATTTTCAGACTCTCAAGCGCTCTAGTAACCGTACCGTCTGGGGCCGTATTGTTGGGTATAAAAGTACAGCACATGTCCCCAAACATGGCACACACACCACCCTTCTCAGCCAACAACATGTCAAGGGCCATTCGATTTTGGATTCCCATTAACGACGTCGGTCCCAATTGTTCCGCAAGGCCTTCTACCGCGTCCCTAGTGAGATTAGAGAGTCTCAGCACATTATAATGGACATAGTTAATGCGATCAACATTTTTATTTGGAGTTATCCATAGAAACACACTTTCAAAGCCGTCTTTGTTCATGCTCCGCTAAGCTTCTTCATTTTTATTGAAGCAAAGAGGGATCTGCAATATATGAAATGCTTCTGTTTGTTTTCCAGTTGAAGGTTCGAGCATATAATGACTTGGCTCTAAAATGTATAGATTTGATCTGATTAACTAACTTATATTCATCTGGAACTCCCCTGGGAACTCCTATTGAGTCAATCCAGGTTGGTGAGTCCCATCTTGGGTCATATTTGTGCACACCCCTTAGACTTCTCCTACGTCTGGCTGTCAACACACCAGTGTCTTGCTGCGGAACTGTCTCTACCCTATTTCCTATCAGCATCAAAGGTGCTCCTAGGCGCACCAGAGCACATGTTCCCACACTCCCCCACTGGCTTTGAGACACCCATCGTTCCCACCTGAGCCAACCTCGCGCTTGAATTTTCTCGACGGCTCGATCGGTTTGGACTTTGGAGCGGATAGACCTCTGCGTCTGGGCAATTCACCTGCCTGCCAATGAACAAACAAACACGTTACAACACATATCAACCCCAACATTCCCGTTAATTTCCAATTTTCCCACAGTTTCATGATCACTGTCCCCAGGCTCTTTTACTTTTACTTTAAACTTCGTGATAAGAGTATAAGATTATGAGTATAAAAATATGCGATTAACGTACAAGACTATTACGACTCCTTTAAACTATCAATTAGTTTAGACTAGAGCCCTAGCCTATCATGAGCCTGGAATGGATTGATGCCTGGCGCGTGACACTCCTCTTCTTTCTTCGTCTCCCCAGGTAGACTGCTGGGGAGAACCGCTGCACAGGGGGAGAGGATTATTCTGCCTCTATGTTCCCCCCCCCGTGTTACTTTGGGTGGAGCTTATCTCGAGTAAGCTCTCGTCCGCCACTGCGCATTGAGACCAATGGAACCAGGTCTCACCCTTTCCCTTCAACCGAACCGCACTGGTGGTACGAGCAGTCACCTCGAATGGCCCCGTCCACCTCGGATCTCTCCACTTGCGCTTAACGACCTTCAGCCACACCGCCTTGGCGTCAGGGACGGACCTGTCCACCGCATTCACCCCCACTCCAACCTGTTGTGTGAAACTAGACACAAGAGCTTTTAATTCTTTCCAACATTCAGCATGCTTTCTATTACTTTTTATACTTTCTTCCGCCGAGACTGTTGTCCAAGGACCTGGAAACTGTCGTCCTGTCAACAGCTCATATGGTGTGAAACCTGTGGATTGATTAACACAACATCTTATTATCATCAATGCAATTGGCAGGGCTGCAACCCAATTTAGCCCCGTCTGAGCAGAAATCTTAGCTATTTTATTTTTCAGGTTTAGATTCATTCTTTCCACCTTCCCCTGGGACTGAGGATGATACACCGTCCCAAATCGGTGCTGCAACCCCAGCTTCTGTTCTACTTCTGCCAAATCTTTATTTTTAAAATGAGTTCCATTGTCTGACCGAATTCTTTTAGGAAAACCATGCCGGGGGATGTAATGATTGATTAAACACTTAATCACACTTTTTGCATCCTCCCTCTTTGTTGGCCACGCTTCGGGCCACCCCGTCAGAGCATCCACACTCACCAGCAAATACCGGACTCCTCCCGGTCCCACATCAATCATGTCAGTAAAATCAATGACAATCTCTTCCCCTGGTCTTTCTGGAATGGGGAACTTACCTGCCTCTGGTTTAATCACTGGCTTTGGATTGTGCCTCCCACAGATCAGGCACGTCCTAGCTTTCTCCTTAATCATATCCCTCAAAAAGGGATGCCACCAATGGCACAGATGTCTCTCCATCTGGGCCACACCCACATGGCCAAGCCCATGTGCTTCTGTAATCTTCTGTTCCGCTAGGTTGGCGGTCAACACCGGTCGTCCATCAGGTCCTCGCCAGAGACCTCCTTCTTCCCATGCTCCTCGGCTCTTCCAGACCCCCTTCTCTTCCGGGGCCGCCTCCTCTTGGGCCTTCCTGGCCTCCTCCAACATGTTGACTCCTACTTCTTCCTCCACACTTATTTGCACGATCTGCCGTAGTGCTTTATAGCCGGCTGCCTCTTTCGCAGCTCGATCGGCTTCCTGATTTCCTCTGGCCACCATGCCAGTCCCCGAGGAGTGACCTTTACATTTTATAATACTCACCTCCTCTTGCACATGGCTTCCTCCATGTTTCAACTCCCCAATGAGACATGTACAAGAATGTTGCACCTTCTCTCTAAAACCATCTCCGGCCAACCTGTAACCTTGTGTAAAACCTTAGTCAGCAGTTACATGTTAAGCCTATTTAACTCCCAGCTCCACCTGGAGCCTGTATCCTGCAAAACAAATCTGTTAAATCAAACTTCTTATTTACAACCAACTATAGATCATGAGAGCAATAAAGTATTCAGCACAACAGACAAGTATCATGTGCAGGTTTTCTCCAATCATTAACTCACTATTATTACCATAATTTGTCCCCAATCCTGAATCATCCCAATTTACTCCACAATTTACTCAGTGACTTTCCTTAAGCAATGTCACTCCACCCATTTATCACTAGGAGCTCAAAAAGTGGCCAGCTAGTGAGCTCCATGTTGAACTATTCCATAACCACTGCATCTCTTATTTGTTTCCTCATGTCACTTGTCTGTTTTCTACCGACTCCTCCACATGCACTCTTAACAAAAGCAAAACAAACATTAGCAACACACATTGACCATCCCGGTGATCAGGCGTCATAACCTATGAACACAGTTTCTTCACACATAAGCCCAGAAATCCTGTAGTAGAAAACCAAACGTCCATCAATTGTCCAGTGGTAAATCACATGATAAAACCACATGAAGAACTGTACGGCTGTAGAGAAGAAAATGCAAATTTTAGCGCTGCGCAGATGTGCACACTTTCTCACAGTTACCTCTGTGAGCAGCACACAACACAAACCCATGAATAACACACCCCTGGTAAATTTACAAACACAGAAAGTGGCATTTAAAAGTTAAATCGGTAGGCCACAGCTCATGCAACCTCGGATGTTGCTGTCATCTTTCTGCTCCTGTAAAAGAAACACACATAAATTCATCCACCCTTTCATCCTGTCTAGGTGGAGGTTAACTTTGAGTCGTGGTCAAGTCTTATCAGCTTTTGTCAGCTTTTACCAGTCAGTCAGTTTGTTTTATTTCCACTCATTCATCCATTCATTCTTTCTTTGCTGATAGTGGAAACCATTGTCGCATTCGATCTCCACCCTCAGCAAAATGACGTCATTTCAAAAAGAAAAAGAAGAACTTTAGATCGGATTACCTCGCTGAATCCTTCTTAGGCCGGGACTCTCATTTTCTAATTGTCCCAAATAAGTGGCTTTCTCCAGAGCCCATTTTAATGTGGAGAAACTCACTTGCAACAATTTTCTGGACAAACAAAATCAGTGCACTGTTCAAAATAAAAATAAAATAAAAATAAAATGAACAAATAAAAGATAAAACTGAAAAACAAAAGTAAATAAAAATACAGAAGCCCAGTCTTAGGACTTGTCACTCTTATAAGTGAAAAAATACCAAATCTAAACTTGGTGCCATGGTAAAACTTTCCCCGTACTTCAGAAACAAAAACAAAACAAAACAAAACCAAAAAATCTGCTAGTTTCACTCATTTAAACTCTGGCAGCAGGATTCTGTTCACCCCTGCTATCATCTTCCCCAAAATAATACTAATTCAATCTATGTATCAGTTCTCAACCCACTCAATAAACCAGACAGGATGCTGGTAACAGTATTACCTTCTTAAACTTGTGTTTGATCCTAGTGAGCTGATCGCGTGTGTGTGTGTTTATGTTAGTCGGGTTAATACATTTTCTATTTCTATGTATCCTTTTATGTACCTTCCCCCTTTTTCTGAAACAAAAATACTCCGTTCACTCCTAAGTTTGTTTCAGAAACATCTAAATGAAAAACTCTGTCATAGTCAGGCACAGCTAACCCCAAATGTTTGCAGGTTACCATCGGCAACCACACTGTGTGTTGTTATCCCCTTCTACAAATGCCCTCTTTTAATGTGTTTCTCTTCATGTATGATTTTGTGTTATCTCTAGTGCATATTATGTGAAGGTGTGGTGTTGTCTCTTCATTTTTCTACCAGTACTCTTGCATACCTCAGTGCTTGTCTTCCTCCCCCTTTTGTAGTGGTCTGGACACTGTGTCAATCCTCCACTCCCAGGCAGTCGTTTGTCTCCCTGGATTCCTTAACCCAATTTAATTCCCCAAACTAAAGCAGCAGCCTCAGTCATCACGTGCTCCTTTTCTCTCCGCTCTTTTCTCCCACTTTTCAGTCCAATAGCAGTCAGTTCTCTTCAGCTTTGTCCCGTGTATCTCTTTGTCCCACTGTCTCTCTCATTGCCATCTTGCTCCAAACATGGCAAATGTCAAACTCAGACAGTCTTCTCAAATGTCCTTCACACACAGTGAGGTTGCAGCTTCCTGGAAACGCATCTCCATCCATCCAATCTAGATGGTGGATCTTCTCTTTCTGATGCCGTTTGCCCATAGCGCTGCTGAACCTCTCTGCTCAGAACTCTGGTATTGTCTCTTGGACTTCTGTCCATTGTTGATGTTCATGCTCATGCTTCTGGAACTGCACTCTGTGTCTTCAGGGAGAGATTAGCTTCCCTGGAGCTTGCTTGTCCAGGATGAGGATGGGAAGCTACAAAACAATTCAGCCAAAATTCTGGCTGGGTGTTTCCATTTTTGTTTCTAATGATTTTAACCTATAATTTTCTTCCGACTGCCGCCCGTGGAGAATTGATCCAGGTCCGTTCCCCACCTGTAAACGACAGACTGAGAGACTTTCATTACTCACTGTGACTGCAGATGTTTTCATCACTCCTAAAACAACACATCTCTACTTATTTTGTTTTGAACTCTACTGACTTTAAACCCCAAATGTGAATTTTTAGTTGTTCATAACCGCAAACACAAAAAATCTTCTTGATGTTTTTATTAATTATTTTCGTCCACAACACTCCAAATTGTTTTCATTTTGTGTCCAGCAGGGGAATAAGGTGACCTCTAGCATCACTGCTTCCCCAGTTGGAGACAATTTCTCACTCACACTTCCACACTTTTATTTTCTTTGTTTATTTCAGTTCCTTTTCTTTCTCTTTTCCTTTCCTTTTTCTTTTATTTTTTTTCCACACGCACACCTTAACCTGTTTACTCACTCATACAGTCAGCCCTCAAATTCTCCATTCATCCTTGAGTACTTGATCACCTTTAAAGTCACTGTTAATTTTGTCAATTTATTTATCTTTACCTTAACACTAATTCACTATTTTAGTTTCCTTTATTTATTTTCAGTTCACTTTCTCCTATTTGATCACTAGGATTTCTTCTCTTATTATTTCACAGAACATCAACTAATCTACTTCTCCTTCTTTTGTCATCCAGGAATTCACACATGCACAGGCTGGTCACTCGGCCCCCACCTTTTTCTCTCTCACAGACACACACACATTTTACTCCACGTTCGGTCCGCCTGTGAACCCGCCCCTCGAGGCTGGCTCACACTCACTTCCTGCTTGTCGCAGTACCATTCAAACTCTCTGTGAGACACGTCTTTCTCTGCTTATTCTGGACAACGCCCTAGACGGCACACAGAGCGGGTGCCATCCGCTCTTGTGCACCTCGCAAATTTTCAAACTGCGCCACAGACTCGATACCGCAGTTTCTCTTCCTCTAAAAAATATAAAACCAAACTCAACCCCCCAATTGACTTCACAGTTTGATTTCTACACACCACAAACATACACTATTTTGTTTAATCCTCATACACTCAGCTTCTGTATTAAATCACTTTCACAGCACACGCAGTTATAATCAATAGAAGCAATTTACACAGCAGATTTACACTTTATTTTATATACATTTTATACACACAGGCCTGTATCAACATGAGAAACGACGCCAGATGCCAAGACAAATTATTCACCAGTTCCTTATCACCAGTGTTGGGACTAACGCGTTATTAAGTAACGCGTTACAGTAACTACGTTATTATTGTGGTAACGAGCACGGTAACTAGTTATTATGCCAAAATCAGGAACGCGTTAGTCGTTACTGGGATTTAGATAGGGTCGTTACTCGTTACTTCGTGTGGTGGCTATCGCGGAGCTTCCACAGATTCTGTAACATTGGCAAGTGGTGGAGGCCAGCAGGTGGAGGAGGGAAAGGGGACGCAGAAGGAAAAGAGACCCGAGGCGGCCGCTGGTCCAAGTGTGAACTGAACTTCAGGTAAGAAGTTATGACCTGCAGTCTATCTGGATCAGATATAAACCAAGTTTAGGTGGAGTTTATTTTCGTTATTCTGACTTTTTCCGTACTGCGTACTAGCTAACATGACGGAGTTTCTATACAGCTGGGTGGGTGCTATGAAGATGTTGAACTTTATTTTGTTCATAAGTTATTAGAGTTGCCAACCGTCCCGTCTGGTATTCAGAGAAAATATTACGCATTTCTTATTGAGGTGAAAAGGAACAGTTTGTCCCGTAATTCAGCTACAATGAAAAAGGCACAAAGCTGGAGTTATTCTGTGTTTGCTGCACAGCTGCCTCTTCTTCTCTCATTCTCCCCCCCTCCCTCTCCCGTTTCTACTTCAATCATGAAAACTGATCAGTGATCAGCTGATCGGCTCTCTTGTTTGTTTATCGCCCACTTTGCGCCAGAAAGAGGAAACCAGCCGATGTCGCGCTAAACAACCGCAGCACGTTTAAGCTTGATCAGCTGTTGTTATAATTTATTTAATATTAATTTCTAGTATCAGCTGATGTTTGCTGGAGCCACAGCTGCAAAAAAGCTGCTGGTCATGATGTCGGTTTGGTTATCTGGTGAGAGGGAAACATGAAGATGAAACCAGGAGATGTCCTTACTGAATCATCAGAGCTGAACAGGTGATGGAGAAACAGGTTTACCTTTTAGGTGACATGAATGAGTTGAAGGGAAGTTATGAACTGTTTCTGAGAGACAAATAACCCCAGGATCCCTTTTAGGTAGCTGACAGCTGGTAACTGTGCAGGTGCAGATCTTGCAAAGTTTTGCCAGGGGGCCAGGTAGGGCATTAACAGGGAGAGATGGGCACAAAGAAATACTTATCTTTCTTATTCTCATTTAAAATGTCTAGCTTTTAAAAAATAATTATCTGAATCTTACAACAAACGATTGATAGATTGATACATATATACCATCAAGACAGTGTACATCACTGTCACAACAGCGTTTGTTTTCATTCAAAGGCTTTATGATTTTTCCTATAATGGTCTCTAGTCAAAATGCCCGGGCCGATTTTTTGTCCCCGTCCAGCCCTGTATGCAGCTCATCTGCAGTCTGGTGTTACCTACATCTTCCTATTCAGAAGGCAGAATTTCCGAGTTCTGAGTACAATCAAAGCAGCCCGACTGCAGTTTTTGTGTTGGATGTAAAAGGCGCACATGACGCTGTGACGTAGGCTAGAATCATGGCAGCAGTCATTGACGGTCCAGGCGTGGGATTTCTCTCGTGGAAATATGCACATTATCTTTTCCTTTCTATTGGTAGGTGGCACAGTGCACTTGTGGCAAGTAAGCAAGCTAGAAGACTGGCAAAGTTATGGAAGCAACACATTAACAAGAGAATTCTGAGTAAAACCAAAGTTACTTTCCCTAGTAACTAGTTACTTTGAAAGTAACGAGTAACTTGAAGTAACTGAGTTACTTTTGATAGAAGTAACTAGTAATGTAACTAAGTTACTATTTTAAAGTAACTTACCCAACACTGCTTATCACTTCTTATCACTTCTGTATCGGTACACCTAACTGAGTTGAACAATCACACAAATACCGGAAAACAGTTTTTCCCCCATTTTCCTTTAATACTTGATGGGCACATGCGCTGCCCCCCCTTTGTCTCTTTCTCCTCACACACACACTGCGGGGTTCACCAAGCCCCCCTCTTTGCAGCTGCTTGAGACAGAGAAACAGAGACGCTTCTCTTTTTTCTCCACCACACACGAAAGCAAGCCTATACATGCAAGCTTTTAAACAATATAAGCGCTTTTCCACCGGTATTTACACACTATTTACATACACGGGCCCGTATAGACATAAACACGCTGCCTGCCAGAACAGCTTATCGTGTTTTATTTCTCTTTTTATTTCTATACCACTTTTCCTGAATTTTTGACTAATTTGAAAGCTCTAAGCCCAGGCTTCACCTTGGTCCACAGAACCAGCCTTGATGATCAATAACCCCGCGTCGGGAACGCCCTCACCGGCCGCGGTCAGATTTCTAAGCCCTAATTAATTTAAAACCGCTCCCCGCAAGTTAACAGGTCGCTCCACGTCCTGCGTCAAGGAATCAACCTCACGCGTTCAGCTTTACTTAAAACTCACTGTCACCCACGTTAATAGTCACGGCCGGGTCTCACCCTTCAGCCAAACAGCACAGTAAAAGGTAATCCTTGATTACCTGGCCTTTAACGGGTGTCCGAAGTCCCGCGGGAGGCCACCCGAGATACCTGGACACCGCCAGTGGTGACCGCACGTCTGCGATCACCTGTCGCCGCTACACGCTGAACACTGTGCTCTACGGGGTCTCACCCCGGTCTAGGTTAATTTATACACTATTTAAAAGCGTCCCTGGGGACTCTCAGCCCCTCAGTTTTTATTTACCTGACGCCCGAAACCGCGTTTCTACCACCCAATGAGTCCAAATTCCCCTAACCTTAAAGAGTGCTTGGCATCTAACTCCACACTCTCACTTAAGGCACACAAACCAAGCCTCTTAGCTTTAACACCACAAAAAACCTCACAAAAAACACAGAAAACCCCCTAAAATAAACAGCAATAACTTTTGGGAGAATTTTATCAACCTTTTACCACTAATTATCCTAATTAAATAAAATCACTACGGACAGAACCCAGCAGAAGGCCCCCCCTGAGTGAACATTCAATTTAGTTTTAACTTCCCATTTAGTACCTTTGGATAAAAATTATTCAACAGGTGGTACTGACCTTTTATACTGCGGTTTTTGTCACTCAGTGGGTCCCCCCCGGATTCCCCCCGTCTTTGGCACCCCCGAGGAGCTCCGCTCCCTCGCAGCGCGTCTTCTTTCCCCCCAAACCGGGTTTTCGGCACCAAAATGTAATGGTTCTTTTTGATTTGGAAGGAAAAGTAAGCGCGGACAGAGTCCTAGGGAGTGTCCAAAAAGTGATTTATTAAACACACACGTATTATACAGTGTGGGAGGCCGGACTCCCCGTTCATCCCCAATACAGAAAGCTTTATAGCCTTTATGACGTCAGAACAATTCCTGGACATCATCTTCTTCAGAACAACAACAACCCTTTCCCGGACTTGAAACCAGATGTTTCCCATATATAGTCTGGGAACATAACAATTGTGTAAGACGAGTGTGCTGTTGTGTAAGATTGTTGGTCCCGGCCACCGAAAGTTCAGCGTCCTCATTTGACTTACTGTGGACCCACCACTATGCTGGTGCTATGCATGATGAAGCATTGCATCTAGAATGTGTCATTCTACGCGCTCTGGCAAATATACTAAATGATAAATGATACATGATAATAAGGATGATAACCTGATGATAAGTGATACAGACTAATGAAGTAATGATGAAATAATGACCGTGCATGTGAATAATAACATAGTGACAGAAAAATAACATTCCTTTACGTGACATAACAAAATGACATAACAAAAAATAACAAAATGAATTTGTTTTTTCAACTCAATTTTAATCACTTGAATTAACAGCAGAAACAGAATATTTTGTGAATAAACATACATGTCACATGGTCAAATTAACCTTAACAAAATCAAAGTGCTAACAAAAATGTGCTGTCTTACATTTGAAATGAATATTAAATCTGAATAGGACACACCTTTGTATTACTAGGCAAGACTGAAAACAAATCTGTCCCCTCAGTATAAAAGAAAATGTATGTTGTTGCTTTTTCAAACTGCAATTTGTAAAATCAGATTTCACTTAAGAATCATTGTATACATTTACAGTGACACTTGCAGGTAGCTTTTCAGCAAATCCGCAATGATAACCTACTAAACATTACAATTCACACCATAGTATGCCAGTCACTGAACATTTTAAACAACCCAACAATACTTGAATACAAATATATATATATATATATATATATATATATATAAAAGGTTTTCATTAAGAACATTTTTGTGTTACCAAAGCGGATGTATTTTAATTTAAAAAAAAAATCTCAACTTTACTTCTCTAAAACCATTGACATTCAAACTTTTACAAGCTTATAAAAACGGGAACACCAACTTTAAAAACACTGGAAGACACCAAAGTTGTCAACATTAGTTTTGTGTCTTTGAAAATCCCAAAAGCAGTTAAAAAGAAAATGCTGGTTACAACCATTAAACTTTTCTTGAGCTAAATTCCCACCCTTCTTTTATCCATCTGTATTAGTATAGATTAAAGGTTACATCACTCACAATAGGATGTTCATCTAAGATGTTCAAACAGAATAGCAGACAAAAATTGAAAACTTCCATTTTTGTTTTTTGTTTAAAAAGGTCACATTCTGAAGAAAAAAAAAAGAGATAAAAAGGCCAAAATCAACTTTTGTGCTGGAGTCTTGTTTGCCTAAGCAAACATCTTCATTTTCATTTGCTGCATCTTTGCACTGAGCCTTTGGCCATCCAGATTCATTCAAATCTTCTGACAAAACTCTGACAAAACAAAGTGTACTTGTGGTCATTTGGATAGCTCAGATCAAGTGCATAAATCAGTCCAAAGAAGACACTACCGAGGTTGTTCATAACTGTAGCACCATCAATGACAACTCCCACATCCTCTGGCTCCTGAATGCCTTCTCTTGTGATGGTGTAAATACCCATGACAGTTGCTGCATGGATCTCAACCGTTCATCCTCAGTGGAGGAGGTCTGAAAAACAGAAACAATACCTTGGTTAAGAAATAGAGCTCTGTCACTTGGAGGGGAACATATTATGCAAAACGCACTGCCAAACTTCACTGGTTCTCCAGTGCCCTCCCCTACTAACCCCGCGACTATCATCAGCCTCTCCTTCCAACGCTTCCCCCTGACACAGCATTTTCTTATAATCTAGGCGGTAGCGAATAATAAATAAAGAAATCATTTCTAATAATAAATAGGTTTGAACGTCACAGGAGTGCGTGTTGTGCTGACTGCAGTTACTCTTACGGCCACATGGTTCACTTTTGGTAGCACGCTCAGTAAACTATACATTGCTGTTAAAGTAGGTTTGCCAACCGTCCCTTGAAAAATGGAATTCTTCCGTATTTAGAAACAAAAGTATTGAGCTGAAAAGGGACGCACTTTGTCAAATGGTTAGAAAAATAATTTCACACACAAAAAAAAGAGCTAAGAAATTCCCCACACTGGGAAGGGTGAAGAGAATCGGGTCGCCCAGCCCTGGCCATGAGGCATCCCTTATTTATTTTTCAGGGAGTTGGCAACCCTATGTTAAAGACACCTCAAAACAATAATTTCTACTAGAATATGGCATTATATAGTAATAAACACAGAATGACACATTTTTAGATTATAAAAAGAAAACAGTAAGAATGAAGTTGGCCTTAGGAGATCATCTTTCATTGAGCACATGGCAGCTGGCTAGCTGCTATTAAGCTAGCACAAGCTTCCAGTACTTAAAAGTTGGTGGCTACATAATTTGTCCTCTAAAACAAGGCGCTTTTGAAAAGACCTGTCTATTTGGTAAAAAAAAAATAGTATTCCAGCAGAGAGGAGAATGGTAGCACCACCAAAAGTTCAAAAAACAACTGTTACAAGCTTCTATGATAAATAGCAGTACTCTACATTCAGCTCATAGAGAAATACACAGTTGGTTATATGAAAAATTAATATGTTACCTTACCTAAAGGTGTAGTTTTATCCAAAAAGTACAGAGAGGCCAAGAGCAGCTGCATTCATTTAGGTGATCCTGAAAGAGCGCAAAATTTTCGAAGAGGGCGGACTGTTGTGTAACTCAATAACTTTGTGTTCTTGTAACAAAGACCGCTTTGAGAGAAAATAATTTAGGTTCACCAAACGAATAATAATAGCAGTAACGCTGGATTGCTACATTTGCGTTGAGTGAGATAAAAAAAATGTTTCAGCTTAAAGAGGGGCTTGAATTTATTTCTTTGAGCATACAAATGCGCATGTGCAAAAATGTACTCCCCCTACCGCCAGTGCCCCAACAAACTCATTCATTTTGTGTTCAGAATCAGCCTCTGCTGGTTTAGAATAATTTTAAGTTTACACAAAGAAAACCAAATTAATTTGGTATTTTTTAATTACATCTATGAACAACTAACAAAATTTGTATGTGTTCTTTGAAAGAAGGACCTGAATCTGTTTTTTGAGTGCATGTAGAGGAGGTGGGTGCCATTCCATAGTCGATATCCGTAGCAAGTATGGTTAATGATTTGACGAAGGTGGTTTAGGCCTATGCAGAACAGCAATGGGGACAGAGCATCTCCTTGATAGATCCCACACGTGATGGCAATCTGTGCTATAGGCTTGAAGCTGGCCTCTAATGTTGTATGCCACATCCCCAGTTCCTAAGTTCTTGATGAAGGGTCTTAGGGTCCTGTTGATTTTGTACAGTTACAGGCATTTCAGGAAGTGTGTGTGGGGCATCAAGTCATAGGCCTTGCAGTCAATCCAGGCAGGGCACAGGTTGGTCAGCCTGGTCTTGCAGTCTCCAGAGACTGCTCTGTCTATCAGCAGCTGGTGTTTCGCTCCTCTGATATTCTTGCCAATACCTTCCTATGCCACACTCATGTATTGAGCCATATGCCTATTCATCTTAGTCGCTATGATGCCTAACAGGAGTTTCAATGTGGTACTGAGGCAGGTTATCGGCAGGTAGCTGGATGGGACCGATCCCTTGTGGGGGTCCTTGGGGATCAGGATTGTCCGGCCTTCAGTTAGCGATTCTGGGTGTCTCTCATTGACTACAGCTGGTTAATTTGTACTGCTAGGTGCTCAGGGAGTGTCAACTTGACACAACACAACGTTGGGAAC
This sequence comes from Neolamprologus multifasciatus, assembly GCF_963576455.1. Lineage (NCBI taxonomy): Eukaryota > Metazoa > Chordata > Actinopteri > Cichliformes > Cichlidae > Neolamprologus > Neolamprologus multifasciatus. The sequence continues at coordinate 1,654,847 of NC_140448.1, read as the reverse complement.
AAAGACTTAGAGCAAAGACTGCAAGCCAGGCCTTCTTATCCACACTTATCCATCTCATGCACTTCTAGAAGAATGGTCAAAAATTCTCATCAACACCCCTAAACTTTGTGGAAGGCCCTTCCAGAAGAGCTGAACCTGGAAAGAGTGGGCTGACGTTATCTTAAAAACTATGGGATGTCATCCAAGTTCATATGCATGTGAAGGCAGACAAATGAATACATTTGGCAATATAGTGTATAAAGTGTTGAACAGAGGAAGGTACTTCAATTATTATAGGTGCTATAACACTCCTAGGCCATAACTATGACTCTGAAAAGCAATGCCAAATATCAGAATGGCATATGTGATGTACTGTAAAAGGTGCGAACATTTTTAATTAACCTGTTAACAAGCTTGTTGGTGAGATACAATAAATATCAATCTAATTATTAATCTCAGCACAGAAAATGCTAACAGAGAGTTCATTCCACTGGGAAAAATCAATGTTTCTGGAAAAGTGCACAGGGATCAACAGTAGAGTAAGAGAGGTTTTAAATCTGGTTTTAGTTAGGTGACTGTAACTCTGTTTTGACTGTTTGCTGGTTTTATCTGTTTTATGGCCACTTTCAATGTATTTTCTTCATAATGAGAGTCACAGCTGAAGAATCTTGAACAGTGTTTGTAAACTATAATGCATGTCTGGACAGAGTGATCCAGGTTTGTATGCTCTTCAAAGGCACACTAAAGAATGCACAGTTACTGCTTAGCCATTTATGTACAAATTACCAGCGCTTAATGCATGAAAAAAAATAAACAGTTCTACATATTATAGATGTGAGAAACATTTATTTGAAATGTGGCATAAATTAATGCATAAAGACACAATAATTCTTTATTCTCATTTTCTTATGCTCTTACAGTTGAGAATGGCATAAAACAACTGGAGAGTTGAATGAGAGGAGGTGCTGATGCAGCAAAGTTAGAATCGTAATCATCACCTTTATTAATGTGGTATGAAAATCATTCTGCTGTAGTAATGTTTCATAAAAGATGATGGATGCCTCAGTGCTGCCCTGGAAACATTTTGTTTACTTCAGACTGATAATCGGCTGCATTCAGCTGCAAAATTGGACCCAATTGATCTGTAGTGCTGTATTTAGATGGTTGCCTAATTGTCCTGTCTAATTTGCCATTGATAGCCTCATACTAATGCAAAGGAAAATGAACAATTAAAACTGGAGATGGAACAAATACAGACAATACATGACATTCTCAAATGCAGTTTATATTGCCAGCCAGAACATAATTGAAATTTATAGATAATAACTTATAATTAATGCAGTAATATTCTGACTGACTGTACTGACCTCAAAAATTTTGTTATTTCAGTGTAAAACATGTTTTATGTTCTGTTATATTACCAAGTTTTTGCATAAGTAAATGAGAATAATTCATTTTTTAACAGACTAATTAAAGTAGTACATTTAGAATGTAAATGTAGACATCTTTTGGAAATAAAATAGTCTTTGTGCTAATGGCATAATCAATTATTTTTGTTCTTGCAATGACATGCCAAGGTGCATGGGCAGAATTTCTAGGCTAGCCCAGTGGTAGAAGGCTTTTACTTGGGTGGTCTCAGAATCTCATCTCTGCTTTTCGCAGATGAGGTGCTTGTGTTGACTTCATCAGGCGATGGCCTCGAGCTTGCACTGGAAGGGTTTGCAGCAGAGTTTGAAGAGGTGGGAATAAGAATCAGCACCTCCAAATCTGGGCCATGGTACTGTTAAGTATCTTAACAAGGGTCTTGTTCACGAGTGACTGGAGAATGGACCGGGAGGATTGGTGCTGTGGTTGCAGTGAAGCTCTCAATTTACTGGTGGATTTATGTCCCTAACCTCACCTATGGTCACGAGCTGTGGGTAGTGACCGAAAGAACGAGACTGCGGATACAAGCGGTGGAAATGATCTCCCTCTAGCTTCTTCTTTAGAGATAGGGTGAGGGGTTTGGTCATCTGGGAGAGGTTCAGAGTAAGGCATGCCCCACCGGGGCACACTCAGGACACGCTGAAGGGATTATATCTCTCGGCTGGCCTGGGAACGCTTTGGTGTTGCCCGGAAAGGCTAGGGAGAGGGAGGTCTGGGCTTCTCTGTTACCCATATGGAAAAGAAATAGTAAAAACTTATAAAAAAAAGACTTGCATAAGATGTGGCCTACTTCATATATTGAATCATATAAGGCTTATATGATTTACTCATGAAAGTGGCCACTTTCTCATTACTTTCATATATTGTTTTAGTAAGTATCCAACACATACAAGTTTCATTTATAGAATTTTTCAAGGGATCTTATATCTGTTTTCAGTCTTTTATGCTTTTCATACAAGTTTCACACAAGACAGATACAAACTTTATAAGATTTTTAAATATATTTTCCATATGGGTAGGCTGCTGCCCCCACAACCAGGCCCTGGATAAGTGGAAGAAAATGGATGGATGGACTTTTTATTCTATGCTTTTTTTTAAATCCTGATTCAAAAATGTGACATTCCCAAAATGCAGTTCATGTAATGAATAAATATGACAATATAAGTAAATTAATATTAATAGCATTTAAGTGTTGTACACTTCAAGCCAGCCTAGTTATTATCTCAGTCTTTGTCATCCAATAAATCTTTCCCAAGGAATTACACATGCCAAAGGGATTATACATGCTTTTCCTATGGTGCTTTACTTCCTGTTCCTGCCCACAGCACAAAACTACTGATTTATAAACAGTGGCGTACAAGTGCAAGAGCTGTGATTTCTCATGCTTACGTGAGGAGTTTTCCAAATTGACTTGTTCCAGATGTTCCTGTCATCTGCCTCAGAGTCATGCCAGCAAGGGTTCAGAATGTGGAGTCATCACATCATTCATGTAGACTTTAGATCCTGGAATGGCTTAGCAGGAAATTGGAATATGTTTTTATACCACACTTTATATAGTATATATTCTTAAATATTTGTATACATAAGTAAAAGCTAAAGTAAAAAGGATTCATATGTATTTTAGCATCATAAGCTCATCTTAAACATCAACAACAAGTTAATATTTATTATCATCAATTTTGCACAAAAAAGTAAGAAAATGTGCATTTTGCACTTATTTCTTTTAACTTATCTTTAACTCTTCTTGCACTTATAATGCAATTATTTCTTTTTGTAACATTGCTTAATGGCAATAAATCTGGGAAAGGCTCTGGTAAAGGTTGGAAAGGTTCTTTATTTTCACTTACATGGGTCAATCCCATAGATACATCAGTTCCTGCCATATGGTGACCAAGAAACCCAAGGCTTAGTCAGCTTCTACAAAGCAAAATGGGTCAAAATCCCTCCTGAGATGTGTGCAATTCCTAACTTTTATGTGTTTTTTTTCTAAATTTGTGAATTATATTGTGTCTCTTTCCATTAAAATGAAACTATCATAAAAATTAGAGAAGGTTAGAGACTTTTCTTTGTAAGTGATCATACTTAGAAATCCAGCACAGATTAAATAATTACAGCATTTCCCCCACTACAGGTAATGATTAACAGTTTTAACATCAAAATCATCTCATGCTCCTCCATGCATGTCTCTGGCCACATCAATAAACACTTCCTTGGTTCCTTCCCAAATTTCTCGCCCTCCAAGTAGTCACACTGTCCAGGAATTTCCTTAATTTATCTCGATTTGCTTTTCCCGATCTTTTCTTATTGCCTACCCTATATGCCCTAAGCCTCCTGATAAAAGATTTGGATTTTCCTTGGTTTACTGCACTGGCTAATCCCCTCTGTGACCATTACATTAAACTCCAGGTTTATTTATTGGTGACACTCAAATCTACTAAATAAAGAGATGAAAGAGAACTTAGATATAGGAGGTAAGAAATAAAAGCAAAGTAGGTAAGGAGGAGGAAATGAAATGAGCCAGCCAGTTTGTGTTTGTGTAAAAGACACAAATTAGTTAATATAATATAATATAATATAATATAATATAATATAATATAATATAATATAATATAATATAATATAATATAATATAATATAATGCTTTTTACAACTACATGAATGAATGAAAAAATAACGTTTCAAATTAATTAACAATAATTCTAATTTGGTTGGTCTTTTGGTTTTAGAAAAACATAATTTATGAAAAAAATATTGCTGTGCTGTCATGGTCACTAGGATTAGGATCACTGATCAACAATTCCAAACAAATAGTAAATGGACCAGTTCTCATGTTGCACTTTTCTAGTCTAGAATTCAAAGCACTTCATGTAGCATGTTTCATTCACCCAGTCAGTTTTTTTCTTCATTGAAGTGCTTTGATAAACATATTGGGAACAACTTGGAATTCAGGTTCAATTCAAGGATACTTTGGGACGCAAACTGGAGCAACCAGCGGTCGAATCACAAACCTTCCAATTCTTAGACAAGCCACTCTACCTCAACCACAGCCACCCAAAAATACACATCACAACTGGTTTTGGAATCAGTGAAGCAGGCTACACCAAGCAGTAGTCTGCTCCAGGAAAATATGCAAACTCTACCAAGTTTTCCTAGAACACTGGAACTATATTTAACTAAATATTAGTGGAGGTGGATAGATAGATTTATACAGACATTTTGAATGCACCACAACTGTACCTTGTTTTTGCTAAATGATGATACTAAGTCTATTGGTATCCATTCAACTGTGTTGCTGTGAGCTGTGTGAATTTCACAGACAATGACTTAAATGGGTGGGGTTTTCAGTGAAGAAACAGTTAGATGACAATATTAACTATGTGACAGAAGGCCTGAACTTCACCACCCAAAGAATAAGTGCATCTGATATTATGAAGAAGGCTTTGACTCAAAATATGCTAATTTATTTCTCCAGATAATCAGCTTCTGGAACCAAATGAGCTTCCCAATGAAAAGACAGAGATAATAATCTATTAGACTAATTGTGAAGACCTAGACATCCCCTGTAGTCAGTTCTGACTCGATATCTGACAGAATAAATTCTGCAGGCATTCTCTATTGAACCAAAGATAATCTCTCCTCTAATTGCATCAGTTGATGTTTGATATCCCCAGTGGGAAACCAGCTAATTTGCACAGTGGTCACTTTTGTATGTTTATTTTGCAGCACTTTGTTCTTACTTGGGCTTAAGACCAAGAAAGATGTCACTTGCACTACAGCAGATGGGCAACAGTTTGATGCCATGCCAGGAAAAAAAGCAAAACTGTTCTCAGACAAGTTCATATTACTTGGGGCTAGTAATGTCTTTAAATTGGTGCCGATCTACCACAACTGCCATATCCAAAAAACAAAAAAACCCAATCAGTTTTTGAATAAAATTAACACTCCTCTGAAGAAGTCACTTGGATGAGTGACGAAACGTTTCTCCCACAAAACGCTACGTCCAGATGAACAGAATCAGCTTTTGGAGATTAACACTCCTCTGTTGACAACAGGTCAAAAATATATTTTTGATCACCAAAATCAAAAGCAAGTATATGTATTATGTACTTTACTTTTACTTTAACTGTAGCAGGTATGCAGTAAAAATGCACTGTGTGCAATTAGCTAAACCATTGTAATAATAATGTATACTTTATTGATCCCCGTAGGGAAATAAGTCCTCTGCATTTAACCCATTCACTCAGTGAAGCAGTGGGCAGCCACCAATCCAGCGCCTCGGAAGCAGTGTGTAGGGACTGTACCTCCCTCAGGGGTACCTCAGGGTAGCCGTTCAGTGAATTTGAAACCCAGACCTTCCGATCATGGGGCGACTACTCTAACTACTGAGCTATCCCTGCCCTCTTGTTGTTGTGATCCTACTGTTTTACATAGATGCTGTTGCAATGGGTGACATTGCTCTTGCATTAGCACCTAGTATAGAACTCTCTATACATAACTTCATCCATAACTCCTTACTACCTCTAGATTTAAAGCATAATAAAATCCATAAGTGAATATGAATATTTTCATGTGACAGGTTTTAGCAGGCCTCTCTTTTATTGTTGGCTTGTAAATATAGTCAGTGAACACTAAATATAATGCAATGAAAGTTTAGAGATTTTAACAAAATCAGGAAAAAAAATCCAAGGTATCAAAGGTTTACAATAACACTATAGACTCTGGGTTATCAATAGGTTGACTATGGTCCAGATCCTGGCTCAGATGCCATTTTGGACTTATTAGAGTCTAACAGACCTTTCCTATTTTAATTTATGCACATTTTCTCATATTTTTGGCTGGGTTATTCCAGTCTATATAGTTCTTTCCCTGCACATTTGAAACACACCAACCAATCACGTGCATTCTAACTCATCCCAAGTGAACAGTAGGGTTAAAGCTGCTGTTTGTCATAAACCTGGCAGTTTTGCCCAAGGGATGGACTCAAACGCAGACTCTGGTATACTATTTACAAAGATTTTATTAAACCGGGGAACCAAACAAACACAAGGAGGGAGACTTAGGGGGAAGGAAATAACTGAGGTGACAAGACGGCGACTGACACTGGATTTACGGAGAGGAGTGTGGCGACAAGGGAAGGAGGAACTAGGGGGGCTCTGCAAGGAGACGGAGAAACAGTTATTGTCTCGTGGTTAGGAGCAACTGACTGAAGGGAGTTTGCTGGTGAGCTTTGTTCTCCCTTAATTTGCAGATCCAGTTTTAGAGAGTCCTGAGGAGGGTAGGTCAGTGGAGGTCAGCTCACAGTCTGAGAATGTGGGGTGTAGTGGCAGGTTGGAGGGCAGGCAACCAGGTAGGAGAAGGAGCCAGAGATCACCAGAGCAGAGGAAGGTAAGTTCACTCCTGATGGTTTGATTTATGGAAACGTCAACCCTAGGGAGAATAAGGTTACTCAAGGAAAAGGCAATTATTTTAACTACAAGAAAGAGTGATCTAATTACCGCCAGATGGCACACAAGAGACTAGCAAAGCATGGCAGACTGCTCTGGGTTTAAGAAGCCCTCCTGCTGATTGCACGTACACGAGGTCCAGGTGAGACATAGGAGGGTCCACCCTAAAGGGGTGGACAGGAGACCGACAGCCACAAAACACAAACACCATGGACACTCCCATGGACCTTGACCCTTTTAATACTTGCAGACACTGTTTACATTTGAATTGTAAAGGGAGAAAGAAGAAAATGGAAAGTGAAACTATCCCTTTTCTTTTTTTTTTTTAAATTGAGCACTTTATTTGAAGACAACTTTCTCAAAAGGTCTTTATTTCAAATGTAAAAGAATCTGTTTTATAATGATATCGTTATTATTTAATTTGACAATTCAAGTTTATATTTACTTGAGACCCTGTTGCTGAATATATACAGAGATCAATAAAACTATTAGGCTACTTCAAAATATACAGCTGAAAAGAATTTAAGAACTTAGGGATAAAACACTTGGGAATCACATCAGAGTTCAATGGGTGAAAAAAAAATCATACTGAATATCTATACTGATATGGACTGTGTACTGGGTTAGGAACATAAGGATGCTACATCGGTTGATGAAAATGATCAACCAACAGAGGGCTGAGTTCAAAAACACTCAAAAATAATCAAAAACAATTCAGTTCAAAACTATTACTGCAGCAGCAGATTTTCTCTAACTTGAACTCCTTAAATTGTAATTAAATACCCCCGGTCTCAGGGGCACTCCATCATGACATGCCAATCTAAAAATAGACATAAATTAATACTTTCCAAACTAAAGCAATCTTTCTCCCTCATAAAACTCATTACCTGTCAAATAACATTTGCATCCATCCTTTACATAACTGAAATTTTGTGACTGCATTCAGTTATTGTAATTGAAAGCAGTCCTTGTTTCAAAGCTCTACAAGTACGTGAGGCAAGCTACCACTGGTTCCATTTTCACTGCTCTGAAATCACTTATGGCCAATGATTGGTATGTAAACACAGCTAGCTTTACCAAGTAAATGAGCTTCAGTGATTTAGAATAGTAACAGATGTAACAGACACTTTCCTTTCTCTAGCCACCTTGATCAACATGTGTGATGTATATAAGACGAAAGATGAAAAAGTTGTCAATAATGTATTTTGTACATTAGCAAGGAAAGGTGGGATGATAATAATGGAGAGGGGATGGCAGCTATCAACAGGTCCAATCTAATGAAACAGACAAATTGATTTCAGATTAGCAGCTATGTGAATATCAGAATGTAATCAAATTAACAAGCTGTTTTGCCAAAACGCCACGTTCATTTTTTCATTAATATTTTGAATTCGCCTTGTAGATATTGACAGTTAACCCTGTCACACACTGCTCAAGCCTTTTAATTCATTTGCCTTTTTAAAAATTATTAATATTGTAATATTGTTATTATTATTTTAGAGCGAGGATGTCCCCTAAGGACAGCCACTAAAAACATATCCTTTATATTTTATGATGCTGGATGTTATGCTGAATAGTGTTTCAAATGAGCTCTATCATAAACACATGCAGCAGCATATTAATCCCTATAACAGTGATGCAGAATGATTATCTTTGCTTTTGATATTTCTTTTGCACAATTTTCCATTAGCATAGTTTTATGTGTGGTGAGTTGTGTTTTATTGCTTCTTATTGCTTCAAAGTGAATGGTTAAAAAAATGCCACACCACTAGCAAATCAGGCAAAACAATGGTATGAGTCTGAATTTTTCTGTCAGAAGAACTGCACAGTCATGAAGACATATCTAAAATTTGATTTTTGTCACACTGGTTCAATAGCATCTACATTGTTGTATATTATACATATCACTTGAAGGTTACTACTGGAGGTAATTTAATTAATTTAGTAATTATGGCAGATAGCTGAATAATTGTAGGAAGTTCAAATTTGGATAGAGAAGATGACAGTTGAGTAGGAGAAAAAATGCAAGATTCACAATCTTGGTATAAAAAAAGTCCATAAATTTGTTACAGGCTGCAGCAGAGTGTGTATGTGTGGCTAAAGTATCTGGAGGTTTAACAATGTTTTGTAATGTAGAAAAACAAATTGCAACTGTTTCCTTCAATTTTCTTCGATTCAATAATCGAAGTGTAGTAAACAGATTTAGGATGACAAATAGCGTCTTTATAATGTTGTGTAGGACTGAGAAACATGTCCTTTTGAATAGTAAGTCCCGTTTTCCTGAAGAGACGTTCCAGGCAGCCAAGGTATCTAAGAGGTTGATAAGTCCTTTGTTATAGTGAGGTACCAGGTTGTGGTGGGGCGTGGTCTGCGGTGCAGTGCGGACACACCTGCACGGCATCCGCAATCACGCCCGCCGTGTTAAAACACGGGGACTCAGGGGTTGGTGTGGGGTTGTGGTGGTGTGATGCAAATGTTAAATAAAGATGGCTCAAAAAATGGATCTGTGGTCCCGCCGTGCCTTAATTCCACCACACAGGTCTTCTATAGAAGCTGAGGCATCAATGGTAGGTAAATTGTTCTAGCAAAGACAAGCAAACAAGATCCAAAATATGTCTTTTGCAGTGTGTGGGAACGTCCATATATTACTCTTATGAGCACTCAAAGCGCTTTACACAACTTGTGCATTCACCCATTCACACCAGCACATTGTTCTAAGTGCTTTCTAAGAAGCATTCACACACATTCATACTCCGATGGATGCATCGGAGAGCAATTTGGGGTTAATATCTTGCCCAAGGATATTTGGCATGCAGACTAGGGGAAGCCAGGAATCAAACCACCAGCCTTCTGATCAGTAGATGGCCTGCTCTACTGCCTGAGCTACAGCCACCCCCTATTAGTATAAGTCAAAATTGTCCAATCAGGATATAAAATTTCTTGTGGATGAATTCGATGTTCTGCCCATGTGGATATTAAAATTGCCCAGCAGTAGTGTATTTGGAGATAAGAGTAGAATTTCAGCAAGAAAGTTAGAAAAATCAGTTAAAAAGTCAGAGTTGGGTTTAGGTGGATGGTAAACAGCAACTAATGTGGGAATTGGTCCATTAATTTGTAACATCGTGGATTTAAATGAGGAGTAGGCAGGAGCACAAAGAGAAGATACCTTACACCTGCTGTTGTACAGGATTGCAAGGCCACCCCCACGTCCCGACACATGGGGTTGGTAGGTGTAAACAAATCCAGGCAGAGTGGTCAGATTGAGTTAGGTGAAATCATTTTGATGCTGCCAGGTCTCGATCAGACATAGAAAGTCCACTTTATGACCATCAAGAAGATCATAGACAAGAGGTCCCTTGCAGGAGATGGATCGGACATTTAACAATCCAACGGAGACGGGATAGTTGCCGCTAGCTTCGCAAGCCGACCTGGCAAGGCAAGCAAGCACACTATGTCCAAAAACAGCCCAGCGGCTACCAGCTGATGCTGACAGCTGATGCCTAATATATTTTTGAGCAGGAGCGCCCCCCACCAAAGTCGGCCACAGGCAGTCTTTGGTAGGGGCCACATATTTCCAACAAATCTTAAATTTATAAAATTATATTGAGAAATACAACGCTTATGGAGCATATCTTAAAGGGTCATTTTTGTCTGGCTGTGCTTTTGTATGCATTATGGCCCCTCATTCAAATAAATGTCACATCACTTGAAATATAAGATCAAATTTCTTGAAGATACTGCATCCAAGATTAGCCAAGATTACCCACTCCCAGATTACCTTTTGCATGTGGAGGCAGCTTTGTTTTTTATGTATTAAATAGCAGTCCTTTATTATCTTTTATCCTTTTTTGTAAATATCTCATCTTATCTTATTATCTTTATCTTTTAATCTACTCTGATTATTTCATAAAAAGAAAAAAGAACTGGAGATAGAAGATTCAAAGTAAGGAAATACAAACTCCACAGAGCTACAACTGAGTGCTGTTGATCGGCAGAGGTATCAGCCAATTATGGATGAGCAGAGGCTCCTCCTCTTCACCCAGTCTTGTAGAGTAGTGATCCTTGTATGCGCTGTAGTATGAGGAAGAGGGGGAGAGCGATCATTGCTTGAGGAACCAGCCTCTCTCTTTCTCTCTCTCTCACTGCCTCCCTACATGAGGGCGCCAACTGGTATTTGCAGTGAGTCTTCAGTACAACCTGCAAATGGGGATGAAAAGCTATTCAGACTGACAGTCAAAGAAAAGGCAGAGAGGAAAAAAAGCAAAGTGGGCAGCTTTCTGAAAGCTTTGTTGTCGGAAGATACAAAAAGAGTGTCTACATAAGAACCAAAGAGATCAGAATCAGCGCTGTTTGGGAAGCATGTATAATTCGGTATGCTTCATCATCCTGTCATGGGTGTTTGCTGCGCTTGTGTTCCCAGGTAAGGCACCTTCTTTTTCTCCAGTTTTCCGTAGGTCTTTGTTTACATGCTGCTGTTTTTTTTATGTGGCTTTCCTATTCCTGTCAACACACAGGTGTCCACTGTTCAGTCATAGCCCCTTTCTCTCTTGCTTTCTTACTCATCTTTGTCAATAAATTCTGTCAGTAAAACTTTTTGTAAGGTTTTTTTTACGTGGAAGTCTAAAGATTAGAAATTTACAAAAGATCCCTGCATTCCTCCAAGAATACTCATGCACAAAGACTGAAAAAGTTCCCTCCACCACAGACACTTATGATTCTTTACAAGTATAAGACTGAGTTGAACAGAGAATTTTTTTTACACTCACCAATAAAATTAATTTTTTTGTGGTCCCTGTGTTTGTTTTTTATATTTGTTCAGCTGAAATAATTAGTACATCCAAAGAATGTATGCAGACGTCAATATTTATGATGTTTGGAGATGTTTGGAGTGGAGCTGCAGTATTATTAGACTGCAGAAGTTGTTGTTGTCTTAGAGTGTCTTAAATAGCTGCATGGGTATTAGGCAAACATTTTAGTTTTTTAGTGCGTTGACACATGACACTTTCCTGTCAGCGAACCCTGGACATGGTCTCACTGACTGAACTTCCTTGTGATGTCAGGAAATGTGATGTAGTAAAATTATGTTAAATCAGCCTGACATCTCAAAATGCAAATATGCTCCCAAAGCACCTGTAGTGAGAGAAATGTTTTTCCCCCCTCAAAGGGATTATGTGAACTGGATTATGCGAGGTATTTGACAGGGGAAATATGTGATATGTGACTAAGTGCATTTGCATTTTATTAACAGAAAAAAATCTACAACATTTTAAAGAAACTTCTCTCTAGCACACCAGAATAATCAGAATGCATTTCTTTAAATAGAAGAATCACATTACAGTTATTCATTATCATTATTGTCACTAGCTTTACATTAGCTTTTAAAAAAGATTAAAAAAATTTTTTTAAAACCATAGCTGAATTAAATCTGTATCTCTGTTTGTCCAGCCTCTTTGCATCCTTGTTTCCGATGCTGCCTCCCCAGTACACTGCAGAATAAAAAAGCGGATTTGCCACCACAGACCATAGAGCATCTGCAGCAATTTACTGCAGATGTGAAGAGATCTTAAATGGTAGATGCAAATAGCATGAGAAAGGGTTTATATACATGTCATGTCATGAATATACATGTCTTTTTAAAGTGTTGCCCTGGTTCACTTTCATATGTATTCTCTACATACCTGTATCAGAATCAGCTATTTGACTGTCAGTATTGATAGAGAAAGCTATGTTGAATTTGAAAAGTGTTGTGTTGTTGTGTTTTGGTCAGAAAATTGTTTACAGAACTTATGGTATGTGTGTGTGTGTCACTGTGACTGTGTGAGAGAGGATAGTGTTACATTATTAATATGCCTTGCTGAAAAACTCATTCTGTTGCTGGCTTTGTTTACTTTTTTTTGGCTGAAACTATCTGGAACGTCACTCTTCGAACCTGTGATGACTTTATCTTTGCATTTAGATAACAGAGGGAAAGGTCACTGTACTTTATGAGCTCAGATGAGCTGATGACATTTCAAAAAGTTCATCTGCATCAGCAAATTAAACTGATATTGATATATATGAAAAAACATTAAAGTTGAACAGAGTTAGTGTTTGAATTCTCATTTTCAATATGCAAGAATCAAGTTATTTTTAGCCAGTGACAGGATGGCTGTTCACTAGAACTGTGACCCTCTTGTTTCCCTTTTTTTTCTTCTTCTTCTTTCTCAGCCTGGGAAAAGTGTAATCACGAGGACTTAATAAGCAAGTAGCTTGCAGATACCACTTAATTTTTCAAGAACCACTGACACGTATGTGTTTTATGACACCTTTTAATACAAAAAACCATAGACCAGGGGTGTCAAACTCAGTTGGGTTCACATACCACATACAGCCTAATTAGATGTCAGAGGAGTACAGTCATTATGTAATTAGATAAATAATAATAAGCCCATGTTTACATACATTACAAAAATCTTCATATTTAATCAAATATCCTTTTAGAAAACATATCGAAACATTTAACAACCTCAGATTTCTTAAGACAGCTGTTTGCACAAATACAAACAAAATGTTAAGTCAAAGGCATTTGCAACTGAAAAATATAGTATTGCACTTTAAATTTTATTGCATTGCATGAACAATAGGATTCCATCAAACCAAACTCTTTTGCAGTGAAGCTGTTGACTTACATTAAATTGAATATTTCTCAACTGTTTCTACAACAAGAATTCATTTTCACAGAACTATTTTTGGTGTAATCGGAGTCTAAACCAACATTTACAAGGAGTTAGCCATTTCTAGGCTACTTTGTTTTTGCTCCTGAAACTTAGCATCTTTTGGTCTGCACAAGTGCATCAGTATCAGTCATCTAAGTGTTTATGTGTGAGCCTTGAGTGCAATTTTGTTTTATTGATATTCATCACTGAGAAAACTTGTTCACAATGGTAGGTTGTCCCAAACATGCAAAAACATTTTGTAGCCAGACTTTCCCAAAGTGTGGGGCCCGCCCCCTAGGGAGGGCGCAGAGCCATTGCAGGGGTGGCGCGGCATGAAAAGGGGAAAAAAAACAAAACAACCATGGGGCTCCCACACAAACACAAAGCAGGAAATGAAGCATCGCTGAATATGTTTCCAAACCAACTTCATTCTAAGCCAAAGACTAGAAAATATGGTGAAGCATATCTTCCCTTTGGCTTCACCTGCACAAGTGCCGAGGTAGGTCTCCCTGCAGAATTGGTTTTCCCTTCGTCGGGAGCAGCGCTGGGCTCTTCAAATCACGGACAAACAGTATCCCACATTCTTGATTTTTAGTTCACAAACACTTGTTGTAATAAATAACTACTCCTGACATTTTGGAGATGTTAGCTCTTTATACAGTAAAGTTACAGCGGGATACAAATAATATCAGGCTGATCCTGCCACGATTTGTTTTCCCTGTCTAAATCACGGAAAAACAGTATCCCACAGTTGTTTATGTTTTTAAACCCATTTTGCACAAAGAGGCATTTTTTGAAAAATGTATTGACAGCAATGTTGAATATTATTACACAGGAAAAAAACAACTACAATAATTACACCGTGACGCCTCTGCCTTTCTAAATAGAGGGACAGTAACTGCGTGTGTGTATGTAAGCGTGTAAAACCTGCAGATAGTCAAATTAACAGTATTTTGTCTCTATCTGCCATTCTGCAATTCCTCTCATGTAAACAATAACGTGGCGCACAGCTGACGTAAAAAAAGACACATACTGTACCTTTGACGTTGCATGACAAACTCTGTATTCCTCGTCCACACAGAAACGCAAAAAATGAGTTTTAAAAAATCTCAGTTTTTGGTGATTCGAAACGCCGTTTACTTGTGGACGAAACAGCTGCGTTTTCAAAAATACCCGTGTAGGTGTGGACGTAGCGTAAAAGAGTTAGTAGTTTATTTTCTTACTACCTGCAGATTACTTGTATTTGCTTAATTGTTTACTAAATGTTTGAGGTTGAAATAAACCGCAATTGAGCAAAATATGGGTGTGTGTGGTTGAGGGATGTGTTAGTGCATGCGTGTGTGTGTGCGCGCGTGCGTGAGGGGGGCGAACATTTTTCTGTAAAACAAAGGGGGGCCCAGCGAAAAAAGTTTGGGAACCACTGATTTAGGGTATGCTGGCAAGAGATATTGATAAAATGTGTCCAAATCTACTGAGGAAAACTTTTCTTCAAATGAGTGTGAAGGGTGAGCGAAAAACTGCAAATTCTGTCTCGAATTCACCAAAGATCTAAAACCGTTTCTCACACGGCAATCCTGAAATCTCTTCTTTATACTGTTTCATGCCATCATTAATCCCTTTTGGCCCATACCTTTCTTAGGCAAGGGAAATGTGCAGGGTCACCACTTGACAGCTGTGTCTCCCACAAAGTCAGTGTGGCGGGGCGTGGTAGGCGATGCCACTGCAGGGTAGGTGAACACACCCGCCAGGCATCCACAATCATGTCTCCCTGGGACAAAAGACTAAATAGGGTTCTATCATGTTGTTGTTGTTGTTTTTGGTGTATGGCTGGCAGCTGGAATGCGTGTGTGCTGAGTTGTGTGAACAAGCAACCATGCTGCAAAGCATGAACGTGCACCCGGGTCTACTGTGGGTTTGTTACAGTCACCTTCAGTTTGAATGTCATGGATGCTCTCATAAACTGTGTGACAACTTTTTTGTGGCCTTGGAACATTTTGTTCAGAATATTCAAGTGCTCTGTAATATCCATCAGAAATGCAAGATCCTGCAGCCCTTCCTGACGCTGTAATTCCATCACTGGATTTCCTTTTTTTCTCCATGAATTGTCCGATTTCCTCCGACTTTTATGAATCTTTTACTTTCAAAATTTATCCAGCAGACTGGCCCACGGGCTGTACGTTTGGACACCTCTGCCACAGACCGACCAGAATTTCCTAAAAAATGTCACAAGAAGCAGCTTGATCAACTAATTTTTAATTTAATATAGCTCTATTAAGGAACACATTTGCTTTTAACTGAATGTGATTAACTGTGTAGATCAGTGACCCAGCATTTTGAGTGGTTTTTATATTTTAATTCCTATTTTGCTGTATTAGAGAAATGCTAAGTTCTACTGTTTACTGTTAGCATGTCTTAGTTATGTTTTAGGTTATCCCATCATGCGAGTTTGCTTGTTTATGTGTCATTCCCTGTTTCCTGTGTAGGTCTGTCTTGTCCTCTGTGTATGTCTCTTAAGTTATGCTCGTGTCTCCCTCTGTCTCATCTCCCTTGTGATTTACATAATCTTCCATGTCTACCCTGCTTCATGTACTTTCTCCCCAGCCCGTCATGTGTGTCTTCTCCCGTTGTCTTCCAAGTCCATCTAGTTTCCCTGAGTGTTCTTTCTTCCCGTTCCCTGTGTCATGTTGTGGGAATTAGTCTGTGTCTTGGTGTTTCCTGTTATACTTTGACAGTGTCCTGTCCTCTGTTCAGTCTGTGTAGTTTTGCTTCCTCTGTGTTGTTAGGTCAACTCATTCCAGCTTTGTTCGGCATGTGTGTCCACTCTCCCTAATTACTCTTGCTTATATTGTTTCTGTTTTCTGCTGTCCTTTGTCGGGTGTTGTATTATCTCAGTGTCTCCCGCGTAATGGTCTACTTCCCTCGTCTTGGTTTCCTTTCATCTTGTGTGTTTGTTTTGCTTTAGTTTTCCCAATTTAGTCAATTAGTCTAGTCTTGGTTTCACATTTTGAATGTTATTGCGCGTCTCCCTCTTCTAAGTCCCTGTTAGTAAATGAATTAACTGATCACCATATATTGATTTTATGTCTTACAAAAACTTGGTTACAGCAGGATGACTATGTTAGTTTCAATGAATCAACACCCAGAGACCCAAAAGATTTCTGTTGTTGTTATATATCTTTGTTTGTATATTTATGTTACTATCTGGTTTCTTTTTGTCTGATATAGTGCTCAGCTCAGATAAAATAATCATTGTGCGTGATTTAAACAGTCATGTAGGTACCGAAAATTAAAACCTCAACACAAATTTAATATATTATTAGACTCAATTGGCTTCTCTCAAAATGTAAAAGAATTAACTCCTAAAGCTACTGTGTTTTTGTGGTTTAAATTACATATAATAGACTCTAATTTATTCTTGATAATGGGTAGGCCCCTTCACACAGTAAGGTTAATTATGGAGTTCCACAGGGTTCATAGCAAGGACCAAGTCTGTCTAGACTATACATGCTTCCCTTAAGGATATGTCATTTATCATGCATATTAAACAAATATGTGGGACTGCTTTCTTCCATTTCGCAATATCTCTAAGATATTGAGTGAGGCTGAAAAATTAGTTTAAGCATTTATTACTTCTTGGATGGACTACTATAATTCATTATGTCCTAAAACTTTATTTAACCCTAACCCTACTGACAGGGACAACAAGGAGAGATTTTGGAGACAGACACCCGCTCAACCTTTAAGATTAGGCTTAAAGCTTTCCTTTTTTACAAAGCACATAGCTTGAGCTAAATTAACATGATTCTTACATGGATTTTATGTTTTTCATTTATGTCAAAGCTTTTTATATTGAATTAATGAGATAATTATAAGTAGTTATATTTACATATCAATTTCTTTTTAGTTTATTAATTTGCCTTACAATGAACCAATATAATTGTTGCCTTTAAATAAATATATTATATATTATATTATTATATCAGAACCACTGTTTGCATTACATGTTTAGGTTGTAGTTTGACATTAATTATAATTAGTTCAATTAGTACTGTTGATTATATAAAAAATATTAATTACAAGCACCTTTGAAACAGTACTTTGTTAACCAAGTATCTGTATTTTGTGAGTGTTGCAGATTTACAAATGTGAACACACAGACATGTCTGTCCACTACCCGATCCATACCGGAAACTCAATCGGTACCCCGCATGCGCAAAATGTGTCTACTTCCGGTCGAAGCGTTTTACGATAGCTACAGGTCAGAGTATCTGTTAAGATGTTAAGAATAATAACTATCTCTTAAAATGTTTCTAATAATGAAACATTTCAATATGATGTAGACAAAAACAAAAAATAAAAAGATAGTTACGGATCAGGACTCACCGATCCTTACTGCGCATGTGCAAAGTCGGACCGTACAAATCGGGTCTACCCGATCCGTACCACGCATGTGCAGGGGTTTTCTTCTTCTTCTGTTCATTTAATGGCAGTTTAATTCAATTCAATTCAATTTTATTTATATAGTGCCAAATCACAACAAATGTCGCCTCAAGGCGCTTCAAACTCCCTCGTACACTGGGGAGTCCCCAGTGTACGAGGATACTGCCCCCTGCTGACCGAGCGGATGAACCCTATTCTAAACTGAATTAGGGTCATTACAAAACGTGTGTTAAATTTGATTTAGTGATAGTCGAGTGTGTTTATGTTTGTCTGTGTGGAGAGGATTGTTGGAATAGTGATGATGATGTCCGCTATCACTGTCAATTGTCAGTAAACACTTCATCTAGCTGATGAATCTTCACGTGACATATTACAAAGTCTGTATTATTAACTCTGTAATTAGGCGCCATTCTTCTTATTTTACGGCACTGTTGTTCAATCGGGGAACGCTCTCTGTTGAGGAGAAAAGCAAAAATTTGTTTGTATATGGATTATCCATTGTTTAAATGTCCCGGTAGTTGAAAAGGAGGCAGAGCTGTTGAGAAATGCTAGGAGCTAACTGGGCGCTAACCGTGTCATTCAAATATATTGAATGTCGCAATGTTGGCAAAGAGAGGAAGTGACGTAAGAATTGCGCATGCGGGGTACCGATCGGGTTTCCGGTACGGATCGGGTAGTGACAATGTGGCTAGTTCTCTGAGAGACTCTCTCTCCATTCCGTTACGCATATGTACGGGGAATGTACATCCAGTAAAGGTCGAACAATGACCATGTTGTCACATCAAAAATGGCCCCTTGACAATGCCAAACAGGGGGTGGAGTGGGCACGCACTCCAGAGGGAAGGGGAGCCCTGTAGAGGGATTAACTTGCTGAATGGCCTTTAAAACCCAGTGGGACAACCAAGACCAGGACAGGGGTCTTCCCTGGATCCCAGAGTTGAAGACAATAAACAGCTGGTCTGTCCTCCTAATCAGCCTGATGTATGCCGCCAAGGCACAACTGGGGCACAGGGGTGCCTGCCACTGAGCCACCTCCCAGTCCAAGCCCTTAAGGGAAGCTGACCGTAGCTCAACTGACTGGGATAGGTGGAACTGGGACAGGGCTTTTGGCAGAGAAGCTGCGTTGGGCCGGAAGACCATCCCTTTCCTGTCTGTCAACAATCCCTGTGGATTGACAGCACATTGAGTTTATTAATCCTTCTGGCAGATGTTCGAGCCAACAAGAAGAGGACAGCCAACTCAGATCAGTGTCCTCCAGCGGCTCAAAAGGAGGGTGCTAAAGGGTGCCAAGGACCAGGTCCAGGTCACGGGGGGAGTGGGGGTCTATGAAAGTTGTAAGTTGCTGGGTGCCTCTCAGGAACCAGGAGATTCAAATAGTAGTTGGCCTCACTAAGAGTTGAGTTGTCAAAGGTGAATGGCCTTAACCCTGCCACCATGCCATTCAGGTTCACTGAGGCTTTGCCTGCCTCCAGTTGGAATGCAGAAACTACAGATATCATGCACTGTAGCCTTATGGGTTCCAACCCCTGGACCGCACACCAGGAGGTAAACAGTCCCCAGCCCTATTGGATGTGTGGGCGAGGACTCCTGCATTGTACAGGCGACTGGGGCAGGCCAGCCCTAATGCGTGGAGCTTCTCCCTCTCAGGGATAAGGCCATCAGCTGGAGCTCTGCAGGGAAGGGGTGGAACAGTGACTCACTCAGAGATAGACAGTAATGTGTTACTGTAAACCCTTTACTTTTTTCAAGTAACGAGTAATGTAAGGGATTACTATAGCAAAAAAAGTAGTTAGATTACTGTTGCTTTCCCATAAGCAAGCTGCGTTACTGCGTTAATAAAATGTCGTGATTTTGTTTGTGAGAGTGTCTCATGACAATGACATAAGAATGTGCAATTTTGTGGCAGCAACAGATCAACCGTGTGTAGATCAACAATGGATAATAATAACAATAATAGGGCGATCGTGGCTCAAGAGTTGGGAGTTCGCCTTGTAATCGGAAGTTGCCGGTTCGAGCCCCGGCTTGGACAGTCTCGGTCGTTGTGTCCTTGGGCAAGACACTTCACCCGTTGCCTACTACTGGTGGTGGTCAGAGGGCCCGGTGGCGCCAGTGTCCGGCAGCCTCGCCTCTGTCAGTGCGCCCAGGGTGGCTGTGGGCTACAATGTAGCTGCCACACCAGTGTGTGAATGTGTGTGTGAATGGGTGGATGACTGGATATGTAAAGCGCTTTGGGGTCCTTAGGGACTAATTAAAGCGCTATATAAATACAGGCCATATGAGTGTGGGAGAAGAGTACGACTATCAGGTCTTGGGAAACACAAAGCCTTCACACTCGCGCCGCTCCTCGTCCACACAAACTCCACATGAAGCATCTCCGGATCATGAGATACTAGCAGTGATCAGGGGTTTAAAATCCAGGGGTCTGCAAAGGACAGGCTCTCCACCACATGGTTAGTCTTCAGCAGATTAGTCTAAACTAAATCCAAAATCCAAAACTTTTACCCTAGGTGTGTGAATATTTCTCATATTGGGATATGCGCTGGCGATGACATCGGGGCAGCATGGGTACGAGCAATTTTTTTCTTTTTCTTTTTTGCCCATTCGCGTGATGCCGCCCCCCACCACCATGCCGCCTCGGGCAACCGCCCATGTCGCACGTATCAAAAACCACTACTACATCTTTCGCCATCTTACAATGCTGTGATTGCAGCCATTCCTCAGCTCTCTGTGAATTGTATTTATGGCCATTGATCAGTGGTCTT
Organism: Neolamprologus multifasciatus; assembly: GCF_963576455.1. Lineage (NCBI taxonomy): Eukaryota > Metazoa > Chordata > Actinopteri > Cichliformes > Cichlidae > Neolamprologus > Neolamprologus multifasciatus. The sequence continues at coordinate 1,634,102 of NC_140448.1, read as the reverse complement.
TGATCAGTCAGCTTTGATCAGTGGTGGTTGATCAATGGTCATGAGAAGTTTGCATATTAATTAAAGAACTGACCTCCCAGCCCATTGTTCCTTCAGTTGTGCTAGTTTCAGTTGTAATGCAAGATGTACTGTTTATAAGACTGGGGAAACCTGCAGTCAGCTGAGACTGAAGAAGATGAACAGAATCAACTTTTGGGGGGCAATGGGCAGATTGATCCTGAGTTCCTGAAGTCTAACCAGTAGTGAACCTGATTCTGCTGACAGCTGACATATGAGCTGTTTATTTTTATTTTTTAAAACAGCCTTATAATACTAAAAACATTTTCCAATATAATGTTTACCTTTAGGTTGTTGGTGCTTTGTAAATGGACATCTGCAAAGATGAGATGATGGGGCAGGTTTACAGTCCTGGTTCAGTTTGCTGCTGCATCCTGGTCACAACATATGGAGGTGTTATAAGCAGTGGTATTGAACAAGAAATATTAATGCTTCAAATTATTTCTCTTAAAGGATGTAAGCTGTACAGAGTACTGCACATTTGACTTTGTGAACATACCTCATTAAAATAATTCAGACAATTTTTAACATGAATATTTGCAAAAAAAACCCCTCAAAAACAGAAGAAAACAATGAATCAACATATGAACTTTACCAAAAGCTGTTGAAGTGAAGCAGATTAAAGTTACAGAGGTTTTATTAAAGACACAGCTAAGCATTTAAAAAAGTTTACATTTCCTCAGTACTGACAGCAGAAATTTGGCTTTCTTGTGCGAGGTCATTTAAAAAAACAAACAAAAACAAACTGCAGGCGACAGCTCTGTAAACCAAGGTAGACGGTGCATAACAAGCAATTGAATGATGCCAAAAACAGAGATTTTTGTTGGTAAACTAGTCTTGAAGTACACAGAGGGAGAGCTGTGAAGGAAGTGTGATTTTATTGTGGTGGAATGAAAACAGCGAAGGTACAATAAAATTCATGACAATATCTTTCAAACATAAAGGGTAGATTTGGTCTTCTTTTGCTGTTGGTTCAGGAAATTTTGATTGGAGTGACAAAAACTGCAGCTTCAGAACCTGTGGGATGTCGGCTTTCACCACCTGACGGCATGTGACATTATCCACTCTGCCGGTTGCAGACTCAGCACCTGAGTGCCTTCATTGCTATCTTGGGTGACTTCAACCGTGTCAACTTGGACAATACACTGCCACCTTTCACACAATGTGTGGTCTGTGCCACCGGGAGGGAGAGAATTTTCAATGAGTGACGAAACGTTTCTCCCACTGAAAACACTACGTCCAGATGAACAGAATCAACTTTTGGGGGAATTTTCGATCTACTGTATGCTAATTTCAAGGATGCATACAGTTCCTCCTCCCACTGGGTAGGTCAGAGCATAACCTGATTCACCTCAGCCCCTGCTATGTGCCTATTGTGTAGAGCGAGCCTGTGACCACTAGAAGTATTAGGAGGTGGTTGGAGGAGGCCTTAGCCGAACTACAAGGTTGTTTTGAGGTGATAGACTGGGAGACATTCTGTGAGCGTCACGGTGAGGAGATCAATGGCTTACTGGGTGTATCACTGACTACATAACCTGCACTTACTCCATTGTCTCAGCTCAGACTGTCCATTGTTACCCAATTAACAAGCCATGGGTGATTAAGGACATCAAAGCACTCCTGAATGAGAAGAAGAGGGCTTTCAGAGGGGACAATAAAGAGGAGGTGATAATGGTTCAGGTGTTATTGAAGAGCAAGATCAGAGAGGCTAAGGACAATAACAGGAGAAGGCTGAAGTGGAGACTCCAGCAGAACAGCATGAGAGAGGTGTGAAGTGACATGAAGACCATCACTGGATTCAGGCCACCCAAGAAGCAGGGGAGCTGTGGGCGCTGAGGATAGAGCTAATGAGTTGAATGTGTTCTTCAACAGATTCAACACTGCAGTGAATGCTCACCCTCCTACAGCTTTACCTGTAGCATGCCTGAAATCTAGAGAGACACAACTGTCTCTCGCTCCCTCTCTTTGCACCGTTGCCTGGTGTAAAAGTCCTGACACCCCTCCCCCACCTGTCACTTTCACTCATGACCAGGTTAGGAAAGAAATGAGAAGACCCCACTTTCATAAAGTGTTCATGCAGAGTGCGGAGTGTCTCAGTGCTGTGGAAGACATCATGCCTCTTTTCTGTACCAAAGACGCCATGTCCCAGTGGTCCCCAGGATTACAGGCCTGCAGCACTGACTTCCCACATCATGAAGATCCTGAAAAGACTCATCCTTGACCAGCTCTGACCCATAGTCAGGCAACATTAGGATCCCCTTCAGTTTGCTTACGACCCCCATCTTGGAGCTGAGGACGCCATCATTTACCGGCTCAATTGTGTCATGTGTTTTGACTTTTCCAGTGCATTCAACACCATCAGGCCAACCCTCCTGGGTGATAAGCTGACAGCGATGCAGGTGGATGCCTCTCTTATGTGCTGGATTGTTGATTACCTGACAGGAAGACCACAATATGTGGGTCTTCCACATTGTGTGTCTGACAAGGAAATCAGCAACACAGGGGCACCACAAGGGACCGTCCTCTCCCCTTTCCTCTTCTCCCTCTACACCATAGACTTCAGCCGTTGCACAGAGACCTGCCATCTTCAGAAGTTTTCTAATGGTTGCACAGTGGTTAGGTGCATCAGTGAGGGTGATGAGACAGAGTACTGGGCTGTGGTTGACTCCTTTGTCGTGTGGTGCAAGCAGAATCTGCAGCTCAATGTGGCAAAGGTCAAGGAATTGATTGTGGACTTTAGGAGGACCAGGAAAACCTTAACCTCTGTTTCAGTCCAGGGGATCAATGAGGACATTGTGGAGGATTATAATTACCTTGGAGTACAGATAGACAATAAACTGGACTGGGTTAAAAACACTACTGCACTCTAGAGGAAAGGCCAGAGTAGTCTCTATTTTCTGAGGTGGCTGAGGTCTTTCAACATCTGAGGAATTTTCTATGAGTCTGTTATAGGGCTGTTCAATATAACGATATATATCAGATGACAATATAAAAACATCTATCGTTTCATTTTACGCTATGGTTTGTTTCGTGGTGTCGCAAAATAAACTGTTTACGGCAATATTTTTTCATTGTTTTGATGGTCACTGTAGTGGCTATATTAATTTCTTAAAGTTCTCTCTTTCTCTTATATTTAATATAACCACACTACGGACGGACAAGCGTCTGTTTTTATGCGTTGTCGTTAGCAACAACGACGGTAAAACCATCGCGTGTCCGCTTGTTTATATGTTCCACATAAACCTTTCACAATAAAGCTCAAGATCCTGTTGAGACTTTTCAAAATAAACTGAATCACGTGAAAGAGCAGAATATTTATGGATGAGAAGTAAAAAGAGCCGCCAGGTGCTCTTTAGACTAAACCTTAGACTCAAACGTTAGAACAGGCTTTCCCCCGCAGCACGCCGTGTAATAAATACTCACAAAGAAAACGGCGGGCCGTTACAACTTGTGTCTAAAAATGTATAGTTTCATGCATCTGTTAAAACACTCGACTCCAGCTACATGACACGCAGCTGGAAACACTTCCTGCAAGTTGAGCTGCACGAGATTCACAGAATTTACAGAAAATGTTACATTTTTGTGATTTATATCATTATCGGGACGATAGAATTCTTATATCGGTTCTTATATCGGAATATAATTCTTATATCTCACCTATATGAGATTTGGTCATATCGCACTAGCCCTAGTCTGTTATTCCCAGTGCCATCCTCTATGCTGTGGCTTGCTGGGGCAGCAGGTTGAGGGTTGCAGATGCTAACAGACTGAATAAACTGATCTGCAAGGCCAGTAATGTTGTGGGGATGGAGCTGGACTCCCTTAGAGTGGTGTCTGAGAGGAGGATGTTGTCCAAGATAAGGACAATGCTGGATAATACCTCCCACCCACTCTATGACATGCTGGCTATTTACAGGAGAACGTTCAGGTGAGAGACTGAGATTACTAAAAGCACCACTGAATGACATATGAAATCATTCCTCTCCTTGGCCATCTCCCTGTACATCTCCTCCGTTTACAGTACTACGATAGTTACACCCTTTTGCACATGCTCTACTGTAAAATAATACATTTCACATAAAGTTCACAAGTTAGCAGCGGTCCCCGCAAAAAACAGGTTGTCCGATAATATTTTCACGGACCGGCCTTTAAGGTGTCGCAGATAAATACAACAAAATAAAACCAGTACTGTTACCAAAAAACGAAGAAGATTTATTCATAACACATCGGGAAAAGACCCAGGGAAACTGAGTTAATGATAAAAATGATTAAAAAAAAAATTAAGACTGAAAACCATAAATTTCATACCTGAGCCTCAACTGTTGTGGCCTCAGTACCAAATGAGTCACGGACCATATTCTTGATATTTATAATTGAGCGATTTGTTTATATTAGTGCTATTTCTTAAATTTGTAAACTTTGTAATATATTGTATTATTTAATTAGTTTAGTGTGTTATTGTCTTGGAGCAACTGTAACCCACATAATTTCCTTGGGGATTATTAAAGTATTAGTAGTCTGTATTAGTAGTACATGGTGGAAAAAACAGTCTTGCAGTGCCTCTAAGGGACCCTTCTGGCCACACACTCACCTGCTTACAAAGTGGTTTTGGTGACTTTGACCAGGGGCCTGCATGCTGGCATATAGCATAACAGTGATGTGATCACAGGCACCAAAGTAGGGCAGGGGGAGGGCTTTGTAATCTCTTCTCTGGGTAGTGAAAACATTATCCAGCATGTTGTTTCCCCCGTATAGGAAATTTAATATGTTTGTGTTGTTTAGGAAGCACAGTCTTTGGGTATGCATGACTGAAATCGCCCGCCAGGACAAGAAACGCATCTCAGTGGGCTGTCTGCTGCTCACTGACATGCTGATACAGTTCATTCAGTCCCTCACTCCTGAAGAAGTCACTTGGATGAGTGATAAAACGTTTCTCCCAATGAAAACACTACGTCCAGATGAACAGAATCAACTTTTGGGGCCTCACTCCTGTTGTTGTTATTGGAGCAAGGAAGGATATAGACAGCAACAAACAGTATGGCTGAAAATTCCCAGGGTAGGTAGAACGGTCTGCACTTTATGATCATAAGTTCCAGCAGGGTGAACAGTGTTTTGCAAGCCACAACAGCATCGTGACACCAGGCATTGTTGATGTAAACACAGAGTCCCCCTCCACAAGCCTTAACCCCTTCGGCGAGAGCTCTGTCTGCCTGGAAGCATGTTAACGAGTTGAATGGCAGTGACGGGAATGTTATTGTTAGGCCATACGTATATACATGTGATATATACATATCACATTCGATAAGTATTTATGCTCAACATAATTCTAAAGAGGTGCCATCTCCAACCAGCCCTTTCTCAACAAGGCATTCCAGTCCAAATAGCAACTTCTTTTTGGATGTTCAGATATTAGTACCTTTTTGAATAAACTCTAAAGCGTGCTCTGTCACCTGATTTGATGATGGAGACCACTATATTTCACCATTTTGTGATGTGATTGCCTTGATATGAATAGTAGTTCCTACATTAATTCATTTAGTTCATAATCAGAATCATCACATTCTGAATTGACCTCAAGATGTTCTTCATCTTCAGACACTATTTAATCACAAAGGAGAAGGATGGTTTCAGAGACTCTGGGGCTGTCAACCGTTAACTTCTGCTGCTCATTTTGTAAAATTCTGACAGGCGAGTATATAATATGAAGCTGTCAATTGCGATGTTGTTAGAACTCCCTTGCAGAGAATCTTCATATGTTTTGCTCCTTTACTGCTGAGTATTCACGCAGTATGGGTGGAGTTTACAGAAGTGACATTTCAGTGACTCTTTAAACTATTTGTGTTTCTTTCGCAGTTTTACAGCATCCTCAAAAGTACTGTAGATCATGCCTACAGACATTGTGACCTAACAGGGTAACACCGGCCAGAGTGTTTAAGGTAACTTAGGGTAACTAGTTTCAAATATCACAACATATTTAAATGACACCTCTGTTTTCTTTTTTCATTTTTGAATTATTGACTTGATATTATTCACATGCATTTAAAATGTTTTCATGTGAACAATACTAATAACCTAGGAACATGGGGCATAGATATGTTAAGTACAAAGTGACATAAACACTAAAATAGAGTTTGGTTGAAACACCAATTGCAGTTTACTTGTATGAAAACAAACAATTTATTAACAGAGGAGGAGTCCTGTCAATGCCTGCTAGAATCCCCCCCCCCCCCCCCCCCCCCCCCCCCAAAGAAAAACATCTTCCATGCCACCTACATGGTGTTAGCTTTATACTCACTTCTCCTTCAAATTCTTGAACACAACTGTGCTATTTCATGAGGAGCTACATATCTTAATTATAAAACAAATTTGTAAAGTTGGAAAAAAAAATGGAGAGCATTTTGCTAACTGCCCTACAGAAACACAGCCAAAGCGGGCAGAATTCCACCCAACTGCCCATTTCTGCCAGACCTGACCTATACAGCTGAATGCAATCTCTTCAGGCAACAGATTAAACAGATTCAAAAAAATAAAAATCTCTTTAAAATAATCTGGAAGTTTTTTTTCAGTATTTGATGAAGACACTATCTAGGCTTTTCAGACAGAACTCTGCTTTTGCTTTTTGGGTGAAACAGCATCCAGTGCATGGAGGCAGTGAAACAATAACATGACCTTACAGTGACTCCATTCAGAAACTAATTACTTGCAGTTTACTAGAGTGAATGCCTTTGACGGACATACAGAGATCCTATTGTAAAAAGCAGGCCATGCATAAAAATAAGGCTTTCATGAAAAACTGAATTGCTTGCTTACTTGGTAGCAGACGAACTTCTGTTCATCTGTTGTAAGCCAAGAGGGCAAGAAAGCAAAGTGGAAAAGAACTCAAAGTTGAAAAGGTTTATTGCAAAACAACAAGTAAACACAGATGAGCATGTCAGGCGAGGGAATTCCTGGTGACTGTTTGCATTATGGGAAAAGGAGGCTCTAGAGCTTTTATTTCTCTCTCTCAAAGGAATACGTTTGAGGTGAGTGTGGCAGCTCACTTAGTTAATTCAGTATTCTTACTGAATTACCTAGAGTGGGACTATTGGTTTGTTTGACACAAACCAATAGTCCAATAGTGACACAAACCATTGGTTTGTTTGACACAAATCAATAGTCGACACAGTCGTAGAAAGTTTGGCAGGTGGGTGAGTTGAAGTGGTGAATTCTCTAATAATGGATTACTGAGGGAATGGACCATCTTGGTGACAAGAGGTTGGTCATATCTACCTACATAATCCAAATTAGATTTGGACAGAGTGGCAGGGGCAGATCTAGAGGGGTGACATGGGGTGGCTTGTGCCACCCTAGTTTTGCATATGGCAGTGTTGTTTATTAAAATAGGATAGCATTAACACTTTGAGCCCAGCGACCCCCGTGGAAAGGGGAAGAGATCCTTCTGGACCCTCTTTGAACAAGACTCAGTGGTCCATCTGCATCGAAACGACAAAGGTCACTCCTTCGAGGACACCAGTGTTCACATTTTGGACAGAGAAGACAGATGGTTTGAAAGAGGAGTGAAAAGAAGCCATTCACTGTGAATGACCCTCTTTGAACAGAGGAGGTGGCTTACGACACCAACTGTTTGTCATCTATAATCCAGTTTTGAGATCCCTTTCCCAGATGCCTTAATCCCTTCTGACCTCAGGAAATCACATGATAGGGTGGGGGTAGGGTTTCACAATGAGTTCACCCGAAACCTGATTGTGACCTACACCTGTTTTCACACATTGCCTCGTGTGATTAGGGTAGAGGATCATTAGGGGGTCCATTGTCCCTCTTGGTGGGACACTCGCATAGGGCTTAAATCTGGGACTCTCCACCATTTGACCGTCGAAGTGAAGAAGCTTCTTGGATGAGAGGTTGAACTTCTTCAAGCAACTTAAAGAAGTCCAGACGCCTTTCGTTTCCAAGCTCCTTAGAAAATGCTTTTTTTTTTAAGTTTTGGGAGTGCCAGCAACAAAAGCCATTGAGCGAGAGTTACACTCGAAGTAGCACAAGAACAGAGCTGGAGGGAAAGAGAGAGAAAGAGAGCCAGGGACAACAACGTCACATTATATTAATCATTATAATAATCATCCACAACTATTTTCAGTTGCGGATGATAAAGGATTCAGAAAGTTTATTTATGCAAGCCTATATGACAGAGAATGTGCATCTTCTTTTTGTTTTCATATTTTAATTTATATTTAATTGTGTTGTGGTTTGCAGCGTTTTGTGTTGTTTCATTTTAAATTTGTTTAAAAGGAAAAAGCTGAAAATTCCTTTTGTCCATAATTTTATGTTGTTTTTAATAATAAATTAATTAAAGCAACAAAACAAACTGAAGAGCTGGTTGTGAGCCGAAAGAGCCGGCTCTTTTTAGTGAGCCGGAATTCCCATCACTAATGGTTGTATCAGTGAGGGTACTAATGTAGGGTACTAATGCATGTCACAAAGGCAGTTTTTGCATGTAAATGGGGAGTAACAGTTAGTCATTGAGTTCCACAGTGTTCTCTGCTAGGACAAATACTTAGATTGGAGTTAATCTAATTATATTATTACTATATACTCATGTATAAGGTAAATAAAGCACAGTCATGGATAACCCCTAATTTCCTACTTCTGAATTCAGATAAAACAGATATTGTACTCAGTTCTAAAGATCTTAGAAGATGGCACTACCTTACCCCCAAGCAAGACAGGAATTTTGAAGTAGCTTTTAATCAGGACATGTTCTTCAGCAGGCACATTTGAGAAGTGATAACCAAAAAATCACCAAGTCTCTAATCCTCATTATTCTCAGCTATTCTTTAACCACATTAAAAGAATAATGTGGTTAAAGAATAACAACCACATTATCTCAAGCACCAAAATAATATTGTGTAGTTCCCCTCATACTTTGAGAACAACTGTGACCCACTGGGCCCTGGACACTGGACCTGTGGGTGTTCTCTGCTCTCTGGCTCTGAAATGTTGGGAGCTTTGCGTCCTGTAGTATGCACGGCAAACCCAATGCGGACCAGTTTTGTTCCAGCACATCCTGCAGATATGCAACTGGATGCAAATCTGAGCACTTTTAAGCTGGGTCTTGTTGTGTTTTTAACCCTAGAGAACCCATGGGGTCAAATTTGGTCACTGTTAATTGCTGCTGCTCAAAACGTACAAAGAAAAAGAAATGGTCAAATTTATCTTCTAAATCCCAAAGTGCCACTTCTGACCCCTGCATAGAGACATCTAGTAGATGCATATTGAACCAGCCAGAGTGGTAGTTAGAAGATGGCTGACCACATGCTGTTTTGTTGAGCTGGAAACTGTCCCCCAAAAAATCGTCTTCGTAGCAAATCAAATGTTGGTAAAATTGTGTTTTATTTGTTAATCTACTTTGTAATAAATTGAAGAATGCCTAGAAAAATGTTTTATGTTCTTTTTGTAAAAATTAGCCACTCTGAGCTAGTTAAAAAAACGATGGGTCAAAAATGACCCTCCGGGTGTATGGGTTATAAATTGTCGGTTTGGTTGCTGAAGGCTTGGTTCAAGTTGGAACAGCAAGAAGTCGGGGTAGGCCAACAACTTCTGGCCTCTCCTCCCCACCACCAATAAAATTTGTTCGAGTTTACAAGAGTGCAGATGTTCGTTTTGACCAAATCGCCCATTGGCTTGTCAAGAAGGAACATTGCCATCATTGAATTGTGTGCAAGGACCTCAAAACTGATATGCAGTTACTGTGAAAACTGTGCCTCGTGTTCTTTTGTTTCAAACTGAATCCAGTTCTGACATGCAACAAATAAAGAAAAAAAAACTTGTTAAATGTAGCTGCGTGGTTGATTTATTTACCTAACTATAAAATAGTTTACATTGTGTTTGTTATTGTGATTTTTTAAAATGATATGCCTAAAGCCCAATGGGTCAAATTTGACCCAAATCCTAAATCGGGGAATAAAGGGTTAATATTGAAAAAGTGGATATTTTGGTGTTCAGTGAACTTATATAAGTCATTTAATGCGTAGTTCATAATTTTCCAAAGAAAACAATGGTTCCTGGGTTCTCCAGGGTTAAAGTAATTCCTTTGCATTATGTGTCAAAGTAACATCCACATAAATAACTCCCATAAAACTCTATTGTCACACACAAATGTTACTTACTTCATCTGTCTTTGGTTTTAAATGTTGAACCTATTTCTAGATATCTCAATTTCTTCTTTTTCTCTCTGTCCACATTTAATCAAATGTCTCTATTAGTGATGGGATTTCCGGCTCTTTTTAGAGAACCTTTTTAGAGAAATTAATTAAAGCAACAAAACAACCTGAAGAGCTGGTTCGGAACGGAAAAAGCCGGCTCTTTTGGCTCCGAACCTGCTCTTCGGGTTGTTTTGTTGCTTTAATTAATTTATTATTAACAACAATATAAAATTATGCACAAAAGGAATTACTAATGTAAAAAATGGTGGTTTTATTTATATATGTTTATATATAAATATATACAGTGGCCCCTACAGACAAACCACGTACAAACTCCAAAATACATTTCTAGCGTTAACTGAACTTCAAAACAGAGCTACCTAGATCACTTAAATTACGTGATTGAAAGCATGTGTGTATTGTTTGTGTATTTATACACAAGCACTCATATATATTCAAATAATTTAAAAAAAATGTTCATTTACGTGCTACTACCACACACCAAATCCGGTCGTTGGTACTTGCTGGCTTGTGTAGCCACTAGGTAACAAAAGCTCAACACTGGGCCTAGCATCCTGGAGCACTTCTGTTGTGTTTTGTATGTGCTTCTGAGTTTTTACATGTTTTGGAGTTTGTATGTACTTTGTCTCTAGGGGCCACCGTAAGTATACTTTTATTTATTCACTCCACATAAAATGTAATAAATAAATTGTATAATACAAAAACCCACTATTCACAGTTCAACTTTTAACTATTAAAATTTTCAGCTTTTTCCTTTTAAACAAATTTAAAATGAAACAACACAAAACGCTGCAAACCACAACACAATTAAATATAAATTAAAATATGAAAACAAAAAGAAGGTGCACATTCTCTGTCATATGGACCTGCATGAATAAACTTTCTGAATCCTTTATCATCCGCAACTGAAAATAGTTGTGGATGATTACTATAATGATTAATATAATGTGAGGTTGTTGTCCTTGGCTCTCTTTCTCTCTCTCTCTCCCTCCCGCTCTGTTCCTGTGCTACTGAGTTTAACTACGCGACAGACACATCACTAGTCTCTATATATCTTTATCTATATGGATAAATTATATAACTAGATATATTATCCATAGCTATATTTGAATTACATCACTGTGACTGTGTACTTATAAATGGTCTTTGAGTAGGCTGTATAACTTCGAAGTAAATTAAAACAAAATGTCTTCACGCCTTCTCTTTCAGAGACATTTTAAAGGTCAAGAAATATGTATATTTCTTATTTAACTCAAAGTCTGCCCTGTTCATTTGAATTTTCTATAAAAGAAGTAGCATAATATGATGTACCAATACTGCAGGGATACTGCTACACAGTCAAAGCAGAGCATGTTTTTTTCTTCATGTGCACAGCTTTATGAGAGACTCCAAAAGGTCAAGATCATCAAACTTTTCAGAGCTGAACAGAAATGTGAAAAGGATAAAGTATAAAGATTTGCTTCAGGAAGTTACAACATAAAGGAAAACTGACAATAGAAACAAGAAAAAGAAGTCAAAAGAACAGGTGTCAGCTGGAGTTCAGTTACACACTGTTGGTGTCATACAAAATATTAAAGTACTATATGTAAAACTGGAGGCACTACCTTGACTTTGTAGCCTTCAAATAGCCTTAGTCATTTGAAATAAATTGGGGTGGTTTTAACATTGATACTCAAACCAAGCACCAATGTCAGAGATATATAAAAATATCTAATATCTATCTTTCATAAACAGTATTCATATTGAATCAGGAACACCATCTACAAAGCTGTATAAAAAAAATACTCACAGCAATGCTTCTGTTCGGATGCACAAAAGCTAGAGAGGTGACGAGGTGAAAAAGTCAGTTACATCAGCAGTGAGCAGTACAAACACTATGCGAATTTTACCACTATACATAAATGTGCTTACAGGGTAGTTATTAATTGTTATCTTTTTAAGAAAAGAATATATACCCAAAGTTAATTAAGAAATCCAGTAATGTTATTATGGAGCTAGAGAGGAAAATGGACGGAGAACAGTCTCAACAACACCAAAATGAATTTTTTTACATGAGAGAATACTGTAAATTTCCACTTACAAAGTTGGTGTGGTTGTTTGCTTTACTCTAACTTTTCAGTTATTGCAATCAAAATCATTGTATTTCAGTAATCTTTAGAAAACTTTTTTTTCATGTCATAAAATCTGAAAAAAGGGTGAGCAAGAATCTTTTGTGGAAACTGCTCTTCAGATTGCCCAGTGTATTATGGAGGGGATGGGAGTCATTGTCCATGAATACCAGCAGTCTTGCCAGCATTCTGTCACTGACCACCTCCTCCGGGGTGGCAAGTTTCACGCCAACAACAGACTTGGCTTTCCTGATAAGTTTATCCAGTCTGGTTGCATTCTTTGCTTTGATGCTGGCACTCCAGAATGGCACAGCAAAGAAGATGATGCTCGCTAAAGACTGATAAAACTTATGAAGCAGGCTGCTGTGTTTGCTGAAGGACCTGAGGCTCTAAAGGAATTGAAGCAGGCCCAGACCCTTTTTATAGACAGCGTCTTTGTTAGTAAACCACTTAAACTTGTCATCCAACTGGACTCCCAACTAGCTGTTGGATGTGACTATTTTCACATTAGTCCCACCAATGCAGATATGGGAGGGCAGGGATTTGTTCCTGCCAAAATCCAACACCAACAACTCCTTTGTTTTTTTGCCATATTCAGCTGCGGGTGCTTGCTAGGCTAGTGAATGTGACTGTAGCTCAGGTAGTAGAGTGGGTCACCTACTAACCAGAAGGTAGTTGCTTCGATCCCAGTCTGTTGCAGTCTGCATGCCAAATATCCTTGGGCAAGATACTAACCCCAGGTTGTTCTCCGATGCATCCATCGGAGTGTGAATGTGTATGAATGTTAGTTAGGTAGCACTAAAAACCTAGCAAAGTGCTTGTGTGAATGGGTGTGATTGGGTGAATGAATTAGTTGTATAAAGTGCTCAGAGTAGAAAAGCGCTATATAAGAACCAGTCCATTTACCATTTTCAAATCCCTGTTACCAAGAATCTTCCTTACAAACATGTGATCCATTATTCACAAATCAAATGCACAAATGACATGCTGATGGTCAAAAACAAGTGCATTTGTGACTGTCATTATGGAAACTTGCCTATATCTGCTTGTTTCAGATATGACAGTTCAGCTAACTGGCCGCTCCTTGCATCGGCGAATACAGTAAGAGAAGGGCAGGTGATCTTTGAATCTATGAACGTAACAACTGGTGCACTAACACCACCACATTTAGAGCAACCAAAAGTGGGTGTGGCAGGGATTATAACACAATACAAAGTACAGATGTAACGCTCCTGTGGCTATCAATATTGATGCCCTGCTGCATAAAGAATTAAACAATTTCTTTGAGACACCCTGCTGACTCCACACCGCTAATCTTCCCCCACAGACCTCCAACCCTCACCCACTTGGGTGACCGTGGCTCAGGGGGTTGGGAAGCATATCTATAACTGGAAGGTCGCCGGTTCGTTCCCCGGGCTCTCTGTCCTGGTTGTTGTGTCCTTGGGCAAGACACTTTACCCTACCGCCTACTGGTGTTGGCCAGAGGGGCCAATGGCGCAATATGGCAGCCTCGCTTCTGTCAGTCTGCCCCAGGGCAGCTGTGGCTACAAGCTTGCCTCCACCAGTGTGTGTGAATGTGAGAGTGAATGAATAGTGGCATTGTAAAGTGCCTTGAAAAAGCGCTATATAAATCCAATCCATTATTATTATTACTTATTTTACATGAACACCAATAAAAAAATATTTCAGTTTCTAAGAACCAAGACAAGAGAAGTTTTCAAGCACTCACTTGGCTCCTGAGTGCCTGAAAGCTAGCTGGAGCCCTCAAATCTACCTGTTGGGGGAAAAAAAGTTTTGTGATAACTACAGTCAGTGGAAAGCTTGGGGCAGCAAATAAAGCAGGAAAGCAACTGTCTGCTAAAAGCAGAAATCCATGGAAGGCAGTGATGGTGTGATCAACAGGAAAAAAAACACCTTACTTAAAATTTTAAAGGGTTTGTTAAGTCGAGTGAGTCTTCAGTTTGGTAAAAGTAGCACGTGTTTATGTGTGTCCGTGTGTGTGTGTGTTTGATGTATGGTGTATAGCTGTATTTGTGCTCTGTGAGTAGGACAGTGATCTTGTGTTTGATCATATCAGGAGCACTGCATGGCCATTATTCACTGTCTGCCATTATTCATTGATGAAACAACACTTTCTGGAAGCCAACTCCACCACCTCCCCCTACATCACCAAGACAGCTCTGATCTTTTAATTCAATTCAATTTTATTTATATAGCGCCAAATCACAACAACAGTCGCCTCAAGGCGCTTCATAGATACAGAGAAAAACCCAACAATCATATGACCCCCTATGAGCAAGCACTTTGGCGACAGTGGGAAGGAAAAACTCCCTTTTAACAGGAAGAAACCTCCGGCAGAACCAGGCTCAGGGAGGGGCGGGGCTATCTGCTGCGACTGGTTGGGGTGAGAGAAGGAAGACAGGACAAAGACATGCTGTGGAAGAGAGACAGAGGTTATTAACATATATGATTCAATCCAGAGAGGTCTATTAACACATAGTGAGTGAGAAAGGTGACTGGAAAGGAAAAACTCAATGCCTCATGGGAATCCCCTGGCAGCCTACGTCTATTGCAGCATAACTAAGGGAGGATTCAGGGTCACCTGGTCCAGCCCTAACTATATGCTTTAGCAAAAAGGAAAGTTTTAAGCCTAATCTTAAAAGGAAGCTGGTTCCACAGAAGAGGAGCCTGAAAACTGAAGGCTCTCCCTCCCATTCTACTTTTAAATACTCTAGGAACAACAAGTAGGCCTGCAGAGCGAGAGCGAAGTGCTCTAATAGGGTGATATGGTACTAGAAGGTCATTAAGATATGATGGGGCCTGATTATTTAAGACCTTGTATGTGAGGAGCAGGATTTTGAATTCAATTCTGGATTTAACAGGAAGCCAATGAAGGGAAGCCAAAACAGGAGAAATATGCTCTCTCTTTCTAGTCCCTGTCAGTACTCTTGCTGCAGCATTTTGGATTAGCTGAAGGCTTTTCAGTGAGTTTTTTGGACATCCTGATAATAATGAATTGCAGTAGTCCAGCCTGGAAGTAATAAATGCATGAACTAGTTTTTCAGCGTCACTCTGAGACAGGATATTTCTAATTTTAGAGATGTTGCGCAAATGGAAGAACACAGTCTTACATATTTGTTTAATATGTGCATTGAAGGACATATCCTGGTCAAAAATGACTCCAAGGTTCCTCACAGTGTTACTGGAGGCCAAGGTAATGCCATCCAGAGTAAGAATCTGGTTAGATACCATATTTCTAAGACTTTCAGGGCCGAGTACAATGACCTCAGTTTTATCTGAATTAAGAAGCAGAAAGTTAGCGGCCATCCAAGTCTTTATGTCTTTAAGACATTCCTGCAGTTTAATTGGTGTGTGTTATCTGGCTTCATGGACAGATAGAGCTGGGTGTCATCTGCATAGCAGTGAAAATTTATGCTATGTCTTCTAATGATACTGCCTAAGGGAAGCATGTATAATGTAAACAGAATTGGTCCTAGCACTGAACCCTGTGGAACTCCATAATAAACCTCAGTGTGTGAAGAGGACTCTCCATTTACATGCACAAATTGGAGTCTATTAGATAGATATGATACAAACCACTGCAGTGCAATACCTGTAATACCTACAGCATGTTCTAATCACTCTAATAGGATATTATGGTCAACAGTATCGAACGCTGGACTAAGGTCTAGCAGGACAAGCACAGAGATGAGTCCACTGTCAGAGGCCATAAGAAGATCATTTGTAACCTTCACTAAAGCTGTTTCTGTGCTGTGATGAACTCTGAAACCTGACTGAAACTCTTCAAATAAGCCACTCCTCTGCAGATGATCAGTTAGCTGTTTGACAACTACTCTTTCAAGGATTTTTGATATGAAAGGAAGGTTGGAGATTGGCCTATAAGTAGCTAAGACTGCTGGGTCTAGAGATGGCTTTTTGAGTAAAGGTTTAACTACAACCAGCTTGAAGGCCTGTGGTACATAGCCGATTATTAGAGATAGGTTGATCATATTTAAGATCGAAGAATTAATTAATGGCAGGACTTCTTTCAGCAGTTTTGTAGGAATGGGGTGTAAAAGACACGTTGATGGTTTGGAGGAAGTAATTATTGAAGTTAACTCAGAAAGATCAATTAGAGAAAAAGAGTCCAACTTAATATCAATGGTACTAAGAGTAGCTGTAGATAATATTACATGTGTGGGATGATTATTTTTTCTCTAATGATAAAAATTTTATTTGTGAAGAAGTTCATGAAGTCATTACTTGTTAACGTTAAAGGGATGGTTGGCTAAAAAGAGCTCTGACTTTTTGTCGGCCTGGCTACAGTGCTGAAGAGAAACCTGGGGTTGTTCTTATTTTCTTCAATCAGTGACTAATAGTAAGATGTTCTGGCTTTGCGGAGGGCTTTCTTATAAAGCAGCAAACTATTTCTCCAGGCTAAATGATGATCCTCTAAATTTGTGACACGCCATTTCCTCTCCAGATTACGAGTCATCTGCTTTAGGGTACGTGTTTGAGAATTATACCACGGAGTCAGGTACTTCGACAGGTAATCGACCTCTGTTGGGGTAGCGTTCAGATAGCTGCTCTGCTCTATGTTGGTACAGGTCATTGAAGATGATAACAGTGGGTGGATTATATTCTTAAACTTAGTTACAGCGCTTTCAGAAAGACATCTACTTTGATAAAGTCTACTCTCCACTGCTGTGTAATCAATTATTGTAAATGTAAATGTTATCAAGAAATGATCAGACAGGAGAGGGTTTTCAGGAAACTGTTAAATGTTCAGTTTCTATGCCATGTGTTAAAACAAGATCTAGAGTGTGATTAAAGTGGTGGGTGGGTTCTTTTACATTTTGAGAGAAGCCAATTGAGTCTAATAACAGATTAAATGCCATGTTGAGGCTGTCATTTTTAGCATCAACATGGATGTTAAAATCACCCACAATAATTATTTTATCTGAGCTCAGAACTAAATTAGATATAAAGTCTGAGAAATCAGACAGAAACTCTGTGTAAGGCCCAGGTGGACGATAGATGATAACAAGTAAGACTGGCTTCTCAGTTTTACAGCTGGGGTGGACGAGGCTAAGCATCAGGCTTATAAAATGAATTAAAAGTCTGTCTTGGTCTTCCATTAATAATAGACTGGTGTGAAAAATTGCTGCCACTCCGCCCCCTCGGCCTGTGCTTCGAGATTTCTGGTAGTTAGAATGACTCAGGGGTGTTGATTCATTTAAACTAACATAATCATCCTGCTGCAACCAGGTTTCTGTAAGGCAGAGTAAATCGATTTGTTGATCAGTTATTAAGTCATGTACTAACAGAGACTTGGAGGAGAGAGACCTAATATTTAATAATCCACATTTCACTGTTTTACTCTTTGGTTCAGATGTGGATACTGTATTGTTCTTTCTTTGTGATTGTTTATGTTTAAGTTGTTTGTTGCTGGTTTTTAGTTTGTTTTTTGTCTTTTTGGAAGCTGACACAGTCTCTGTGGAGATGGGTTTTTTGGGGGGGGGGGGGGGGGGTAGCAGGAGGAGAGAAGCTGCAGAGAGGCGTGTAAGACTGCAACTCTGCTTCCTGGTCCCAAATCTGGATAGTCATATTTTGGGGGGTTTAATAAATTTGTCCATATTTCTAGAAATGAGAGCTGCTCCATCCAAAGTGGGATGGATGCCGTCTCTCCTAACAAGACCAGGTTTCCTTCAAGAAGGTTTGCCAATTATCTATGAAGCCCACATTGTTTCTGGGACACCACTCAGACAGCCAGCAATTTAAGGAGAATATGCGGCTAAACATGTCACTCCTGGTCTGAAACAAGATGGTCTGAAACAAGCTTTTGCTAACAGCAGTCCCTGAAGCCGAATGTGAAACCTACTGGTTTCTTATAAAGTTCACAACAACAATGTCATCAAAGGGCACTAATAGCTACACACTAGATACATACAGTCATTATCCCACATGACTGGTAAAACTCTCTACAGGATGATTTAACCAGTTTAATCTGAAATTATTTACAGAAACTCTGCCATATTTTTCATGTGTAACCTCAGTGCAGCTACAGTGAAAGTATGCATGATTCACAGGACCCTCTGTTCTCATTTTAGTACCATCAGCTGGCCCTATTTTCTCTTTCAGCTGTCATATCTCATTTGGTATATCTTGCCCTTAGCAGTGCAGGCACTGTCCCCTTGACACAGTGTCACTGCTGTTGGTGCTTTTCTGACATCCTCCAAGCAATGATGAGGTCATAGTTGCTAAAGAGGAACATTTTTACAGTGGGCAAAGTCAGAGAGGGTGACCCAGCTGATTGTAAGGCTTTGAAAAACATGCTCCATGTTTTGGTGCATGTACTAGCTCAGGCTTATTTTAGATATAGTACAGTCCAATTGATAATAATAATAAGTTTGACATGCACCAGCAAAGCACTTACAAAGTGGCATTAAAACGTTTTGAAAATATTTATGAATTATATACAGATAAGGATGCAATTATTAGCTCCCCTATGAAATTTAAAGTTTTGTCCAAATTTTCCCAAGTGTGTTATTTTTCTGAGAAAGGGAATTTAAAGATAGCTTTTCTAAACATACTAGTTTTCCAGTATGCTTAGAATTCTTCAGAATTATTTCTAATTGCACACAATAACAAAAACAATTACCTGGGTCAATATTATTAACGCCCTGGAAAACAGACTTTTCTTGATGCATAACACAAACCACTGCTATGCAATGATGTGCTTTACCTTAATAATGCTCAATGCTTGTAAAATCAAGCATCATTTGAAAAACAAGCTTGGCAGAAGCAAGAAGCAAATGATTTCAAAGACTCTGGAAAGAAAACTATTAAGCGATATGACTAAAGACCCCAGAACAACTGCCAAGACACTAGTTAATGACTTAGCCAAGTCAGGAACTGTAGTCTCATAGAAGATAATCACTAGAACCCTAGAATGGACTGCGAGGTGGCAAACCAAGAAAAACTACTTCTGCAGAAGAGACAACTTCAAGCCATGAGTATCTTAAGGACAACATCATGTACACTGAAAGTGTGTTCTTTGAGTTTGAATATATCTCTCCCTTCTTTTTTCAAACATAAGTTCTCATTTCATTTCATCTGACCAAAGATGTTATTATACTCGACTGTGTATCTAAATCTCTTTTACAGTGGTGGTATTGCAGTTGTTAGAGTACAGGACACACATGTAGAGTACCTGTTCAATAAAGCCAATTTAACTTATTATATTTATTTTAACTGATTTGCTAAAAACAAAAGTGATTTCTGTTTCTCCTAATACACATTAAAATGATTTAATAAACACAGGTTGCAACAAATAACACAGTAGCTAATACATCAAATAATGTGATTATTATAGATGACCTTTATGAAAATGTGTGGTATTAGTTGAGCTAAAATAAAGAAGGTAAAAAAACAGAGAGCTCACTGTGAAACACACTGAACAACTTGTTGTTTATATTTTAAAATTCACCTCACAGGTGGCTACAAAAATAGAGGAAACATATTTTAAATACATTAACCTCCTAAGACCCAAACTCTTCAATGGCATGCATTTTTAATTTCTCTTTGATATTTGGGCTGATTAGTACCTGATGAATGTAAAAATAAAGAATTATCAGATTTTTTTTTTTACCTAATTTTTGTTTCTGCGAAAAATGAGATCCACATATGAGCATATTTGTTTAAAATTTCAATAGAACAGTGGTAGTATAATGTCCTCGTAAGTGGATATCAGGCCCTTGTAGAGCAAAATGTAGTATTTTGGTCTAGACAACCCAAAATGTGATGTCCACATTTATGAACGCCAGGTCCTAGGAGGTTAATTATTGTGGAGGTAGAACAATTAAAGTTTATCATATTGTCCACATCTGCCTCCAGTCACCAGACCTGCAGCACGATGCGCCAGACTGCAGACTAACCAGAAGGTCGGTGGTTCAATCCCAGGCTGCTCCAGTCTGCATGCCAAATATCCTTGGGCAAGATACTAACCCCGCGTTGCTCTCCGATGCATCCATTGGAGTGTGAATGTGTATGAATGGTAGATTACTTAGCACTTAGGTCAGAAAAAAGTGCTTGTGTGAATGGGTGTGATTGGGTGAATGAATTAGTTGTATAAAGCGCTTTGAGTGCTCAGACAGAGTAGAAAAGTGCTATATAAGAACAAGTCCATTTACCATTTACACTCCCCACTCTGATCCACTTTTGTGCCAAAAAGTCAAAGTTTGCTAAACAATGATATTTTGGGGTGTTTAGTGTGCGTCTGAAGGCTTACCTTGAAGCACAGGCTACAGGCTAGTGCTTAAACAATGGAAAAAACACAAACTTTATCCAAAAACCTCTCATGCTGCTTTCCACTTTTTCTTTGTGTAACAGGGTCATGAATCACATTGTTATAATTACACAAAATGTGTCCTAAACCCCCAAACTGTTCCTTTTATACCTGACTTTTAGGACCTCCAAGCCTGTAGTTATGTTCATTATCAGTTAGAGCCCCTCCTCATTCTTTTCTTCTTCTTCTTTGGTGCAACCCTATAAATACAGTGTACCCCTTTTGCCTCTCCCCTTTTCTACAATTCCCCTGTGGGAGAGGTGGGTGTCATTTCTTTCCCAACACTGTAAAATGCTCATATAATGCATATTTAGCCACCTGGATGTTTCTGATTGTGATTTTAGTTCAATTATTGTCATTATTAAGCCTGTTTTTTTGTTAGATGTTAGAAGTGTGTAGTATGTATGTATCATAAATGTGTTTTAGGCACCATAAATGCTAGCATGGATATATACTTCTTGCTAGCTTGGAAGTTGTGGTGGGTTGAGCTAACCCTCTTCCCCACTGTTTGTATTTGGTCGTAGGAGCTGGAGTGGGCAAATTATTTACTTGGAGGCCTTTCTTTCTTTTACCTTTTTTTGATCAGGTATGTCGGATTTCATGTTGTTGTTTTTGTTTTATCTTATGTCAAATATGTTACGTGTAAATCCATACTTTATGTTCAATGTAAAAATAAATGCCAGCCCTTTTCTACAATTCCCCTGTGGGAGAGGAGCTGGAGTGGGCAAATTATTTACTTGGAGGCCTTTCTTTCTTTTACCTTTTTTTGATCAGACACAACGCAGGATCACACCGGTTACATTTGGTCATTTTAGCCTTTTTTTGCCAGGGTGAAGGGAGTATCTGCCATCAAACAAGAAGACAGCCGCATGTAACTACAACGGTGTTTGCTAGTTCGCCTTATATGTATTAATTTAATAACGTGGTTAGCCTACTCAACGTAAATTACACACGAACAACATTAAGCCACTCACCCAGAGAAGAACGGCTGCTGCTACCATCATCATCCGTCATAATTTCTGCTACACTGGCAGGGCTAGGGGCCAGGACTCTCCTCTTCGGGTTCTTGGGGGATGTTGCTAACTCTGGGTCCAATAACAGGCACCACACCCACAGAAGATGTGCTCGGTGTGAGGTCTTGCAGCAAGCTATCAAATACGGTGCATTTCTCGTCTTTTAAAAAAACGCTGTGTCGCCAGGTGTTTCATGAGATTTGAGTTGTTACCTCCTTTGCACAGTATCAGCTTAAAGCACTTGTTGCAGGCTGCTGAGTTTGCATCTTTTGCTGTGAAGTACAGCCAGACTTTTGACCGCTTCATCTTGGGCATTTTTAATCTGTAGCTCTGCTCTAAAAGAATGTATGTACCTAGGCCTGCCTACTATCCTTGGAAAGGTAAAATGATTGGCTAGAATCCAAAGTGTATGACATCTCAGGGAAAAAAAGCACCGAAATAAAGCACAGAAATGTGCGCTGCTTTTCAGTCTGGTTACTACCGTTTAGGTCAGAACCGGTACCCATCCCTACAGGTTGCTGGTAAACAAGACCTTTGTGTTAAACTAATTTTTCTCTGCCACGAGCGTTGACGCTCTTTTTTGACGGAGACCTGGATTTGCTCTGGTGAGTCTCTTCCCTTTTCTGAGCTTCTCCCCCTGTACTGACCCTTTTTTAGCTCCCAAAGGCTTACTGGTACAGGTGGCGGTTTAGCCTCGGTCTCTAAATGTATATACAAAGTTCGACAGCTACCCTCTCCTTCCTACCTCAGCTATGAGGTTCAACTTCTGGAGATGACCGCCTCGCGAACTACTGTTTGTTGTGGTTTACCGGCCACCTAAATATAATAAGACTTTTATTCATGAATTTGCTGACTTTCTTGGTTTAGTTATTTTTAAATATGACTGTGTGCTTATTGTTGGTGATTTTAACATTCATATATCTGCTGTAATGACGATTCGTTAGCCAAAGACTTCCTTGCATTAAGAGATTCTTGTAATCTTGCCCAGTGGGTTAACCAACCAACCCACGCTAAGGGCCATACTCTCAATTTGGTTTTTTCATATGGCTTGGACATTTGCATTAAGGATATAAGCAATGTTGGGATTTCTGATCACTTTCCTGTTATCTTTGATGTTAACTTATGTAATTATGAACCTCACCCTGAGGCTCTCTTACACCCTACATGTATAATTAATTCTGGAACTGTGCAGAAGTTTTCTATGTCTTTTCCAAAACTTGCCGCCTCCATTCCTGACTGTTCCCTATTTCCCATGGTTGATGAATTTGCTAGCACCATTTTTTCCACATGCTCCTCCATCCTCAATACTGTTGCCCCTGTTAAAATGAAGCGCCCTAGATCCTTTTGTTTAATATTGTTTAATATTTTCAATTCATTGGTTAACCCCTGTCCTGATATGCCACTGCCGTGCTCTCCTGCTCTCTGTGAACAATTTCTAACTCACTTTATTCATAAAGTTCTATATCTTAAGTCCTCGCTCCCTTTAGTGTCAAGTTTTATTCCCACCTCTGCTTGTTCATCATCATTCCAAAAGTTTGGCCGGTGTCACTCCATACTCTCAAGCGACTTATTGACCAATCAAAGAATACCTTTCCTGCCTACGATATCCTTCCATCTCGTATAGCTAAGGATTGCTTCAGCGTAATTGGACCCAGCATCCTATCTCTAATAAATGTATCCCTACTTGCAGGCTCTGTTCCTTTAGTCTTCAAACATGCTGTTGTCTAGCCTGTTCTTAAAAAAAGGAACCTTGGTCATAACAATCTCGCAAACTATAGGCCGATTTCTAAGCTACCATTACTGTCCAAAATACTTGAGAGGATCATTCTTTCACAACTCCAGCCGTATTTGGATGCGAATGCCAATAATGATACATTTTGGTCCGCTTACAAACCCTGTTATAGTACTGAAACAGCGAGTCCTCAATGATAGCCTTCTGGTTGCTGACTCTATACGCTCTTCAGTCCTGGTCCTACTAGAGCTATCCTCGGCCTTTGATATGGTAGATCATAACATCCTATTAGCGAGGCTTGAACACACAGTTGGCATTACAGGTGCCACCCTAGATTGGTTTAAATCATATCTTTCTAATAGGTCTTTCTTGATCAATTTCGGCCCTTATTTCTCCTCTGCTGCACCCATCTCCTGCAGCATGCCTCAAGGATATGTCCTTGGCCCCCTGCTCTTCTGACTGTACATGCTCCCCTTAGGTGCAATCTTTGAGAAGTACAACATTGCACATCATTGTTATGCTGACAACATACAGATTAATTTTGAATTAACTGATGATCCTATGTCTTTGCACGGTTTTTGTGAGTGCAAAGACATAGCAGGATCAATGCGAGGTGAAAAATTGTCTCGCAGGTAACTCACTTATCCTAAATGACAGGAAAACTGAAATCATCGTGTTTGACAATAGTATCCCCGTGGCCAACTCCAAGATGCCTTTGGTTCCATTGATAGTTTCCTCTCCGACACTTTAGTGACCTGGGTGTGTTTTTGGACAGCTCTTTTAAATTCGACAAACAAGTGTCTGCTGTTGTCAAATCTTGTTTCTATCAATTGTGTCTTATTAGCAAAGCCAGACATTATGTCCCGCATAGAGACCTGGAAAAGCTTATCCACGCCTTTGTGACATCTAGGTTCGATTATTGCAACTCCCTTCACTTTGGTCTTAACTCTACTCTTCTCCATAGACTGCAAATTGTTCAGAATGCGGCTGCTCATCTCCTTACTGGTAGTGGGCGGCATGTCTCTATCAACCCTGTCCTTGCCGACCTGCATTGGCTTCTCGTTAAGTTTCGCATTCAATTCAAAATCCTGCTGCTCATCTTCCGATTTATTAACAATATAGCTCCAAGCTACCTCATTGAGCTACTTAGATTATACACCCCTGCTAGATTACTAAGATCATCTTCCCAGTCACTTTTGTCACAACCGAGATCCCGGCTGAAGACTAGAGGTGACTGAGCGTTTGCCTTGGCTGCACCCAATCTATGGAATAACCTCCCCATCGCTATCCGCAAGTCTTATTCCATTCAATTCTTCAAATTGCGGTTAAAAACCCACCTATTTAGCCACGCCTTTTTAACTAGTTAATGATTGTTTGTTAGTTAGTTTAATGCTTATTTCTATCTTTGGTCTATTCTTAACTACTTTTAATCATTTTTAAAAGTTTTTACTGTTTTATCCTTTACATATATTGTTCTTTTATACTTTTATAGGAATTTCTTTTGCTTCTGTGTTTTTAATGCCATTTAACCCTTTAAGACCTACCATAGAACCAAGTCCTCAAGAGCTTATCTTTATATTTTTACATGCTGTAGTGCCATTTTTGGGAGCATTTCAAGTTGCTGTACATCAATACAACCACTATAGCCCAAACTTTATTAATATGTATGCATTAAATGCATAATAACTACACAAATTGCAAAAAAGTGCAATAAACTACAAAAAAATTTAAAATATTATTATTTTTTTTACATTTATGTCTAGTTAGAGAAATTTAAGAGGTTTATCCCTCAAAACTGTAAATACAAAAAGTTGCACAAAATAGTTCCCAACAACAGGAAATTTATTTTGAGTGTCTTCATAGTTTTATTTTTGAGATACACCAATTTTTATATACTGCAGGAAAAACTAAAATAAATATTGTGATGCAAATTTGCAAAACAGCATGTTCATCAAAATAAACTATTACCAGCAGTGCAGTTTGAGTTGTAAGCATCCTAGAAACTATACAGAAAAGCATAAAGTCAAACATGACTTTAAAAAATAACAGTGTAGGGTAATAAGGCCCTGAAGGTAAAAACTACATTTTCCGCGAAATGGCGTCACTTCCGGCTTCGGGCAGGTAATGGCGGACATGCGATAGCTCGCGCTGACGTCTATTCCAACGTAGGAAGTGTTATGAACAGCTGATCGGATTGGCAAAGCGTGTTTCTGGAATATTATGTTTTTGTTGCTGCAAGTGCTTTTTATGCAACTTTTGCAAAGCTATATGTGGAAAGAAACCGTGACCCAGGGCAAGCTGAATGCATAAGATGTAAGTACAACTCTTCCAGTTTCATATGCAAAAAAAATTATTGCGCTAGCTTACGTTCTACAGGGATTTAAAAATAGTTATGCAATAGTTATGCAAATCTTTGAAAGGGTTCACGTGCTACCATGTTGGTACTTTGCCATAGCCTTCATCCTCCCTGTTACTTCATCTTACCCTCTTGCATGTTAAGCACTTTAGTACACCACTTGTTATTAAATGCGCTATATAAATAAAGTTTGTTGTTGTTGTTATTGTTATGTTTATTGGCTTAAAGTTATGTACTCTTTATGCAAATATCAGACTTTTCTTTGTGCATTCCTTTTCACTTTTTGAGTCACAATCAATCCATGATATCACATTGTTATCATGTGGATATACATTCAATACACATCTGAACTTGAATGTTTGTTGCTCTTTGTAAGCTCTGTGATAAACTAGTAACTTGTTTAGGGTCTATCTTACTCCTCTTCCAGTTCTATTCCAGACAGGCTTCTGTGTCACATACACTGTTGGACAAGTAACTTGAAAAAAGTAATCAGTAACTAATGACTGATTACTTCCCCCAAAAAGTAATCCTGTTACTTTATTGATTACTTATTTTCAAAAGTAATTAATTACTTAGTTACTTAGTTACTTTTTGAAAACACAATTTACAACCTGAATGGTAAATGGCCTACATTTGTATAGCGCTTTTCTAGTCCTTAACACAGCAAGTCCCAGAGAGCAGCCATTTGGCTTTTCTACGTTTAAAACCCGCCTACCAGCCAAATGGCTGGAAGGCTTTTAGCTAATATCCTGAACTGAGCTGTGAACTGCTGCTTTTGTTATGTAAATAAGGTGGTTTATTATTTATTATTTATTATTATTTATTATTTGTTTAAGTTTATTATTCAGGTGAACACCCAGGTACCTATAAGAGTCCACTATCTCAATGTCCACTCCCTGGATGTTCACCGGTGTCAGTGTGGTGGGTCTGCGTCTCCGGAAGTCCTTTGTTTTCCCGGCGTTGATCAGCAGGTGGTTCTTATGACACCAGTCTACAAAGTCCAGAGTCCACTGTCTGTACTCTGAGTCGTCCTCACCTGTGATGAGGCCGACTATGGCAGAGTCGTCAGAGAACTTCTGTAGGTGGCAGCGTGGGGAGTTGATGGAGAAGTCTGCAGTGTAGAGGGTGAAGAGGAACGGTGCCAGCACAGTTCCCTGTGGGGCCCCCGTACTGCAGACCAGCGTGTCAGAGACACAGCCCTGTGACCTCACATACTGTGGACGTTCTGTGAGGTAGTCCAGTATCCACTGGGACATCTGGTGGTCCACTCCTGATAGCTCCAGCTTGTCTTTCAGAAGTCGTGGCTGGATGGTGTTAAAAGCACTGGAGAAATCAAAGAACATGATCCTCACAGTGCTTCCAGGCTTCTCCAGGTGAGTCAGAGCTCGGTGCAGGAGGTAGATGATGGTGTCCTCCACCCCAATGCCAGGCTGGTAAGCAAACTGCAGCGGATCCAATGAAGACCTTACCAGGGGGCGCAGATGGTTTAGAACCAACCTCTCGAGGGTCTTCATCAGATGCGATGTCAGGGCTACCGGCCTGTAGCTGCTGAGGTCCTTGGGATGGGAGGTCTTTGGTACCGGTACCACACAGGAGGTCTTCCACAGCTGTGGTACTTTCCCCAGTGACAGGCTCAGGTTGAACAGATAACCTAGGATGCCACACAGTTCATCTGCGCAGCATCTCAGGAGCCTGGAGCTGACGCCATCTGGACCTGCAGCCTTCCGCACCTTGATCTTGCGAAGCTCATTCCTCACTTGAAGTGCTGAGATAGAAAGAGTGGATTTTGGGGGGGGGGGGGGGGGGGGGGGTGTATGCTGGAGTCCACAGAAGCCGGGGGTGGGTGTGATGACTGGGAGCTGGGAGGTGTGAAGCTGAGAGGTGTGAAGTCCTGAGATGAAGGACAGGCAGTCCCTGAAGATGAAGGAGATTGCAGCAGGGGGGACGATGCTGTGGGAGGGGTGGGTGTTTGATCAAATCTATTAAAATATTTATTTAGGTCATTCACCCACCCCAAGTCTCCTGCAGCCTGGGGGGTTGGTTTTTGTCCTGAGATTGTCTTCAGGCTGTTCCAAACCCCTCTGATGTTGTCCTGTTGCAGCTGCTCTTCCATCTTCCTCCTATAGTTCTTTTTTCAGCTTCTTCTGAACAACTCTCAGCTCCTGTTTGTCTCCAGATCTCTCTTCTTCTCCTTGAGGAGAGCCTTAATTTCAGGATTTATCCATGGCTTGTTGTTAGAAAAACACTGTACCTTTTTGATGGGTACGGTGTTGTCCACACAGAAGTTCATGTAATCCATAATGCAGTCTGTGATGCTGTTGAGGTCATCCTCCAGGGGGCTGCAGAGGTTGTCCCACACAGTAGAACGGAAACAGTCCTGCAGGGCCTCTTCAGTCTCTGCCGACCATTTCCTTAGTGTGCGTTTCACAACTGGTTCTCTGTGTACTAGAGGTTTATACACAGGCTGGAGATGAACCAGATTGTGATCTGAGCCCCCCAGGGGAGGAAGAGGTGATGAGCTGTATGCCTCCTCGGTGTTGGCATACAGTAAGTCCAATGTTTTATTGTCTCTGGTGTAGCAGGTGACATACTGGGTGAAGGTGGGGAGAGTGGAGGACAGGGAGATGTCATTAAAGTCCCCAGAGATCAGGAAAAGGGCCTGAGGGTGCTGCGTTTGGAGTCTGCTGGTTACAGTGTGCAGGACCTCACAGGCTGCTGCAGCATTAGCAGAGGGCGGGATATAAGATATAAGATCCCTTGAAAAATTATATAATGAAACTTGTATGTTTTGGATACTTACTAAAACAATATATGAAAGTAATGAGAAAGTGGCCACTTTCATGAGTAAAGTTTTTACTATTTCTTTTCCATATGGGTACAGACATTCACAAACTAGTCCTTTGGCTGCAGAAGCTGTGTTGCTTTTAGCTTGTAGTATATTTAAATTAGAGATGGCACGATACCACTTTTTTATGTCCGATACCGATACCGATATCATAAATTTGGATATCTGCCGATACCGATATGAATCCGATATAGTGTGTTTTTTAATCAACAAAACGTTTTTTTAATATCTTGCTGCATTTTGTATAAGTTTATACTCAAGTTTAAATAAATAACAACACTAAAGCTATTCTGTTATACCTGTATGTAAAAAATACACTGCATCCAAAATATGTCATAGTTCAGCAACACTGATCAATCTAATAAAGTTAAACCTGCTCCATCCTCCCTATTCTGGTATTTTAAAGAGTACTTAGAAGAAATTTTAAGCAACCTAACTAATAGGGTTGCAAACTCCCAGCAAAAAAAATAAAAAATAGGGAACCACCCTCCACCTCATGATGCTTAATCGATAAAATCAAATTTAATTTGATGCAGGGGGAAAATGCACAAAAATAAATTATTTTTCAAGAATAATTAAATAGATTCAACATCTTTCTTCAACAGAATTGCAGACTGCACAGATGGTATCTTCCCAAAGGAAAAAGTAGTATAGCTTACTAGGGTATATTAGACTTAACAGTTACTATATACAGTAATGGACTTCTATATATTTTACACAAGATTAAAACTTTGGGTGTAAGAGTCAGATAATTATTTATTAAAAACTAGACATTTTAAATGAGAATAAGAAAGAAAAGTATGTCTTTGTGCCCCCTTTTCCCTGTTCATGCCCTATCGGCCCCCCTGGCTAAACTTTGCTAGATCCGCCCCTGCACAGTTACCAGCCGTCAGCTACGTAGAAAAAGATCCTGGTGTAGAAAGTAATATTAAATAAATTCTAACAACAGCTTATCAAGCTTAAACGTGCTGCTGTTGTTCAGCCGCTGGTTTCCTCTTTCTGGTGAGAAGTGGGCCAAAAACTAAGAAGAGAGACGGACTCGCGACAGAAAAGCCGATCAGCTGATCATTAAGCAGTTTCACGATTGAAGCAGCAGGAGAGAGAGAGAGAGAGGCAGTCGCTCCAGGTATGGTTGTTAAGCTTAACGTGGGAACGCTTTACAGACATTCAGAGATGAACTTACACACTTGCTTTACTTCTCTCTGGGAAAACTTCCTCATAGATGAAATGCTGGTTTGCTAGCAAGGCTACAAATACACACAGCCGCTCTATCACGTGATGCACACTGCTGCTACGTGCTACGGTTATGAGCCGAGTTACGCCGCGTAGCAAGTTTTGTGAGGTGCTTTTTTGATATTTAATGGATCGGATTACATTTTTTATTTCTCGCCGATATCCGATCCAGTAATTTGGGTCAGTATCGGACCGATACCGATACGTAATATCGGATCGGTCCATCTCTAATTTAAATTCTACAATTAGAAATACATGTGAACTACATATCCATCCAAATAACAGATAGGAATGGTATGAAGGTAGATATGCCAATGGCATGCCCCTATCTGCTAATAAAATTAGAGGCCACATGCTTCTCTTGGAGGACTCTGCATACTTTTATTATTACATGCCTGTGAGAAACTACTCTCAATAATACAAAGATTGTACCAAATGGAGAGAGCTTCACTTTTGACAAGTCTTTTATATCTGTTATTCAAAAATTTGTTATTACAGACCACAGTTGACCATAGAAGTGATATAGGAATAATTATTAACATTTAATTAATATAATAAGTTACACAATAAATTACAACAGAATACATAACACTTACTTTTTTTTTAAGATCAGGACATTATTAAATATATATAGTCCGTGGTTTATCTTGTTATCGGTTATTAGCTTTGTGAGTAATTTGTTAAGGTATGAATTGAGAGCTAAACAACTAAAAGGTTTACCAAATATCTATTAATCTTTAAACGTGGATTTGTTCAATGATCCAACCATATGTGTGTATTTGCCTCAGCTCATACAACTTCTCTTCTAGTCAGGAATATAGTCATTATTTGTTTAAAAACAAAACAGTCTGGAAAACCACAACAGTTATTTCTGTTGATTCATAACTAAAGGAAAAAGGAAGTAAGATTACTCAGTCTATATTTAGTCCACATATGTAGTATTATTCTCCTGGGGTTTAGAACGCTAATGCCCTTGTCTTGTGTGGTGAGCTCCTCTGAATGACTGATAGATCACAAGGGAAACATCAACTGTCAACTTGGGCTGTCACACTTGTCAGGAAGTCAGTTCATTAATCATCTAAGATGGGCATGGGAGAGCAGTCTCCATTTGGCTGAGGTTTAAAACACCTGTGGCACTGGGCCAAGCTCTCTGCTGAGAACTGAAATCAAATCTGGAAGTGCTATATGTCAAAAACCTGCTTTTGAAGGGGCACATTAGAGAGGATGGATGTCCATCATCTTTCTTCAAAGCTGGTTGACATGAAACATTCAGAATAATATTCCAGGTAACGGAAGAATTGTATCTGTTTTGAAAGAAAAAATATTTCTGAGGTTGATAAAAACTGTTGAGATTGTGTTTAAATCCCAATTTCATCAATACGTTTTGTGGGGAAAAAAAAAAAAAAAAACTAAATTAAAAGAACAAAAAAAAAACCTTAAAATATAATTAATAAAGGTATAATCAAATAAATTAGGACTCATATTAATAGAAGTTTCAGGGTGAGAAAAAGTCTTTTTCATCTGTCTTAAAGACTAGAATGCCTCCCCACTGAGTCAATGACTATGTAAGCAACAGATGATGCAAGTAATATGGGGAAAATCCCTTTTGATAAAGTATGTAATGCCCCAATAGGCAAATGGAGACTGCAAACAAGTGTGACTGCTCATCACTGATTTTGTTACCTATTGAAATCCAGGCTCTGGCTGCTGGGCTGGGAGACTACTTTAAGTGTTAACATCACCCTGAACTCTTTGCTAGCTTTGTGTTAGCAAATGTATGCACAGATGCTTGTGAGCCCAAGTTGTGTTAGCAATATAATGCAGCTGTTTCTGGTAAAGGACACTGTACCTTTGTGCAAGAAAAATTAAATTAATGTTTATATATCCTTTCCTAAAGAGTTGTACATGCCTCCACCACTGTCCTCCTCCCTGCACCCAAACTGTAATTGCTAATTGCGGTGCACAGGATGGAAAAAAAAAGAGAAAAAAACACATTTCTTTTTCTTTCTCTATGGCAGGCATGTACCTTTAGAAGCTTTGTAACACAAGTATCAACATAAGTGTAACACAAGTTAGTGAAGTACTCAAATTAGAGAATTACATTACTTTAACATGTTGCTTTGGAACACATTACACCCAACACTGCACAATGCTTTGAGGAACCACATGTAAGCCAGCATTCTGAAAACAAAGTGCTCTATTGGTGATATATGACACAAAGAGGTCTTTTAAGATGGGACCTGTGTCACGGTCTGCAGAGCAGACCGAGTGGGGTGAGTGGGGTAGACCCAAGAGCAGACACAGGTGAGACGGTATTGAATCTCAAACTGAAGATGAGCCTTTATTTGGGCTGATAACCAGAGTACAAACAAATGACACAATCAGAGCAAAGGCGAGGACTAAACCAAAACCTAAACTGGGAAATACTAGAAATGTCTATGAGAAATGAGTATGGGAAAATAACCATGACTATGACGACTATGAACAAGACTTTGTGCATGTGCATGAAGAAACTATGAAATACATGAATTAGCAAACATAAACATGACCTGCACAAAATCCTGAAAAACACTTAACCTGTCATGAGGGATCTAACACATCTAACACAGATAAATAATAATTAAATACACACATGAGGTGATCTGGGGAAGTGGAGACACATGAGTAAACAGCTGACTAGAATGAACCAAATGACACCACCAGTGTTGCCAACTCCTCAGTAAGGAAAATCGCTATTGGCTGTCCTAGAAGTCGCTAAATGACGTCATCTCCGAATTTGCATAATTGGTCATGCTCGTAAACTACGCTGTAGGAGAGAGAAGTAGCACCATGGACGAGACATAAAGTGAGTGAAAAACATCCTAAATGCATTTAGGCATTTATATTTACAACTACAAGTTATATTTCTTTTAGCAATTATTGTTTTAATATCATAATTCCCACCCTCCTCCTTTATCCGGGCTTGGGACTGGCAAAAGTGACCCAAAATAGGCACTCTGGCGGAGTTACTTTTTTTTTTTTTTTTTTCCTTTTTAACCACACAAGAATAAAGGTAAAAGAAGAACATTTTTAACCATAATGTTGTTAACAAACTACATTAGCAATCTAAATGGACCAAAAACAGACAGTAGAAATAAACAGTGGCAATGCGAAAAATTGCTGGGGACTATAGTCTGGTCCTAGTTCAGGCTGATTGGGTTTGTTTGTTTTTCCAGACATCCAGGCTGTGCTGGCTCACAGAAAGAGTGGGTCATCCTCATTTTTGTCAAGATTCTCTACTGCAGGTTCAGCAACTGTAGCACTTGACTTAAATGAGTCATGAGTCATGAGTCATGAGCTGATGTGCCAAAAAGCTGCAAAACATTATCAGGCAGCTGGTGCTCATAGCAAGCCTCACCAGACAGCTTCAGTCCATATCGGATGTACAGGATGGAGTTAAGGCTCTGCAAAGACATCCGATTTCTAAGTTTGCTTTTTACCACACTCATCTGGCTGAATACTCTCTCAACTTCAGCATTTGAGTGTGGCAAGGACAACACAGACACAGCAGCCATTGCAAGTTCTTGAAATGGGTTGACATCAGCTGCATCCATGTACTTCCAAATCTCACTCCAGAAGTCCATTGTGTTTTTTGTCTCATTCCATTTACTAAGATGGATGGTACGCCATTGATGGACAATCTTATCTATCGCTTCAGGGGAGAAGCCAAGGAGTTTAGCAATTTTTTCTATTTCTCCAGGGCTCTTGTTGTGCTTTAGAGTTTCCTCCACATTGAAAACTGACATGTACTGCAATGCTTCAATATTGTCCGGCAGTCTCACCCTCAACTCATTAGTAAGGGATATGGTAAAGGCTACACACTGCTTTCTGACATTTTTTTCATCCTCAGGCACAAGGTGCAACTCAGCTGCTTTTGACTCAAAAAGGTAACCAAGGTATGGTTTGGAACTGATGTATCCCTCTATTGGCTCTTTGAGTACATCAACATTTGCCAGTGGATTCAGCACCCTGCTGTTCACAGACTTGATCAGGCTAACCAAGCTGTAAAGTAGTTTAAGAGGATCTACCTGTTCTCCTTCAAAAGCCTTGATGGCGGTCTGTACCTCTCCCAGCACTGACTTCAGAAAAATCATGTACAAGATATTTTGAGGGTCAGTGTACATGGAGTATAAAACTTCAGCCATGTAGCAGTGTTCACTGGACTTGGTGACTGCAAAATGCAGCCTAGACTCATCCCACTGGTCCAAAATGCGTGAAACCACAGGTTCAATGGAGAGCCAACATGTGGCACACACCTTGGTTATCTGTAAAGGTTTCTCCCCACAGTTGATAGTCTCATAAATGGCCTTGTAGGCCTCCCTGCGCTTTGGAGACACTGAAAACCAGTTATAAGTCTCTCGTACCAAGTACTCCACACTATGGGGTTTGGTGTCATACCAAGCTGCAGAGAGTGGCATACACAGAGAATAAGAACAAGATCTTTGAGGCCATACTCCTCCTTCAGCACTTTATGGACCCCATTGTTAATCCCTGTCATCACAGATGCATTGTCGGTTCCTATCCCCAAGAGATTGTCTTTTTTAAGACAACACTTCTTTTTTTTTTTTTTTTTTTTTTTTTTTTTTTTTTTCGCCTGTCCCATTTGGTTCTTTAGCCGTCAGAATTGTTGTCTGAAGACCAACAAGGATACCCAATGGATTTATTTTGCCAAATGGATCATCATGGCATTGCCGTATTGGTCCATTTGATCGACCTTTGTTTTTATTATTTATTTTATTTTCAGTTGTTACAGACGGGACAGACATGAGTGAGGGATAGGAAAGGGAGAAAGAAAGAGGAAGGAAAGAAAAACAGAAGGGGAGAGGGACAGTGAGAAAGGGGGGAAGAAAAAATATCTCCGGGATCACCTGTTGAGAGAAAAAGAATAGAAAACAAGCAAAAAACAAAACAAAACAATGCAACATACTATACACAACACCATCGCATTAATCTAGCTAAGTGTAAAAGACAACACTTCTCAAGGAAACCCACAACAACACGAGCTATAGATCTGGCATCTCCTCCCTCCAACTCAACAAGCCCTAGAAAAGTGGACACAATTGTCTGCTTGGTGTCACTAAAGTACCTTATGACAACCCCCAGATACTTAGAAACACTTATATCTGTGGACTCATCGAGGAGGAGGCTGAAACGCTGATCACCCACATCTGCAACCAACTTTTTCAGAAAGTATGGTGCCAGAACACCATTAATCATTTCTGTGCACTTTGTCCTGTGCGTTTTGAAATGGGTGGCAGCAGTGAGTCTGAGAAAGCAGCTCTACATGCCTCTCCAATATAATCACATGCCAGCATGGAACAGTGTTCAGCGATAGCTAATGCCATGGTGGCTTTGGCCGGAAATATAAAGTGCCATTCCATCTATACGCAGATGACTGCCAGCTCTACTTACCTTTTAGTCATTCTGATAGTCCCCCAACTCGACCTCTGCTTGACTGCCTTACTGATGTCAAAGCATGGATGGCAAAAAACTTTTTAAATTTTAATGATCGGACGACAGAAGCAATTTTATTTGGCCCAAATCATTCTTCTCATACTCCGGATGTTGATCTTGCAGCTTTGACTTCCCAACTAAAGAGTTCGATCACAAATCTCGAAGTTAAAATAGATTCTGCACTTACCTTTGATGACCATGTAAACGGGGTGGTAAAATCAGCATTTTATCACCTCAGACGTTTATCAAAGGTTAAGCCCTTTCTTTCCAAGCGTGACTTGGAAAGTGTTATTCATGCCTTTATTACCTCACGTTTAGATTATTGTAATTCTCTTTTAATAGGGGTTGGGCAGGGCACTTTGTCACGCTTGCAATTAGTGCAAAATGCTGCGGCACGATTTTTAACTGGCAGAAGAAAATTTGATCACTCCGATTTTGGCCTCTTTACACTGGCTTCCAATTGAATTCAAGATCCGTTTTAAAGTCCTTTTATTGGTTTTTAAATCTCTAAATGGACTGGCACCTGTTTATTTGTCTGACTTGTTGAAGCCCCACGTCCCCACTCGTTCCCTTCGGTCAGCTGAGCAGTTGCTGCTTTCGGTCCCAAAGTCACGGCTGAAACTTAGAGGAGACCGAGCGTTCTCTGTTGCAGCGCCAATGCTTTGGAATAACCTTCCTCTCCATATTAGACAGGCTACCTCAGTGCCAGTTTTTAAGTCTTTATTAAAAACCTATTTTTATTCTCTGGCTTTTAACTCTGTGGGTAACTGATATTCTTTTTTTTCTTTTTTTTTTCTTGCTATGTCTGGTTTTATTACTATGTGCATATTAGTATTGTACAGCACTTTGGTCTACCAGGTGTGTTTTTAAAGTGCTATATAAATAAACAAATGGTGATGATGATGATGATTCAAGACCTTGTATGTAAGAAAAAGGATTTTAAATTTGATTCTGGATTTAACAGGGAGCCAATGACGACAAGTCAATATCAGCTTGGGATTCTTGCTGCATTATCTTTGATAAACTGGAGAGTTTTCATGGAGCTTTTAGAGCAACCTGATCATAAATATTGAGTGTAGCAGAAGGGATGCTTCTCATTTTAGAGATATTGCACAAATGCATAGGGCTTATCTGAAATCCAAGGTTGGCTTGAATCAGTTCTTCAGGCAACCACAAATAGCAGCTAGCATCACACCTAGCATCAGCAGTAAAGCATCTGTAGCTTAGAACATTCAACACTTATAACACACTGTACGGAACAACAAGATAAATAAAACCACACACCAGATTCTGATAGCTCCCGATTGGCTTTTTTTCTTCAAATGTTTCTGAGCTCAATTGGCTAGTAAAATACATTATCTAAACTTAACTTTTAGCTAACAAAAACATGTGACTCACCGGGATTTTTCAACACAAATAACTCGACAGATGTTAATCGAGTTCGGGGCCTAATAAAAGAGTAGCTTATTAGCTATATGTAATACAATTTGGTCTCATTAACTGGTTTGCAGCACTGCATACTGAGATATTTTTCCATTGCGCTCTAACACACACTTGACCGCCATTAGACGGAAGATCGCACAGGAAGAGACAGGTAACGCTTCCTGCACACGAGACGCAAGGTTGTAGTAACACAAGACTGCATCAAAGTGCCCCCTTGTACCAATAATAGGCTATAGCTTTAGATAATGAAAACGGATTTTGTAGCCCTGTATTTCGCATGGTTTACACAAATATTCCGAAAGTTGCAAATCACGATTAAATTGTTGGAAAAATCCATGTTTCGCCTTAAAGTGGAAGTGAACTACAGGCCCCAATTTCTGATGACTCCAGGATAATGTAGCATGAAATGTTATTTGGATTTCAAGTGTTTATCAGGAAAGAGCTCCAAATAAAATGAAGGAGAAAAAAACAACTCCATACAGCTAAGTAATAAAATGAGTAACTCCCAGTATTGATTTCCCTCTGCAACTAAATCCCAAATAATGAAGGGTAGCAGTCTCAGTAAGCACCATGTCTGTGTCGCTGTTTGCCTAAATGCAGGATCAGGATTTTTAATAATACTTTTTTTTTTTAAATAGCGTCTTTCAAAGCACCCAAGGACACTGTACAACAGATAAAAGCACAAAAACAATAATAAGAATAACAGATAAAAGTTAAGAGCATACAGAGGTTTAAACATAAGCAATTTTAAACAGATGAGTTTTGAGGGTGGACTTAAAAAGAGGGAATGAACTAATATTTCTGAGGTCAGGAGGTAAGGAATTCCAAAGTCGAGGGGCAGAGCAACTAAAAGCCCTGCCCCTCATTGTAATCAGATGAGCGGAAGGAACAGAGAGAGAAAGAGAAGATGAAGATCTGAGGCACCGGGATGGGAAGTTCATCTGTACTAAATCGGAGAGGTATGGTGGAGAGAGAGAATGAATAGCCTTAAATGTATAAAGGATTATTTTAAAATGGATGCGAAATTTAACCGAGAGCCAGTGTAGCTGCTTCAGGATTGGGGAGATGTGGTGGGTAGAGGAAGTCCTAGTAATAATACGGGCAGCAGAATTCTGGACACGTTGGAGCTTGTTAATGGATTTTTGTGTAAGGCCAAATAATAGTGAGTTACAGTAATCAGAGAAGGCTGAGAAGTGAAGGATTTTAATTGAATGAACTGAGTGTGGTCAGATAGGTATGATTTAAACCAGGCTAATGGAGTATGAGAGAGACCGTTAGAAGCTAATCTGCTAAGAAGAATGGGGTGAGAGATGGTGTCAAAGGCTGCACTCAGATCAAGGAGAATAAGGATGGAGAGTCATTGACTTTCTTTTGACAGGATTATTCATCCAGAATTGCTGTGCGTTGCTGACCTACAGCAGACAAGAGCTTCTGGACATTTGGACTCATAACTCCAATAGTTTTATCGCTGATCTCCGACTCATCCCAGAGATCTCCAGAACACCGGAGGCTGCCCACTCTCCCCAGCCAGGCAGAAGTGCACGCAGACTGCTGGACTGCTGCGGATTATGGACTTAAATGTCATGTTTTTCACTGAAACATGGTTGAACAACAGCTGCCCGGATATTGCTATTGAGTTAGCAGGACGCCACACACACTGAGCCGACAGGCTAGCAGATGACTCCGGCAAAACCAGAGGTGGAGGTTTGTGCATTTATATTAAAAATGCTTGGTGCATGAACTCCACTACTACTGAGAGTCACTGCTCACCTAATGCAGAGTTTTTAATGGTCAAATGCAGACCTTATTATCTCCCCAGAGAACTCACTTCTTTCATACTCACTGCAGTGTACATCCCCCCTGATACTAGGTTGGGCATGAAAGAACTTTATGCAGCCATTAACAAACACCTGACTAAACACCTCGAGGCGGCTTTTAGTGTTGCTGACGACTTCAATCACACCAACTTAAAGACAGTCCTCCCCAGATTCCACCAACATGTCTCCTGCCACACCAGAGGGGACAATACTTTAGACCATGTTTATTTCAACCTGGCTGGAGCCTAGAAGGAAACACCCCTCCCCCACATTGGACAATCGGACCTTCTCTCCCTGTTCCTTACACCTCGGTACCTCACCACTCATCCAGCATGTGAAACCTGCTGTGAGGACAATTAAAATGTGGCCAGAGGGGACAGATGCAGTGCTCCAGGACAGATTCAAAAACACAGACTGGAATACGTTCACCCACACAGACTTGGACCAGTACGCCTCATCTGTACTGGATTACATCTCCAAAACTACAGACAGTGTCACCGCCCAGGAACGGATCACGATGTCCCAACCAGAAGCCTTGGATGAACCAGAATCTTCGACTCCTCCTGAAGGCTTGCGGCACCGCCTTCAGGTCAGGAGATGCACAGGCCTACAATACAGCCAGGGCTAAGCTAAAGAGAGGTATCAAAACAGCCAAATACTATACTTCTCCAACCCCCGACGCATGTGGCAAAGACTCCAGACCATTACAGACTACAGGATGTCTCCTTCCTCAACAAGCTCAACAACTTTGATGCTTGTTTTGAGCAAGGGAATCCAACAACTGCAACCAAAGCAGACGTGACTCCGGACCACCAACCACTGACTCTTTCCTCCACCGATTTAGGAGCGGTGCTGAGCAGGATTAATGTCCACAAGGCTGCATGTCCTGATGGCATCCCCGGGTGTGTTCTCAGAGCGTGTTCTGGGGAGCTCGCAGAAGTGCTGATAGACATATTCAACCTGTCCTTGGCCCACGCTGTGGTACTGGCCTGCTTCAAATCCACCTCCATTGTCCCGATACCCAAAAACACCAACCCACCAAGCCTCAACGACTACCGCCCAGTAGCCCTCACCTCCATCATTACAAAGTGCTTAGGGCGGCTGGTCCTAGCACACTTCAAATCCTGTCTGTCCCCCACCCTGGACCCCCACCTATTTGCATACCATCAGAACAGGACCACAGAGGATGCAGTCTCCATTGCGCTGCACTCTGTCCTCTCACAATAACAACACCTACGCCAGAATGCTGTTTATAGACTTCAGTTCAGTGTTCAATACAATCCTCCCCTCACAACTCACCAGGAAGCTGACAGACCTGGGCATCAGTTCCCTCATGTGTAAATGGTTACTGGACTTCCTGACCAACTGGCCCCAGCATGTCTGGCTGGATAACCACTGCTCATCTACCATCACAATGAACACCGGTGTACTACAAGGCTGTGTGATGAGCCCTTTCCTCTACTCCTTCTTCACACACAACTGCAGACCTGCCAATGGTTCCAACACCATCATTAAGTTTGCAGATGACACCACGGTGATTGGCCTCATCAGTGACAACAATGAGGCTGCCTACAGGGAGGAGGTGGATCGTCTGGCTGAGTGCGACACAAACAACCTGCTGCTCAACACCGAGAAGACCAAGGAGCTCATCGTGGACTACAGGAGGAATGCTGATCCACATTCACCCATCTACATTAAAGGTATGGCTGTGGAGCCTGTGAGCAGGTTCAAGTTCCTGGGTGTCCACATCTCCGAGGATCTCATCTGGACGACCAACTACTCCAAGCTGGTCAAGAAGGCTCACCAGCACCTCTTCTTCCTGAGGACTCTGAAGAAGAACCACCTGTGCTCAGACATCCTGGTGAACTTCTATCGCTCCACCATCGAGAGCACCCTGACCAACTGTATAACAGTCTGGTATGGGAACTGCTCTGTCTCGGATGGGAAGGTGTTGCAGAGGGTCGTGAAACAGGAAGCGGTGTCTGAAAAGGGCTGGGAAAATCATCAAAGACCCCAGTCACCCATCACATGGACTCTTCACACTCCTGCCCTCTGGGAGGCGCTATAGGAGCCTCCGGACAAAGACCACCAGGTACCGGAACAGCTTCTTCCCTACAACTGTCAGACTGAACTGTGCGTCCTGACATCTGACCCACATTAAACTCATGGACTGAACATACACAGACCCACAATCACCTATAACTGAACACACACACAATGGACAAAAACAAACAAATGGACAACTGTACCCTCATATGCACAATAGTAACCTGGACTGAACCACCACTCACAACCACTAGCACTTTATATAACCTCTATATAAATTTTCCACATATTTCACTTATCTTAACTGCACTACTGTAAATGGTGTATAGACAATTATTCTGTACAATACAATAATTATAATCCTACAACTGTTTATAACTTGCATAGTTCATATTTCTGTATGATTTATGATGATTTATTTTGAGGCTATATTTAGGTGCACAATAATCCCTATTATGAGTGCAAAAACATTTAATCGCTATTGGAAATATAAATAAAGCAATCACTAAAAAATAATTCATAAACAATGACGTGACCAAAAAATAAATAAATCAATATTAATCCAATAAACACCAATGCCAGTTGTTTATTATCCCAAAGAAAAGCACTTTGTAGGATTATGCAAGGCAGCTTACAGACTAATATTTCTACAGATATGTATTTTTCAAAGGTTGGGCTGTTTTATGCTTATATTAAATCTTGTGTCATCTTTACAGAGTGTGGTAGCAACAAAGTCCTTTAACGTTATTCATCTCTTTGGCTCAGTCTAACTCTGCAGTGAGTAATGCTTGAATATTGTGGAGAGAGGTTTGCTTGTAAGTGTGCATTCTCGCTAAAATAACTGACATTAACAGGTGTTGCGCTAATATATTAGAGTATTTTCTTGAATGTATTTATAAAGACATCATATTTGACTTAATTGTTAGCTAGGGATGTGTATGCCCTTTGTGCAATCTAGTGAACAATGCCTGGGATAAAAGGGGTCAAAGTATTAGCGCGATCTATCTTTTTTTTTTAGCTAAATAATGTGATCAGTTATCCTTGCCTTTAGCTTTTATAACAAAAAGCCGCTACGTTTCCAACATAC
Source organism: Neolamprologus multifasciatus (assembly GCF_963576455.1). Lineage (NCBI taxonomy): Eukaryota > Metazoa > Chordata > Actinopteri > Cichliformes > Cichlidae > Neolamprologus > Neolamprologus multifasciatus. The sequence continues at coordinate 1,592,305 of NC_140448.1, read as the reverse complement.
ATAATTTAGGATAAATTAAACAGTTAAATAGTTTAGATTGACTATGGCGTCCTTTCTTTTTTTAAACCTTTTTCAACAAATGGTGTAGAGCAGGGGTCGGCAACCTGCGGCTCTGGAGCAATATGTCATTATACTGCGGCTCCCAGTGGTTTGGGAAAATAAATGAGAAGTATTTAGCTGAAGTGTATTTTATTTGTGTTTAGTTCTTTTTTTAACTTGTAGTTCTAAATTGGAAGATTATTGTGATTTTGAAATATAAAAATAAAATTATATCTTATTATTTTTTCACTGCTCAAAATAAGCGTCACACTCGAGACTTTCGACCCCAGGTAGGCCAGTTATGGATCTTCGTATCCACATTATGTCAGCAGCTCCACCATGAACTATGTTAAAACAAACACCGCTCACGCCTCACAGATGACAGCTTACAGTCCTGCGTAAAGATGAAAGCTCCGATTTGCAGAAGCTGTGCGCAGTGGTTCGGGACCATAAGTCTTATTGTAAACATATCACGGCAGACCCGACGATGTTTGCATGAACATGCTTTTCAGCATCTCTTTACTGACCCCTTTTCACACACGGTTGCTGTACGCATACAGCCGACTGTAGCTTTTCAGCTCACAGCCCGACAACACAACAGCATAGAGAGCACAGACTTTAAGGCGGTGAGGCGTGATTGCGGGTGCCGCTCAGGTGCGTCCGACTCCCCTGCAGCGGCGCTGCAGACCACGCCCCGCCACAGACATTAACCAGGTAAAATACATATTTAGGCAGAATTTTGCAAATATTATTTTTCCTTTTTTAGCAGCATAGTGCTTTTTTCCAATTATTTTTTAAAAGTCAGGTCAAGGCTCCAAAAGCCCAAAGGCGATATAAGGGTGGCGGCTCACAACAGTTTTTGTTTGTTACATGGATCATTTTAGTTCAGCTGGGTGTCTTTCCTTTTGTTATATTTCTTTAAGAGTTCAAAATGTGTTAATCACATAAATAAAATGTAATTTTCTCTATAGCACTTCATGGAGTTCATATAAGCAACACACCTTATTTGCTCTGTGGACTCTTTTAAAAAACAGTTAAAAACTTTTCTGTTCAAACAAGCCTTTTGTTGATCTACGTATTTTATATTCTTTACATTATTTACATTTGATCTTTTACATTGTGTATAATGTCTATTGATTGTATTTAGTACAGCGCTTTGTGACTGCCTGTCTGTGAAAAGCGCTTAATAAATAAACTTTACTTACTTACTTTAGTTGTTCACACAAAGCATAAAAGTAACAATATATAAAACAATATATACAGATATATTTAGATTTCAAAAAGTATTTGCGGCTCCCAGTGTTTTCTTTTGCGTGGAAACCGGGTCCAAGTGGCTCTTTGGGTGTTAAAGGTTGCAGACCCCTGGTGTAGAGCAACGCATAATCTCATACTGTCTTTGTTACAGACACAGTGATCTCTAAAGAGAGCAACTTAAGCCTACTTTCAAATAATAACTTATAAGATGCTTCATGTCATGTTTTAAAGTAGAAATACCTACAGCTTTTGTCATCAAAACCTAACTGGTGTTATCTGTTAAAAGGCCTTTCATGAGTAGGTAAAATTCTACTATAAATCAATAAACTGTAATGATCAAAAATAACCCTATCACTTTTATCACCCAATATTTAATCAAAGCTACCGAACCTATGACCCAACAGAATTAGTCAAGCTGTGGAGTTAATTGAAAGACCCAGCAACATCACCAACCCTGAGTCATGACTTTTTAACCAATATTTGGTCATATTAACCCAACCTACAACCCTTCGACTTCTACCCCAAAACTGAGTTATGAAAATAACCCAGCATTTTTTAGTGTGTAGATTTGCACAATAGAGCAAAAACAGTACATACAGTGTGCTTTAATACAGCAGCAGGTATGGTAGATGTTTTAAGTACAGACAAACTCTTTGCTCTTGATGGAGGCGGTTGCGTCTTTTCCCTCTCCCTATCCCTTATCTTTCCTGCTTGGCTTCTCATGTCATTGTCTAGTCTTGTTCTCTAAAACTGAAAGAATTCTTGTCCTTGATAATGGGACTGTGTTTTGACTCTGTGCCCCTATCCCTCACACTCACCCCCCTCTCCATTCCAAATGCCTCCGATGCTTGCTACCCACCCAATGCAGACGGTTTTCAGCTCTGTCTAGAGCTGAAAACCCATATGGAAAAGATATATATAAATCTTATAAAGTTTGTATCTGTCTTGTGTGAAACTTGTATGAAAAGGATACAAGAGTGAAAACAGATATAAGATCCCTTGAAAAATTCTATAAATAAAACTTGTATGTTTTGGATACTTATTAAAACAATATATGAAAGTAATGAGAAAGTGGCCACTTTCATGAGTAAATCATATAAGTTTTTACTATTTATTTTCCATATGGGAAGGGCTGCAGGACAAGATAGTTTCTCTCTATCTGGATCATTCCTTACCCCATACCCTCCCCCGTTGCATACCACGTTCTTTTATTCATGTGCTTTTTTGTGCTGAGGTGTTTTCTTTTAGTGTCCTCAAACTGGTCTCCCAGTAAGAGCCCAGCTTGAGTAGAGTTCTTCTTTTTCTCCTCTTGTCCCTGAAGCGCATACGTTCACATTTTCACTTTTTGGTGCAGCCACATATGCAGTCCACTGTCCTCTTTACAGTTTTAGCATATTCAGCTCTAGGTAGTTCTGACTGCCACACTTAACTGACTGCCAGCTATTCTGTATGCAGACTCATCACCGTCTTTGATGAATCCAATGACCCTAATATCATCTTCACAATTTGGTCTTTTGAGTGTAGTGAATAGAGGTGTCGTTTCAGGTCTCTTTTAGCATATCTGCCATCTTTGGCTCTTATGTGTTACTTATGATTTGGCACTATATAGCTGAACTGAATCAAACTGAATTGAATAATGCAGGGCTCGCAAAATCGCTAGCCCGTTGGGCTATCATGGGCAGGGCTGAGATAGATTCTGGTAGCCTGACTGGAGAAATCGCTAGCCCCAACGTCATGGGGCTAGCGTTTTTGCAATGGCACACTTGCTTTGACTAATGGAACCTTTAGTCACTATAATTGCTAATTAAGCAGATTGGAACATCTACAATTTTTTTAATAACTTGCTGTTTCTACACATATTTTAATGCTTTCTTTGAGCTGGAATCTGAATTCTTATGATCACATTTAGGCACATTCCCCAAATATGTTGTGCTCTGTTATTCCTTTCCCACTCCAAGCTGTTTCCAGTGAAACCAATGTAGGAATTATAAAGCGATACAAAGAGTAGAGCTAGAGATACTTGTGCTCCACATTCCATTTCTGAAATTACTAGCAATGGTTGTGAACTCGTAGTCTAGGGCTACATCCTGCAAATCCTCTCTGCAAGTGACATCCGATTTCTTCCTGGGGCATTGAAAGCTACTTTAACCAAACCTGCTGAACTGTAAAGGAATTTAAATGAATGTATGACTCAAGCCTGCTTCAATTCTCTCCACCTCCCTTTTTTGTTGTTGGTTTTTTGCAGTGTGTGCATTAATATTCATAAGAAGAAACCATTTTCAATCACTATCAGGGAGTTCTTCTCCAACTGAAAAATTTAATATATGTAATGCCTGGAGTCAACAATGACACAGATTGAGTATTTTGGTCACAGAGCTGCAGCTGATTCTATGCAGAATGACTTCCATTCCTTATAAACTCATATAAATGGTATCTCACATGAGGAACCCATTTCCGTAGTGGAAATAAGTGGCTCACAATATAGGTTGTTTAATACAATAGCATTTAGCTGTCAAACTGAGTTCTGTGTGAATTCAATATGTCCCTGGTGCCAAAAGAAACATAAAACCTATCCAATCCCAGCTATTAAAAGACAGCAAAAGACAACAGAGTTATTCCCTACATAAATGTTGTGATTTAGCACTCTATCAATGAAACTGAATTGAATTGAAGAAGTCATTCCCAATGGAGTTTGCATTTATTCCCTGCATCATTAAAGATATAGGAACCTATTTCTCTCTTCATTAGAGCAATTTGAGTGTTTATTTTTACTGATGCAACTGCAAATGGAATTCTGCTCAAGCAAAATCTAATCTCTGTACCTCTAGTGATGTAAAAGTGCCATAGCTATGTTGTATATCAATGATTTTGTAGATTTAGTAGTGCAGATGTGACAGCTGTTATTTCACACGGTTAATGTTCAGGGAATTCATTAGTCAGCTGTGCACTGACTATTGCTGACCTAATACGCATGAAAAGCTGATCTAGAAAGTAAAGCATCAAAACAGGTTTAGCACACTGTCAAAAGCAGCAGGCAGGTAAAACAGGGTAAGAGTGATGGATATGGAGAGGCAGCCTGAGGAGAGCAAAGGGCTTTTGAAAGCGTCTAACATTACTTTCTGCCTGGCACACTTGGAGGCAGGTTTGGAAAGCACAGTTCATTTCAAACTTGTATGCTAAGAAGGGTTTTTCTTTCAGTTACTTATTTTTTTTGACTCCCCTCAGTAAAGGTGCTAAGCTGTTATTGCCTATTTAAATATGACTTGATTCACAACTGATCTTTCTGTGTGCTTTATTTGCCTGCAGCATTCTGTAACACTGTATATTTAACCCCTACATTATATAAAATAAGCTAAGATCTTCTCTAAGTAAACCTAAAATGTAAAATATTTACTTTTTAAAAAAGAACAAAGTATAGTAATTCAGCATTAAAACAATAAAGGTTTTTTTTTTGTTGTTGTTGTTGTTTTTGTTTTTTTTGTTTTTTTTTATCTATTTTTAGTTCTTTGTAGCTTTTTCATTTCAGGTGTGTAATATGTGTATAGGCTGGATACTCTTCCTGCATCACAGCTTTGGATCTTGAATCCTGGCTCTCCACAAGTGGATTAACTCATCTCACTCAGAAAAAATGTCAGAAATAATAATAATAATAATAATAATAATAATAATAATAATAATAAACAACATACCTCATAATATAGTTTCACAACAGCAACAATAATCCAGGTCTTACTAAAGTGTGAGAATGCATCTCATTGCTATATCACGGATTATACAAAATGTAGTTTTCGATGCTAATGTTCTGTTCATATTTATCACCTCTTTCCAGGAGACCAGAAAATAAAGCTCATTTTCTACACTTTAAGATAATCATCTATAATACACTTAAGCAAACAGCAAGCATCCACAACCTCCATGTTGTTTGGACGCTTTCTCTATGGTGTCTCAAGTTCACAAGCACTATAGTTGTTCAATCAAAGACACTGAGTAAAATACACATTGGAGCCTGAATATTAAATGGCATTGTCAGTGGGCTGCATTGGGAGCATTGGAAGTCATCTGATCCACTGCGGCTCCCAGTGGTTTGGGAAAATAAATGAGAAGTATTTAGCTGAAGTGTATTTTATTTGTGTTTAGTTCTTTTTTTAACTTGTAGTTCTAAATTGGAAGATTATTGTGATTTTGAAATATAAAAATAAAATTATATCTTATTATTTTTTCACTGCTCAAAATAAGCGTCACACTCGAGACTTTCGACCCCAGGTAGGCCAGTTATGGATCTTCGTATCCACATTATGTCAGCAGCTCCACCATGAACTATGTTAAAACAAACACCGCTCACGCCTCACAGATGACAGCTTACAGTCCTGCGTAAAGATGAAAGCTCCGATTTGCAGAAGCTGTGCGCAGTGGTTCGGGACCATAAGTCTTATTGTAAACATATCACGGCAGACCCGACGATGTTTGCATGAACATGCTTTTCAGCATCTCTTTACTGACCCCTTTTCACACACGGTTGCTGTACGCATACAGCCGACTGTAGCTTTTCAGCTCACAGCCCGACAACACAACAGCATAGAGAGCACAGACTTTAAGGCGGTGAGGCGTGATTGCGGGTGCCGCTCAGGTGCGTCCGACTCCCCTGCAGCGGCGCTGCAGACCACGCCCCGCCACAGACATTAACCAGGTAAAATACATATTTAGGCAGAATTTTGCAAATATTATTTTTCCTTTTTTAGCAGCATAGTGCTTTTTTCCAATTATTTTTTAAAAGTCAGGTCAAGGCTCCAAAAGCCCAAAGGCGATATAAGGGTGGCGGCTCACAACAGTTTTTGTTTGTTACATGGATCATTTTAGTTCAGCTGGGTGTCTTTCCTTTTGTTATATTTCTTTAAGAGTTCAAAATGTGTTAATCACATAAATAAAATGTAATTTTCTCTATAGCACTTCATGGAGTTCATATAAGCAACACACCTTATTTGCTCTGTGGACTCTTTTAAAAAACAGTTAAAAACTTTTCTGTTCAAACAAGCCTTTTGTTGATCTACGTATTTTATATTCTTTACATTATTTACATTTGATCTTTTACATTGTGTATAATGTCTATTGATTGTATTTAGTACAGCGCTTTGTGACTGCCTGTCTGTGAAAAGCGCTTAATAAATAAACTTTACTTACTTACTTTAGTTGTTCACACAAAGCATAAAAGTAACAATATATAAAACAATATATACAGATATATTTAGATTTCAAAAAGTATTTGCGGCTCCCAGTGTTTTCTTTTGCGTGGAAACCGGGTCCAAGTGGCTCTTTGGGTGTTAAAGGTTGCAGACCCCTGGTGTAGAGCAACGCATAATCTCATACTGTCTTTGTTACAGACACAGTGATCTCTAAAGAGAGCAACTTAAGCCTACTTTCAAATAATAACTTATAAGATGCTTCATGTCATGTTTTAAAGTAGAAATACCTACAGCTTTTGTCATCAAAACCTAACTGGTGTTATCTGTTAAAAGGCCTTTCATGAGTAGGTAAAATTCTACTATAAATCAATAAACTGTAATGATCAAAAATAACCCTATCACTTTTATCACCCAATATTTAATCAAAGCTACCGAACCTATGACCCAACAGAATTAGTCAAGCTGTGGAGTTAATTGAAAGACCCAGCAACATCACCAACCCTGAGTCATGACTTTTTAACCAATATTTGGTCATATTAACCCAACCTACAACCCTTCGACTTCTACCCCAAAACTGAGTTATGAAAATAACCCAGCATTTTTTAGTGTGTAGATTTGCACAATAGAGCAAAAACAGTACATACAGTGTGCTTTAATACAGCAGCAGGTATGGTAGATGTTTTAAGTACAGACAAACTCTTTGCTCTTGATGGAGGCGGTCGCGTCTTTTCCCTCTCCCTATCCCTTATCTTTCCTGCTTGGCTTCTCATGTCATTGTCTAGTCTTGTTCTCTAAAACTGAAAGAATTCTTGTCCTTGATAATGGGACTGTGTTTTGACTCTGTGCCCCTATCCCTCACACTCACCCCCCTCTCCATTCCAAATGCCTCCGATGCTTGCTACCCACCCAATGCAGACGGTTTTCAGCTCTGTCTAGAGCTGAAAACCCATATGGAAAAGATATATATAAATCTTATAAAGTTTGTATCTGTCTTGTGTGAAACTTGTATGAAAAGGATACAAGAGTGAAAACAGATATAAGATCCCTTGAAAAATTCTATAAATAAAACTTGTATGTTTTGGATACTTATTAAAACAATATATGAAAGTAATGAGAAAGTGGCCACTTTCATGAGTAAATCATATAAGTTTTTACTATTTATTTTCCATATGGGAAGGGCTGCAGGACAAGATAGTTTCTCTCTATCTGGATCATTCCTTACCCCATACCCTCCCCCGTTGCATACCACGTTCTTTTATTCATGTGCTTTTTTGTGCTGAGGTGTTTTCTTTTAGTGTCCTCAAACTGGTCTCCCAGTAAGAGCCCAGCTTGAGTAGAGTTCTTCTTTTTCTCCTCTTGTCCCTGAAGCGCATACGTTCACATTTTCACTTTTTGGTGCAGCCACATATGCAGTCCACTGTCCTCTTTACAGTTTTAGCATATTCAGCTCTAGGTAGTTCTGACTGCCACACTTAACTGACTGCCAGCTATTCTGTATGCAGACTCATCACCGTCTTTGATGAATCCAATGACCCTAATATCATCTTCACAATTTGGTCTTTTGAGTGTAGTGAATAGAGGTGTCGTTTCAGGTCTCTTTTAGCATATCTGCCATCTTTGGCTCTTATGTGTTACTTATGATTTGGCACTATATAGCTGAACTGAATCAAACTGAATTGAATAATGCAGGGCTCGCAAAATCGCTAGCCCGTTGGGCTATCATGGGCAGGGCTGAGATAGATTCTGGTAGCCTGACTGGAGAAATCGCTAGCCCCAACGTCATGGGGCTAGCGTTTTTGCAATGGCACACTTGCTTTGACTAATGGAACCTTTAGTCACTATAATTGCTAATTAAGCAGATTGGAACATCTACAATTTTTTTAATAACTTGCTGTTTCTACACATATTTTAATGCTTTCTTTGAGCTGGAATCTGAATTCTTATGATCACATTTAGGCACATTCCCCAAATATGTTGTGCTCTGTTATTCCTTTCCCACTCCAAGCTGTTTCCAGTGAAACCAATGTAGGAATTATAAAGCGATACAAAGAGTAGAGCTAGAGATACTTGTGCTCCACATTCCATTTCTGAAATTACTAGCAATGGTTGTGAACTCGTAGTCTAGGGCTACATCCTGCAAATCCTCTCTGCAAGTGACATCCGATTTCTTCCTGGGGCATTGAAAGCTACTTTAACCAAACCTGCTGAACTGTAAAGGAATTTAAATGAATGTATGACTCAAGCCTGCTTCAATTCTCTCCACCTCCCTTTTTTGTTGTTGGTTTTTTGCAGTGTGTGCATTAATATTCATAAGAAGAAACCATTTTCAATCACTATCAGGGAGTTCTTCTCCAACTGAAAAATTTAATATATGTAATGCCTGGAGTCAACAATGACACAGATTGAGTATTTTGGTCACAGAGCTGCAGCTGATTCTATGCAGAATGACTTCCATTCCTTATAAACTCATATAAATGGTATCTCACATGAGGAACCCATTTCCGTAGTGGAAATAAGTGGCTCACAATATAGGTTGTTTAATACAATAGCATTTAGCTGTCAAACTGAGTTCTGTGTGAATTCAATATGTCCCTGGTGCCAAAAGAAACATAAAACCTATCCAATCCCAGCTATTAAAAGACAGCAAAAGACAACAGAGTTATTCCCTACATAAATGTTGTGATTTAGCACTCTATCAATGAAACTGAATTGAATTGAAGAAGTCATTCCCAATGGAGTTTGCATTTATTCCCTGCATCATTAAAGATATAGGAACCTATTTCTCTCTTCATTAGAGCAATTTGAGTGTTTATTTTTACTGATGCAACTGCAAATGGAATTCTGCTCAAGCAAAATCTAATCTCTGTACCTCTAGTGATGTAAAAGTGCCATAGCTATGTTGTATATCAATGATTTTGTAGATTTAGTAGTGCAGATGTGACAGCTGTTATTTCACACGGTTAATGTTCAGGGAATTCATTAGTCAGCTGTGCACTGACTATTGCTGACCTAATACGCATGAAAAGCTGATCTAGAAAGTAAAGCATCAAAACAGGTTTAGCACACTGTCAAAAGCAGCAGGCAGGTAAAACAGGGTAAGAGTGATGGATATGGAGAGGCAGCCTGAGGAGAGCAAAGGGCTTTTGAAAGCGTCTAACATTACTTTCTGCCTGGCACACTTGGAGGCAGGTTTGGAAAGCACAGTTCATTTCAAACTTGTATGCTAAGAAGGGTTTTTCTTTCAGTTACTTATTTTTTTTGACTCCCCTCAGTAAAGGTGCTAAGCTGTTATTGCCTATTTAAATATGACTTGATTCACAACTGATCTTTCTGTGTGCTTTATTTGCCTGCAGCATTCTGTAACACTGTATATTTAACCCCTACATTATATAAAATAAGCTAAGATCTTCTCTAAGTAAACCTAAAATGTAAAATATTTACTTTTTAAAAAAGAACAAAGTATAGTAATTCAGCATTAAAACAATAAAGGTTTTTTTTTTGTTGTTGTTGTTGTTTTTGTTTTTTTTGTTTTTTTTATCTATTTTTAGTTCTTTGTAGCTTTTTCATTTCAGGTGTGTAATATGTGTATAGGCTGGATACTCTTCCTGCATCACAGCTTTGGATCTTGAATCCTGGCTCTCCACAAGTGGATTAACTCATCTCACTCAGAAAAAATGTCAGAAATAATAATAATAATAATAATAATAATAATAATAATAATAAACAACATACCTCATAATATAGTTTCACAACAGCAACAATAATCCAGGTCTTACTAAAGTGTGAGAATGCATCTCATTGCTATATCACGGATTATACAAAATGTAGTTTTCGATGCTAATGTTCTGTTCATATTTATCACCTCTTTCCAGGAGACCAGAAAATAAAGCTCATTTTCTACACTTTAAGATAATCATCTATAATACACTTAAGCAAACAGCAAGCATCCACAACCTCCATGTTGTTTGGACGCTTTCTCTATGGTGTCTCAAGTTCACAAGCACTATAGTTGTTCAATCAAAGACACTGAGTAAAATACACATTGGAGCCTGAATATTAAATGGCATTGTCAGTGGGCTGCATTGGGAGCATTGGAAGTCATCTGATCCAGCCCTGAATATAAGCTTTATCAAAAAGGACAGTTTTAAGCCTGATCTTAAAAGTAGAGAGGCTGTCTGTCAACCAAGTCCAAACTGGGAGCTGGTTCGTTCTACAGAAAAGGCTCCGCCTCCTCTTCTTCTTTAGGGATCACAAATAAGTCAGTGAATGAAGAACTTTGTTTGGTGAATATGGTACTGTGAGGTTTTTAAGATATGACAGGGCTGACTGTTCAAGACTTTGTATGCGAGGAGGATTTTAAAATTAATTCTGGATTTGTCTCAGCTAGCTGTAAACCTGGCTACGATGCTGAATAAAAACCTGGGGTTATTTTTGTTATGAATATTAAGATACCATAGCTTTATGGAGAGCTTATATAGAGCAACAAACATTTTTTTTAAAGTCATATAAAGTTCTTTTAAATTAGTGAATCACCATTTTCTTTCTCTAGTTAATGGGTTATTTGATTCAAGGATTACATAGGTCAGTTACACAAGGAAGTCAAAACACCTGTGATTTATAGCTTTTTTTCAGAGGAGAAAAAAAAAATCAACGTTTAGTTTCTATGCATTATGTCAGGACAAGGTCCAAAGTGTGATTAAAGCAGTTGGTGGGCTCATTTATATTTTGAGAGAAGCCAGGTGAGTCTGATAATATATTAAATGCAGTGTTGAGGGTGTTGTTTTCAGTGGTTTAATTAAAGTTAAGCTCATCCACTATAATAGAGCAGGCTGACAAAAGTCAAGTCATCACTTGATCCAGCTGTCTTAGCTAATTATAGGCAAACCTTAAACTTTGCTTTTATTTAAAGAATTCTTGGAACTGATCATCTGCAAAGGAATGGTTTATTGTATGCGTTTCAGACTGCATTATAGGACAGAAACAACATTAGTGAGCATTACAAATGATCTTCTCATGGCCTCTGACACTGGACTCATCACTGTGCTTGCCCTGCCTGACCTCAGTGAAGAGTTCAGTACTCTTAACCATAATATTTTATCACAGCAATTAGAGCACTGTGTAGGTATTAAAGGTATTGTGCTGCAGGTTGAAACATGTTTTTTGGTTTGATTCATATCTACTAGATTCCAATTTGTTCATGTAAGTAGGGAGTCTTCTTTACACACTACTGGTCTACTACTACTACTGCAATTCATTATTATCAAGATGATTTAAAAGCTCACTGAAAAGCCATCACTATATCCAAAATAAGGCACAAGAAACATGTTTCTCCCATATTGGCTTCTAATTGTCCCTTTCCTATTTAATCCACAATTGAATTTAAAATCCTTCTCATCACATACAAGATCTTATCTTAAAGACCTCATGGTACAGTATCACGACAATAGAGCATGTTACTCTTAGACTGCTGGTTTACTTGTGATTCCCAGGGTATTTAAAAGTAGAATGGGAGGCAAAGCCTATGGCTTTCAGACCCCTTTTGTGTGCAGTCAGCTCCCAGTTATGATTGGGGAGACAGACACTATCTCTACTTTTAAGATTAGGTTTAAAACTTTCCATTTGCTTTTTTGAGAAAGCATATAGTTAGGGCTGGATCAGGTGACCCTGAATCCTGCCTTAGTTATGCAGCAATAGGTGTAGGCTGCTGAGGGCTTCCCATGATGGACTGAGTAAGTGGGAAAAAAAACGAGTAAAGAAGAAATACAATGTGGGCATAAACAACTCTGCATTTAATTATTAGCTATTAATCTCTGGCTCTTTGCTGCGGCATGTCTTTCTCCTGTCAGCCTCCACCCCAGACAGAAACCTCAGCCACGTCAAATGTTCTGGCTGAGGTTTCTGTCTGTCTTAGTATGAGAATATGTTTTTAGATAAGAATACTACAGAATTACTGTATTTTTTCACTAGAATCCATCATGCATAAGGATAAGTAGCGATCAGATTATAACTACTATCATTACTTATGATAATGTAACTTTTAATTACTTTTGATTATTTTTTTGTGTAAAAGTACACATTAAGTGTATGAGTACACTTCCACAACTTCACACTACAATTAAAGACTGCGAGTTATTTTCTGAATTCAAAAGAAAAAAAAACATTGTCAAATTTATGGCTTAATTTGACTATCAGCTTTCAGGAAATATTCACACTGACAAGCGCACTCTTCTGTCTTCATAATTACAAGGAAAATCAAGAGTCCATCAGCAATCAGCACTGATTGCTGTACAGAGTTATTGCCGCTCCTTGATGCAGCAGAGAAATTTACATTTTTGAGTGCACATAGATTGCTGGATTGCTTTATTTTACTTAGGCTGAAATCATCAGTGTCTAACAGAAACAGCTGTGTTAGTGCAGGTGAGAAGATTTAGTCTTGCTTGTGGCAAATAATTTGTGTGGTTTATTTTAGTGCAAACTTAAAATCACTGTCAAGTGCATTCCGTATATTAATTACAAGAAGAACAGTGCATGACTTACATATTGTCCAACTTGTAACTTCAAATTGCTCTACCTCCTGCTCAGCATGCTAAATAACCTTGGGTTGCTCTTTGAAGCATCCATCAAAATGGGAATGTGTGTGAATTTGAGATAGAAAGCACTTAAGCATAGAAAAAAGACCATGTATGAATGAGTGTGAATGGGTGAATAAGGGATGTTGTAAAAAGCGATTTGAGTGCTCAGGTAGAGTAGAAAAGTGCTCCAAAGAAGTGAGAAAAAATTTCAGTTTAACTTTTTCTATGATTTCCTGTCTCTTTGGAGCTAAAAGAGACCACCCAAAAACATTAGAAATATCATTAGAATGACCAGAGTGTCCTCTACTGAGCTCATCTAAGTAGGGTAACACAAATAAGTCAAAAGATATAGACTAAAGTATGGGGTATGGAGAAAAGTAAGGCTACTCACAATAATTTCTGTTGTGAACTCCAGTAGATTTTGTCAAGTCTGTGCCAGCAGACGATGAGGAGTGGAGAGAAAGAGACTGAACTGAACCAAAGGGAAAAGGAAAAAAAAGGCATCCACAACAAGAGAAAACAGTTCTGGGGGTACGGGGAAAAACAAAACAGATCTTGAGGCCAGGTCCAAAAACTAAGCAGATCTGGGAGGCTGACCACAGGTCCAGTAGCGATGAACGAGATGTAGCAGCTCTGGGGGCTGGCTGCGGAACCAGCAGCAACGCTAAAACAGTTCTGAGGGCCAACAATGATGGCGAAGATCCTCAGCCAACACATTAAGAAGATGAAGACGGCTACAAAGAAGGGAACCTTCAGGACCCAGGCAGGGCATGCAGGATGTGGCTTGGTAGATGCAGACTGTGTTGGATGTGCACGTGCAGGCACGACGACCTCTGGTGAAGGCGAAGCTGGACCAGATGGTTTAGAATGGCAGAACAGAACTACCTGGTATACAAACCTCTAGCAAAGCAGATTCAGAACCAGATGGTGTGGGAACCTCTGGCGATGCACAGCCAGAACCAGACGGTGTGAAGTGTCTGGGCCTGAAGTGTCTTTCCACTTCAGGCCTGGAAATGGATGATACTTCCTCGGCAGAAACAGTGTTAATGTTACTAGGCCCAGAAGGTGCGTGAACTCAGAGGGAGCATGAGTAAAACAGTCTTTGTCGCTCACCACAGCTGACTGCTCTGAGGAAGTCCTGGATTCCGACTGTGGTGAAGAGTGCCAGCTGGATGCCACTTCCTCTTAGATCCGGCGGGCCGGGCAGCGGAACCTCAAAGCAAATTGGAAACAAAGACTAAACCAACAAAACCTAAACTGGGAAGCAACTAAAAAACAAGTACATAGAAACTAAAGACCTAAAAACCCTAGACATGAAACCTGGAAGATAGAAAAACCTGGGACTTGGAAACACAAAGGGAGTTAAGAAGACAGAAGGGTAACAAGGGAAGTCAAAACACATTGGGAACACAGGATCACTTGGAGAGGTAAAACCTACCGAGATGAGAGAGATAAGAATCTGAACACCCCAACACACAAGAATGTCAAAATAAAACAGGAAATACGAGACACACACTAACACGTGGACTTGACACTGTGAGATGGCGACATGGCTGTAGACTTGTAGTCAAGACCGCCTAAACCAAGACCAAGACAAGACAAGACCAAGACCAAGACCAAGACAGACCGAGTCAAGACAAAGTCGAGCCGAGATTGAGACTGAGACAAAAAAGTCTTTATACTGCAGCCAGATGCTGCTTCGTTTACAGGTGTCAGGCATATTTATGTGTTTTATGATGCACTTGCACAGCCCTCCTCACCGCTGTCTAGTGTCTCACTCACTTACTGAGAGGACAGACGCACGCTCCACTTGACTGTCGCGTCTCTCACCCTCTCTGTTTTTCACATAATGATATTATCCTATATCTTCGCAAAGAAAAAGACAAAGAAAGATAAATACATGAACTAACAATTACGTGAATAAATGGAAAACACACATTCACAAATTGTTACATGTGAAATTATTTTTGGAAAGAATCAGAAGTGAGATAGTGAAGTAAGAAAACTGACTGTTTAAGTGGGAAAATTGTGAAGGAGTCTGAAACACTGCAAAATCACAAAATCACACACACAAACAGAAAATGCATTAACCTTAGAAATACAAGAGAGGTCATGTAGATTAGACAGTATCTTGAGCATGTGAGTCTGTTTATCATCTTGTCCAAGTCGCTTAGTGTGTAGTAGTTTTTAGAATAGTGAATTAGAAGTGCTCTTGTACAGAATGATCAAAACAAGTGATTACTGTAGAAAGAAATAAAATAATTCAATAAGTTGGTAATGTTTAAACATGCATTTCTCTTGTCACGGCAACTTCTTGAGAGATGACTCAGTATGCAAATTAGTTGAATGACTGGGGACTGGAAAAGAAAAAAGAGGAACTTAGGTTTCCTGTCTGTGTGAAGCTTGCACTGGAAGAGACACGGTGACTGTGTGGCTTTTAACAAGATTTTCTGTGTATTGAGCAGGTGAAATTATGTCAGTTGACCTCAGAGTCTCAGGATGCTGAAGAACCTGAGGCCACTGAAATATGATGTGGGGAAATGAACAGAGGGAGTGATTTAAGTCTGATTTCAGACTATGTAAGTATTAGTTAAGCCAAAAGTAGGACAAAACTTTTGTGGCCCTGAAGCTCTCCCCCCAAATGTTCTAATCCCAACAACATATGGATAGATTAATAAGCAAAATTTTCTGTGTTTAAGATTTTTGAGGTTGTTGTTTTTGTGATGGGTTGATTCGGTCGGTTAGGTTTGGGTGTTCTTCTTATTTTAATAGAGGGAGTTTTATTAAACACGGACATGTCTAAGGCGGCCCATTATTTTTGTAACAGTGCACTTAGAAAACCTGTCAGGTGATATTGTTTTGTGTTTTGATGAGCTAATAATCAGCTCTCTTTTTCTCATTTTTGTTCTAAGCAGGCCTGAAAGATTGAATTAACAGCGCTGTAAAAATTGCCGGGAGAACAAATATAAGGTGACCTTTTCCAGATTACAACTGGCTGAGGAGAAGGCTACGTGTGGGAACTTGATCAGGTTGTAAGTCCCTGTCTAAAAGGATTGCAGTCAATCTAGTCCAAGAGCATAAAGAACTCTTTTCCTAAAAAACAAAAAACAAAATAAAATAAAACAAATAAATGAGCTCATGTTGCTGACGGTGGAGAATCTGATTATTTGCGTGGGAGTCTCCACTATCAGCAATATCTCGTGTGAATGCGTGTGAGTGGATGTGTGTGACCGGACCAAGGTTAGGATTAATGAATGTGGACAACATTACCATGCCAGCAAGAGAAAGGGGATGCTTTGCTTTGCTTTGTTTTGCTTTTGCCATAAGCAGGAGGAGTGGAAGACTTAATTCTGGGGATGCTGGTTTTGGGTTGCTGATGTTTGCTTTGAGAAAATTTCTGTTTTATTGACTGGGGTTAGATAATGGTATTACATGATATTGTTGGGAAAATGCCAAATGCTAAAAGGGAAACATTTTTTGATATAACTGATGTTACCATTAACCGAAGAAACACATGACTGATAACTGTTCTGTTTTAAGTTTTCTTTCTTATAACACAGATTGGATCATAAGTGGGGAAAACTGAGTATGAAATGTGAAGTTCAGGTTAACACACAGTTTTGTTTCTATGAAGTTCCAAGGATGCAGGCTCTGGATGGAGCCAGGAGTTCGAAAAGATTTGACATAATGATTAAATTGATTTCATCTCTTAAACACAGGTTTGCAGGCCCAGAGCAGATATACCTGAGAGGAGGATCGCTGAGGTGTTTTGAGAAATAATATGACGAACCTTTTTGTCTTTTGATTTCCTAAGCCCTGGTGAAGCATTTTCAGTTTGTGACACATAAGAGGTGTCAAAAGGGGGAATTTTAGGTTTAATTTGAAATAATGGGTTTTAGGATCATTTTATGACTTGTTGGGTGATTGATAATTTAAGTACGGTAAAACTTATGCATAAGTGATTGCTTATAGGCTTAAGCTTAACTGATTGAAAATCTCTGACCTGGGTTGGATGTATTTTAGTAGAATAAGCGTTTATAATCATTTTATACACACATTGCATATTTGGGCTCATTAAGAGTTGATGCTCAGCCTCAGTCTATTAAAGGTTTCAAGCTTTGTTTGGCGTTATGTCCAGACAATCTATTGTGTAAGTGACTTGGAGCATAGAAGGATAAACTGCGTACACACTTACAAACACATGATTTAAACATAGGCCAGGCCAAAGGCTTGGAATTCATTTAGCTTTTAACTGCACAGCTTTTAACTTGCAGGGATGGCGTGGAGTGTAGTGAATGAATGCATAACATTCTTACATACACAAACATCACATAGATTTATTTTCTAGGGTAAAGGTGGAACACATCTTGCTTTATCTTTGCTTAGCAACTAGTGGGCTGTGCAGGGGTCTCTCTCTTCCGGAAGATGATTGAATAAAAAGAAATATAAATGTTTTAACACACTATGAGTCGGTTTTCTCTGTTCTATCATGGGGACAAGAGAATCGGGGTTAATAAAACTATAAATAAAACAAAAGCAGAAAACAATAAAGAGAACCAAACCAATAATAACAATAAATCAAAGAATTTATTGACTTATTGACCTGTACTGTCACTGCTCTGGGGTTTACTTTTGTTTGTGGATTTATATACAAAAGAATTTAAGAGGATTTAACCCAATATTTTTTTTACAAGCTATCTTGACGGATTTTACATCCCTACACTGGCAGTAGGCTATACTGTTTATACTAACTTTATACTAGACAGTATACAGTTGGTGTTAAGATGGAATTCAGTGAATTAATCTTATCACTGTTAGCTTAAATTCAAATGTGCGTTTGCTGAGCTGATAGAAAATGTATTTATTTGAAAATACCTCGGTTCGAGCCCCAGCTTGGACAGTCTTGGTCGTTGTGTCCTTGGGCAAGACACTTCACCCATTGCCTACTGGTGGTGGTCAGAGGGCCTGGTGGCGCCAGTGTCCGGCAGCCTTGCCTCTGTCAGTGCGCCCCAGGGTGGCTGTGGCTACAATGTAGCTTGCCATCACCAGTGTGTGAATGTGTGTGTGAATGGGTGGATGACTGGATATGTAAAGCACTTTGGGGTCCTTAGGGACTAGTAAAGCGCTATACAAATACAGGCCATTTACCATTTTACCATTTACTATTTAGCTTGATGCTGCACCAAAATAGTCCTGCCCACTTAAACTTCAGAGCATGGAGCTATAGATTATCCATATTTTTTTGTCTCATTCATCAGTTTGTACATGATAAGCACTGGTGATATATTATACATCAAAAGGACTTTTATGTGCCATTGTTACCTTCATTTAGGCTCAGAGAAGTTTGACGTTTCAATGCACATGGAGGTTGGAAAAAAACAATTCCCTCAAATGCATTAAACCTGAAGTAACAATCCTGTTTTGGATGTAAACTGTAAGGGAGTAGAAAGTACAGTATTTGTAAAAATTCTACTTAACCACACACTGAAAAAAATGCAATAGGCTGGTTGTTGAATTTGCATATAAGGATTTCATATATCCAGCTTGACTAATTTCAATTTCTCATCTCAACATAATTTAGTCTTTTCATTTTCACATATTCTTTAAGGATGTTCAGTGTATTAGACTAAATCATGTTGGAAAGAAACAAAGCAGTGATATTTTCTCCTGAAGCCCCACCCCCTGGAAATGTTCAGGAGGAAAAATCGCCTGCACCGTCCGCCATTTTTGTCTCTCACTTTGGAAACTGGAAACCATCTGGAGTTCTTTACTTGAAGGTAAATAAGAATTTAAAGCTAAAACACCAGTGAGAAAGAGTGTAGACCCTTTAGATATGTTGACTTTTACTGGTGTAATGTTATTTTTCTGGTATGTGGGTTGTTTATCAAAAACCATGAAAGGCCAACGTAAGGCTCCAGTTAGCTAATGTTAAACGAAATTATGTGATAAATAAATTAGTAATAATCAAATATAATGGGAAATAAGATTGTTTATATATTTTTTCAGCCTAAATTTACGGAGTATTACAAAGTTGCATTAGTGTCTGTACTAAGTGGTGGTAAATGCAGTGGCTTAACCATTAAACAAGCTAATAGGGCAGGGATACGACTGTCTTCTGCCACAAAATAAAGTAAATTCGTGCTCATGTAAGGTCATATTTATGGGATGTTTGCTTTTCTGTAGCTTTAGTTCAATTTATTCTTCTAAAATCTGTTTTTATTATTATTAATATGGCTGCTCTGTTGATAGTGTGTCAGCTGTGACATTACCAGCACATAGCCACAGCCGCTATAAACATACTGATAGGTTGATGTAGCTTCTGCAGCCAGCAGCGAGAACACTCAATACAGACTTAAGATTCAGTGTAACAGTTATCTAAATGTTGCGTGTCCTGTTTGTAAGCCCAGAAAATAAAATTAAATAAAATGACAACCTCTAGCTTCAAGCTAATGTAAGCTTCATGCTATTGTGAGGTTGTTAAATTTGCAAATATGCGCTTCACATATTCTACATGAATCATTTATATTTTTGATCTAAACATAATTCAGTCTCACGCTTTTCACTTGTTTTTAAAAGACTGTTCAGTCTTTTAAAATAAGTCAATTAAAATAATCGAAAATAGTTATGTCTTCTGTTGAAACCCCGCCCCTATAGGGTGTGTTCTGCGAGGGAAGATTGACCGTGGTGTCCGCCATTTCTTCTCTTCGTGGGAGGCTTACGTTTGGCGCAGAGCTCTACGAGGTAAATTAAACTTAAAACTAAATTTTCGAGGGGAAATGAAGATAAAATCTATCAGATGTGTGAATTTTTACCGAGGTAGTTTTTCGTATATACTGCTGTTGAGCAACATAATGGAAAATAAGAATTATTCCTCAAATTAACTGACAATAATGCTAGCTTAAGCTGCAGGACAGTATTATGCGTGTTAACATCTTTTCCAACAAACTTGTGTGCATTTAGTTAACTGGTGTTAGTAAAAATGTTTTACAAAAAAGGACAGGTATGAAGGGCCTGCAGTAGTCATTAGTAGGGATGGGTATCGTTTAGGTTTTATCCGATACCGGTGCCAAACCGGTACTTTTGAAACGGTGCCGGTGCTTAAACGGTGCTCAAACCGGTGCTTAAAGAATGGAAAACACAAAAGTGCTCCAAAAACCTCTCATGTTCAGCTGTTTTTTTGTAAAAAGATAACAATGTTAGCCTTTTCTGCAGCTATGGGGCATATATGGTATCATTCTTGGCTGGAAGCAGTGCTTAAACAATGGAAAAAAAACACAAACTTTGTCCAAAAACCTCTCATGTTTAACTGTTTTCCACTTTTTCTTTGGTCATTTTAGCCTTTTTGGCCAGGGTGAAGGGAGTATCTGCCATCAAACAAGAAGACAGCTGCATGTAGCTATGATGGTGTTTGCTGTTCACCTTACATGCATTAATGTAATAACGTGGTTAGCCTACTCAACGTAAATTACACACGAACAACATTAAGCTACTCATGCAGAGAAGAACGGCTGCTGCTGCCATCATCATCCGTCATCATTTCTGCTACACTGGCAGGGCTAGGGGCCAGGACTCTCCTCTTCGGGTTTTTGGGGGATGTTGCTAATTCCGGGTCCGATAACAGGCAACCCACAAGCAGTAGATGTGCTCGGTGTGAGGTCTCGCAGCAAGCTATCAAATACGGCGCATTTCTCGGCTTTAAAAAAAAACACTATGCGTCGCCAGGTGTTTCATCAGATTTGAGGTGTTACCTTCTTTGACAGTATCACAGTATCAGCTTAAAGCACTTGTTGCAGCTGCTGAGTTTGCATCTTTTGCTGTGAAGTACAGCCAGACTTTTGACCGCTTCGCCTTGGACATTTTTAATCTGTAGCTCTGCTCTAAAAGAATGTACGTACCTGGACCCGCCTACTATTCTCGGAAACTTAAAATGATTGGCTAGAATCTAAAGTGTATCATTCCATACCAGTTGGTGGCGGTAATGCACCTTTCAGTTGTTTGCCAACCGCCAATACAAATGTAAGGAAGAAGAAAGTGTATCACAGCTCAGGAAAAAAAGCACCGAAAAAAAGCACCGAAATGTGCGCTGCTTTTCGGTCTGGTTACTACCGTTTATGTCAGAACCGGTGCCATCATGGCACCGGATACCGGTACCCATCCCTAGTCATTAGTGCCAGAGAAATTGTAAGTTTATTGTATTTTCTGGGTCTTTGTGACAATATAATTATTTGAAATGTATTGACTTTTTCTTTACAGATATTTGGTGCTTATCCCTGCTGAGAGGCAGATTGTTGTCACTTCAGAGCAATTCTCTAGTGCTGTTCTGTAGTGGTATTAAAGTTAATGTTGTAATAATATTATTTCGTTTGTTAGTGAAGATTTGCATATGTTATCTTACGTTCTGTAAATTTAATTTTGCAGAAAGATCAAATTAAATTATGTAACTAAGTATTACTTTTTTGTTATTGATTGTAGCACCTGAAGCATACACTGTATATAAAAGATAGAAATGGTTTCTAGGTCTGCTGACTTTATCTTTGACCTCAGTAAACATGGTTTATGGTTCCTGAGTGTTTGTGGTCTAAGTTGCTAGTTTCATATTCATTATGACAGGGTGTTCATTGTACCCATTAATATGGAAAAGGACAGTGGACTAGTGTATGCTCATTGGCTAACGATTTTTGATTAACTAATGAGGGTACAGTGTCTCTCTCTTCCATAGGCAGATCTACACTGTGCTAATGATGTGCTATTTAAAAAGACAGCTGGAAGGGCAACTGTGGAAACGCACAGCTTAAGACTTCAAAATAGAAATTAACAAGTGGTGACATCATTCTCTTTTTATATACAATCAGTGGTTATAAGCCACTTCTAACTCGAGCAGTTGTGTAACTTTTTTCCTCTGGAAGCCTGTCGAAATTCAGCTCTACTGATGGAGGGTTGTCTGTGTGTCCTGTGACATTGTTCTTGTTGTAGGCTTTAGCTCAGGAGGTAGAGAAGGTCATCTACTGATCAGAAGCTTAGTGATTTGATCCCTGGCTCCTCAAGTCTGCATGCCAAGTATCCTTCGGCTACAAGAGATACTAACCCCAAATTGCTCTCTGATGCGTTCATCAAAGTATGAATGGTAGTTAGGAAGCACTAAAAAACTTAGAAGACAGTGTTTGTGTGAATTGATGTGATTGGATGAATGCGGCATGTTGTATACAGCGCTTTGAGTACTCTGGGAGAGTAGAAAAGCACTATATAAAAATCAGTCCATTTCACCACAAAAGTGAGTGGGATGCATAGCTAAAAATAAGTAATATGAGAAAAAATATAACTTTTTGTAAATGTGACATTTGAGTTCGTGACTGTATTTTTATGTGTCAACTTCTCTTTTTAGATAAATGCAGAGTTTAAGCGCATTACCACCATGCCACTGCAGTCCCGATTTCTCTCGCAGATAGATGTGCTATCTGACAAATTTATAAAGGTGTTCAAAAAGCGAGTAGGACAGATAGGAAGAAGACTGCAGAATATTCTGGAACCCATGGCCCAGGTAAGAAAGAATTTTAATTTGTGTCTACAGTTTAGAGAAAATAATAATTTTAACAAAATGCTGCTTGTCACCCTTTGCCAGGATGATGTTGATCTTGTGCGTGAATGTATTATCAAGGGGCTCTGCGTGTACCTCAATGAAGACCCCAGCAATTTAATGACAGAACATGTGGTAAGTGTTATTATAGAAGGTCATTTTTATTGAAAATAAATGTGGTTGCTTCATGAACTAAACCCCCCCCTCCCAAAACATAAAAATCTAAAATCTCTAACCCTTGGCTGAAAAAGGCTTTTATTGCCACAATGACGCGTGGACAACTGAACAACAAAGTCATGTAGGATTGTCAAATTCATCCCATTGGTGCAGCTACTAAAAAGATTTTGAATCTCAGTGACCTTGACCTCTCGGATTTTGAAAATGATCTAAGATTTTCAAAATTGTGCCACAGGTGTATCTGCTGGTGACTGGGGGATACCACTGGTGGCCCCCAGTTTGTATGTCTTTTTTTATTCTAAAATGAATAGACATATCTGAAAATGATTAGACTATATTTAGCTATGAAATCTTGTTTTATCTACATGCTGGCATGCCACAATTTCACTTTTTAATGGACATATTTAATAAATATTGGGGCCACCTTATTTATTAGACAAAATACTGTATGGCCTGGAAGTGTTTATAAAAAAAATATTTATGAAATACTTGGATCCAGCTAACGTCTTTGTTTTGGATCATAGTTTAGCACAGTTCAGATGCTAGTATCGCCGCGGTTATTGCTTTTGACAAAATTAACATAATAACCAAAAACCAGACTAAATGGACAAGCTTGTTTTGTGTCAGTCACTTTGTAAAAATACTGCTTTATTCAGCGTCCTTTCTAAACCATGGCAAAATGTAGTTATCTACTAATAAATGGGTTGAACGTCACCTTAACCAAGGGAGAAAGAGATACAGAGAATTGTCTATATGGGTTAGAGAAGATATTATGTTTAGGTGTTTTACTTTTTTTTTTCTTCTACATGCATTAGGACCACGTGTTCTCTGAACACCTCTTCAGAGAATAAAGAGGTGTTCATAGTTGAACACCTCTTCATTCTCTGACAGTATTCTGCTTCTTTGCAATGACCAGTGTTCTGTTGAATTTAATTTTGGGAATGTGTATTTTCCAGGCCACAGATGAAGGAGTTATCCAACAATCTATTGAGGAAACAACCATGGGAATCTACATCATAAAGTCAAGAGATGCCAGTGACAGCCCTGAGGACATTGGGATAGTCCTTGAAGGCCAGAGAGTCTTGCAGGATTTGGATAACTGTGCCCTAGCAGCTGCTATGCTATTTGGATTAATGTACACTTTGAACCTGACCTACCCACCAGAACTGAAGTATACCTTCGAGGTATTCCAGAAACTGGTTATGGAGCTCGAAGGGAACAGCCTTTCAAAGAAGGCCCAGGTTCTCAAGAACAGACTGTACGAGTGAACAGTTATGACATGGAAACAATATGTCTACCTCTCTGAATATGTTCCATTGATTCTTTTTTGCCAACACTGGTAAAATTACAGTATATAGTGAAACTGATTTTTCTCACAATTTTATAGGTTTTTACTGGTAGGAGCAACTTTCACTTTTAACTTTGGGGCCATCATTACTATAGCATTCAATGTTCATTTTTCAAGCCATACTCTTTTGAGGAATAGTTTGTACTCTAGTGGGTTTTTTTTCTTGTTTTTTTTGGTTTGTTTGTATTTCTCATCACATTGAGGCTGAGTGTGCCACACTTTCTGCTTCTGCACTTTCTGCTTACATTTAAAAAAAAAGAAAAAAAAAATACCCGAGGAATTCTCACCTTTTACCTTTGGGCCAGTATTCCTAGAAAATTCAGCATTAACATTTTATAGGCCCTAGAATGTTGAATTCAGGATCCAGCAGTTGTTTGTGTTTGGTACATTTTGGAAGAGATGCATTCAGATGACTCATGTATAATCTGAACTGCTGTTACAACTACCAATTGTATACTGTTTTGAAAAATACAGGTCATTGTTAAAAAATGTTTTGCTTGGTGGTTTGATTGAAAGCTAAATATACAGTACATACAGTGTGTGTGTATGTATATATATATATATATATATATATATATATATATAAAAAAGCATAAAATGATCTTGTCAATCTAACACATGGTAGTCAAATACAATTAACTTAAAAGGACTCTTTACATTTTACATAACCAGTTAATGTCTGATAAACAAGTAGTTTCTATAAATATTTGACAGGAATGAAAAGGATACAAACAACATGAAAAAATCATGTTCATGTTACAAAAAATTTGTGTGCAGTTATAACATGAAAAAATAAGGTTGACAAAACATAACTTAATTGCGTGCAACCGATTACAATAATTTTTTTATGTTTATCCCACTAATTATTTTTTTCAGTGCAGTAATGAAATATATGCATATTCTTACTTCCTGTCTCTACAAATCTCACTGAAGGGTTGAAAAATGCATGTGATCACCCCATATTTATGGGAGCTACTTTAGGGTATTGTGCCTGCAGACTCACTATTATGACTTACTTCAGACATTGATTTAAATGAACCATTTTTTCCTCACAAATAGAAACAAAAATTTACTTCAGAATTTGTAATAGGAATAATAATAATACACTACGCTGAGACAGATAACACAGTAACAACACGTGCTGAGATTATGTTTTATATTCAATTCAGGTGAGATTATTTAAATTCTTTTCATAAAGTGCCAATGAATACATCAATACATACATATAAATTAAATGGGAAGGCTGCAAGGCAATGCAAAGTAAAGGCTGTGCAAAACCTGCATAGCCTTTACTTTCCATTGATTGCTCATCACCACTCCACAAACCATAAAAGTGACTTAAAATATAACTCTCCTTCAGTTTACATCGGTGGCAGCATGTAATACCTTACGTTTTTATGAAAGGAGTGATTTGTCTTTCAATTTGATGGAGGGTACATGAGTCATCAGGCATCACTCAGTTGGGAAAGAGATGCTAACAAATGGAGTCATGCTTGCCAGTAAAACTCTATCTTGTGAATATTTTTTTTTTATTTTCAGTATACCTACAATTGCCATGAATGTTTTTGTAGGATTAGCAACAGTGTGGTAGATAGGTAATATTAGCCAAGTGGTTAGAATACATATCACATGGCTGCTCTTTAAATGTGCAACATACACTTTTTTCATTACAAAACATTAATACCAACACTTTTTTTGTGACACATATAGTTGACATACCATAGAATGCAAGGATAATGTAACAAAATGGGGAACATAAAACACAACATAAAACACAACAGACAAGGTACATTATACCTAGTGTAGAGCTGTGAGTTTGTGTGTGTTTCATTATATAGATAGATACTGTTTTAGGGAGAAAAAATAGTTGTTTCTTATTTACTACAACAACAACAATAATAAAAACAATAACATAACATGACAGACAGTGTTGGGGAGTAACGGAATACATGTACCGCCGTTACGTATTTAAAATACAAAATATGAATAACTGTATTCCGTTACAGTTACCGTTTAAAAAGGTGGTATTTAGAATACAGTTACTTTGTTGAAATAAATGGATTACACGGCGGTACTTCCCTGTTTCATATTGTGGCGGGTCAGGACTGTTCGGGTTTTGTTTGACAGCTACGTTCTGTTGTTCCAGGCGGCAGCGTTACGGTTGCCATGGTTACAGGTTGACGCTCTCTCTCCGCGTGTTTCCTGGTTGAGGGAGGCCTTTTTGTTGTTGTTGTGCTAAGCTAATAGGCAGAATGCTACAGGTATAGCTCTAAAGAATGTAGCATCATAGGCAGTGTAGTCCGTGCTGCAGGGAGATTGGACTGCCATACACGTTATGTGTCTGTGAGCGAGGGAGGGAGAAAAAGGAAAAGTACGAGCTGTCATCGAGCAAAAACGGGAGCTGGAAGCATGTAAATATAATAATAACCACTGCAGCCAAGAAGAGTGCCTGATGAACCCAGTTGTAAGTAAGCTATTAAGACTCGACTGTACACTGTGTTCGTGTTTTACTTCAAAACATTAAGCTCTGTTGGAGCAGCTTTTCAACGCCTCTCTCTGTCTCTTGCTAGCGAAGTTGACGCAGACAAGTAAAGCTAGTTTTCAGCTACGAGCCCGACACAGAACCCCACATATTAGCCAGAGGTCCCTTTACTACGGTTCGGAGCCGCGGACCTTCAGTAACAGTAATAAATCACAGCAATAGTACATTCATGTAGTTGTAAACAGCATGATACTATATTAAGTAATCCAAAGTATTCAGAATACGTTACTCTCATTGAGTAACGGAATACGTTACAGAATACATTTTGGGGCATGTATTCTGTATTCTGTAATGGAATACATTTTAAAAGTAACCTTCCCAACACTGATGACAGACTACGTAATACATTTTTTAAGTGTACATTTGGTAGAAAGCATCTGTTAAATAACATTTAATTATGAGGATGGATATGTAGATTTGTCCTAAGGTGCTAAAGAAAAAAAGAAGAAGAAGAAGACTGGGACCAGCATAGAAGCAGAATATGGTTGGCCAGTCCAACAATATTTTTCTTTTGTTATTATTTTCCCGTTTAGTTTGAATTCTTTTGTCTCTCCTCTTCTTTTCATAGATATTACTCTTAGATTTAGCGTGAGTGTGCCATACTTATTAGTGCCATTAGACTTTGACATCAGCCAGACTCGTGCTTTATATGCTTGACAGACATGTACTAAATAAAATATAAAATAAAGTACATAAAAAGTGGGTTTTTTTTTTCATTATTAAACCTAAATTTATACTGCATGCAGTCCAGATCTCTTTTAAAACTGTATTTAGTCCTAAATGTTGAGACAGTGTAGGGAAGCACATAGTGATGTTGAACCCCAGCCACAATCCTCCCTTTCTTGTAATGAACAGCTTCTACATACAGTATCACTTTCATGCTTGGATGGTAATTACCTTCTTTTCAACTCTAAAATTAATTATATAGCTATAAATTGGCAGTTTACCCACTGAGGCAATGCTTACACCTGTTTTAATATACAGTGGGGCAAAAAAGTATTTAGTCAGCCACCGATTGTGCAAGTTCCCCCACTTAAAATGATGACAGAGGTCAGTAATTTGCACCAGAGGTACACTTCAACTGTGAGAGACAGAATGTGAAAAAAAAATCCATGAATTCACATGGTAGGATTTGTAAAGAATTTATTCGTAAATCAGGGTGGAAAATAAGTATTTGGTCACCTCAAACAAGGAAAATCCCTGGCTCTCACAGACCTGTAACGTCTTCTGTAAGAAGCTTTTCTGTCCCCCACTCGTTACCTGTATGAATGGCACTGTTTGACCTCATCATCTGTATAAAAGACACCTGTCCACAGCCTCAACCAGTCAGACTCCAAACTCCGCCATGGCCAAGACCAAAGAGCTTTCGAAGGACACCAGGAAAAGAATTGTAGACCTGCACCAGACTGGGAAGAGTGAATCTACAATAGGCAAGCAGCTTGGTGTGAAAAAATCAACTGTGGGAGCAATCATCAGAAAATGGAAGACATACAAGACCACTGATAATCTCCCTCGATCTGGGGCTCCACGCAAGATCTCATCCCGTGGGGTCAAAATGATCATGAGAACGGTGAGCAAAGATCCCAGAACCACACGGGGGGACCTGGTGAATGACCTGCAGAGAGCTGGGACCAAAGTAACAAAGGTCACCATCAGTAACACACTACAACGGCAGGGAATCAAATCCCGCAGTGCCAGACGTGTTCCGCTGCTGAAGCCAGTGCATGTCCAGGCCCGTCTGAAGTTTGCCAGAGAGCACATGGATGATACAGCAGAGGATTGGGAGAATGTCATGTGGTCAGATGAAACCAAAGTAGAACTTTTTGGTATAAACTCAACTCGTCGTGTTTGGAGGAAGAAGAATACTGAGTTGCATCCCAAGAACACCATACCTACTGTGAAGCATGGGGGTGGAAACATCATGCTATGGGGCTGTTTTTCTGCCAAGGGGACAGGATGACTGATCCGTGTTAAGGACAGAATGAATGGGGCCAAGTATCGTGAGATTTTGAGCCAAAACCTCCTTCCATCAGTGAGAACTTTGAAGATGAAACGAGGCTGGGTCTTCCAACATGACAATGATCCAAAACACACCGCCCGGGCAACAAAGGAGTGGCTCCGTAAGAAGCATTTGAAAGTCCTGGAGTGGCCTAGCCAGTCTCCAGACCTCAACCCCATAGAAAATCTGTGGCGGGAGTTGAAAGTCCGTGTTGCTCGGCGACAGCCCCAAAACATCACTGCTCTTGAGAAGATCTGCATGGAGGAATGGGCCAAAATACCAGCTACTGTGTGTGCAAACCTGGTAAAGACCTATAGTAAACGTTTGACCTCTGTTATTGCCAACAAAGGTTATGTTACAAAGTATTGAGTTGTATTTTTGTTATTGACCAAATACTTATTTTCCACCCTGATTTACGAATAAATTCTTTACAAATCCTACCATGTGAATTCATGGATTTTTTTTTTCACATTCTGTCTCTCACAGTTGAAGTGTACCTCTGGTGCAAATTACTGACCTCTGTCATCATTTTAAGTGGGGGAACTTGCACAATCGGTGGCTGACTAAATACTTTTTTGCCCCACTGTAATTCCCTGTCAAAAGGTGGATGGTGCCTCAAGCATCTGCCAGACTAATTTCATAACTTTGCCTTCCCTGAAGGTCATACTGCCTACTGTCTGCCATGAAGATCAATGCGTAGAATCATCTGGTCATTGCTGGTTAGTCTCAAGTGTTTTCTTGCAATGTATTACTTGGGTAACACTGGGGAAAAAAAAAACACTGGGAGAAGCACTGCATGAAAACAGTTACAGGTCATCCAAATACAGATCATCCTTCAAAGACAGCTGCAAGTCAGCTGAAA
Organism: Neolamprologus multifasciatus; assembly: GCF_963576455.1. Lineage (NCBI taxonomy): Eukaryota > Metazoa > Chordata > Actinopteri > Cichliformes > Cichlidae > Neolamprologus > Neolamprologus multifasciatus. The sequence continues at coordinate 1,562,758 of NC_140448.1, read as the reverse complement.
CAATTTCCCGTACATTTTTTCTTAATTTATTGTCAGATATATACATGTTGTTTCAGTCTTTTGGACAATATTTTTTATTTTATTTTACTGTGGCATCAACTCTATACTATCTTGCTATATGTAAAACTGGACTATATGTAAAACTCAAAGAAATACTGTTTATATATAATATTTCACTTAAAAAAAACTTGACTGTAAGACTGTGAAAGTGATTTATAAATGAACGAGCTTACATTACATTACATTACATTACATTACATTTAAATATCAAAGTATGTTTACAGTTTTAGAATGTCTTCTATGCCTCTAAGAAGTTTTTGTTTTCTTTTTTCTTTTTTTTTTTTGCCTGTCCCATTTGGTTCTTTAGCCGTCAGAATTGTTGTCTGAAGACCAATGAGGATACCCAATGGATTTATTTTGCCAAATGGATCATCATGGCATTGCCGTATTGGTCCATTTGATCGACCTTTGTTTTTATTATTTATTTTATTTTATTTTCAGTTGTTACAGACGGGACAGACATGAGTGAGGGATAGGAAAGGGAGAAATGTCTCCCCTGCACCCTGGTGACACACACGCACCCCAAGGCCCTACCTGTGTGGGTGGGTGTGGTGGAGCGGGAAGAGGGAGGTAGTCGGGGATGGGGAGGAAAAGAAGGGAGGGGAGTATGTCCCTCCCTAGGGCCAGCTCCCCCGCTGACCCCAGTAGGCACCCCCGTCCTCTGGTATCCACCAAGGCAAGGGAGCCCAGGCCCGTCCAGACCGGGGCCTACGGCAGCAGCACCGCCAAGCCCCACAGGACCCAGGGCAGCCCACCCTACCCCACCGCAGAGGAAACTGTACCCACCCCAACATTCAATCATCTCCCAGACTACACAAGACAACAGACACCCAGGTTAAGTTTATTCTCCACCTGCAGAGTGGACTCCTGCAAGGATGGAACAACCTCCCTGCCAGTTGAAGAGCCCCCCGGTTAGGCCGATGCACAAGAGGCCCCCTGCGCCAGGGCTGAGCCCCCGTGCACCCACCCGCCCACAACCTCGGCGACACACCGACGAGGACCGAAGCCCCCAAGGCCCAGCCAGAGCCCCAGCACGGAGCCGAAGCACCCCCGAACCCCAAACCCCCACGCCCGCCCCGGATCCACTCAGGGGCAGCCAGGCCACCAGGCCAGTAACCTACGTCCGCCAGCACAGACCATCCTCCAGCCCCGCTGCACGCAGCCACAAGGAGAACAACCTCTGAGAGCGACCAGAGCCACTAACCATGTTATGAACACAACCCCCGGGTTAAGCCCTCCAGGGATAACGTCTCTAGGGGTCCTCCAGGTGCCCTAAGCCCATCCCAACCTCCACATCAACCACAATAGCCAAGGCGGGACCAAGCCACGACCCCCTACCCCCGCTAGGTGATGGAGCCGATCAAAGGAGCCCAGAGGGATTGATCTAATGTGGTGGCAGAGGCTATATCGAGACTAATGTGATCTATTAGATAGTTTCTATATTGGCTAGAATTAAGATTATTTTTATTTTTCCAGTTCATGAGGACCGTTTTCTTGGCGATGCATAGGGCAGTAAAAACCATGTGGACTGTATTAGTTTCTGTAGTGACATCATCCAAATTTCCCAACAAGCATACTAAAGGGGAGGTTGGAATTTTACATTTCAGACACTTTGAAAAGTCTTCACATATCTCGTGCCAAAACTTCTGCACTGGTGGACAGAACCAAAGAGCGTGGATGTAATTGTCTGGTGTATTGACTTGACAGTGTGAGCAGTTGTTGGCGGATGTAAAGCCCATCTTGAACATTCGATGACCTGTATAGTGCACTCTATGTAGTATTTTGTATTGTATTAATTGCAGACTGGGATTTTTAATCAATTTAAAGGTTTTTAAGCAAATCTGAGACCAGACGTTTTGGTCTAAGCTGACTGATAAATCTGCTTCCCACTTTGCAATAGGAAGCGATATTGATTCATCTATTTTAGAAAGTGTTCTGTATATTTTAGATAATAATTTGGGGGATTTAAGAGTAAGAAAATGTACCGTACTTGGTGGTGTTTGTAATTCAACTTGACTGAGGTTAAATTTCTTTTTTACTATGGATTTAATTTGTTGATATTCTAAAAATCTTTTCTTGTTGATCCCATATTGTGTAACTAGTCTGTCAAATGGAATCAATTCTGTTCCCTCTAATATATGTTCTAAGTATTTAATTCCTTTACAACTCCATTCTGGGAAATTAATCATATTATTGTTTTGTAATATGTCAGGGTTATTCCAGATAGGTGTACGTTTGCATGGGATTAATGAAGACTCCGTTATTTTTAGAAACTCCCACCATGCTGTCAGAGAAAAGCTGATGTTGATGCTTTTAAAGCATTCATGTCTTTTGATGTTTGAGCTAATAAATGGTAGGTCTGAAATCTCTAGATCATTGCATAGTGCCTGTTCAACATCTAGCCAGGGCTCATCTAAGAGGGTACATTTTAACCATTCTGAGATGAACTGAAGCCTGTTGGCTAAGAAGTATTGGTGAAAATTAGGGAGATCTAATCCTCCTCTATCCTTGGTTCTTTGTAGCGTTTTTAAGCTGATACGCGGGGGTTTATCTTTCCAAAGGAATTTAGAAATATGTGAATCCAGAGATCTGAACCAATCTTGTGATGGTTTGTTAGGGATCATTAAAAATAAGTAATTTATTTTTGGCAAGATCATCATTTTTATAGTGGCGACCCTTCTCATGAGTGATATGGGTAGAGATTTCCATCTAGTCAGATCGCCTTCTACTTTCTTTAGAAGTGGGATGTGGTTTAATTTAATTAAGTCTGAAAGCTTAGGAGAAATATTAATACCTAAATATTTAATATTTCCAGATTGTAGTGGGGCAGAAGAAGAATTATGGAAGGAGCAGTTAATGGGAAGAACTGTAGATTTTGGCCAGTTAATTGAATAATCTGAAACTCTTGAAAACCAGTTTATTAGAGTAATTACCTCAGAGAGGTTGATTTGTGAGTTTTGCAGAAAAAGCAACACATCATCTGCATAGAGACTGATTTTATGTTCTACGTTCTTACATTTTATGCCCTTAATTGTTGTAGCCTGTCTGAATGCTGCTGCTAGAGGTTCGATAAAAATTGCAAAAAGTGAAGGGGAGAGTGGGCATCCCTGTCTGGTGCCCCTCAGGAGACAAAAGCTGGAGGATGTCTGGTCATTTGTTCTGATACGAGCTGTTGGGGAATTGTATAATATTCTTATCCAATTTATGAAAGAGTTTCCAAAACCAAATTTGTGTAAAGTTGCAAATAAAAATTTCCAGTTAACTCTGTCAAATGCTTTTTCTGCATCTAGAGATAATATTATGGTTTCAATGTTTTTATTGTATGAGTAGTCTATTAAATTAAGTAATCTACGAGTGTTTGTTGAGGAGAGCCTCAAGAGCCTCAACTCTTGCAGCCCGGTACCAAATGACTCACGGACCGGTACCGGTCCGAGAACCGGGGGTTGGGGACCGCTGGAGTAGACAAACTTGTAAAGAGGGCCAGCAGATGGCAGAGAGAAGAATGCTCTTAAAGCTGGAATCAGTTATGATCAGTGTTGGGTAAGTTATTTTAAATTAGTAACTTAGTTACATTACTAGTTACTTCTATCAAAAGTAACTCAGTTACTTCAAGTTACTCGTTACTTTCAGAGTAACTAGTTACTAGGGAAAGTAACTTTGGTTTTACTCAGAATTCTCTTGTTAATGTGTTGCTTCCGTAACTGGATACCCAGCAAGATTGCCAGTCTTCTAGCTTGCTTACTTGCCACAAGTGCACTGTGCCACCTACCAATAGAAAGGAAAAAATAATGTGCACATTTCCACGAGAGAAATCCCACGCCTGATTCTATCCTAGCCTGCTTTTTACATCCAACACAAAAACTGCAGTCGTGGTGTTTTCGATTGTACTCAGAACTCGGAAATTCTGCCTTCTGAATAGGAAGATGTAAGTAACACCAGACTGCAGATGAGCTGCATACAGGGCTGGACTGGGACAAAAAAATCATCCCGGGCATTTTGACTAGAGACCGGCCCACCATTATAGGAAAAATCATAAAGCCTTTGAATGAAAATAAACACTGTTGTGACAGTGATGTACACTGTTCTGATGGTATATATGTATCAATCTATCAATCGTTTGTTGTAAGACTCAGATAATTATTTTTTTAAAAGTGAGACATTTTAAATGAGAATAAGAAAAGTATTTCCTTGTTCAATTCAATTCAATTTTATTTATATAGCGCCAAATCACAACAAAAGTCGCCTCAAGGCGCTTCATAGATACAGAGAAAAGCCCAACAATCATATGACCCCCTATGAGCAAGCACTTTGGCGACAGTGGGAAGGAAAAACTCCCTTTTAACAGGAAGAAACCTCCGGCAGAACCAGGCTCAGGGAGGGGCGGCCATCTGCTGCGACCGGTTGGGGTGAGAGAAGGAAGACAGGATAAAAGACATGCTGTGGAAGAGAGACAGAGATTAATAACAGATATGATTCAATACAGAGAGGTCTATTAACACATAGTGAGTGAGAAAGGTGACTGGAAAGGAAAAACTCAATGCCTCATGGGAATCCCCCGGCAGCCTACATCTATTGCAGCATAACTAAGGGAGGATTCAGGGTCACCTGGTCCAGCCCTAACTATATGCTTTAGCAAAAAGGAAAGTTTTAAGCCTAATCTTAAAAGTAGAGATAGTGTCTGTCTCCCGAATCCAAACTGGAAGCTGGTTCCACAGAAGAGGGGCCTGAAAACTGAAGGCTCTCCCTCCCATTCTACTTTTAAATACTCTAGGAACAACAAGTAGGCCTGCAGAGCAGGAGCGAAGTGCTCTAATAGGGTGATATGGTACTAGAAGGTCATTAAGATAAGATGGGGCCTGATTATTTAAGACCTTGTATGTGAGGAGCAGGATTTTGAATTCAATTCTGGATTTAACAGGAAGCCAATGAAGGGAAGCCAAAACAGGAGAAATATGCTCTCTCTTTCTAGTCCCTGTCAGTACTCTTGCTGCAGCATTTTGGATTAACTGAAGGCTTTTCAGTGAGTTTTTTGGACATCCTGATAATAATGAATTGCAGTAGTCCAGCCTGGAAGTAATAAATGCATGAACTAGTTTTTCAGCGTCACTCTGAGACAGGATATTTCTAATTTTAGAGATGTTGCGCAAATGGAAGAACGCAGTCTTACATATTTGTTTAATATGTGCGTTGAAGGACATATCCTGGTCAAAAATGACTCCAAGGTTCCTCACAGTGTTACTGGAGGCCAAGGTAATGCCATCCAGAGTAAGAATCTGCTTAGATACCGTATTTCTAAGCTTTTCAGCGCCGAGTACAATGACCTCAGTTTTATCTGAGTTAAGAAGCAGAAAGTTAGTGGCCATCCAAGTCTTTATGTCTTTAAGACATTCCTGCAGTTTAACTAATTGGTGTGTGTTATCTGGCTTCATGGACAGATAGAGCTGGGTGTCATCTGCATAGCAGTGAAAATGTATGCTATGTCTTCTAATGATGCTGCCTAGGGGAAGCATGTATAATGTAAACAGAATTGGTCCTAGCACCGAACCCTGTGGAACTCCATAATTAACCTCAGTGTGTGAAGAGGACTCTCCATTTACATGCACAAATTGGAGTCTATTAGATAGATATGATACAAACCACTGCAGTGCAATACCTGTAATACCTACAGCATGTTCTAATCGCTCTAATAGGATATTATGGTCAACAGTATCGAATGCTGCACTAAGGTCAAGAAGGACAAGCACAGAGATGAGTCCACTGTCAGAGGCCATAAGAATATCATTTGTAACCTTCACTAAAGCTGTTTCTGTGCTGTGATGAACTCTGAAACCTGACTGAAACTCTTCAAATAAACCATTCCTCTGCAGATGATCTGTTAGCTGTTTGACAACTACTCTTTCAAGGATTTTTGATATGAAAGGAAGGTTGGAGATTGGCCTATAATTAGCTAAGACTGCTGGGTCTAGAGATGGCTTTTTGAGTAAAGGTTTAACTGCAGCCACCTTGAAGGCCTGTGGTACATAGCCGATTATTAGAGATAGGTTGATCATATATAAGATCGAAGAATTAATCAATGGCAGGACTTCTTTGAGCAATTTTGTAGGAATGGGGTCTAAAAGACACGTTGATGGTTTGGAGGAAGTAATTATTGAAGTTAACGCAGAAAGATCGATTGGAGAAAAAGAGTCTAATTTAACATCAATGGTACTAAGAGTAGCTGTAGATAATATTACATCTGTGGGATGATTATTGGTAATTTTTTCTCTAATGATAAAAATTTTATTTGTGAAGAAGTTCATGAAGTCATCACTAGTTAACGTTAAAGGGATGGTTGGCTCAAAAGAGCTCTGACTTTTTGTCAGCCTGGCTACAGTGCTGAAGAGAAACCTGGGGTTGTTCTTATTTTCTTCAATCAGTGATGAGTAGTAAGCTGTTCTGGCTTTGCGGAGGGCTTTCTTATAAAGCAACAAACTATTTCTCCAGGCTAAATGATGATCCTCTAAATTTGTGACACGCCATTTCCTCTCCAGATTACGAGTCATCTGCTTTAGGGTACGTGTTTGAGAATTATACCACGGGGTCAGGTACTTCTGATTAGAGACCTTAGTTTTCACTGGAGCTACAGTATCCAGAGTCGTACGTAGTGAGGAGGTGAAATTATTAACAAGATAATCGACCTCTGTTGGGGTAGCGTTCAGATAGCTGCTCTGCTCTGTGTTGGTACAGGGCATTGACGATGATAACAGTGGCTGGATTATATCCTTAATAATATATATGTGCCCCCCTTTCCCTTTTAATGCCCTACATGGAACCCTGGCAACACTTTGCTAGACCCGCCCCTGCACAGTTACCAGCTGTCATCTCCTGGTTTCATCTTCATGTTTCCCTCTCACCACATATTCAAACCGATATCATGACCAGCAGGTTTACAGCTGTGGCTCCAGCAAACATCAGCTGATACTTAATTAATATTAAATAAATTCTAACAACAGCTGATCAAGCTTAAAAGTGCTGCTGTTGTTTACCGCGACATCCGCTGGTTTCCTCTTTCTGGCGCAAAGTGGGCGATAAATAAACAAGAGAGAAAATCAGCTGATCATTGATCAGTTTCATGATTGAAGTAGAAACAGGAGAGGGAGGGTAAGAGGATGAGAGAAGAGGCAGCTGTTCAGCGTAAACTTTTTCATTGTAGCTGAAGTCCGGAACAAACTATTCCTTTTCACCTCAATACGAAACGCGTGATATTTTCTCTGAATACGAGACGATTCCGTTTTTTACAGGACGGTTGGCAACTTTACTAACTAACCTTATGAACAAAAATAAAGTTCAACATCAGTAACATACCACCCGCCCAGCTGTATAGAAACTCCGTCATGCTAGCTAGCACGCAGTACGAAAAAGTCAGCATAACGAAAATAAACTCCACCTAAACTTGGTTCATATCTGACCCAGATAGACTGCAGGTCATAACTTCTTACCTGAAGTTCAGTTCACCTGACACTCTCGGACCAGCGGCCGCCTCGGGTCTCTCCTCTTGCCTCCCTTTTCCTTCATCCACCTGCTGGCTTCCACCACTTGCTAATGTTATTGAATCTGTGGAAGCTCCGCGATAGCCACCACACGAAGTAACGAATAACGAGCCTATTTAACTCCCAGTAACGAGTAACGCGTTCCTGGTTTTGGCAAAATAACTAGTTACCGTGCTCGTTACCACAATAATAACGTAGTTACTGTAACGCGTTACTTAATAACGCGTTAGTCCCAACACTGGTTATGATCCACCCCACACACACACATCATGCCCTGCAAATTATCAGCAACAGCACCTTCAGTGAAAGACTGATTGCACCAAAGTGCAAGTCGGAACACCTCAGCAGTTTCTTTATAGCAGATGTTCTGAGGCTATCTATTTCACTTCAATTCAGTGCAATTCAATTCAATTTTATTTTGATAGTGCCTCAACAACAGTTGCCTCAAGATGCTTGAAACTATAAGGTAAATACCCTACAATAAGGAAGGAAACAGTGAAAACCCCAACAATCATATGACCCCCTATGAGCAATACCGGATTTAACAGGGAGCCAATGAAGAGAAGTCAATGAAGGTTAAAGATCTCTTTCGAGTCCCTGTCAGTACTCTTGAGGCAGCATTTTGGACTAACTGAAGGATTTTCAGGGAGTTTTTTTTAATTTATTTTTTTTAGGACATCCTGATAATAATGAATTACATTACATACATGCATGAGCTAATTTTTCTAGCATCACTCTGATACAGATTCTAATTTTGGAGATATTTCACAAATGGCAGAAAGCAGTCCTAAAGATTTGTTTAATATGTGCATTGAAGGACATATCCTGGTCAATAATAACTCCAATGTTCCTCACGGTGTTACTGGAGGCCACGGTAATACCATCCAGAGTAAGAATCTGGTTAGGTACGAGATTTCTAAGATTTTCAGGGGCATGTTTTATCTGAATTTAGAAGCAGAAAATTAGAGGCCATCCAGGACCTTCTGTCTTTAAGACATTCCTGCAATTTAAGTAATTGTTGTGTGCTATTTGGCTTCATGGATAGATGAAGTTGTGTGTCATCTGCATAGCAGTAAAAATTTATGCTATGCCTTCTGATGATACTGTTTAACAGAAGCATGTAAACAGAATTGGTCCTGGCACTCAATCCTGTGGAACTCCCTAATTAGCCTTAGTGTGTGAAGAGGACTCTCCATTTACATGAAAAAATTACAGTCTATTGGATAAATATGATCTAAACTACTGCAGCGCAGCACCTTTAATATATAAAGCATCCTCTAATTGCTGACAAGCACAGACATGAGTCCACCATTATTTATAATCTTCACTAAGCTGATTTACAACTACTCTTTCAAGAATTTTTGAGATAAAATGAAGGTTTGAGATTGCCCTACAATTACTTAAGACAGCTGGGTCAAGTAATGGTTTAATTACTCCAGCTTGATGGCCTGTTGTACATACAGCAGATTAATAGAGTTTTGTAGAAAAGGGGTGTAAAAGAAATGTGGATTCTTTTGAAGAAATTATTACTGAAGATCAACTGGAGAAAAAAAGTCTAAATAAATATTATTGGTACTGAAAGTAGCTGTAGATAATGTGTGTCTGTGAGATGGTTACGAGTATCTTTTTCTCTAATTGGAGATAAGTATCTAAATTTTGGGAGTGGGACCACACCTATAAACACACTCCTTCCGGTTCTTATCTATATATGTTACCCAGTTCTACAAGCTGTTCCTTCTCGTTTACGTGCCCCCCCCCCCCTGCTTTTCAATTCTTTAAGTTCTGAACTTCTATTTAGTACATGGGGATCTGCCCGGCCTGGAAACCGCCGCCAGTCCCCTTTGAGGCCTTGCCCAAAAATCAGCTCAATTCATGTCCAAGCCATTCACCTTTATCTACTAAAATGCTGCCAAACCCCAAATGAGGATGTGGGCCCAGCGAGTGAATAGTTAATATTTTATTTGTGATGGGGTTCATTAAGTCATTACTAGCCTTCAAGGAATTATTGGCTCAACAGAGCTCTGACTTTTTGTCAGCGTGGCTACAGTGCTGAAGAGAACCTAGGGTTGTTCTTATTTCTCTTCGATCAGTGACTAATAATAAGATGCTCTAGCTTTACGGAGGGCTTTCTTATAAAGCAGAAAACTATTTTTCCATGTTTAATGATGATGTTCTTAACTAGTGTGACATTGGAATTATCTGTTTTAAGGTGCACATTTGAGAGTTCTACCAGGGTGTCAAGTACTTCTGATTTGAGGCTCTATTTTTCAGAGAGCTACAGTATCCAGAGTTGTAGTTAGTGAAGAAGTAAAATTATTAACGATAATCCAACCTCTGTGGGTGTAGTTTTCAGGTAGCTACTGTGCTCTGGGTTGGCAAAAGGCACTGAAGATCATAACAATGGATGAATTTTATCCTTAAAATTTAGTTAAAACAGCTTCAGAAAGACATCTACTGTGATGAAATCTATTCCCCACTACTGTGTAACTGATTATTGCATTTGCTTGTAGATGTATTTTGTTTCATTTTTTGAACAATATATATATATATATATATATATATATATATATATATATATATATATATATATATATATATATAGATATATATATATATATATATATATATATATATATATATATAGATATAGATATATATAGATATATATATAGATATAGAAAGAAAAAATTCAAATACATAAAAGTTGACACTGGAGCTGATATAAAAAAAAGATGGTAATAGACTACATTCACACAGAGACATTATGGCATAAAGAGTTCTGAAAATTGCATCAAATACAATCCTTCATAATGTAGATTATTACTACAGTAGCATTTAATAACTATGCTGTTCTAACAATCACACAAACTCCCTCTGAAATTACATTTATTCAATTAAACCTTCTCTTATTGGCTTCCCTATTTATAAAAAAGATTGACCTTGCTGTATGGAACTGCCTCTCTTGCTGTTTGTGCCTCCTTATTGTGATCTCCTTCTTTACCATATTTGCTCATAAAGTTGTTGTTCATACACTTAGAATATTGGTTCTTTAGCACATGTGTCTGCAATTTGAAAGTATTTGTACCATTGAAAGCATTTTGCCAAGCTAATCAGATAAACATTGGTTTCTTTTTGTTTAGCTGTATACAGAGCTTTAAAAAATAGCTTGAGTAACACTGACATCTGCTGGGACAGCATGTTGCAACTGGCCAGAGAGGGGCCATGCTTAAAAACTCACAGGCTGTACACAAACACAGGCTTAGGGATTTAGTGTGCCTTCTCCTTGAGGTGATAATGGAATAAATTGAAATGGCTGAGTATTCAAATAATGAAAGTGAGATGGGTAATTAAAAGTGAGAGAGACATTTCCAAGACTTTTCTGTGATGCAGTGTGATGCATCATCAGTCAGCATGATGCTGTCTCTGGGAGGGATTAACATCAACACACTTGAAGCAGCTGCTGCTGCATTATAACAATAATGTCCTTAAAGTTTTAAAAACTACTCTGTGCAAAAATGAAGTGCAGCCCTGTTTACAAGAACTCTGTCTTGCCAGTTCCCAAACTTATTGCACTCTTTCTTTCTTTCTTTCCAGGTAAGAAATCTTTTTGTGTCTTCATTACTGCAGACAAGATTTGCCTCTAAGGGTGCTGTAAGATCTGGTAGCTATGTCTTGTTTGTGTGTCTTTAGAGTGACAGACTGATTTTTATTCTGATTCATTCGGTCTCTCTTGATATTCATCTTGCTATTTTAAAATTCACTCACTTCTGCAAAGACTCTCAACTTGTGCTGACCTTATTTGTTGCCCAGAGACGTAGAGAGAATGTATTTTTATTAATGATTTGGTTCTTCTTCTGTCAGTGAGTGTGTGTGCATGCGTGCACTAACACTTGTGAGCTTTTGCATGTTTGGGTATTTGAGTGATCAGGTGCCATTAAGACCTAATTACATCCAAATTGCTGTTTGTAACTCCCTGAATACCAATAACCCCGCCCTGACTAAAACAACTCCACTCCTCAGAAGCCATGACATGCCACTTGATTAGCTGAGGCTGAGCGATCACAGCTGAAGATCAACTTCACTGAGAATTGCTTAAAATGTTGGGCCAGTCTATAAAGAAGGAATACAACTCAGTGAGTGCAAGCTACAGAATGAATCATGCTGACTTCACTGTCAAGGCAAAGACCATGTCATACTATCTACCTTCGAACAAAGCACTTCTTTTTCCTTTTTCTTCCTTCTTACTGGGGCCAATATGAAGAAAAGCAGATGGATCCTGCCTCCCTCACCACGATGGCATTTTGATTTCAGTTTCCCATTTCCAGCTTATCACAGTTTGATAAGGTCACCTCATGCCATCACCTGCAATATCCAACTCCATTTACTCAAGCGCCACGGAACACCATTATCAATATGAAATATTGTCCGGACATGCTGTGGCTCTTTCAGCAGCAAAGCATCAGTGTTTACTGTTCAGAAATCAAGCCCTTGCCTCAGGTGCCAATGACTAGTTGTCTACCCTGGGGGAAGAAATCTCCAACAGGGATTACTAATCCCCTGCTTGTTTGTACTGTTGCTACAATTCAGCAAAACAAGATTATCATTGCTGCTCAAATTTGAACCCCCAGATGAAATGATAAATGCCAAGAAATATTTATTTTGTTAAATAAACTCCTACTTCATTCCAGTAGACTGTGCTTGTTTTAGTAATTTCATAGTAATAGCTTTTCTCTATGCAAACCTTCCAGACTGTCAACACTTGAATTGGAGTTTGCTTGCCAGCTGTGAGATATTATGACCCAGATTCTTTTCCTCTTCCTCCTTAATGAGGTGCTCAGTCATGTTGAGGCAGAAATTTTACATTTATTTGTATTTATGATAGCCTCGGAATATTTCTATGGTGTAGATTAGATGTCATATTTGAAAACAGATGGATATGTCATATACAGGACTTACAGCTTAGTTTAGTATGTGGGATGGAAAATGCAAATGAAAGGACTTAATCAACTGAAACACATTTTGTTAATTCATTCAAATGAAATTCTTTTAAAATAGGTGTTACCATTCTTAGTAAGACACAGGATTGCGTTTTGCAAGTTCTCAAAAAAAAATAAGAATGACAATTGAAATTCACTTAATGAAAATACTTTCCATTTTATATGCATGACAGTCTCTGAATTACTTGAGGCCACAGAAAAGTCCCCCAGGATGGCCTGCAAGGAATAAAGCAATTCTTCCAAGCCTGAAGAAGAGATCTTTAAAATGCCTAACTATTATGTGCAAGCTAGCGTGCCTTGCTTCAGCAAATAAGGTGCAAATGCAGCCAACAAATCACTTTAATTGATTCACTGATGGAATATTAGTTGATTGTACTATACAGGTGAGAAACAGGTATATGGCTACTTGTTTTAAACAATAGTTATGGCTATTGAAACACAAGAAATGCCCAACCTTGTTAAAAAAACCTTGTTGGGCTGGCAGATTTTTCACATGACTGAAACCTTTGGCGGTATGTCTCAGGAACTAGCTCATAAGCCCTTAAAATAGTGGATTTCACAATTTCATAATCCAGACAGTCATCAATGGATAAGCTTGCACAATCTTCCTGTGCTTTCACCACCAATTTGCACTGCAACAACAAACTCCACACATCCTTGGGCCATTTTAAAGTAGTTGCGATGCGTTCAAAGGCATTAAAGTAAGAGTCAACCTCACTTTCTCTGAAAAGCGGCACTAAAGCAATTTGCTTGCTTGCATCAAACTGGTCAGAGGAGAATGAATCAGAAGCTTTACTCACAATTTTACTCACAGGGGTAGAGGTAACAATGCGTTGTCTGGAGGGATCCAGCTCCATAGCCCTTATGCGGAAATGCATAAGCTCAACTTCTTTGGCTTTCGCCTCAAGCTCCACCTCTTTCAGGCTCAGGGCGAGCCTGAGATCCTCCGTAACCAATCCTGCTAATTGTCCGGCTGGGCTAACGCTTGGGACCTGAATGGCAGCAGGAGCCTCCGCCCCTGGCGTCACCTGTCCACTGGCAGCTTGTGGGATGGTTGCAGCAGCTTCTGCTCCCACATCCACCACCAAACCTCCAGTCGCATCAACCGGCCAAGGTTTCGACTTTGCAATTACCCCCTTTTCCAACAGCTGTGCTGTCAGACACTGCTTAATTTCTGCCTTTTTAGCATTCAAAGGCACACTAACATTAAACAAATTTGCCACCAACAACAAATCTGCCTTGTGCATCAATCCAACTTATCCATGGTGGGTTGCAGTGCAAAATCATCCACGTCAAAAGTCATTGTGGCTAGCTTACCCCCAACACTACAAGAAAACTGCCAACCAAAAACTGTAGGCAGCCTACAAAACACAATGAGCAAAAAGAATGGCAAAAGAAAAGAGCGGACGAGCCCCCACTTTATGTTACGCCCCAGTCTAGGGGTACAGGAACGTAACATAAGAGTAAAAAAGGAAGTGACCCCGCCCTGGGCCCCAAAACCATACACAGAAAAACCAATTTCTTAGTGAACGGTGGTTTATTTGTCTACACTGAAAATGAAGTTCTGGGTGAACAAAGGCCAAAATAACAAACAAAACAAGCTAAGTCAGGTGAGGAGGTGCTATCTAAAACCCTATGTGAAACAAAAACCAAACAAAAGACAAACGCTACACCTACTCCCTAACTGAAATAAACAGGAGAAAACAGTACAAGGAAAAATAATAAGGCTATTTACAATGTGCTATTTACAAGTGAAAACTAATGTACACACTATATACAAAGCTTGGTAAGTCACGAGAATCCCAAACATAAATGTCACAGGTTTTGGAAGCCAGGGTCAGGTCTGCTGCTGCTGTCAGTGGCTGCCCTGGGACAACTGCTGGTGAGGGATTTTGAAAGCAACCACATGATCAGGTGACCAATCAGCAGCCATCAGCTTATCCAATCAGGGACCTGCAGAGACTCAGACAGAACAAGAAACAGCCACCAAGACACATTATGGCCAGGGTCGTAACACAACAAAAAACAAAGACCCAGGATTTTTTTTCCTGTTTCTATTGGCACCGTGTATATATATATTTATAAAGTAATAATTCACATCAGCAGTAATGACACCCGATTATATCAAATGTTTAGCTATGTGTTCTTATACTAATACATTATACACTATCCTTCCAGATTAGAAGCCACAGCATGCATTTTCTTTGAAATGTATCATCTGGGTATTATCTGCACTTTCATGCATGATACCTAACTTTATCTATCCATGATACCAGGTGACACATAACAATTAGTTAAACTGCAGGAATGTCTTAAAATCATAAAGATCTCGATGACCTCTAATTTCCTGCTTCTAAATTCAGATAAAACTGAGGTTATTAAATTTAACTTTGCCTCTAGTAATGATGCAAGGAATTATAGGAGTCATTTCTGGTCAGAATGTGCTGTTCAATGCGCACAGTAACCAAATATGTAGGAGTGCTTACTTGGAATTTAATTTTAGTTCAATTTTATTTATATAGCAATAACAAAAGCAGTGGAATCAATATCTCTAAGGCTGGACAATGTTACCTCCTTATTATCAGGCTGTTCTAAAAACTCAATGAAAAGTTTTCATTTGACTCAAAATGCTGCAGCAAGAGTGCTAACAGGAACAAGGAGCATATTTCTTCTTATTGGCTGCTCTTCACTCTCTCCCCCTTAAACAAATTTAAAATCATCTTCACATAGAACGTCTTTAATTATCAGACACAATCATATTTTATGGTTTGTTTGTTTTTTAATATATTTTATATTAAAAAGTCATTTATTTATTTTGTGGGCGTCTGGGAAATGACAAGCTATGTATGAGGACGCTGAATCAGATAAATCCTTTAAAAGATAACACATGGTTTGTATAGCACTATTTGTGAAAGAAATGCAGCTCAGAGTTCCCTATAATAAAATAAATAATATGGACAAAATGCTTTACATGAAAACAGACAAAGCAGAGAAGAGTCAAGTCTTTATTAATATAACGGCTCATAGGAAAAAGCACTAGACAACTTTAAAGTTACTTGTCACAATAAATCTGTGAGACGACTGCTAATTTCCATAATACATCACTGCACATTTGAACACAGCAAGATCCTTCCAACAAATACTCCCATGTATTCATCAACTGAATAAATAGATCTCTAAGGTCACTTTTCATGCACCTCATAATTAAAGCATCATTTGGAGCTTGCTATAGGAATATAGCAAACAGTGTTTGGTGGCATTACAAAAAAGGTAAGGAGAGTAAATGGGAATTATCCAAACAGTCTACTATGAATTATAAACTGCTTCTATGTGTTTCTGTCAGCCAGGCTCCAGCATTTGTTTAAATATCCCAAATCCCAATTTTTACTTTACTGTGTGCTGCTTCTGCAGTCTTCAAGCTATAATTAGCCAAGGAGGGGATATACAGGGAAGTCGTTTCCTGCATGATTTCATATCTACAAGGCAAATATCAAGCCAATTCATTTTATACACAAAAATGACTCATCAATTCCTGCTGTCACTGGAGGAGCCTGTTGAATTTTAGGCATGGTGAATGGATTATTTTTCTATGTTCTCCACTGCAGGATATATCTGATATGGAGATACACCCCTGCCTGGGACATGTGCCTTAACCCAAAGCCTGGTAACCTGTGAGGATGCGATAAAACATACATTTTTTAGCAGATACACTGAAAAAAAGAGAGTAGGTTTAACAGCAGCTCCTGAGATGGTATGCCAAGTAAATTTAACATGTGAGTCATCCGTTACAGCAGCTTGGAAATGACTCACTGGAGCAAAAAGATGTGTGATGAAAAAAAAAACTGTTTATCCTTCAATTCCAACCGCAAGACTGTAGTCGAGACAGAAAGACAGATTTGTAGTATGTCAAAAAAAATGTTTGTATGAAATTAAATCCACATATCTTATTAGAGCATATATGGAGCCTATCTATATCCCCCCAACTCTGAAAGTCAACAGCCTGAAGGTTATGATTATGAAACACTCATCTGCACTGAGTACATGTGCCACTGGGGGGCAAAGTAGCACTATCAACATTTAGCAGCAGTGACCCATTTTTCCAAAATGCTGGACTGGTTTCATACATTTGCTGCTGCTCCTTTGAAATGAAAATATGTATGTGCGCATAAACATATAATACATTTCCATATCAAATGGCAGTGCTGAATGCTGTGTCACTGCAGCAGAGGCCAAGCATATTATTAACAAACTGTGGACATCAAATTAGGACCCTGCAATTGTCCTTTGTTGTCATTAGTAGAAATATGGAGAGCGGGGGATGGGGGGGGGGGGGGGATTTTGTATAGTAGGATCTGAGGGTTCAGACACGTTGTGATACGGCGACACGCCACCACAACGTGTTTATTTATCTTTCGGGCATCCAATATTGCAGTGAGGGCTTCTCTGCAGAATTAACAGGATTTAAGACTACAGCTATATGGCCACAAATAATCCACCTCACCCCTTTGCATTTCAAAGAGATGCTGGATGAAGATTAGCATTTTACTTACACTGTTGGGGGAAGTAGCTAAAAATAATTGTCTTCCTGGGGGAAAATGTTCCTTGGTTTCAGGTCCTGTGTGGTTGTTGTCGTCTGGGTGTTCAGAAGTGCATCGGTGGAGAATATTTGAGCGCTTCCTCCTAGTCTGCTGTCAAGTTATGTATGTCCAGTAATAACTGCATGTGTCCTTGGGTGAAGAGCTGATGAAGCCCCCAGCAAACCCTGGGAGGTTAAGCGAAATGGATTCCACTACTGCAAAGAAATCAGGATGACAAACCAGAAGAAAAGCAGCAGATAGGGTGTTCATTTTTTTTTCCACTGCTACGGTATCTAGCCCATCCTGTTTCAGGAAAACATTGTTGTCCTTATCAGCATTTTCTAAGCAGTCAAGGCTGTGGAATCTTTTGTTTGTTTGTACTGAGAGAGGGGACTGGAGAAGCGTAGAAATCAGACTAAAAATATCAACATATTTCACCACAGACGCACAAAACGAATGGAAAATTTAAGAAGAAATAATCAATATAAAAATATATTTTAAACAAGTTTCAACTGAGAAAAGAATGACAGTGGATTTCTACTTTCTCAGGTATTGCAATTTGTTTCCAAATTTTAATCTAAGCAGTTTGTGAGGTTTGGACATAAAAATATAATAGACAGACTTTTATCTGGATTATGTTAGGATTCAAAAAATTCTTCCCACTATTAAATAGTATATTTATGTTTAACTTTATTTATTTATGTGCGTGTGTGCTGCATATCTGTCAGAATGTAAGGTTGGGCTATGACAGAAAGGTTTTTCAGGCAGTTATGTGAACATTTTTAGTGGGCTCAGACTGTGTTTAATCTGCATTTTCACTGGGAAATCAGTCCATCACTGGTTCTGACAGATGCTATTTCTGACTGCTAGGTGCACACGGAAAGCGTGTTGCATTTCCATGACAACTGGCAATTGTGAGATGTCATCACCAGTCTTAGCAGAAAAATATCTGCACAGTGAACAGGAATTTAAATGTGGTGATTTTTCTTTATTTGTTTGGGTTTTATGTTTCCAGATGTTTGCAATCATAATACAATACACACAAAATATTGAGTGTGTTGTATTCTATTGTACTAAGCCTAGATTGCAATACGTCTTCTTTTCAATAGATCCAGCTGTTAATTTCTCCCTTCTCAAAACATATGATAACTGGCTAGGATTTTTTTTTTTTTACATGCTAAAATCTCTAGGTGCTTCAGCACCAGAATCAAAGATTTTAGGTCATCTCTATTTGATTTCTTGCTCCTCCAGTCCACATACAATACAAGAAAAATGCTCCCAGTGCGCATCATATAAACCACCCAATTGTGTCTTTTTAGTGGTCTGAAACAGCAGAAAGAAATTTTGTAAAGCACTTCATTTTGCTTTCTTTGTAATCATTATTGTTTTCAATAAGAGTAAGACCAATATTAATAAAAAAGATGACATGCAGCAGCTGCTTGTCATGTTTCTTTCAGCACCACAGAGGCATGGAGCAGCAAAGAGACAAAGAAAGAGAGTGAGAGAGAGTTTTATTTCAGATTTTGCTGATAGAAAATACCTTCAACAGAAAAAAAGGTATTTTATTTTCTGTTTTACAAAAGCCAAAGGCATCCGATCAACTGAGGGTAATGCACTGAGTGTGGAGAAGTACCTCATAAAAACCCTCTTCAAAGAAACTGAACAATCTCTTTAACCAGTTTGACAGTACTCAAATATGATTTAGTCTACAGCATTAGTGATGTGTCTGTTTCATGCTTTCCTCTCTTCTCATCCCAACTGATTGAGGCAGACAGCAGCCGACTTATAAAGACCTTGCTATGAAGGTCTATTGATAACATATAGAATAATGGATAGAAATTAATTGGTGCCAAAATGTAATGCACAGTTATGTATAGAAATTAAATGTGATCATAATGTTATGGGACTTGTGGATCTTGTTGATTTTGTAGGGCACAAAAAGACCATGAGGCAAGTTTAGGATTTAACAGACAATAAGTAAGATATTGGCATTAGTGCTGAAACCAACTGATAACTACAAAGGAATTTGACAATACCAATCTTTAGTGATGACTAGCTGTAGTCAGAGTTTCTCTGTGTAGACAATATCTGAAGCAACTGAGCACTAAAACTACAGTTCTTGTTATTTTATTTTCTCTTTTAATTTCCTGATTCTATTTTTGACATTTCATACATGTTATGCTTTTGATTAGCATAATCTTGCACATTAAAACAGA
Organism: Neolamprologus multifasciatus; assembly: GCF_963576455.1. Classification (NCBI taxonomy): domain Eukaryota; kingdom Metazoa; phylum Chordata; class Actinopteri; order Cichliformes; family Cichlidae; genus Neolamprologus; species Neolamprologus multifasciatus. Next base: position 1,543,379 of record NC_140448.1, on the reverse strand, counting down.
AAGGGAAACAATTTCGCTGATGAAGTGTGCAATCTGTATTAAAAGCTACTTTTCCAGAGTGCAGATATGAGCAGAGTAGGATTTTCTCATTTGTCTGTGACAGCAGCACAGCTAATGAAAAGACTGTGTGAGTTAAGCAACACTTGGACGACCACATTCATATTCATTAATGCAAAAATTGAATGTTAATACAAACACTGGGAGTGTAAACAAAGATCATTTACAAATTCAGTATACCAGCACTTGAAGATTACACACACATAGACACACAGCCAAAAATAAATTATCGTGCAGCCTTTTAATAATATATTTCCAAATATTAGCAAGTGATTCATAATTTAGCTCAGTGGTAGGTAGAGACTCTGCCAAAAAATTAAACTTTTCACATGCACAGCAGGTTATAAAGAAGCAGCCATTATTAAAACGTGGGAGGTTTGTATATTTCCGTACTGCTGAGATAACTTGAGGGACTTCCTTAAGTCCTCGGCCTACTTTGCTTCTAGTCTGGGTGAGGTGAAGAGTAGGGGGAGGAGAAGAAGAAAAGCAGATGAGCTGCCAAGCAGATGGTATGTGGTGGTGTCTGATTCAAGCAACAAAATCTTTACTTGATACACAAAGCCCATGATCTCTGGAGCTGTTAAAGGTCTGCGATCTTTCATCCATGTTTTTGGAGTTCTTGTCAGCTCTAATGACATACTGCAAAGTACCAACAGGATCCAGGAGTCAAAAATATTTTTTAGTCAGTTACCGGCAAACATATTTTCCAAGGCAGAGCCAGCTTACGTGTTTAGACAGTCTAGATTGGGAAAAAATAGTCTCCAAAGTAAAGGCTTTTGGATCTGAATTGTTCATTCTGCCACTTGCACATCACTGATAATAAGCTGGGATGTAAGTCATTTGATGCCTGGATCCCCACTGGTTTAAGAAATATTGAGTGTACCAAAGATGATGTTATCTGGCTTCCATCACAGTCAGGTGCTCAGCTATCTACAGTGTTGCAGATGTACCGTATGGAGTGGGCAAAGGACCTTAAACGAAGGTCTGAAGCCTGAATTGCACCTAGATTTAGAAGATGAAAAATCAAAATGCTGCCCATCACATTTTAATAGTGATGGACAGACATCTTTAGAATATTTCCATATTAAAAATGAATGATATTATGTTGAATGCGAAAGAAATCACATTATATTGTTCAGCTAAATAAATTGAGATTGTTTTCATTAGTGGTTTTAAAATGCTAATGTTTCCGGGTCCCATGGAACTCCAGTCAAAAGCACCCCAAAGCTGAAGTATTTATTAACTTTATAGTTGCCATGGATCCTAGGTCAGAGTAAAACACGGTATCCAAGGGTCTAGGGGCACTCTGTCAGTCATTTTAAGGAACAAAGAATCGCATGTCAGTGTTGTATTCATTATCTGTATGAGTGGAAGTTACCAGAATGGTGGCAATCATGCCCTGGTTATAAGGAGAAAGAAGAACTGATGGTGCTATATTATTGTGCACATGACTATGACTAGGAGTGAGGAAAAACTTCACCTATTGACTGCTTAAAGCTCAGCTTGAAGATCTACTCGACAAAGGTGTTTCCTTTGCTTCAAAAATACAGACAGGAAGGCAGCAACTGTTTGCTCCCCCTGTCACATGCCAGTATACCTAGGCGTAGCATGAGGCGAGTACCTGTTATTGCTGATTAGCTTTACCTGTTTCTAGTCATTTCTCACCTCCACGTTTCTTGCCAAAGAGTGCAGGCATGGCTGCTCTTTGTGACATATTATGCACATAATATTTATGGTTAGAATTTCTAGGGGCATCCAAGGTGTGAAAGGTAGAGGGTTTGGTGGTTTCAGGATCGCTTTTTTGTGCAAATGTTATGGCTTCTGTTGGCTTCATCGAGTCATGACCTAAAGTGTGAAGTGGCCATGATTCTTAGCTGGAAAGCAGTGGAGTGGCCACTCCAGTTAAGGGAGGAGTTGCTGGCTGAAATGGAAAGGTTGATGTTTCTTGGGGTCTTGTTCATGATTGAATTGAGAGTTGAACTGGAGACTAATGGACTGGTGAAGTGTCGCAATAATGTGGACAGTAATAGTCTGCCGTGAAGAGAGACCTGACCTTGAAGCTGTCAGTTTTTAAGGTGATCTACTGTTTGACCCTCACCTGTGGGTAATCACTGAACCAATTATTATCGATACAAGCTTCCTCTAAAGTATATCTGGGTTCTCCCTTAGTGAGAGGGTGAGGAGGTTGGTCATCTGTGAAAGGCTCAGAGAGCCTGCTCCTCCACAGAAAAAGCAACTAGTTTAAGGGATGGGACTGACCAAGAAGGCACCAGTGCAGACCCAGGATACTCCCAGAGATTTCTCTTCTTGGGCAGGCTGGTAGTGTGTTTAATACAGTTATTTTATTTTGTCAAAATTACCCTGAAATTTGGATCATGGCATTTAGTAAAATGGTTAAGAAACTTAAGAACAACAAATCAACAAATGAAGTAGCAAGGATATGTTCATTTAATTAAATTGCTGGATACTATTGACTTCTGTCTTAACTGTCAGTGGTTATTACCATGAATGTATTAAGGGGAATGGTTTCAAAATTATTATCGATTAGATAAAAGGAGCCTGGGTTAGTGCGTGAGGTCAAGGGGTATCGGCTAGATATAGTCGGGCTCACCTCTCCGCATAGCTTGGGCTCTGGAACCAGTCTCCTGGAGAGGGGCTGGACTCCCCTGGTGAGAGGCGACGGACTGGGGTGGGTATTCTAATATCCCCTCGGCTTGCTGCCTGTACGTTGGGGTTCTTCCCGGTGGATGAGAGGGTTTGTTCCCTCGGGGAATGGGTCCTGACTGTCATCTGCGCTTATGCGCCGAGTGGCAGTTCAGAGTACCCAGCATTCTTAGAGTCCCTGAGTGGGGTGCTGGAAGGTGCTCCACCTGAATACTCTGTAGTCCTACTGGGAGACTTCAATGCTCACGTGGGTAACGACAGCGAGACCTGGAGGGGCGTGACTGGGAAGAACGGCCTCCCTGATCTGAACCCGAGCGGTGTTTTGTTATTGCACTTCTGTGCAAATCACAGTTTGGCCATAACGAACACCTTGTTCGAACATAAGAGTGTCCATAAGTGCACGTGGCACCAGGACGCTCTAGGCCGCAAGTTGATGATCGATTTTGTAATCGTATCACCAGACCTGCAACCATATGTTCTGGACAGTCGGGTAAAGAGAGGGGCTGACCTGTCAACTGATCACCACCTGGTGGTGAGTTGGATCAGGTGGCGGTGGAAGACGCTGGACAGACCCGGTGTACCTAAACGCATAGTGAGGGTGTGCTGGGAACACCTAGCAAAGGCCCCAGTCCGTGAGATCTTCAACGCACACCTCCGGCAGAGCTTCAACAGCATTCTGAGGGAGACTGGGGACATTGAGTCCGAATGGACCATGTTCAGCATCTCAATTGCCGAAGCTGCTGCATTGAGCTGCGGCCGCAAGGTGGTTGGTGCCTGTCGTGGTGATAATCCCCGAACCAAATGGTGGACACCAGAGGTGAAGGGAGCCACCAGGCTGAAGAAGGAGTCCTATCGGGCTTGGTTAGCCTGTGGGATTTTGGAGGCAGCTGACAGGTACCGACAGGCCAAGCGGAATGCGGCTTGGGCAGTGGCTGAAGCAAAAACTCGGGTGTGGGAGGAGTTCAGAGAGTCCATGGAAAAAGACTTTCGGACTGCCTCAAAGAGATTCTGACAAACCGTCAGGCGTATTAGGAGGGGAAAGCAATGCTATACCTGCACTGTGTATAGTGCTGGCGGAGCGCTGCTGACTTAGACTGAGAAAATTGTCGGGCGGTGGAAGGAATACTTCGAGGACCTTCTTAATCCCACTGACACGTCTTCCGAGGAGGAAGCAGAGTCTGGGGATGACCTGGCAGTTTCCAGGTGCGAGGTCACTGAGGCAGTTAAACAACTCCTTGGTGGCAGAGCCCCTGGTGTGGATGAGGTCCGCCCCGAGTTCCTGAAGGCTCTGGACGTTGTAGGACTGTCCTGGTTGACACGCCTCTACAATGTTGCATAGAGATCAGGGGCAGTACCCCTGGACTGGCAGACCGGGGTGGTGGTCCACATCTTTAAGAAGGGGGACCGGAGGGTGTGTTCCAACTACTGGGGGATCACACTCCTCAGCCTCCCTGGGAAAGTCTATGCCAGGGTGCGGGAAAGGAGAGTTTGTCAGGTATAGGAGGAACAATGCGGTTTTCGTCCTGGTCGTGGAACACTGGATCAGCTCTTGATCCTCTCAAGGATACTTGAGGGCGCATGGGAGTTTGCCCAACCAGTCTACATGTGTTTTGTGGAAGGCATTCGACCGTGTCCCTCGGGGTGTCCTGTGGGAGGTGTTGCGGGAGTATGGGGTGTCTGGCCCATTGCTACGGGCCATTCGATCCCTATACAACCGTTGCAAGAGCTTGGTTCGCATTGCCGGCAATAAGTCGGACTCGTTCCCAGTCGGTGATGGGCTCCGCCAGGTCTGCCCTTTGTCACCGATTCTGTTCATAATTTTTATGGACAGGATTTCTAGGCGCAGCCAAGTGGCGGAGGGCTTTCACTTCGGTGGCCTCAGAATCTCATTTCTGCTTTTCGCGGATGATGTGGTTCTGTTAAATAAAATAAATAGATAAATAAAATTTTATTTATATAGCACCTTTCTAGACAGAATCACAAAGTGCTACACACAAGATAACAAATAATAAATGGGTAAAACAGACAATATAAAATTTAACCAAAAACTGTTTAAAAAGGTGAGTTTTGAGTTGTTTTTTAAAAACAACTACCGAGTCCACAGTTCTTAATGTATGAGGGAGAGAATTCCACAGTCTCGGGGCCACAGTGGCAAAAGCTCTGTCACCCTTAGTTCTCTTCTTAGTCTATTTTATAGCAAGTAAGCCCTGATCAGATGACCTCAGGGACCTGCTAGGGCAGTGGTTCCCAAACTTTTTGTGCTGGGCCCCCCTTTGTTTTACAAAAAAAATATGCGCCGCCCCGCACCACCCCACCCCGCTCGCGCACACACGCACACACGCACAAACACATCCTCCAACCACACACACCCATATTTTGAAGGTTTATTTCACACCTCAAACATTTAGTAAACAATTAAGCAAATACAAGTAATCTGCAGGTAGTAAGAAAATAAACTACTAACTCTTTTACGCTGCGTCCGCACGTACACGGGTGATTTTGAAAAGGCAGCTGTTTCTATGTGTTTGGACCTTTCGTCCACACGTAAACGGCGTTTGGAATCACCAAAAACTGAGATTTTTTAAAACTGCTTTTTTGGGTTTATGTGTGGACGAGGAATACAGAGTTCGTCACGCAACGTTAAAGGTATGTGCCTTTTTCCACGTCACGTTGTGCGCCTCGTTAATGTTTACAGGAGATGAATTGCAGAATGGCAGATAGTCAGATTAACAGTATTTTGTCTCTATCTTCAGGTTTTACCCGCTTACATTTACACACGCAGTTACTGTCCCTCTATTTAGAAAGGCAGAGGCGTCACGGTGTAATTATTTTACATGTAGTTATTTTTTTTCCTGTGTAATAATATTCAACATTGCTATCAATACATTTTTCAAAAAAAATGCCTCTCTGTGCAAAATGGGTTTAAAAACATAAACAACTGTGGGATACTGTTTGTATGTGATTTGAACCGGGGGAACAAATCGTGGCAGGATCAGCCTGATATTATTCGTATCCCACTGTAACTTTACTGTATAAAGAGCTAACATCGCCAAAATGTCAGGAGTAGTTATTTATTACAACAAGTGTTTGTGAACTAAAAATCAAGAATGGGGGATACTGTTTGTCCGTGATTTGAAGAGCCCAGCGCGTGCTCTCGACGCAGGGAAAACCAATCCTGCAGGGAGACCTACCTTGGCACTTGTGCAGGTGAAGCCAAAGGGAAGATATGCTTCACCTTATTTTCTAGTCTTTGGCTTAGAGTGAAGTTGGTTTGGAAACATATTCAGCGATGCTTCATCTCCTGCTTTGCGTTTGTGTGGGCGCCCCGTGCTAGCAGTGTCCAAGCGTTGTTTTGTTTTTTTCCTTTTCATGTCGCGCCCCCCCCCCCCTGCAATGGCTCTGCGACACCCCTAGGAGGGATGGGCTTCTCTGCTTAGGCTGCTGCCCCCGCGACTCGGCCCCGGATAAAGCAGAAGAAGATGGATGGAAGCTTATTGCCTTGTTGAGCCATTTCTCCTATGACAGTTTCTGCTGCCTTTGGGTCTAGTCTGCAACAGACTGACACTGAACTGATGAGTAAGCTGCCACAATGTGTTTGAAAGCTTTTCTGTCTATAAATTATTACAAGTTTCACAGTCGTATATCTGTGATGAAAGCCTTATTAAAGCTTCCATCTGCTCACATAAGTGAACATTTTTATATGAGTGTGGTCTGGTGGAGATTCATTTTCAGTATGAAAACACTGTGTGGTATCCATTTTCCGTTCATACTCATCCACAGAAATGTATTTTTTTAATAGTCTTTTTCATTAAGAGTTTTCATCATTACTGAGTTTAGTGAACTTTTATCAGCCCATTGAGGACTCTCCCATTTTCAAAATGTAGTGCTCTCACTTTGGAGAGTTGATTATTCCATCTCTGCTCTTCTGACATGTTTATTTGTTTGATGAGATAAACAATTCCTCGCTGGTGACAGCCAGGTGATTTGCACCAACAGCATACTTAGGGTTCAAATGAAATGAAGATATCTGTTGTGATGTGTGTAGTGATGAGGAACTGTCATGGTCCTGGCTCTACTACCCAGTGTTTTGTGCTTTTCTTTCAAGTTCTGTTTATTATTAAATATATTTTGTTTGTTAGGACTTTCTTGTATTAATCCAGGGCTTTTGATTTTTTATGTTGAGTTTGTTATTCATAGTAACACTGCATTTTGAGTTCTGTTACTTTTGCTGTGTACGTATAAGGAATACATATGCACTGCTTCTTTTTTGACCCAGTTTGTCTAAATTTTTTGATGCATCATGTTGTTTGTTACACATCTGCCTTTTAGTTTCCCCTGTTTGTTTGTTTTTTGGACTTTGCCATTTGGAAATTGTACTTCACCAAAATGAAGGTTTGTTTACCGTCTTTAAGTCTGTATTTTGAGTCCACGTTAGCCACTTATGTCAATAACCAGCTAGTAATGTCATCCACCAACCCTTGCGACATTGAAACCAGTGTGCAAGGATATTTTGGCTCTATGACTTTAGATGCTTGGTCTGCTAAATGTGTTATCTCAAAATAAAAGTCCATTGCACAAGCTGTATACAAGAAAATTCAAAACATGAAGCCGATCCATAACATTCACCTATTAGAAAAGCTGGTTCAGGCTTGTATTCACCTGTCAAAAGTGGGCTGAGGCATTTAAATCATCAGCCGTATGCAGAGGCAGATAATGTGGAAGTTCAGAGACTGCCGACCAAATTATTTCTGAGGATTAGCTTCCCGACTGTCATCTCAGCCTGGCATTCAGAGGCTTGCCGACTCCCCGGACAAGCAGCAACCTCTGACTTTCAAAGTGTTAGCCATAGCTCTCTTCTCTTACCCTCCCCTCCCAAAAACTGCTCCTTCTCTCAAAGAAGCCTGCAGCAAAAAAAAAAAATCTACAAATCTACCTACGCTCACTATCAATATCATTAATTTTATTTCATTTTCATACTCACCACAATTAAAAGTCTCACTGTGGAAAGCTGCAGAGATAGGATGGAGCTATAGACAAAGAATTACGTTTACTTACTAAAGCAAGGGAAAAAGCACAGGGCAAAAGCAATATCCCCTGAGTTTATTTGTACAAACAGACAATATCATTCTCCGTTCTCCGTAGTGGGTACTAAGGCAGCAGCTACAATGCTGTGATCTCAAAGCACAGTGAGTGTAAAAGTGTGCAGCCAATAAGCTTTTCTGAAAACCAGATTGCTCCCTCAAGCCAAATCTCTGTTGACCTGCAGCTGACATCCTGCAATCCTGCTCTGTCTGTATCTGTGGGACTGGTACTGTAAAGCAAGATGAAAACTTCATAAGAATCACCCCAACTTGACCATTTGTTTATAATATATTGCTCCCTGATAGCTGCTTGGGGTATTTACTTCATGCACCAGTAGCAGTACATCAAATGCTCAGCCGAGCCCCAGTCTACAAAAGATGCCTTCTACCTGAGCAGGAAGCAGAGGAGGAAGACATAATTTGTGAATTCAGCTGATGTGTAACTAATGCTGACAGATGATATAGAAATAAGTGATGCCTTGGCTTTGAACAACATGTACATTTTATAGCACTCTGCTATCTCTGCGTAAACGGACATTTATGGCAGTGGGTAAATGCACACAAAAATGTTTCTGTCAAATGGTATATGCTGCATGTGGGATATCACAGGACAATACAGACATATGGGGACTGTGGGGAGAGGGGGAGAACTAGGATTTTGCAACCATGTGGCACAGATACACCTATGCACCAAAATTTTATTTAGGCTCATATTACATGGCTGCAATTCATGTAACTTGTGGATCCACCACAACTGGAAATTTAGTTAGAAGGTAGAATGAACCAGCCATAATAATCTGATGGGAAAGGAAAACTTGAGAGCCTGAGATAAGATTAGATTCGATAGATGTAAGGAGTAAGCGTGCGTGGGGGTTGTGTATAGGTGATACAATGGCCTGAGAGAGAGAGAAAAGAGATAGATAGTGGGAAGGAGGGAAATTGTCAGATACAGTGCTCACAATATAGTGAGCCTAGACCATATAGCATCTTCTTGTGGCTTTTGGCAGATGTTTAAAGAGCTTCCTAATTGAAGGCTGTTGCCTCTAGAACAATGACACTCGCAGGCACTTGTCATCTATAGCTGATTAAACCCAAGATGTTATGCTGGATGTGCTGTACACAAAGCTATGTTTTATCTCATCACAAAGAAAATACTTTTGTGGTTTGCAACTCCCTTCCTTCTCTCGTGCTTCTTTATTCTCACTCCTGGCTAATTACTGTCTAATGGTGACAGAAACGCTGCAAAAAAAAGAGTAGCAAAGGGTGAGCTTCTGAAAGATACTTTGATGAGAACTTTTTTTTCTTTCCTTTTCTTTTTTGAAATGTTAAACAAGGTATTTCAGATTTGAGAGTTCTTTTTTTCAATAACTTCTCTGTAATGAGCAATTGCATTTTAGAAGCCACAGCCAGAGTGATCACCATTTAAATAATGCACCATTTTTCCAAAACGTGAACAAAAGTAGGCCTGTTTCATTGTCCAAATCCTTTTATGTGGCTCTGTGCTGCTTAATCACAAAGAATACTTACAGACAGTAAATGAATTGTGTTCTTTCTTGACCAATGGGAACACCCATTAAAAAACTTGTCATCTTATTTAGGAAGTTAAAAAAAGATGACAATTTAACTCAAAGGACCAAAAGAACAGACATTCCAAGTGCATTTAGAGCAAAAAGACAAATGTATCCTCAGTTCCTTTGCTAACATAACATTTACAACTATTCAAATGAAAATGTTTTATTGTTTTGCGGTCCAGAAGTTAGTTAGTTAGAGAGAGAGAGTTTGTCTTTTGAGTCACCTGGAAACAGTTCCCCGAATCCTAACAAAAATGTTCTTCTGTTACTGCACCTCCAAATCTTCAAATATGTCATTTTTCTGCTGGTTTACACCCAAAACAAGAGATTTTCCATGTTGTGTCTGCCATTTAGGCCTGTGTCCAAGAGTAGCTACAAATACTTCTTAGACCAGGGGTCGGCAACCCTAGGCACGCGTGCCACAGTTGGCATGCGAAGGGTTAACTGATGGGACGACCAATGCCCGGGCATTTGCTCAGTGGCTCGATGATTTTTTTTTTGTAATGGTATAAACAATGATAGGTGGTGGATTGGCCAGATGCTGGTCGGTGTGTAAAAATAACTCAGTTGTTTGGTGGTGGCTATGGCGGTGCTTCCACAGATTCAGTAACATTAGCAAGTGGTGGAGGCCAGCAGGTGGATGAGAGTAAGGGGAGGCAGGAGGAGAGCCCCGAGACAGCCGCCGGTCCGAGTGTCAGGTGAACTGAACTTCAGGTAAGAAGTTATGACCTGCAGTCCATCTGGGTCAGATATAAACCAAGTTTAGGTGGAGTTTATTTTCATTGTGCTGACTTTTTACAGTCAGTTACAATAACTCGTACTGCGTACTAGCTAGCATGATGGAGTTTCTATACAGCTGGGTGGGTGCTATGATGTTACTGATAGTGAACTTTATTTAATTTATAAGGTTAGTTAGTAGTCTCTTCAGCTGGTGGGGGAGGCTGTTACATCTTGCAGGAGGTCTCCTCTCTTCAGGAACTCACTCTGCAGGAGGGGGAGATATAGGAGAGGTGGAAGATCTCAGCCTGGGCGTCTATTGTCTTGTGTAGTCTGGAAGATGAGTGGATGACGGGGTGGGTGCAGTTTTCTCTGTGGTGGGGTCGGGTGGGCTGTCCCGGGCTCTGTGGGGCCAGGCGGTGCTGCTGAACTGGGCCCTGGTCCGGATGGGCCTGGGCCTCCTTTCCCTGGCAGGTTGTGGAGTATGGGGGTGCCTACTTTGGTCAGCGGGGGAGCTGGCCTCAGGGAAGGGTCACTTGCCCCTCCCTTCCTTCCCTCCCCATCTCCAGCTGCCTCCCTCTTCCCGCTCCACCACAATCACCCACACATGCAGGGCCTTGGGGTAAAGGTGTGTCACCACGGTGCAGGGGAGGCATCCCCCCCTCTGTCCCCTTCTGGCTGCCTTAGTTAGTAGAGTTCCCAACTGTCCCGTAACAAGACGGAATCGTCCCGCATTCAGAGAAAATATTACGTGTTTCGTATTGAGCTGAAAAGGGACGCAGTTAGTCCCGGACTTGAATGGAAATAGACACAAAGGTGGATTTATTCTGTCATTACGCTGCAGCTGCCTCTTCTTCTCTCATTCTCACCCCCTCTCTCTCCAGTTGCTACTTCAATCATGAAACTGATCAATGATCAGCTGATCGGCTTTTCTCTCTTGTTTGTTTATCGCCCACTTTGCGCCAGAAAGAGGAAACCGCGGGATGTCGCGCTAAACAACAGCAGCACGTTTAAGCTTGATCAGCTGTCGTTAGAATTTATTTAATATTAATTTCTAGTGTCAGCTGATGTTTGCTGGAGCCACAGCTGTAAAAGCTGCTGGTCATGATATTGGTTTGTATATCTGGTGAGAGGGAAACATGAAGATGAAACCGGGAGATGTCCTTACTGAATGATCAGAGCCGGACAGGTGATGGAAAAACAGGTTTACCTTTTAGGTGACATGAATGAGTTGAAGGGAAGTTATGAACTGTTTCTGAGAGACAAATAACACCAGGATCCTTTTTCTGTGTAGCTGACAGCTGGTAACTGTGCAGGGGCAGGTCTAGCAAAGCTTTGCCAGGGGGCAGGTAGGGCATTAACAGGGAAAGGGGGGCACAAAGAAATACTTTCTTATTCTCATTTAAAATGTCTGGCTGTTATTAAATAATTATCTGAAGCTTACAACCAAAGTTTTTATCTGACGTAAAATGTATAGAAATCATACATATACTAACAAGACTGTACATTACTGTCACAACAGCATTTGTTTTCATTCAAAGGCTTTATGGCTGTTTTTTTGTCCCAGTCCAGCCCTGGGCACGACACGCAGTGAATTAATCTGAGAAGGTGCATCAAAAAATCGCGCCAGCGGTGCACATTGCAAATCAGCTTGCGTAGACACATTAGTTGTGCTGCTTCTTAATGACGGTATCTTAGCTAACAACCCCAACTACCAGATTCAAATTGTAATTGGCTAAAAATAAGTTAGCCTACTGGTGAGAGGGATGTTGTTAGCGTTCCACATTCTGACACTTCAAAAGCTTCAGGAGCTATCCGCTCAGCACAGCATCAGCACCATGGAAATACACGGATACATCCGCAGGCTCGAGACACAATGCGTTTTTGGGACTTTCAGGTGTATGGACCAATGTTTTATTTTCTGATCAAACCAGAAATCTTTAATGAGCAGCTAGATTTGTCTCACATTAACTGGCTGAGTTAATGCCAGTTAATTCACCATCAAAGCAGCTGGAATCCATAGCTGTGCGTGTTCATGGAGCTTGCATTTTCACCTGCTGGACATCACCAGTGTTGGGAAGTGTTTTAAAATGTATTCCACTACAGATTACAGAATATATGCCCCAAAATGTATCTTGTAACATATTCCGTTACGTTACTCAATGAGAGTAACGTATTCTGAATACTTTGGATTACTTAATATATCATCATGCTTTTTACAACTACATGAACTACATATTGCTGTGTGATTTATTACTATTACTGAAGGTCCGCAGCTCCGTAGTAAAGGGACCTCTGGCTAATACATCGGGTTCCGTGTCAGGCTCGTAGCCGAAAAATAGCTTTACTTTGTTGTCTGGGTCAAGTTTGAGACAGAGAGAGGCATTGAAAGGCTTCTCCAACGGAACTTATTGTTTCGGAGGAAAACACAAACACGGTGTACAGTCGAGTCTTAATAGCTTACTTACAACTGGGCTCGTCAGGCACTCTTCTTGGCTGCAGTGGTTATTATTATATTTACATGCTTCCAGCTCCCGTTTCTGCTCGATGATAACTCGTACTTTTCCACTCTCGTTTTTCTCCCTACTCGCGCTCACAGACACATAACGGGTATGGCAGTCCTTTCTCCCTGCAGCACGGACTACACTGCCCATAAGGCTACATTCTTTAGGGCTATGCCTGTAGCATTCTGCCTATTAGCTTAGCACAACAACAACAACAAAAAGGCGCTCTCTCACCCAGGAAACACAGTCGCAGAGAGAGCGCGTCGCCCTGTAACCATGGCAACCGTAACGCTGCCGCCTGGAACAACAGAACATAGCTGTCAAACAAAACCCAAACAGTCCTGACCTGGCACAATATGAAACAGGGAAATAACGTTATGTAATCCATTTATTTCAACAAAGTAACTGTAATCTAAATACCACCTTTTTAAACGGTAACTGTAACGGAATACAGTTACTCATATTTTGTATTTTAAATACGTAATGGCGGTACATGTATTCCGTTACTCCCCAACACTGGACATCACTACCTGACAAGTTTAATCGTCTTCAGAACATTGCAGAGGCCTTATTGACAGTATTTGGCTCTACATATCTGTGTGTAGCTGTCCTCAGGTAGCTGTCTGAATGCTGGACACTCGGAGACCTGTGTCTCTGAGTGGGAGACCAGAGATCACATTAACATGTGTGTCTCTGTATTAACAAACATGGCATATTGGCCAAGTTTATTTTTCTTATTGTTGTGAGGAGACCATAAATAGCATTTGTATTTTCTGTTGTACAGTTCATTTTTGATGCAAAAAGTGTCTTTTTTTGTTTCAAAATAGCTGATAACTATTCATTGATAGCTGACAACATCTGCGAACAAATATAATTCTATAAAATGGTTCTATATATTGTGTAACTGTTCATCTAGAGCATTATTAAATTTATTGCTAATGCAATCACATGGCACACTGACTTCTGAGGAAATTTTAAATGGCACTCGTCATCAGAAAGGTTGCCTTCCCCTGTCTTAGACAATATGTAAATCAGCTTGAAGTGTCAGGTTGGATTAAGTGCCTAAAAACTAAAAAGTTGAACGATGTTTCCAAAAAAATTACAAAATATATTGGTGCACCTTTCTGTCCTTTCTGTTGAATAGGAATACAACCTTCTATACGTTTGTCTCATTAGCAAGCTGCACTATAAAATCATTCTCCATACAAACAAAACTAAAGCTTGGTGGCGCACATCTCTGTCGAATTATCAGAATGTATTCAATTTAGTGCAGTTGTTAAGCCACATAATATCTTCCACAATAATACAGCTATAATATGTTGCATAATATAAAAATGTCATTTCATGATAACATTGCCATAGCAATACCGTTCTTGAGTGCGCAACAAGCAGACAAGCCCAGGCATGTCTGAGAGCAAGAGCCAGGTGAAAGACTCTAATTATTCTTTAGTAGTAAAATTGGGAGCTACTTGAACAACCTTCAACAAAACACAGTACTTTCCAAAATATCCAAGAAAATTGGTTCAACCAATGGTATAAACAACAAACGTGTTTTACCACTTGAGGTAAAAACACGCCACCGAGTACAACCATGCCGCGAAAGAGGGGATAATAGCAGCTGGTGATAAGCAACCAAAAGTAAACTAATAACCAAGTGTCCACCAAGTGTCTCTGAGCAGTCACTATTTGTTATCCACATAAACAGAAGAGTGCAGTGAATGGAAATTACTGATGCAGTACTATGGTGGAAAAGCAGGGCTGCAAGCATCAACAAAAATATTTTTTCCCCTAAATATAAGAAATGTTTTCATGTATTTTTTTTTAGAGATATAACTGCCAGGTGGTATCACTCATCTCTACAAAACATGCACAAAATACCACCAAACTTAAATATTTGTACACAATTTCAAACACTGACTTCCAAGTTGTTCTAATGTCTAACTTGAGGAACAGCCACATTTTGAACAAAGGCAGAATGTTGATTTCCTTAAAAAAAAAAAAAGGTAGTTTAAATCCAGCTGAGCAACATCAAACACTGCTTCACTAGAGCAATTCAAAGAAATCTGACCTTTCGTTCAAAGGAGTTAAGGTGGCCAGTGGCACTAATCTGCTTGACTTGATGATTTATGGCAGGTGATGAGTGACCTAGAAATAGTTCAGAATATGAAATACTTGCTTTTCATCCTATTAAAAAAAATGTTCTTCAGTTACTCTTCCCAAATCTTAAAATATGTTTTTTTTTGCTGGTTTACATAAAAAAAGGAGGAGATTTTCCATGTGGTGTCTGCCATTTAGGCTTGTGTCCAAGAGTAGCTACAAATACTTCTTAGTCAATGTGTTAATCAGCTTGAAGTACCAGATGGGTTTGCTGCACAAAAGCTGACAAACAAGCATGTTGCACTTGCTGAAAGTTGTTTCCAAAAATGTATAAAAATTATCGTCCACCTTTCTGTCCTTTATGCTGAATAGGAATACAACTTTCTGTAACATAAACGAGGATTTACACATAAATGAAGCAGGTGTGGGTTTGCTTGCACTTCCAAATTTTAAGGTAAAACTGTCAAACACAGTGACAGTAAACAAAGTTTATTTTGGTTTGTGGAGTTCTTATGAATATTAAGTCACACAAAGAATTTACATATTGAGTTTAAAGAAGACAGTGGTGCTGAGAGCCCATCAACTGCCAAACTAGTTTTTTTGTTTTGTTTTTTTTTAATCATTTTCTATATTTTGCAGTGGGTAACCAATAAAGTAATATATTTTAGAGGTTATGTTACAGTATTGGTAAGATGTTAAGTTTAGAAATACACTAAGTGAACCCGGGGTCCCCAGATCATGAGTTAGCTATAACAGTTGTAACGCAAAGTTATAAGGGCTAGTTTTATTGCAATGGATGAGTTTACTGACTGACGTGCAGAAGAAATAGTGTCCCAGGTGCTTAAAGTTAATAATCGAAATTTTAATCATATACATAATAATTTAAATATGAATGTTGCAAAAACTTTTTTACTCAATGATCATCTCTCATATGGACTATTGTTTGACATCCTGGTCACTTGCTTGTCCAACAACACTTAAAACTATCGAAAACATTTATAAAAGAAGTTTAAAACTACTTGACAAAAAACCGACTTCCCACCACCACTGTCATGTGTTAAAAAAAACATAAATTACTGAACTTCAATAACTTAGTGAAACTTAAAAGAGTGTGTTTAATATATAAAGTCTTACACTCCCTTGCTCCACCACCACTAAAGCAGTTCATTAGGCATAAAGAAAGCTCAGACAGGACCACTCGAGCTACAATCCGAGGAGACTTGTTTATACCCACAGACGGACAGCATTTGGGCAGAACGTTCTTTCTGTCAAGGGTGGCCATCTGTGGAACAGTCTTCCTCAATCCATTAGAGAATGCTCTACATTCAATTTGTTTAAGGCACAGCTTAAAAACTGGTTATGGACAAATCAAGTGTGTGATCATGTATAAGTTGTATAGTTTTAATGTTTTATTTGGGAACAGAATGGTGTGTATGTGTGAGTTTGGTGATGGAGTTTTTATTATGAATGAATTATGATTTTTTTATGAATTATTATGTCAATTTTTTATGTTTATGGACAACAGATGGAAATTAGCCCTTGGCTTTAATCTGGTATGTTTACATTCATGTAATTTTTTTTACATTTATGTTCATTAACATGCACTGTCCTAAATAAATAAATAAAATAAATAAATAGTTCTTCATGGAGCCTAGATGTTGTGAATGACGAGATCAGAGACTGCAAATTCTTGTTCAGGAAAAAACAAAAATATATTGAATAAATGGGAGAAAAGGGGAAATGGAACAAAATAATAAATACAAAACACAGCATAAATAAATGTACCACAATTAATTAATAAATTAATGTTGTGATTCTCTGTGCAAAAGTCCTTTTGATCCTTTTTTTTAAAGTTTATTTTAAAGTTCAATTTTAAGGAATTCCTCCTTAGGGTCCAGCTTCATGTAATGGGGAAAATATGTCCATAATCCAAAGACGGCAAAATGGGTGAAAAAAAGGGGAAAATAATGGTCCTACCAGCTCACCACTTCAATATGAAGAAGATCAATTCAGTGTGGAAAAACAAAACAAAACTGACCTGTAGCCCAGAAAAATGTCCATTAGCACATCAAGTTCAATTCAGTTTACCGGTAAACAAATACATTTTTCTGCAATTCTATGCAACAATGTGAATCATTATCATCTTTCACAAAGATACAATAGTTAAATTATTAATCATTTTGGCTACGTAGCATAATCTATACATTCCAGTAGTGTTCACTACAAACAAATACAAAAACGACAATAAAGAAAAACAACTGTCTAACAGACAGCATAGCTGAATTCAAGGCTTAAAAAGTAAGTTAAATTTTGTATTCCTATCTACTGATGTTATTTTTTCATTATGCAGGGTTCAGTTAGCTCTGGACAAAAAGATTAGTACATTTCAGAACCTGTACTTTTTTTTTTTTTTACCTTTACTTGAGTAAAGAAATTGAATCAGTACTTCAACTTTTACTAAAGTATTTTTAATAGTAGTATTTGTGTTTCTACTCAAGTACAGAATACCATACTTTCGCCAACTCAACTTATATTTATTCCTTAAATTGTGTAATATATTACTTTGTGGAATGGCTTAGATGAAGACAAACTGATATGCACATGCTTTTATGAGTGCTGTGAACACATGGCTACTTTAAGTTGCATTTTTCTTTTTCTTGCTTTGAACATCACCTACATAGTTTTCAATCGCACCAAATCCATGAATTTCATAACTTGTGATTTTTTAAAAAAGGTTTTGTGTTCACAATACCAAAGACTATGTATGATCCTTATTGATCTTTTTTGCATTGTGCATATTTTTTTCTAGAGGATTCTTTTAAGTGTCACCCCAGACTTCTACACAATAATCTAAATATGGCTATAATATAATATACACTCTTTACTGCACATAAAGAGTGTGCAATGTT
The DNA here is from genome assembly GCF_963576455.1 of Neolamprologus multifasciatus. Lineage (NCBI taxonomy): Eukaryota > Metazoa > Chordata > Actinopteri > Cichliformes > Cichlidae > Neolamprologus > Neolamprologus multifasciatus. Next base: position 1,525,779 of record NC_140448.1, on the reverse strand, counting down.
TTATTGTTCAGGATGTGCCTGTTTCCCCCCAAATCCCTATGATTTTTGCCATCTTATTACGCAAGTGTACTATATGGAGTTTCCAACAAAGCTTGTTGTTCAGAAAACTACACCCAGAAATTTATTTTCAAATACTCTTTCAATGAATACCGTATCAATTTTCCACAATTGTGTAAATTTGGTGATTACCAAACAACATAAATTTGGCTTGCTTAGATAAATGCATATATTTATTTCTATCAAACCAACATTTATGTTTATCTATTTATTTTCTGAAAACCTCCAAAAGCTGCTTCAAGTCTTCCCCTTAACATGATTGTATCATTTGCAAAGAGGACAAACCTCAGTATGTTGTCACTCTACGGATGTCACGGCTATACACAGTAAACAGTTTCGTACCCAATACCGAACCTTGTGGGACAACACAGGTAATATTCAAACACACAGATTTTGTCTGACCAATTTTCCCAATGGATGTCAATTGTAGATGGCTATTTAACCACTTGTTTTCTACCCTTCTCACACCATATCGTTCCATTTTCATGTAACAATGTTTTATGGTTCAGTTATGTCAATAGCACTTTTCAGGTCAAATAATATCCCCACTGAATATATATATTTTTACCTATATATTCAGGTATATTTTCAACTAACTCCATTCTATATATATAATATAGTGGTGCCTTCATCACCACTATATTTATAGTGTGAGCAGAAAGCTGCCTCCCTTTTCGCCTGGTGATTTTCCTGCTCGAAGAATACTTTACACCCTAACAGGCCCCAAGCACCAGATCCATACATGTACCTACCATAGCCGACAGAACCAAAGTTGCAGTTTGTGCAAAGCACAAGCACATAGTAGCATGATGTAAGATGTAAGGAAGGAATAGCATACATTGAGAGGCACAACCAAGTGGGTGTGATAGTGTGCAGGAACACATGGACTAAAATTCCCAACTCCCAATTAGAGACACAACCAAAGGTGTTTGAGAACAAGAGCCTTTCAGGAACTGAAAGATCCTGTGGGACTTTCAGTTCCTGTCACACAAGCAGCTACTGGCCATCACTATGTCTTGCCAACCAACCAGACATAGTGAACTCTGACAAGGAACAGAAAACCATAGTTATGATAGATGTGGTAATCCTAGTGGACACCAACATAAGGAAGAAGCAGAAAACAGAAGTAGCCAGGGCTGAAGGAGCAACTGGTGCAAATGTGGAAAGTAGAGTCCAAAGTGGTTCCAGTGATGATAGCTTCCAGCAGATTCCAGGCACAACTTCAGAGGTCTCTGTTCAGAAGACTCCATCTCTAAGAACAGCTAGGATACTGTGCAGAACCCTCAAACTCCCATCGTGATGAAACGAAATACCAGCTTTGATGGCATTTAGGACAGGACCCCCTGGAGTCTAGACACTGAAATTGAATGGACTACTGTAATCATATCAGTACTGAGTTTGACAGCATAGGAATGTGGAAGTGATGTAAAGAATAGAACACTGATTTCTTATTGAACTTGTGCATAAGATACATGACTTAAACATATAGTGGAACTCTTATAACATGCCCACATTACTGTAACAATGTGTATGTGAATGTAGAAGGATGGTTTAAATGGGAAGTGGAAACCCCTTTTAACTGGGTGGAGAACAATGTGTAACCAAGGAGTAGAAGTAGTAGAGGCACTTTTAAAGAAGGTTACAAAAAGAATATTTACAAATTTATGCAAATGTCTTAAGAGTTGTACCAGATAACAAAACATACTGTTTTTCTTGTAATTCCACTAAAATGCTCCAAAAGACACCAACATGTTTTTAAATGTTGATTTCCTAAACTTTTGGCTACATGTAACTACACAAATTGTGTATCTTTCACAAGTGATGAGGTGGCAGTGCTTATAATTGCTGACACATGACAAAAATGACATCACATGAAACCTCTTAACCATAATCATTATATAATCATTATAATGAAAAAAACAAACAAAAAACTAAAGTAAATATTAAGTCTAATATAACCTTTTGTCTCTTGTACAAATCCACCTTAAACACTGTGCTGACACACTTCAAATATCATTTTACATTCCACTTAACCATTATATTTATCCATTGCATTTCAGCAAGAACTACCCCTTCAAAATGAAACAGCTGAAGGCTAGAAGATAATATAGAAGGTAGTTGCAGTGGAATGGAGGGATATTTCCCCATTCATCACCCTAGGGTGCAGCTCTGAGTTCACCATTGTGGAGCTATTTGGACAGTACTTAAGCAAGACTTGTGCCATTTAAAATAAAATAAAATAAAGTAACTTCCCTATATTCCATGTCTTCACATGTCACATATCTTGAAACGTTTATTTATATCATTTAAAAGCACCCTTAATCTGTTGTAGGGTCTTGCTATTTCTTCCTCTGTCACATATAATTCATCTCCACAGAATAGGTCTCAGTTTTGGTCTCTTCAAAAACAGAATTTGCAGCAGAGCCAAGGCAAATATTTAAAATAGACTGTGCCTTGGTACTCTTTGCACAGTCACACAGTGTTTTATTTCAGCAAATTATTCACTTGTTGTAGCTTTGAATAAAGATCAGCAGGCTGGCTTGGCTGCTGAGGGTGCAGTTGTGACCTCTGGGCTATTTAGGTGCCATAGCAAAGCAATGAGCCCTTTCAGGGAGGGGTGGCCTTATATACTGAGCAGAGTCTCATTCCCTTCTGCTTGCAAAAGAGGTTAATCGATTTGTTAGAGAGAAAAGTGCCTTGTGGAGAAGTGCGTCATGGGTTGCTGTACTTGCATCACCAATGACCCTGATTGATTGTAAATTAATTGTAGTCTAAATCAAAAGATTTGTGAACAGAGTGCAGGTTGGAAAAATGTTCACATTTAACATGCAAAAATCACTCTTGCAATAACTTTTGCTTAATTTGATGTGTGTGTGTCACAGAGTCAGCTGTTCAATTACTCTGACCATATAAAGCCACATAAATGCAAGATGGAGAATGTTGTCCATTACATTGAAAACCATGGGAAGTCAAAGGCAGACATGATTCTATTTTTTGCAATATAATCAGTGAAAACTGTGACTGATCTTCCACAAGGATGGGATATGCCAGCAAACCTCAGTGTTACAGGCAGTAATGAGCTGCTGATGTGTAATTTCAATAGCCTGATGTTTTCTCTCCTGTTTGTAACTCCTCGTCAGTGGCCAATCTGTGATCCAAATAGAAATAAATTAGTATTTTCTCAAGCTAAAGCATAGGAATAAGCTTTTGACAGAAGAGCTGGCAGTATTTGATAGCTGACATGACACAAATACATGTAGTTATTACTTTTGTTGTAGTTTCAGGATTCAAAATAGGTTATATTTGAATTAGCTCTGCACACTGGAGTGAAACTGACCTTGACTACTAAATACAAAAAGACAAGGATGTCATGCAAAGCTTTTCTGCTTGATGGCACTGTGATTCAGATGTATGCATATGTCCTCACATGGTTTGGTAGTTCTAAATGCCCAGATCTGAGCTTAAAAAACTGGCTAAACCCCTTGATTTTCCACCAGCAAGTAGAGGAATCCAGTCTCACAAAAGGCAAAAGCTCTCTTCACAAAAAACACACCTGAACACAAAACTGTGATAATATACAGAGAACTCGGAGTAATGCTAAAAAGGTACAAAGTATATTTAATATAAAACAGCAAATTATGATAGCTTTGTTCTTGAAGCAGTAATAGTACTTTATAATATTTCTATATAATACTTTTCTATTCATACACTATCACTCAAACATTTGGACACACCATGTATTATCAATTAATTAAGTAATTAAGTAATTCATTCTAATAACTAAAGCGGAAAAGTACTGAAAAACAAACAATGAAAAATAACTCAATAGCAGCTTTGCATATTTGCATTTTCTCCACTGATTTTGTCAGATCATCAGCTGAAGCTTTTCCAAGTGTTTCAAAGAAGATGCCCATACCAAGCACTTGTTGGCCACTTCGTTCACTCTGGCTCTTCTCAAAACACCTTAGCCAACTGTGTCACAAAAATTGGTCTCTTTTTACTGGGTAAACCACCTTACTAAAGCTACTGAATAAAGCACAAATGCTGCATTGCATTCTCAAAGTAACATAAATGTATTATTTTGGTTATTCAGAAAAAAACATATTTTTGTTTTTGACTCTAATTTGCTGCTTAGTCTGTGTTACACTGCAGACTTGCATGTACTAGAACACAGAATACCTATTCAGTCAATAAAATAAATTTTCCTTCGATTTGCTAAAAATAAAACAATTTCCATATCTCTTTTATAAGGCCAGTAACATTTGATGTTTAAGTGTTTCAGAACTGTAATCTGACAATATCGCCTTAGAAAAGACACAGAGAGTGCACCATGACGTTGTTATCTCCAAATGGTGTGTTAGGGTTTGTTGTTGTCCTCTGTGAATCGCTACCTTATCGTGGTGGAGGGGTTTGTGTGTCCCAGGGATCCCAGGGGTTATGTTGTCTGGGGGCTTTTGCCCCCTGGTAGGGTCTCCCATGGCAAATTGGTCCTGGGTGAGGGACCAGACAAAGAGCGATTCAGAAGACCCTTATGAAAAGAACGAGGGAACAGTTTACCCTGCCCGGGATAGGGTTACCGGGGCACCGCCCTGGAGCCAGGCCCGGGGAGGGTGCCCGAGGGCGAGCATCTGGTAGCCGGGCCTTAGTCCATGGGGCCCGGCCGAGCACAGCCCTAAGAGGAGACATGGGCCCATCCTCCCGCAGGCCCACCACCCGCAGGAGGCGCTATAGCGGTCGGGTGCATTGTGTGCCGGGTGGCGGCCAGGAGCGGAGGCCCTGGCAGACTGACCCCCGGCTACCAAGGCTGGCAATAGGGACATGGAATGTCACCTCTCTGGTGACATTCCATGTCACCAGGTGGGGAAGGAGCCTGAGTTAGTGCGGGAGGTTGAGAGGTACTGGCTAGATATAGTCGGGCTCACTTCTACGCATGGCTTGGGCTCTGGAACCAGTCTCCTGGAGAGGGGCTGGACTCTGTGTCAGTCTGGAGTTGCCCCTGGTGAGAGGTGGCGGGCTGGGGTGGGTATTCTAATATCCCCTTGGCTTGCTGCCGGTACGTTGGGGTTTTTCCCAGTGGATGAGAGGGTTTGTTCCCTGCGCCTTAGGGTCGGGGAAGCTGGAAGGTGCTCCACCTGGAGACTCTGTTGTCCTGCTGGGAGACTTCAATGCTCACGTGGGTAACGACAGCGAGACCTGGAGGGGCGTGATTGGGAGGAACGGCCTCCCTGATCTGAACCCGAGCGGTGCTTTGTTATTGGACTTCTGTGCTAATCACAGTTTGGCCATAACGAACACCTTGTTCAAACATAGGAGTGTCCATAAGTGCACGTGGCACCAGGACGCTCTAGGCCGTAGGTCGATGATCGATTTTGTAATCGTATCACCAGACCTGCGACCATATGTTCTGGACACTCGGGTAAAGAGAGGGGCTGAGCTGTCAACTGATCACCACCTGGTGGTGAGTTGGATCAGGTGGCGGGGGAGGACGCTGGACAGACCCGGTGCACCTAAACGCGTAGTGACGGTGTGCTGGGAACGTCTAGCAGAGGCCCCAGTCCGCGAGATCTTCAACGCACACCTCCGGCAGAGCTTCAACAGCATTCCGAGGGAGACTGGGGACATTGAGTCCGAATGGACCATGTTCAGCGTCTTCATTGCCGATGCTGCTGCCGTGGTGGTAATCCCTGAACCTGGGATTACCAGGTTCCCAGGTTCGGGGAACCTGGTGGACACCAGAGGTGAAGGGGGCCACCAGGCTGAAGAAGGAGTCCTATCGGGCTTGGTTAGCCTGTGGGACTCCGGAGGCAGCCGACGGGTATCGACAGGCCAAGCAGAATGCGGCTCCGGCAGTGGCTGAAGCAAAAACTCGGGTGTGGGAGGAGTTCGGAGAGGCCATGGAAAAAGTCTTTTGCACTGCCTCGAAGAGATTCTGGCAAACCGTCAGGCGTCTCAGGAGGGGAAAGCAATGCTATATCTGCACTGTGTATAGTGCTGGCGGAGTGCTGCTGACTTAGACTGAGAAAATTGTCGGGCAGTGGAAGGAATACTTCGAGGACATTCTTAATCCCACTGACACGTCTTTCGAGGAGGAAGCAGAGTCTGGGGATGACCCGCCAGTTTCCGGGGGCGAGGTCACTGAGGCAGTTAAACAACTCCTTGGTGGCAGAGCCCCTGGTGTTGATGAGGTCCGCCCCGAGTTCCTGAAGGCTCTGGACGTTGTAGGGCTGTCCTGGTTGACACGCCTCTGCAATGTTGCGTGGAGATCAGGGGCAGTACCCGTGGACTGGCAGACCGGGGTGGTGGTCCCCATCTTTAAGAAGGGGGACCGGAGGGTGTGTTCCAACAACAGGAGGATCACACTCCTCAGCCTCCCTGGGAAAGTCTATGCCAGGGTGCTGGAAAGGAGAGTTCATCCGCTAGTTGAACCTCGGATACAGGAGGAACAATGCGGTTTTCGGCCTGGTCACGGAACACTGGACCAGATCTTTATCCTCTCGACGATACTTGAGGGTGCATGGGAGATTGCCCAACCAGTGTGTTTTGTGGACTTGGAGAAGGCATTCGACTGTGTCCCTCGGGGTGTCCTGTAGGAGGTGTTGCGGGAGTATGGGGTGTCTGGCCCATTACTACGGGCCATTCGATCCCTATACAACCGTTGCAAGAGCTTGGTTCGCATTGCCGGCAATAAGTCGGCCTCGTTCCCGGTGGGTGATGGGCTCCGCCAGGTCTGCCCTTTGTCACCGGGTGAGGGCCTCCAGCTCGCACTGGAGCAGTTCGCAGCCGAGTGTGAAGCAGCGGGAATGAGGATCAGCACCTCCAAATCTGAGGTCATGGTTCTCAGCCGGAAAAGGGTGGAGTGCCCACTCCGGGTCGGGGATGAGTTCCTGCCCCAAGTGGAGGAGTTCAAGTATCTCGGGGTCTTGTTCGCGAGTGATGGGAGAAGGAAGCCGGAGATCAACAGACAGATTGGGGCTGCAGCTGCAGTAATGTGGACGCTGCACCGGTCCGTCGTGGTGAAGAGGGAGCTGAGTGTAAAAGCGAAGCTCTCAATTTACCGGTCGATCTACGTCCCTATCCTCACCTATGGCCACGAGCTGTGGGTAGTGACCGAAAGAACGAGATCGCGATACAAGCAGCAGAAATGAGCTTCCTCCGAAGGGTGGCTGGCCTCTCCCTTAGAGATAGGGTGAGAAGTTCGGCCATCCGGGAGGGGCTCAGAGTAGAGCCGCTGCTGCTTCACATCGAAAGGAGCCAGCTGAGGTGGTTCGGGCATCTGACAAGGATGCACCTTGGGCGCCTCCTGGGTGAGGTGTTCCGGGCATGTCCCACTGGGAGGAGGCCCCGGGGCAGACCCAGGACACGCTGGAGAGATTATATCTCTCGGTTGGCCTGGGAACGCCTTGGTGTTCCCCCGGATAAGCTGGAGGAGGTGGCTGGGGAGAGGGAGGTCTGGGCCTCTTTGCTTAGGCTGCTGCCCCCGCGACCCGGCCTCGGATAAAGCGGATGAAGATGGATGGATGGATGGATGTTGTCAGCTAAGCCAAAGAAAGCCTAGCTATTTTGAATTTCTTTTTGATAGTATACTACTCGGGAGGTACAGTGGGGCAAAAAAGTATTTAGTCAGCCACCGATTGTGCAAGTTCCCCCACTTAAAATGATGACAGAGGTCAGTAATTTGCACCAGAGGTACACTTCAACTGTGAGAGACAGAATGTGAAAAAAAATCCATGAATTCACATGGTAGGATTTGTAAAGAATTATTCGTAAATCATGGGTGGAAAATAAGTATTTGGTCACCTCAAACAAGGAAAATCCCTGGCTCTCACAGACCTGTAACGTCTTCTGTAAGAAGATTTTCTGTCCCCCACTCATTACCTGTATGAATGGCACCTGTTTGACCTCATCATCTGTATAAAAGACACCTGTCCACAGCCTCAACCAGTCAGACTCCAAACTCCGCCATGGCCAAGACCAAAGAGCTTTCGAAGGACACCAGGAAAAGAATTGTAGACCTGCACCAGACTGGGAAGAGTGAATCTACAATAGGCAAGCAGCTTGGTGTGAAAAAAATCAACTGTGGGAGCAATCATCAGAAAATGGAAGACATACAAGACCACTGATAATCTCCCTCGATCTGGGGCTCCACGCAAGATCTCATCCCGTGGGTCAAAATGATCATGAGAACGGTGAGCAAAGATCCCAGAACCACACGGGGGGACCTGGTGAATGACCTGCAGAGAGCTGGGACCAAAGTAACAAAGGTCACCATCAGTAACACACTACAACGGCAGGGAATCAAATCCTGCAGTGCCAGACGTGTTCCGCTGCTGAAGCCAGTGCATGTCCAGGCCCATCTGAAGTTTGCCAGAGAGCACATGGATGATACAGCAGAGGATTGGGAGAATGTCATGTGGTCAGATGAAACCAAAGTAGAACTTTTTGGTATAAACTCAACTCGTCGTGTTTGGAGGAAGAAGAATACTGAGTTGCATCCCAAGAACACCATACCTACTGTGAAGCATGGGGGTGGAAACATCATGCTATGGGGCTGTTTTTCTGCCAAGGGGACAGGACGACTGATCCGTGTTAAGGACAGAATGAATGGGGCCAAGTATCGTGAGATTTGAGCCAAAACCTCCTTCCATCAGTGAGAACTTTGAAGATGAAACGAGGCTGGGTCTTCCAACATGACAATGATCCAAAACACACCGCCCGGGCAACAAAGGAGTGGCTCCGTAAGAAGCATTTGAAAGTCCTGGAGTGGCCTAGCCAGTCTCCAGACCTCAACCCCATAGAAAATCTGTGGCGGGAGTTGAAAGTCCGTGTTGCTCGGCGACAGCCCCAAAACATCACTGCTCTTGAGAAGATCTGCATGGAGGAATGGGCCAAAATACCAGCTACTGTGTGTGCAAACCTGGTAAAGACCTATAGTAAACGTTTGACCTCTGTTATTGCCAACAAAGGTTATGTTACAAAGTATTGAGTTGTATTTTTGTTATTGACCAAATACTTATTTTCCACCCTGATTACGAATAAATTCTTTACAAATCCTACCATGTGAATTCATGGATTTTTTTTTCACATTCTGTCTCTCACAGTTGAAGTGTACCTCTGGTGCAAATTACTGACCTCTGTCATCATTTTAAGTGGGGGAACTTGCACAATCGGTGGCTGACTAAATACTTTTTTGCCCCACTGTATTTGAGGCTGTCTGATGCAGAATTTTGTCAGTCTTTCATGCTTAATTTCATCTTTGCAGAAGAGGAATTGTGGAGAGAGAACCTGCCATCCCAGTGCCAGGAATATTTATTGCTGCATTTTGTAAAGTGAAGAAGCAAACTTTTCTGGCACTGGGATGCCATTTTTACTCTTCTTTATCCCTACTTCACAAACTGCAGTAGAAAACATTTTAGGTGCTGGGATTCCAGTTCCCTGCAATTGTTCCCTGCTTTGCAAAATGCAGCATTGAACATTACTGGTACCAAGATGCCAAGTTCTCTCTCCACTATTCCTCTTCTGCAAAAAGTTTTCTGGGACCAGGATGCCCCTTTCTCTGGCATCTGTCTCTCCTTTGCAAACAAAGCAGCTGACCTTCTTGGCACTGGGATGACTGTTTCCTTCATGTCTATCCGTCCTATACAAAATGCAGCTGCTAACCTTCCTGGCACTAGAGTGCCAGTTTCTCTTGCTTCTATCCTCCTTTACCAAATTTTTCAGCTAGTGTTGTTCGCACTAGGTTGACAGTCATATTTCTCTCTAACTCAAACCCTATCCTCCTCTCAAAAGGGCAAATTCCAGTAACATGTTGAGAGGTTTATAGCTCAGGCATGCTCTTATTAACCAAATGCTTCTCATTCATCCTTGGCTACAGCAAATTATCCTCCCAATTCATCGGAATTTTTATCTGTGTGAAAACAAAACAAACCATGGAGAAAAGCTTACAAAGTCATCAACTAATTCAGACCAGGGTAAACAAACTATAGGTGTGAAAAAGCCCATGGACTCAGGAGTGCTCATTTTTCCACCACTCTGGCCATCCAATCAAGGTCTACCCTACTTGTCATTACAAACCTACCATATATTCGCAACAATCATCAACCTTTGTAAAAACTCAATCATCACTTGTTCTTTGGGGAAGGTGTGAGACAGGACTGGCAGTGGCTCCTGGGGCAGGCAGATCCTCAAAGAAGGCATCCCAAACCTCAATTTATGCTTATCCCATTCAATTCAATTCAATTTTATTTATATAGCGCCAAATCACAACAAAAGTCGCCTCAAGTCCCATCTGCTGTTATCTTGTAGAAATGTCTAATCTAAATGACGATGTGGTTTTCAGCTTCAAAATTCCGCAGCTCGGGTCATAACTTGTACTCTGCCAAGAGCTCATATTACCCCAGTTCTTCAGCAGTTTCACTCGTTGCATATAGAAGCCAGGATAAACTTTAAAATCTTACTTCTCACGTACAAGTGTATCCATAAATCTGCTCCTTCCTATTTGTGTGACCTGGTCCATATCACCACTGTTTCCCGCCCTCTCAGATCCTCATCTGCTATTCATCTTAATGTTCCATCCGCACGTCTTACCACTATGGGGAACAGAGCCTTCAGTCGCTCTGCTCCTCGGCTCTGAAACTCTCTTCCTCCAGCCATAAGAAATAGACTCTCTTCCCGCATTTAAGTCACAGCTCAAAACACATCTGTTCAAACTGGCTTATTCGCTTTAGTGTCAAGTTCTGCTTTGCAATTTTAACTTATTTTACGTATTTTATGACTATTGCTTCTTTTATTAATGTTGTTCTTTTGTAAGGTGACCTTGGGTTTTTGAAAGGCGCCCTCAAATAAAATGTATTATTATTATTATTATTATTATTATTATTATTAGTGAAACTGTTGTTGTGAATTGGTGCTATACAAATGAAGCAGAATGAAATTGAAATTATATATCCAGTGTGATTTTTGTTTGTGTTCTAGTGAGAAAAGAGCAGCTAGCAGGTCTAGCTAGGTTTGCACCCTGGATGTTAACTTAATTCAGTGGCGACGCAGGCAGCTAGAACACTAGGACTTTATTTGAGATAACAGCAACAAGACAAGCTACATCTCCACAGATCTACGCTCTTCAATCCCACATGTCCCAGTGTCGGAGTAGATACTCAGACCAGCCTGTTACAAGATTGAGGTCTCCCTCAGGAGGAGGGGAGAAAGGTGTGGCTGACTGTCTGCAATGAAATCTTCTATCGCATTTATGGAATGGTGCTATACCATACATGCAGCTGTTACAGGATCTGATATGTTTTCTAAATGTTACTTTTAATTTTTTGAACAGTGTATAGCGCAAAGCACCAATATTTTGACTCACTGCTTTATCAATGCTTTTGATGATGCTTGTCAAATAAATAATGGGAACAAGAAAAAAACAGTACGGGGAAAACACACTGACACTGCAGTGTAGTAAAAATAGATGACTTCTTTCTATACTCCCTTAGGGTCGCCATAACGGGTCACCTGCCTCCAACTCACCCTACATCTATAGCATCCTCTTCTGTCACACCAAGCGTTTTCATGTCCTTCACTGCATCCATGAACCTCTTCTGAGGTTTTCCTTTTTCCTCTTGCCTGTTGCTTACTTTCTTAAAAGTGAGGTCAGTACAGAAGTGACTTGTCTGTCTTTGGGCACCAGACAGCTAATTCAGAACCCCCCCCCCCCCCAAAAAAAAAAAAAAAAAGTTTATTTACAACCATAAGGTGATGACTGCATGAAACTGGTTTACAAAAAGCTAGTATGCAGAGCTACTAAAAAGAAAAATCAGTGGCTAAAATGAATTATGTGGTAACAAAATAAGGTGCAAATGTGATGGGGAAAGAGTAGTGAGAAATCTAAAATCCAAAACCTTTTTTCATTACAATATTTCATGTATTTCAAGTTTGATATCTTCAGGTTTATTGTAAGAAAGAATATCCTTGAAAGTATACAACTAGTCAATTTTTTGACTCAAAAGTGAAGGCAAAAACAAAAATCTCTTGTTCAGATAATGTGGTGGTTTTTTTTTATCAACTCTAATTGGAAAGAGTGCTTGTATACAGAGTATACAAATTTGCATGTATGCAGTTGATATCCTCCAACTCATTCCCATTTAACCAATTTCATGAAAAGCCACTATTACAATCCACTTCCACTGGGAAACTATTGTTAGTATGTTTTCCATGCATTACAATGACACTGCCACTTGTAATAAAAGAAAACATGTTCATTTAGTAGAGATTAACCTTGAAGTCTTGGTGCCCAGACACAGCTGAAATCCCTTAAAAAACTGCTTATCTCAACTCTTGAGCCCAAATCATGTCAGTAAAAGATGATACATTTCTATTACAAAAAAATAAATTTCACCCCTTAGGGTCTCAAACTTCTGCATCTGTGGGCCACTGCTGGCACTCTCATCTCATTGGAGGGCCACTTTAGTGTTCAAGTAGTACAAAAAAATTAACAAACAACAGAACACCCGGGAATATTTCAAAAAATGTAATGTTTTGTTTTGTTTTTTGTCTTTTTAATTTCAAATATTAGAGATCAAGATAAAACTGCGAACTTGAACACACATTTTTTTCCCCACTCTTAACCACCACCTTTCATTGAACTACTAAATAAACAAATTGGTCCTGTCTTTCTGGACAGACACGTGGCAGGCAGCACAACTGATATATTTTTGTTTGTATTTAACAAGATAAAAATGCAGACATGAGTGTGCACATTAGTTTCGAGTCTTTCACTGAACTAACACAGCCAGTTCCTCAACATTTTTGTACTCTCTGCTCATATTGCCTTCATTAAATAATTTTTTGCTTTTTAAATAACTTATTTTAACATTGCACTCAACAACAAACGAATCATCCTTAATAAAAAAGTAACTTCAAAGGCTAAATTGAATTATATTTCTTCACATCAATATACGGCAAAGAAGGTGTGACTCGGGCTGCAAGTGGCCTCCGCGCCGCAAGTTTGAGACCCCTGCCCTGGGGGATGGTATGTGTGTTCCTCAAGTCCTTTACAAGAGGTCTGATAGTTTTAGGTTTCTGTGCAGTATCTTGCAGCTGTTCCTAGGACTGCACTTATCTGGACAGAGATCTTTGATGTTGTGTCTGGAATCTACTTGAACCACTGTTCCAGCTTTGGGGTTACAGTTCCTAATGCTTCCAAAAGAGCTCTGACAGCTTTGGGCTTTTCCTTGCACATCTGCTCCATCTGTTCCTTTAGCCAGTGGCACGTCTATGTTTGGTTCATGAACTGAATTTTCATGCACTGGTTTTCACTTTCAAACTCTCCCATGGACGCATTTTCGTTGTTCTGGGTTATTATGTGACTTCCAAGCAATTAATGTATCCTTAAGAATAATTTCGGTAGACACACCCTTGGAAGGTTCACCAGTGGTCCAAGTCCAAATGTTCCAAATACTCATAATATTTCCTTTGAAGTGAATTATTTCCTTTAGAAGACTTAATGTGACATTGTTACACAATCACAAATTTTACATTGGTATATTTTCAGTAAGAAGAATGTGATATTAGACTTTGACCTTACTTGACTCTGTTTATTTTTTGGTTTCTGTGCTTAAGCTTAACCACATCTACAGAATATAGAAATATGACCTAATTTAGGATGGTGACATCAAATTGAAAAGGACTTTAGAAAACCACTGTATATATTGCTTTTTCATACTGTTGACATATTTATGTTTATAAAAAAAACACAGGTAAAGCTATAGAATGATCAGTGTTCAAAAACATAATTTTAAGTTTATCTAGTGGTTTGTGGGGCCTTTATTTAGCTCAGTCAACTTTGCAGTGTTATATCACTGTGACCTTTCTCTCTTCTCCTATTACTTTGTCCACTGAAGAGGTATCTCTTGAAAGTAAATGTATCCATCTATTGGGACATTTCAGACTGTCATTTCTCTGAAACAGAGAATCCACTTTCTATGATATCATACAGTATGTGTCTGGTTAGATTTGTGAATACACTTCTTTTGTTCATAACTGCTTTGTGAGGAAAATATAATAATATTTTGGATTCTCATTTCCCTGACATGATTTTAAAGTTCCTTTTCTGTATGTTGGTATGAGCAGACTTGTGATTCCATCTTTCTTTTGGTTTCAGATGTGAGTCAGGCTGTAAGTTTTATAGCCTGTAAAACAAGCTCTAGCTCTCACCCCAACTCCTAAGAAACAGCCCAGTTCTACTAACTTGTGAGAAAAATATCAAACATATTAGGTCCAAATCTTTGATTTATGACTGTGATTGGAATAACTTGAAACTACAAAGATCTGGAAACCTAAAACCGGGAAAACACATACTACCTGACCTGATTTTTAGACCAACAAATAACAAGGCAATATTTCCACATTCTACTTGCTGAATCCTTCATGGTGACAGGTAGTGAGTGTGTGACTATGATTTATTGGGTTCCATACTGGTCCATCTTTAATGGTGGATGCTATTGCCTGCAGGATTCTGAGTGATTACTGTCTACTAATTTTTCATGGCAAGCTGGGCAGAAAAATGACAGTGAAAGCTGTGCAGAATGACTAATCAATACCATATTTATGCTCGGTAAGGCGAAAGCATTGCTCACTTGCCAGCACAACAGGGCTTCCATTGATACATCCCAGTGAATTTCTGGGGGAAGATAATGAATATTTCTTTACTCAGAGCAACCAAAACAGAGCAGTTGATAGTTATGGTAGGAAACTCAATGTCTTCAAAAGCGATTTTAAATAATTGCTACCTGTCAGAAATTCTGTTTTAGTGTTTTGAAGTGCTTTTCGATCAAAATAAACCTCACTCATTGACCCTCTAGGACATTATCTAGGCCTTTATATTTTAAACATGAACTCTACTCAGCAGAAAATCCTGAAGCATAATGTCCAGCCATGTCAGTTTGTGCCCTAAAGTTGAAGTGCTCTGGGTTATGCAGCAGGACAATGATCTGAAACACATCAGTAAGTGCACGTATGAATAGCTCAGAAAAAAATAGACTGAAAGCCCCAAGTGGCCTAGTCAAAAGTCCAGACTCTGGTATGGCTTTAAACAGGGCATTCATGTTTGAAAACGCTTCAATGTCGCTGACATATGCAATTCTATAAAGAAAAGTCAAAATTACTGGAACTTGATTATAGTTCTTTCTGCCAGGGTGGTACAACCAGTTAGGGGCAGTTAGATTTTCACATAATGCCAAGCAGGTTTGGTTAGTTTTTTCCCCTCAAGAATTTTATTTTATTTTTTTTAAAGCCCTCACCATGGTGTTGAAGTGTTACTTTTCATCCGTCTACTAATCTAGGCTTTTCACAGGTATCCTTGTTGAACATTTATATCAACATCATGGTATCTCATGGTATGCTGAAAGACAGTAAGAACCACATGCAGCAGAACATACATTTTGTCAGACTGAAAAATGAACAGTTGTTGCTATGGAGAGAACCTAGAGTTCATGTAATAAAACTTGCACTTGGGTCAGTGTGTCATGCTGGAGACAGCAGGAAATTGCTGTGTGCTAAACATCGAAAACAAATTGCCTGAGTCTAGCTCCTTTGTTATACAGGCACTGCTGATGTTTCTGGGCATGGAGCAAATTTTCTGGTGATAACCTACCCAAACTGTGTAGCTTTACTCTCAGGTCCAGAATGTACTGAAATGAACTTTTTGCTGGGCTTGGACTTTCCTCCCAGTTTTCTCCAGCATGCTTGGCATGTACACCCTTGACACTTCACCGGTATGTGGTATGTTTTTCCTGGACTGAGGGAGGGTGTTGGAGGGCAAGTGACATGGATTCCCATTGCCAGCTCCTCTCCTGTCAGCTACTCTGATCAACTGTCTTCCTCCAGCCCTGGCAGCTACTAAAATTGAGAAGGCACTGTTAGATGACACTTGCTGGCTGTGACAGCTGGCCTCCCCTCACACCACACCCTGAACCCGCTGCTCCACCCCTCCCCTGTAGCTGAACCACACCCTACCACAAACAGAATTATAAGACAACAAAACAAACAACAACAAAAAAAAAAGGTGACAAAAGAAGCATAAATAAATTAAAAGTCATAAAACACAACAGAAGAGCTTTAGGGGACACAATAACCTGATGCAACAGTTACAACAATTTCTGTAGTGTTTTTTTCTATTTCTTTTTGTTTTATTAAGTTGTAGTGTTTTGGCCTCCCAGGGCCAATGTAAAAAATGCCCACTGACTCATTTTTTGAGACTCTGAAGAAAAGAGATTTCCAAGGTGTATGGAAGGTTACAGAGAATATTAGGATAGACTTTTAAGTGCAGCAGCTCCTCTTGGGAAGATGAAGTGATGGATGCCTCTAGTCATGATAGGGTGGTAGTGTCTTTTAAAAGAGGTTTTGTTGAACAGATGATTGCCTGGTGTGCAGTTGGCAGCAACACTTGCTTTTTACTTTCACCCTGGTGTCATGTCATGCAGGGAAGCTTAGAGTCAACTGCAAATACCAGAATAGCAGTACCAGAATGTGGTGTGTGAGAACACTGAACACACATTTTACATACTTATACATACACACATATTATTGGTTTGAACAAGTCCAGTTGAATAATTCTCTGCTCTAATCTGCCTACCTTTCTTTCCATGTTATTCATCTTAAAATATAAACATACCCAAAACCTTTCTTAAGTATTTTTGACAATACAGTAACTGTCTGCATGAATATAATTTTCGTTTCCTTTCTTTTTGCATTTCATGCCCAAGAGATTTATTTTCCCAAGTGGTTCATTACAGCTTTTGCTATACTTGGTCCACTTGATTGTCATAGTTTGTTCCATCTTTATTTCGATTGTTCGATCTTTATTATTTATATAGAGGGAAACAAAAACAGAGGGGAAGAGAGACAGACAGAAAATCCACTAAAAATCCACTTGCAAGCACTCTTTCCACTTGATCAAGCACTCTTTCCACTTGATCACCAGCTGGAAAAAAAAACCAAGCAAAGAGAGAACAACACAGGGAAACCACAGCAACAACCAACATAAGCATAAGTAACACTAAATATGTGCCTGCAGGCTCTGCTGGCAGCCAGCTTTCCCACAGCGGACTGAGCCCCAGACCCAGAGACCCGAGATCCAAGGGCCCTCCACACCCCGGAAGGGGACTGACCGAGCCACAAGGGCCAGGCCCCGCCAAGCAGCCGCCAGTGGGTGGTGGGTTGAGCCAGTACACACTCAAGCACCCAATCCCAGACACTGAGAACCATCAAAGCAAGAATTGGTGGGGCATCAGCCACCAGCAGGGAGTGTGGTGGGGGGAGTTAGGCACCCACACCTGGGCAGTAGGGGTGGGGGGTGGGGGGGCTGAGATGTTCCAAGAGAGGTCTAAGACACGACTTGACACATAAAAATTGACAAACAGGCACACAAAGACACAAACATACATTCCCACCCTCATGCGCACATATACAAATCCTCAGCACTTGCCCAACATGGAGACACACAAAAATGAACATTGTACAAACACTCACACTCCCCAGACATACTCTATACCCCCAGGTCAAGGCACCAACACTCCCAGGAGATGTTTTCCTTTACTCTGGGGTGGAGACAAGCAGACCACCGCCAGTCCTGCAGAAGGAGGGAGGCCTAGCATCCCAGACACTAGTCTGTCAAATGAAATAACGTTTGTTCCTTTGAATATAATTTCTTTGCAACTCCAATCTGGGAAGTTAATCATATTATTGTTCTGTAGGGTTTTTCTAAATAGCTGTACGTTGGCATGAACACTCATTTTTAGAAACTCACACCATGCTGTCAGAGAGGAGCTAATATTGATGCTTTTGAAGCATACGTGTTGTTTGATGTTTGAGCTGATAAATGGTAGATCTGAAATCTCTATATTACTGCCTAGTGCCTTTTCTACATCTAGCCAGTGCTCAGAGGGTATATATTTTAACAATCCTGAGATGACTTGTAGCCTGTTGGCTAAGAAGTAGTGTTGAAAGTTAGGCAGATCTAATCCTCATTTAATCTTGGTCCTTTGTAGCATTTTTAATGTGTGTTGGTTTATCTTTCCAAAGACATTTCTAAAGGATTCCATAGACCTAAACCAGTCTGGTGATGGTTTTCTTGGGATCATTGAAAATAAATAATTGATTCTTGGCAAGACCATCATTTTAGTGACCCATGAGTGATATCGGTAGAGATTTCCATCTAGCCAGATAATCTTCTACTTTTTTAAAAAGTGGGGTGTGGTTTAATTGAGTTACATCTGTAAGCTTAGGAGAAACGTTAATACCTAAATGTTTAATATTTCCAGATTCCAGTTGTGTAGAAAAAGAATGATGGAAGGAGCAATTAATCAGAAGAAGTGTAGATTTTAACCATTTTGTTGAATAATCGGAAACTCTTGAAAAAGAGTTTATTAATGTAATTACCTAAGAGAGAGTGGTTTGTGAGTGTTGAAGGAAACATCATCTGCACAAACACTAATTTTATGTTCTGCATTCTTGCATTTTATGCCTTTAATTACTGTAACCTGTCTAATTGCTGCTGCTAGTGGTTCAATAAAAATTACAAACAGTGAAGGGGAGAGTGGGCATCCCTGCCTGGTGCCCCTCAGGAGAAAGAAGCTGGAGCATGTTTGGTCATTTGTGCTGACACAAGCTGTTGTGGAATTATTATAATAATATAATAATATTTTTATTAATTATATTTTAACCTGTTTATGAAGGAGTTTCCAGAACCAAATTTGTGTAAAGTTGCAAATAAAAAATTCCAGTTAACTGTCAAACGCTTTTTCTACATGTAGAGACAATATTGTGGCTTCAGTTTATTTACTACATAATAGTCTATTAAATTAAGTAATCTACATGTATTTGTTGATGAGTCCCTGGCTTTTATGAAACCAGTTTGGTCAGGATGTATTAAGAGGGGGGTTATCTTCTCTAATCTCTTTGAGAGAGCTTTGCAGATTATTTTAAGGTCAAAAATAATGAGGGATATTGGACGATAGCTCGTGGGAAATACAGGGTCTTTTCCTGGTTTTAGCAGAAGACTAATGTTGGCAGAATACACATTTGGTGGTGGTCTGCTATTTTCCTTCCTTCCTTCCTTTCTTGCATGGATGTAATTTGATATAAACTGTTATACAAAATTCACAAACAAATGAAATGCATAAATTAAGATTTTTATTGATTATGACAAAATAGAATAACTAATCTAATTATCTATAAATATAATTTACTATTATAATGAATGATAAATTATAATAGTATAGTCTTCATAACCATAATTTGTGAAATATATGTGAAATATATCAATTTAAAAGATGTATTCAAATTCATGCTAATTTAATTAAATTAATGTAATTAATTAAATACTAAAATTACAAGTAAAACTGATTTTGCTTTACTTTTTTTGGAATGCAAAAAAGGCCAACCCTTCATGCTGTACCTAGTGACTGATAAATATACATAGATTTGGGTTGTGGATGGTTCCTGTGAATTGTAGCTTGCTGGCCCTCATTTAGGGCTGATGATTTTTTGTTTATTTATAATTTTTTAAAATCAAAATAGTGATGCAAGAAGGCACATGATCGACTGCACTGAAATGAGAAAATCTGCACTTGAGAGTCTTGCACTTGAAGCTAATGCTCTGCAAATGAAAGCATGAGAGGAACAGAAAGGTGGATTTCTCATATCACCCTAGCCTTAGGATGTTTTAATACAGCTGCAGGCTAGACAAACAAGGACCATGGATGAGAGGCAAAAAGCAGAAAATAGAATATAACAAACTGAGAATATAATAACTATGGAGTATCAAGAGCAAACACAGTTTTAAAACTGGCATTAACATCTGCCTTTGACTATTATTGAAGATCTTTCAGTAAAACTGATCACTCTGAGTCTGGTGTGTGTTCTACAACATTGTGGCTTGAAATCAACAATGACCCTGTTGATATGGTAATGTTTGCCTTTGTGACTTCATGTGTGTTTGCATGTTGTTTGAGCTTTACCTTACTGCACTGATGAGTCAAATCTGTTGCAGAAAGAATTATCAGATTACATAGGTGTAAAAGGTAAAAGTGTAAAAGGTCTCATTGGTTTTCCCAATCAGTCAGTGTGTCAAACCTCTGTTTAACTTTGGTTCAACCCACAAACTGTGATTCAAATGGGTTTGAAGGCCCACAGTTACTGTGTATATTTTGAAACAATCTGGAATGCTGGTTGGAAGAGTTAGAAGACAGAGAATGGTGAAGACAATGACATATGTATGACATATGTATGTCTTGCAGTCATGAATATAGCTTGGCTGAAACATCTGACTTTAAGCATAAAAGTCTGTGAGTTTAGACTTGTCAGTGTTGGAAACTGGCAAAATTACACCGAGCACACAGTAATTACTTAATAATTTCTAATTAGACCGTTAATAAAAATATTAATGTAATAAATAATAACGTGCTATATTAATACCACTTTATTACCAAGCTGTATTTCCTCATTATTACCCCTGTTTTTGGTGCCCTTATTATCCAGTTACACAAATTTCAGTGTAATATTTCCCGACTGTAACCTCTGGTGCTACCATGATATAACTTAAAAATTATAACATTTTTACACTCTTGTTTCCCCCCTTGTTAACCTGATATTGCCGCTTTATTACTGAGCTGTAATGGACAGTGCTACCGAAATGTCTCACCACTGTGTTTGCCAACAAGGGTTTATACACCAAGTACTGACTTGCTTTCTTGTTGGGGATCAAATGCTTATTTCACTGAATTGCATGAAAATCAATTTATAACTTTCACATAACATGTTTTTTCTTGATTTTGGTTGAAATTCTGACTCTTCATTAAAATGAAACTGCCATTAAAAATATATTATCAAGACTGTCCATGTGTTGTTGATCAAATTTACGAATGCAGCAGGGATCAAATAATTTCCTTTAATAATAACATAAGTATTATAACATAAGTACTGAACACATCATCAATTTTCTAAATTCAAATATTTCTAAAAGTACCATTGACTTGAAATTCTCATCAGATGTCCGTAACAACCCATGCAATCCACACATGCAAAAGAAATAAAACCATAGATGTCCAGAAACTAGAATTAGAAATTATCAGTAATAATAAGAAATGACACAGGGAAAATGAAGAAAGAGAGGTCCAAAAATGCAGGAAAGTCATGACACTAACTAAAATCAATCAGTAATTAGAAAGCAATCCTACCAATTACTGCAAAGTAATATCAGCCGGCTCAGTCCCAAATGGTAGCCTATAAAAAAGCTGGAGGTGGGAACATCATAGGGCTATTTTTCCAGCATGCAGCCCTGTTACACTTCCTTCACTTATTATATAAGTGAAGGAAGGACAAATTGAAAAATGTACCAAGGCATTTTTAATAAAAATCTGCTGCCATCTACCAGGATGATGAAGATGAAATGAGGGTGGATGTTTCAGCGAAACAATGATCCCAAACAAACAGCCAAGGAAAGTCCCAATTTCAGAAAAAACCTCCCCGCAGGAATGGCCCAGCCAATCACATGACCTGATTTGAAAATCTATGGAAAAAACTAAAGCTGAGTTAACAGAAGGGGCCCAGAGAACCGTCAGCATTTCAAGACTGTTTGTGCAGAAGAGTCGGCCAAAATCACACCTGAGCAATGCATGGTATTAGTTTCTCCATACAGGTTGTGTCTTGAAGCAGTCATCACCAACAAAGGTTTTTGTGCAAGTATGAAATAAAGTTTAACAAGCATGTTCAAACTTCTAATTATTACACATAACATCTGAACAGTATGGTTTGATTTGCATATATTGCATATATATTTGCGTATATTGAACGGTTTGTTAATGACATCTGGTGAGAATTTCATGAAAATGGTGACTTATTAAATCATGATTTTACCTGCATGTATGTATCTCTTTACTTTTCTGAAGCCAATATTTGAAAAATAGAACACTTTTCCCCTTAAAGAAATAAGTTTACTTTTCTCCTAAACATTAGTTATTATACCACCTAAAATGATGATTACAGTTGAAGTGCAAATCAATAACGTAATTATGATGAAAAGAAAAGACCCTAGAAAGTTTTGCCAAGCTCTTTGCCTGTTCATTTCCCTTCATAACAGGCTGCTTGATTGCTCCTTTGTGATTGTATGCCTGTAGACAAATATTCATGGACTTCCTGCTGGGCTTTTGTTTAGGAAACTGTATTTGTACATGATCACAAGTTAAACTGAAAACTCACACAAATGTTTGTTGAAATGTAAAAGTGTTGTTTGAAATCATGTCACTTGCTCAATTTGTCTGAAATCAAGACCTGTGCAAAGGACTCTTACATATTGCCTAAATTTACCTTCCGGTGCAAAGCGCCTTAGGGGAACTGTTGTGATTTTTAACTATATAAATAAAACTGAACTGAAATGTTGTTTTCTACCATAATCACAAGCAGTTTGCCTTCTAGCTTATTGTATTGTATTTATCTGTTTTAATTTAAACAAAATTGAGCACAGTCCTATATCCAGCCCCACAGTCTCCTAAATCTTTACAGTGTAAAGATCAAGCTAAAATGGTCACCTTGACATTACCATGGTGGATCCTTGGTCGATACTTGATGGCAAATGTAAATTACCATGGCAGACCTGGGTGCACCTTCATGCTTTGCAGCATTGATTTTTTTGTTGGTTGCTGTATACACGCAGTTGGCAGCAGCTGTCTCTCGCTGCCAGCTACACACACTGACAACAACACCATGACAGGACCCTACACCAGCGGTCCCCAACCCCCAGGCCACGGGCAGGTACCGGTCTGTGAGTCGTTTGTTAGGGTACTGGGCCTCCTCCACCTCTGGCTGGTAAACATTTGTATTAACTAGTCAATACGCAAACCGCAGTGCTTTGTGTCCCTCTTGTACAGCAGGTCTTTACTGGGTTCACCCTGTCCTGTCTCTGTGGTTGTCCGATTTCCCCATATTGACTAGTTAATACATCTTTAGCTCTGGTCCTCTACTATAGTTAAATCACTATCTACTATATAACCCAAAAATATTTACTATTAACTAACATTGACAATTTCTTTTGGAAAATAACCCCTGTTATAACACCCTGTACAAATCAACATGGATTAATGAAAAACTTATCAAGTATCAAAAGTAAAAATAATTATTCTGCAGAAAAATGTGTTAAATACCTGGCACCTGTTCAGCTCGTTTCATTAGAGTTGCCATTCATTCTTCATCATGGTAAGCTGTCCTTGCCAATGTACTAAAGACATTATTAACAACTTTTTCACTATCCATCTTTTCTTGATCACACACGTGGGCCAAGGTGATTAGCAAGAAGATGATAAATCACAGAAGCTAATCAATTTGCTAATGCTAAAAGCTGCTGGCCTCTCAGTTTACCTAACTCAAATGAAAGTAAAGGGGAGACAGACAGACCCATAAAACAAATACTGCCACACTAATGAGAGCATAACAAGGGCTTTCAACGACAACAACCAACTGTTAGTATAAAATAGCAATAGGAATGTGAAGGATGATTGCACATATTAATTGATAGGCGAGGAGCTGTCTGAGATAAAAGGAGATATAGATTGCTTTATTTGGGTTATCATTGTTATTTTTAATGAAGGTTTTTGTTTTTAAATTTGACAAGACAAGCACTGATTGCCCTGCTTGTTCTGATGGAAGGCTACTTGCACACTCATTGTTCGACTGACATTTCATGGCTTATGGAATGTTTCATGAAAGTTCCTGGATTTTGTTGGAAGATAGTAGAATTATTGTATTTGGGATTTGGTGAAGAATTAGTTCATTCAATAAGAACAGACAACCTTCTTGCCATTTAATATATACAAATACAGCCAGCTGTCATATAATTTCCAGCGGTTGTTAGTCCCCTGTCCTTCTCCTGGGGCTAGCTCACCATGAGATGGCACTTTCTTCACAAAACCTTTGACTTGTACAGTTATCTATACAAGTATCTAAGTGCTTGCCCAAAGCGGGTTGTTTGACTGTTGGGATTTTCTCAGTATTATTGTAGAATTACAATATGAAGTACCTTAAGACAAGGGTTGTTGTGATTTAGCATTATTAAAATTGAATTGAATTTCACATTCTTTTGATAGCTTTGATTCTTAATTATTCCATTTGTTAAAAGATAAAAATGTAGAGTTAAGTTTTCAATAAGTAAAACAGATGGATCAAATTTTACAGTCAGCTCGCCCATTCAGCCATTTTGCACTGCAAAAAACAATCCTTGACTTAGCCATTTCAATATAACTTAGTAAATAGATAAAATTAAAAAGAAAATATACTTACAAAAAAATTCTTGCACACATATTTCCTCAAAGACCCTAAAATCTGATGTGCAGGTTCTGTCAGAGACTTGTAGAAATGTATTTTTTAAATTTATTTAAGGTCTTTCAAATTGTTCTTTTGACATTTCTGAATCATTTTGACTTGTACTTGAAAGGGAATCTTTTTTTCAAGCTCTGTTTTAACCTTGCAACTATGCAAATTAAAGTGTATTAGACAAGTGTGGATGTGGGTGGGTATAACTCTTATCAGCTGTTTGGGGTGTGGTTGGTGGGGGCTGGGATGTCTTTGGAAATGTGTAACAGGACTGAACCTGGCAGTCAAAAAGTAACCCTTTTCATAAAACAAGATGTGTGAAAGCCTACCAATAAATGATGTCTAGACTACTATGTGAATTTGACAAATTTAAGGTTTTCCTATTTCATATTGATAAAATTCTCTATTTCAGTTGAAACTGGCAATTTGTTCTGAGAAAAGCACATGCTCTTACAATTACCCCAAGATAACAAGAGTGATGTTCTGATGTCTGGGTTTTCGGGAATGCAGCTTTGCACTGGAAACATATCTCTGATTGAGATTGATTGAGAGAAATATTTTATAATTCTTCTGCTAGGAAGGAGCACATGTAGAGTGCAAACTGACAACTCAAATGGTATGTTTTAATCTGACCAAGTTTATCTTTTTAAATTACTAAATAGTGAAGTAAGATGTTTTTGTTTGTGTGTCTATTTGGGAGGGAGGGTTAGGGAGCAGAATGTCTTAGATTCCCTTTCCGTAAAAGTTACCTTTTTTTTTTGGGTGGAAGTTATAGCAGAGCTTAGTACCATCCATCTAACGAATTTTCAGCAACTGTGATACAAGACACAGTGATGGCTAGACTCTAAACAGGTACAGCTCAGATTATATGCAAAAATATGTGCATATATTTTTCTTGAGACTCACCAGAAGAAAATTATTTACTGGTTTAGAAGAGTTGATGAATATTGTCCAGACATGTTAAGGCAGTGACCAGATCAAAGCATACAGTGGTTTGTTCTTCCTCATCAATAATGTGTTTACATGCCATTTCATGTTGTTTACCTATACTGTCTGTGGTACAATTAGCAAATACTTAGACAATTTGAGTTATGTAATAGGTTGCTGATAAAATGTCAGTTTTTCTTGTGAATACACAACTACAAAAGAGATAATTTTTACCAAAATTACTACTCTCTTTTGTTCCCTATGTAAAGTGAAAGCATCTGTAAAGCATCCTAATGATGATCTTGATTTTAACTTCAGGTCACAAATCTGGGGTGACCTACAGGTGTTTTGAATTCATATCATCATGTAAAGCTGTTAAGAATTAGCATTTCATAGCTTCAACATTGTCTGTTTTTTAAATTGTTGATGAAAAAATTCTCATTCTGATTTAAATGAAATATACAGGGCTGAACTGTGCTGGCCTGTGTTCACTATTTTCACTATTTACACTGAAATGATAAACCTATGAATAGTGGACCCAATCACCACCAGCGGAAGCTTTGCCTATAGTGCAATGACATTTCATTCTTCACTCTCCCTTGCTTGAAGCCTAGCTGCTGCTTCTATATCAACTATGCCAGGTTGCATAATCCACTGATTTTCCTTTTATGCAGGTCTGCAGCAAATGACATTGAAGAACTGGCACCACTAATGTGGGTCCCTGGGACATAGTATTATCTAGGCTATTACCTAAATAAGACTATAGGTGTTATTTTATACTTAAATGTACCTCTCTGTAGCCTGAGAAAGCATTTCAGTAATAAAATTGCAACTCTAAAGAGGGATACATTTTTGAATTTAGATCATTAAAATCAATGACATGCATCAGAAAATGTTCTAGTGTTGTTATGTAATATTGTTATGTTTTATGAAGCCACCAAAATTATGTGCCAGTCTGGATTTTCTTGCATTTCAATGAATGTGTATATATGGAAGATCAAACAAGCTGCTATATTCATTGCTAGGAACAAAGCAATCTGTATTTAATATTTTCATTTCTGTAAATATGGCTTTCATGAAGCATTCACCCCAGGTGACTATAAATTGTCTTACAATATACTACAGCACGCAAAAGTAATGATAATATCCTGCACAAGGGACAACAGGAAAAAAGTAAGTTCTTGAAGTTCTCCAGTAACACTGTGAGGAACCTTGGAGTCATTTTTGACCAGGATATGTCCTTCAACGCACATATTAAACAAATATGTAAGACTGCGTTCTTCCATTTGCGCAACATCTCTAAAATTAGAAATATCCTGTCTCAGAGTGATGCTGAAAAACTAGTTCATGCATTTATTACTTCCAGGCTGGACTACTGCAATTCATTATTATCAGGATGTCCAAAAAACTCACTGAAAAGCCTTCAGTTAATCCAAAATGCTGCAGCAAGAGTACTGACAGGGACTAGAAAGAGAGAGCATATTTCTCCTGTTTTGGCTTCCCTTCATTGGCTTCCTGTTAAATCCAGAATTGAATTCAAAATCCTGCTCCTCACATACAAGGTCTTAAATAATCAGGCCCCATCTTATCTTAATGACCTTGTAGTACCATATCACCCTATTAGAGCACTTCGCTCTCGCTCTGCAGGCCTACTTGTTGTTCCTAGAGTATTTAAAAGTAGAATGGGAGGGAGAGCCTTCAGTTTTCAGGCCCCTCTTCTGTGGAACCAGCTTCCAGTTTGGATTCGGGAGACAGACACTATCTCTACTTTTAAGATTAGGCTTCAAACTTTCCTTTTTGCTAAAGCATATAGTTAGGGCTGGACCAGGTGACCCTGAATCCTCCCTTAGTTATGCTGCAATAGATGTAGGCTGCCGGGGGATTCCCATGATGCATTGAGTTTTTCCTTTCCAGTCACCTTTCTCACTCACTATGTATTAACAGACCTCTCTGTGTTGAATCATATCTGTTATTAACCTCTGTCTCTCTTCCACAGCATGTCTTTTATCCTGTCTTCCTTCTCTCACCCCAACCGGTCGCAGCAGATGGCCGCCCCTCCCTGAGCCTGGTTCTGCCGGAGGTTTCTTCCTGTTAAAAGGGAGTTTTTCCTTCCCACTGTCGCCAAAGTGCTTGCTCATAGGGGGTCATATGATTGTTGGGTTTTTCTCTGTATCTATGAAGCGCCTTGAGGCAACTTTTGTTGTGATTTGGCGCTATATAAATAAAATTGAATTGAATTGAATTGAATTGAATATGAACAAAAATACTGTTTGGATAAGACAGAGTCTTTGGCAACCAGTTTAGCCTTGGCTGTATTAGCCAAGGTCATTCCACTACAGACATCCTTGACTGATTTTATTTATTTGTTTGTTTGGTTGTTTATTTCTGCAAATGCCATGTTTCTTGTATACAGTCTATTAGACCTGAGACTTCATTGAAATTATAGAGCATTTCATTCCTACATTTTAAGAGCTTCAGTTCACCAGCATTGGCTTAACTTAGTGCAACTCTTCTGACAAATGGGGCAGAGAAGTAGGTGTAGGGTTTAATTTCCTTCTTCAGTGAAATGCAGTCTGACTAATGTGAGTATGATGAATGTGATCATATTTTTCTATTTATCTGCTTAACTCCAGTGTTCATTATGATTCATTTTAGTGGTAAAGAGGAAGTAGTAAGAGGAAAACGATCCTTAAAGTTATATTTCCAGACATGTGTAAAGGTGCATGGGTGTAACTACTCATTTACTCAATTACACAGTGATTTTAAATAAGGAAATTCAGGTGTGCTTTGTACTTTGGTGGAGGTGCATGACACACTGGGTTATGCAATGAATGAGACAGAGCTTTTGCTCCCAGCTCAAGATGTTGGGAGCGATTATCTTGGACTCCAGTAACACTTTGAGAAATCTTGGAGTCATTTTAATGAGGATATGTCCTTCAATGTGCATATTAAACACATATGTAGGACTGCTTTCTTCCCTTTGCACAAAATCTCCAAAATTTGAAGCATTCTTTCTCAGAGTGACACTAACAACTACTTTGTTCACTTATTACTTCTAGGCTGGACTACTGTATTTCATTATTATCAGGATGTCCTAAAACTCCCCAAAAAGCCTTTAGTTGATCCAAAATGCTGCTGTGTGAAAACCGTGGAAGAACCCACCCGAGGGATTAAATCTAATCTAATTTAATCTAATAACTTTAAATTTAGACAAACAGATTTACTCAGAAACAAATAAAACACTGGAAAAAGCAGAACAATAACATTTTTAAGTTATGTAAGTGAGTTATATACCATGTTTAACCTGAGTAGCAAAAGCCCACGAGAGGTCTGAAAACGATGTGCCGGGAATCCGCTGTTCTCGCCGGCTCTAGTGACCCTTGAACCCCTGGCTAGCTATCAATCTGTTGGGTAACAGACATCTATTCAATTCAATTTAATTCAATTCAATTCAATTCAATATTATTTATACAGTGCCAAATCACAACAACAGTCGCCTCAAGGCGCTTTATATTGTACAGTAGATCGTACAATAATATCTACAGAGAAAAACCCAACAATCATATGACCCCAGTGAGCAAGCACTTTGGCGACAGTGGGAAGGAAAAACTCCCTTTTAACAGGAAGAAACCTCCAGCAGAATCAGGCTCAGGGAGGGGCAGGGCCATCTGCTGCGACTGGTTGGGGTGAGAGAAGGAAGACAGGATAAAGACATGTTGTGGAATAGAGACAGAGATTAGTAACAGATATGATTCAATGCAGAGAGGCCTGTTAACACATAGTGAGTGAGAAAGGTGACTGGAAAGGAAAAACTCAATGCATCATGGGAATCTCCGGCAGCCTACGTCTATTGCAGCATAACTAAGGGAGGATTCATTGTCACCTGGTCCAGCCCTAACTATATGCTTTAACAAAAAGAAAATTTTTAAGCCTAATCTTGAAAGTAGAGATAGTGTCTGTCTCCCAAATCCAAACTGGAAGCTGGTTCCATAGAAGAGGGGCCTGAAAACTGAAGGCTCTCCCTCCCATTCTACTTTTAAATACTCTAGGAACAACAAGTAAGCCTGCAGTGCGAGAGCGAAGTGCTCTAATAGGGTGATATGGTACTACAAGGTCATTAAGATAAGATGGGGCCTGATTATTTAAGACCTTGTATGTGAGGAGCAGGATTTTGAATTCAATTCTGGATTTAACAGGAAGCCAATGAAGGGAAGCCAAACAGGAGAAATATGCTCTCTCTTTCTAGTCCTTGTCAGTACTCTTGCTGCAGCATTTTGGATTAGCTGAAGGCTTTTCAGGGAGTTTTTAGGATATCCTGATAATAATGAATTGCAGTAGTCCAGCCTGGAAGTAATAAATGTGTGAACTAGTTTTTCAGCATCACTCTGGGACAGGAGTTTTCTAATTTTAGAGATGTTGCGCAAATGGAAGAAAGCAGTCTTACATATTTGTTTAATATGTGCATTGAAGGACATATCCTGGTCAAAAATTACTCCAAGGTTCCTCACAGTGTTACTTGAGGCCAAGGTAATGCCATCCAGAGTGAGAATCTGGTTAGATACCATATTTCTAAGATTTTCAAGGCCGAGTACAATAACCTCAGTTTTATCTGAATTAAGAAGCAGAAAGTTAGCAGCCATCCAGGTCTTTATATCTTTAAGACATTCCTGCACTTTAACTAAATAGTGTGTGTTATCTGGCTTCATGGACAGATAGAGTTGGGTGTCATCTGCATAGCAGTGAAAATTTATGCTATGTCTTCTAATGATGCTGCCTAAGGGAAGCATGTATAATGTAAACAGAATTGGTCCTAGCACTGAACCCTGTGGAACTCCATAATTAACCTCAGTGTGTGAAGAGGACTCTCCATTTACATGTACAAATTGGAGTCTATTAGATAGATATGATACAAACCACTGCAGTGAAGTACCTGTAATACCTACAGCATGTTCTAATCGCTCTAATAGGATATTATGGTCAACAGTATCGAACGCTGCACTAAGGTCTAGCAGGACAAGCACAGAGATGAGTCCACTGTCAGAGGCCATAAGAAGATCATTTGTAACCTTCACTAAAGCTGTTTCTGTGCTGTGATGAGCTCTGAAACCTGACTGAAACTCTTCAAATAAGCCTCTGCAGATGATCTGTTAGCCGTTTGACAACTACTCTTTCAAGGATTTTTGATATGAAAGGAAGGTTGGAGATTGGCCTATAATTAGTCTAGGTCTAGGGATGGCTTTTTAAGTAAAGGTGTAACTACTGCCAGCTTGAAGGCCTGAAGTACACAGCTGATTATTAGAGATAGGTTGATCATATTTAAGATTGAAGCATTAATTAATGGCACGACTTCTTTGAGCAGTTTTTTTAGGAATGGGGTCTAAAAGACATGTTGATGGTTTGGAGGAAGTAATTATTGAAGTTAACTCAGAAAGATCAATTGGGGAAAAAGAGTCTAATGAATATCAACAGTACTAAAAGTAGCTGTAGATAATATTACATCTGTGAGATGATTACTGGAAATTCTTTCTCTAATTATAAAAAAATTTATTTGTGAAGAAGTTCATGAAGTCATTACATCTCAAGAAAAGTCGAAGCAATTTTGCAAATATGTGATGTCTTGATAAACCGAGCAGATATTTGAAGTTTACACAGCTACATTCTCGCCTGAAAATATCTTAAAAGTTTATTTTGTGACCCAGAAAGCATAATAAGAGTAATATTAAAACTAAATAGCTGCCGCCATTGTTGGAAACTGGAATTGGCTGGGGCGCGCTATGAATTCGGGGATAGGTTGAGCCACAAATGATACACCCGACCCATCCTTCAAATTTGGGGAAATGAAGGACGCATTTGTCTGCTGCGTTTAGAGAAGCCTTAGAATTGGGACAGCCTTCATCGCCTGGCTGTAATGTAATCGGTCTACAAATGCGGCGTCCGAAGGATGCGGCCTAGGTTTTTGGACACAGCTCATATTTCTCCTTCATTGGCTTGTCTTCATTGGCTCCCTGTTGAATCCAGAATCAAATTTAAAATCCTTCTCATCACAAATCAAGGTGGCTTGAATAATCAAGCCGCATCTTATCTAAAAAACCTCAATACCAATACAGCTCTTTGCTCTCAGAGTGTGGGCTTGCTTGTGGTTCCTAGGATATGTAAACGTAGAATGGGAGGCAGAGCCTTCAGCTCTCAGGGTCTTCTCCTGTGGAACCAACCCCAAGTTTTAATTTGGGAGACAGACACTTAATCTACTTTTAAGAACAGGCTTAAAACTTTCCTTTTTGATAAAGCATTTAGTTTGGGCTGGATCAGGTGACCTTGAATCCACCTGTAGCTATGCAGCAATACATTACGCTGGATTGGGGCTTTCTGTGATATACTGAGTCTTACTCCCCTCGCCCCCGACCAGTCGTTGCAGCTGGCTACCCTGCCATAAGCCTAGTTCTGCCATAGGTTTCTTCATGTTAAAATTGAGTTTTTCCTTCCCAGTGTCACCAAAGCGCTTGCTCATAAAGTGGTCATCTGATTGTTGGGGTTTCTCTGTATTATTGTAGGGCGATATGGCAGCCTCGCTTCTGTCAGTCTGCCCCAGGGCAGCTGTGGCTACAACTGTAGCTGCCTCCACTAGTGTGTGAATGTGAGAGTGAATGAATAGTGGAATTGTAAAGCGCTTTGAGTTTCTCGAAAAGCGCTATATAAATGCTATCCATTATTATTATTATTATTTATCTGACAATATAAAATTTTCAATTTTAAGAACATGAAAACATATAATAGCCATTTTCCCCCATTTTTAATATTATTTCCAGAAGTGTGCCCCTAGTTAGAAAACATAGTGATGCAGTGAATTTAGAGTTATTTTATCATAGCTTTATTTATCTGGACAGTGCTAGTTCAAAATGCCAGACCAAACTAGACAAGAGCTCAGCTTTAGAGACATGATGTTCAGGATTTGAAAGATTAAAATTCTTAAACCCACCTTCCTGCAGTGGAATGACTGTTTATCTAGGTATGATAAATCAAATGGCAACATGCTTGAGTGGTCTGTTGCAAAAGACTGAGCTTGATTGACTCTGACCCCTAGCTTTTTTACATGGGCAACTTGTCAATTTGTCCAGTCATTGATAAGCGGCAGAAAATCTGCCCTCACTAAGAACGGCAGCATCACTCCCTATTTTCGCTGAGCCTTATAAACTGTCAGCAGATAGTGGGATTTCAAATGACTGCTGCTTATCTGAGCAAGCTCCAGTCCATTTGCCAAGGGAGGAATTGGTTATACAGCAACTGCATTACTGCTAGTAATTCCGCACCCTATACTCAGACCCCAGGTTCATTTCACCTCAGAGGTGTTTACCTTTTATTATGTCCCAAAGAAGGTTGTGTAAAAATCACAATGTGTGCTGCTGGTATGAATCAGTGTATCTATACCTAAAAGGAAAACTTGTAGATATACTTTTATGATCAATTGCTTATTAAGAGTGGAATAATGAGAGCTTTCCAAAGCATGTAAACATGTAATCCAAAACAACTTTTTCTGTTGTATATATATATATATATATATATATATATATATATATGTATTGTATTGTATATATATATATATACAATATTACTGGTGTTTTGTTTTTGGGTTTTTTTGTCATTTAATAACCTTTATATTAGTTTCAGAAAACCGGAAAGAAGTCCAATTGCTTTTCTTTCTGAGTTTCTTAGATTACTATGACCTGGATGACTGACAACCTACATGGACAAAAGTATTTATTCTTCACAGACATTCATCAGTTGTCCATTTATGTACTTTAATGAATAAACTTGCAAAGATACAAATCATTGCACTTACATCAAACTTCATTAAATTAAAGTAGGCTTTTCCCCTCTATTCCCTTGCGTGTTGTGCAGATCAAAAAGAACTTAAAAGTATGGCATATTGTGGATATGTCAGGGTCTAAATCAAACCTTTTCATCCATCCATCCATCTTCCTCCACTTTATCCCAGGCTGGGTCGCGGGGGCAGCAGCCTAAGCAGAGATGCCCAGACCTCCCTCTCCCCAGCTACCTCCTCCAGCTTATCCGGGGGAACACCAAGGCGTTCCCAGGCCAGCCGAGAGATGTAATCTCTCCAGCGTGTCCTGGGTCTGCCCCGGGGCCTCCTCCCGGTGGGACATGCCCGGAACACCTCACCCAGGAGGCGCCCAGGAGGCATCCTTGTCAGATGCCCAAACAACCTCAGCTGGCTCCTTTCGATGTGGAGGAGCAGCGGCTCTACTCTGACGCCCTCCCGGATGGCCGAACTTCTCACCCTATCTCTAAGGGAGAGGCCAGCCACCCTTCGGAGGAAGCTCATTTCCGCCGCTTGTATCCGCAATTTCGTTCTTTCGGTCACTACCTACAGCTTGTGGCCATAGGTGAGGGTAGGGACGTAGATCGACCAGTAAATTGAGAGATTCGCTTTTACACTCAGCTCCCTCTTCACCACGACGGACTGGTGCAGCACCAATCCGTCTGTCGATCTCCGGCTCCCTTCTCCCATCACTCAGACGGCACCAGGGGCTCTGCCACCAAGGAGTTGCTTAACTGCCTCAGTGACCTCGCCTCCGGAAATTGGCGGGTCATTCCCCTCATCCCCAGACTCTGCTTCCTCCTCGGAAGACGTGTCAGTGGGATTAAGGAGGTCCTCGAAGTATTCCTTCCACCGCCTCACAATTTTCCCAGTCTAAGTCAGCAGCTCTCTGCCAGCACTATACACAGTGCAGGTAGAGCACCCCTTTCCCCTCCTGAGACGCCTGACGGTTTGCCAGAATCTCTTCGAGGCAATCCGAAAGTCTTTTTCCATGGCCTCTCCGAACTCCTCCCACACCCAAATTTTTGCTTCAGCCACTGCCCAAGCCGCATTCCACTTGGCCTGTCGATACCTGTCGGCTGCCTCCGGAGTCCCACAGGCTAACCAAGCCCGATAGGACTCCTTCTTCAGCCTGGTGGCCCCCTTCACCTCTGGTGTCCAACATTTGGTTCGGGGATTACCACCACGGCAGGCACCAACCACCTTGCGGCCGCAGCTCAATGCAGCAGCTTCGGCAATGGAGACGCTGAACATGGTCCATTCGGACTCAATGTCCCCAGTCTCCCTCGGAATGCTGTTGAAGCTCTGCCGGAGGTGTGCGTTGAAGATCTCGCGGACTGAGGTCTCTGCTAGATGTTCCCAGCACACCGTCACTACGCGTTTAGGTGCACCGGGTCTGTCCAGCGTCCTCGCCCGCCACCTGATCCAACTCACCACCAGGTGGTGATCAGTTGACAGCTCAGCCCCTCTCTTTACCCAAGTGTCAGGGGCAGATCTAGAAGGGTGGCATGGGGTGGCAAGTGCCACCCTAAAAGGATCCCTAGTTTTGCATATAATGGATTGGATTTATATAGCCCTTTTCAAGGCACCCAAAGCGCTTTACAATGCCACTATTCATTCACTCTCGCACTCACACACTGGTGGAAGCAAGCTACGGTTGTAGCCACAGCTGCCCTGGGGCAGACTGACAGAAGCGAGGCTGCCACATCGCGCCATCGGTCCCTGTGGCCAACACCAGTAGGTGGTAGGGTAAAGTGTCTTGCCCAAGGACACAACGACCCAGACAGAGAGCTCGGGGATGGAACCAGTGACCTTCCGGTTACAGATGTGCTTCCCAACCCCCTGAGCCACGGTTCGCAGCCAAGCCACGGTCGCCCATATGACAGTGTTGTTTATTAAAATAAGATAGCATTAAGACTTTGAGCGTAGTTACAGTCAACAGTGAATATAAATGCTAAAACTGAAAATATTGCATCGTGTTCACACACCCACCCCCCCACCACCACCACCACCATTAACAAATGGTTTAGCTCATAGCGCAGACCAGCTTTCTTCTTGTTTTCAGTAGCAAGCGATGCTTATGATTGTGCCAGAGCACATTTTGAACAACACCATGGGAATTTCAGATTTTACACAGGTGTTTGGATGTTACACTCTGGAAATGGAAGGAAGGTGAGTGTTATTAACCCTCTGTGGTCCACGGACACGCTGCACCTCCAAATCACATGACTGATGTAAGCTGACATAGCAACAAGCTGCAGCCACGTTGAGTCTCTATTTCAGCCCACACTGAAAGTTCGGACTTCAAAGTTTTTAAATTTTAATTACAGGCCAGTACATCCAGAGTTATGATAATATATATAAGCCACCCTTTTTTTCTAAATACTGTCGTCATGTTTTGTGTGTGTGTGTGTTTGTGTGTGTTTTAAACGTTTTCTAAGGACAGCGCGAAAACAGTAAAAGAAAAAAAGTCACCGCTTTCCTATTGATGGAAAAATGTACCATGTCGACCAATTAAAAAAAATGTCAACACGTAGGTTTTGGTTGTTTAGGAAGAGGGGAGAGTTTTGGTAGTGACGGTAACGGCAGCAAGACAGAGCGAGCGAGTGAGAGTTTTTAGATGTGGGAGATTTGTGACGTTTAGTGTGGAGTGTATACTTAGTGTGTTGTGTAGTCGTTGTTTTGTTTTGTGTGTCAGTGGGGGCACTAATGAATGTCACAAAGGCACATTTGCAACGTAAAAACTGAGTATAAAACCAGCGGAGTGATACACCTCCTGTTGTCAGGCCTGCAGGTTTATCCCTGTGCTGTTCTCCTCTGTCTTTTGGTGGAAAAGCTTTTTTTTTTTACTGGCACACATCATTTGTGGGGCATGTTAATGCAACACCTGATTGTTCTCTCATTTTAGTTTTATTAATATTTTTAAATTCGTAGATATTTTTAGATAAATAGTTGTATATGTTTACAAAATGTACAATTTATATTTGCATTTCAAGTTATAAAAATTTACTCAACATGTCTGCAGGTTTTTTTACAGTAAAAAAATACAACTAGGATTTTAAGTTCTTTTTGTGATTTCAGATCAGTAATCCTAATGCAGTATGTCAGTGAAAAAAAACTAAAAAAAAAAAAAACTAAATTCAGTTGAGCTGAAAAGATACCAAACAAGGCAAGGGGAAAAAAATAAAATGAAACAATCTGAGGGTGAAATACAAACGTGAACTCAAAAGGAGTCAAAAATGGTCGGTTGTATTTCCGACCTCAGTTGGTTAATCCAACAAATCATGAAATGAATCATTAGGTTGAAATTTTTGTTCATGACAGTGCAGATTTCTGACATTTTGTGTAATTTAAGCTGTAACAATGTGACTGTTTTCTAACAAAAAACAGTGTGAAACATAAGTTAGACCTGTGTTTGTAAATGAACCACCCGTTGTTGTGTAATATTCTGGATTTTATACTTATCGGGCTACATATTTATTTATTATACAGGCTATACAGTACATAAAATCAAAACTCACATGTTTTATGTAACTAAAGTGTTTAATTATGTGGGCTACAGACAATAATTAAGTTATAGACTATATTTATATTAAAAATGTGTATACTTACTGCATTTGAATCATTATAACCACATGTAACCACCTGCATATGTGTTTGAAAAAAAAGGCTCTGATTTTGCCACCCCATTTGATTTCTTTGCCACCCTCATGCCACCCTAAGAAAATTTCTCTAGATCCGCCCCTGCCAAGTGTCCAGAACATATGGTCGCAGGTCTGGTGATACGATTACAAAATCGATCATCGACCTGCGGCCTATAGAGCGTCCTGGTGCCACGTGCACTTATGGACACTCTTATGTTTGAACAAGGTGTTCGTTATGGCCAAACTGTGATTAGCACAGAAGTCCAATAACAAAACACTGCTCGGGTTCAGATCAGGGAAGCCGTTCCTCCCAATTACGCCCCTCCAGGTCTCGCTGTCATTACCCAAGTGAGCATTGAAGTCTCCTAGCAGGACAACAGAGTCTCCAGGTGGAGCACCTTCCAGCACCCCACCCAGGGACTCTAAGAAGGCTGGGTACTCTAAACTGCCACTCGGCACATAAGCGCAGATGACAGTCAGGACCCATTCCCCGACCCTAACGTGCAGGGAACAAACCCTCTCATCCACCGGGAAAAACCCCAACGTACCGGCAGCAAGCCGAGGGGATATTAGAATACCCACCCCAGCCCGCCGCCTCTGACCAGGGGCAACTCCAGACTGACACAGAGTCCAGCCCCTCTCCAGAAGACTGGTTCCAGAGCCCAAGCCATGCGGAGAGGTGAGCCCGACTATATCTAGCCGGTACCTCTCAACGTCACACACTAACTCAGGCTCTTTCCCCACCAGAGAGGTGACATTCCATGTCCCGATTACCAGTCTTGGCATATCGAGAAAATATGACAAAAGAAGCAATAAAATAGTAAAAAAAATGTGACAAACATAGAGAGCTGCTACAACAGCTCAAAAAATGGCGCCAATAGCCTGGTCGCTGCCATTCTTTTGCTTTTGAATATAAAACCAGTCATGATCCGATCATTTTCTTAATCTGACTATTTTGTAAATAACCAGTGCAGAGCTCTGTTGTATGGTGTTTGTTGGCATTGTAGTTGGTTTCTTGGTTAAATAAAATTTGAGGATGTTGTTCTTCAGGTTCTGTCTTTGCTGTTAGCTTTCATAGTTAATTCAAATTTGTGTTCATTGTCTGGTTTTTGTCCTTAACCTATACTGTGTAAATCTTAATCGTAACTTTTCAGTGAATAGCTACTCAGTTACTGGGTGTGTGTATGTGGCTGTATTTTTTTTCTAATATTAATCTAAATTAAAAAAAAGCTCCACGATTTTGTTGTAAACGTGTAAATGTACAATGACAATTGGGGCTTTTCAATTATTACCTATTCTACTTTCAGATATAGATAAATACAATTTTTTTATTTAAGTATTTTATGTTTTGTTGTTGTTGTTGTTGTTTTTGGGTTTTTTTTAGAAAACACAACCATATAGAAAAATATTCTTGACCAGTCTACATTTTACAACATAATTTATACAGCTTTTTTTATGGGTGCACAGGACCCCTATATGATACATGTTTCCATTGCTGTGCATCTTGACAGATTAGCTACAAGTCAAAGCTCAACAAAAGAAACATTCAGAGGAGGGTTGATAGTGTGAGGAAAAGTTTATGACAGCAAGGGATTGCAGCTGACCTGAGTGAGTATTTTGTTGAATGAAGGAGGACTGTGGTTATTGACCAATAAAGGCAAATTGGTCAATAACCACAGTCCCAGTTTTGTTATCAACATCATTACGGGCAGTTTTAGATGTTGTCATTCAAGAAAAGGGGAAAAGGTACCATTGATGCTGTAAACAACCTACTGTACAGTACAAGACTTGATGGACTGTAAATGTGTAAGTTTATATAATTAAATTACATTTTTTAATGGTTATTTCAGTTGTGTTAAGACTTTGACAGTTGAGTGTGAACTATGGAAGATAATTGTATAAAGCTTACAGATGGACCAACTCACCAGCTGTGATGAATACTGGATGAATCCAGACATTTTTTTGCTGTGGCTGTTCAGCCCTCTTGTTTTTCTTTTGAGGAAATCACAGCAAAAGCTGGGACATTGACCTAGAGATATATGAATTTAAGGTAAATGGACAAGGAAGTGATGTCAGAGATCATGTTCTGCATTTGGCATGGTAATTTTTATGAATCCATCCATCCATTTTCTTCCACTTATCCCTGTCAGGGTCACGGGGGGCAGGAATCTATCCAAGTTACCATAGGGCAAGAGGCAGTCTACACCCTGTACAGGTTGCCAGTGTGTTGCAGGGTTAACACTTAAAGACAAATGACCAGCAGCACGGTGGTGCAGTGATTGTTGCTGTTACCTCACAGCAAGAAGGTCCAGAGTTCAATTGCATCTCTTCACCAGGGCCTTTCTGTGTGGAGCTTGCATGTTCTTGCATTGGTTCTCTCCTGGTACTCCCTAAAACATACAGTTAGTGGGGTTAGGTTAATTGGTCATGCCTGCAGGTATGAGTGCATATGTTTGTCTATCTATTTATTTATTTTTTGTTAAAAATAATCAAATGACTGAAATTTGTTAATTAGTGAATGAATTAATGTTACAGTGGCTTTCATTATGGGTTAATCTTGAAAGCTCAATTAATTTTGAGGATTTTAAAATCAGTCATTTTAAATCATTAGCCTTTACCAGTATTATTTTGGAAATATAGCCTTTTACAGTACCTTGTACAGTTTGAAACAATAAATTGTTAAAAAATAATAAGTGGAATAACAGGATAACAGTAATACCATACTGGTAGCATAGTAAATCCTTTGTCTCAAGCAATATTCTGAAGTAAATACTTTTGCCATTTTCAAGCAAAAACACACCATCGGCACAGCACATAGACAGTTACAGCACCTACTAATCAAATTTGCAGGTCCTGAAGCCCACAATTTCTCAGCAAATAGTTTAGCACCTTCCACCAAGGCATTCTGCTGTGTGTGAAGGAATGAGCACATTGGCTGAAAGTTTATGCTTGCCAAATTAAGGAGAAGAAAAGTGCCACTTGTTCTAATCAACATACTGTAGCCCAAAACTCTGAAACAATTGACAGAAGTATTGTTACATTTTGCATATGTCCAGAAATAAACAAAATCAGAGTTCAAAACAAAAAATGCTGGAGTCCAGGAAAACAGAGTCCAAAAAATCTAAATCCCAGCAGCAGGGGTCCAAAACAAAACAGAGGAGCTGGGTCAATCATGACTCCAAAAAGACAAAGTCAAAAAGCAGTTCTGGGG
The DNA here is from genome assembly GCF_963576455.1 of Neolamprologus multifasciatus. Classification (NCBI taxonomy): domain Eukaryota; kingdom Metazoa; phylum Chordata; class Actinopteri; order Cichliformes; family Cichlidae; genus Neolamprologus; species Neolamprologus multifasciatus. Next base: position 1,485,752 of record NC_140448.1, on the reverse strand, counting down.
GCCAACCCAGAGATCAACAGCACCGTAGTGGAAAATGGAGCTGGTCCAGAGACCGACTGCTTGGAAGGCGTTGGCAGTGCAGCAGGCGTGGATGTGACCCGAGGCTCATGGACGGCTTGGCACGTGGCTGGTGCACAGAAACAGACAAGGTAGGACCAGATGAGTAAGGACCAGACGAGGCAGGACCAGATGGACCAGACAGCGGGGTGGTTGTTGCAGATGGTTGAGCAGGTGGTTGCGCTGCACGCAATGGCATGGAAGCAGCAGGTGACGGCGCTGCAGGTGACGGCGCTGCAGGTGACGGCGCTGCAGGTGACGGTGCTGCAGGTGATGGCGTAGAAGTCGCAGGTGGTAGAGCAGATGGTGGCTGAACCGGCTCATCAGAGCCATCAGTGGACACGGGGAGGTGCTAGAGGGGCTCACCAAAGCCACTAGTGGAGACAGACGTTACCACACCAACGTCTGGAGGTGTGGGAGTTGTGGGTGACTGAGCAGGTGACTAAGGCGGTTCCTGCTGTGACTGACTTTTAACTGCTCTCCTCCAAAAAACAGGAATGGGTTCTGGGCCTGGCCGAACATCAGCCATCCCCACCGGAGGAGCAGATACATGTGCAGGGAAGAACTAGCTTCTGGCTGCCCTTACCCTTGGAACCTGTGTAGAAGCAGAAGCCAGCTGGACCTCTGCCACTCCCACCTGAGGAACTGAAATGGGTGCAGGCGAGACCTGGGCCCGAGCTGCTCTGGGAGCAGGAGCAGGAAGAGGAAAGAGAAGCTCAGGAGCAATGACAGGACCAGTCTCAGAAGATACAAAATCAAAAACTGTCTCGGGAGGTGCAGCAAAGAGGAGAAACCATCATGAGAGGATAGGCCCCTTGGGAACAGCACCAAGCAGGGCAGACAAGATCTGCAAAGCGTAGTGTGCTTGGCCAAACGCATCATTCGGTCAGAGCTTCCTCATCTGCTGTCCATCTACACCAAGTGGTGCAAGACTAAAGCCAGGAAGATTATGATGGACCTCTCCGTTCCCAACAATGGACTCCCACTCCCACTGCTAAGGTCTGGGAAGCCCTTCTGCTCCCTAAAGCCAAAACCTAGAGAATGACGAGGAGTTTCTTCCCCTAGGCTATTTGGATCCTAAACCAGGTGTGACGTCACCACACACATTCTGGTTTTTTGCACACTTCTTATAATTTATAATTTCTTCTTATTCATAAATTCTTTTGTAAACTGTTATTTGCACATTTTTACTGTAAATTTCTGAGTTAAAATCTGTAAATTTTGTAGTAATCTGTAAATCTGTAAATCTTACTGTCAATTCTTACTGTCATATAAGCATTTCACCACATGTCATACTGTGTGTGTGACAAATAAAATTTGAATTTGAATTTGCACAGTATGTACCACCGGCAGAAAGAAGAAGTGGCTGACATCCAGAAGTCCTACCAGTGGCTGGACAAAACCGGCCTGAAAGACAGCAGAGAAGCACTAATCATGGCAGCACAAGAACAAGATCCATAGAGGCTGGGGTCTATTACACCAGGTGAGATGCCGGTTGCAGGCTGCGTAAAGACGCCCCTGAGACAATCACATAAAAGCAGAGTGCATGCCGCCAGCAGGCAGAGCATCCATGGAATGCCACAAGCAAGTGGCCAGCATTGTATACAGAAACATCTGGGCCGAATTTGGCCTGGAAGTCCAGCGGTCAAAATGGGAGACGCCCCCTAGGGTGATCCTGTGGGACTTCCAGATACCTATGGACAAAATGGTGATTGCTAACCAACCGAATATAATAGTGATGGACAAGCAGAGGAAGACTGATGTAGTGATAGACACAGCATTACTGAATGACAGCAACATCAGGAAGAAGGAACACAAGAAGCTAGAGAAGTACCAAGGGCTCAGAGAACAGCTTGAGAAGATGTGGAGGGTGAGGGTAACAGTGCTCCCTGTGGTAACTGGAGCACTAGGTGCAGTGACCCCAAGCTAGGTGAGTGGCTCCAGCAGATTCCATGAACAACATCCGAGATCTCTGTCCAAGACAGCAGTCCTAGGAACAACAAAGATACTGAGCAGGACCCTCAAGCTCTCAGGCCTCTGGTAAAGGCCTCTGGTATACATGTGTTAAAGCATGATGATGGTTTAATTTTAAAAGTACATGGCCAGGAAGAAAACATTATGATCTTTATCAAATACAAACTTAACAACGACTTGAGAGACACAGTGTGTAACATTAATCAATAATGTTAGTAAAAAGTAAAAAGTAACCTTTACTTATAAACATTACAATCGACGCTAAAATAAGAAGCATATTCCCAGAATATTATATAAAACAGTCACTTCTCATAAAAAAGGGTGAAGAGGCAAGGCAGGAAAAGAGTTTTACTAGCCATGGAAGTTTGTATTTATGTGTTTTTAACCATGTGGACCTCGATCTTAAATAGCTCTGGCAATTAGCACTTAGAAGCTTAATAAGCAGTGGGTATACTATACTTGAAAAAAAAAGAGGGGGGATAGAAAATGTAGAAAAAAGGTAGCAATGCAATAAAAACATCAAAAGAGGGACAAAGGAAAAGAAACCAAACCTAGACATTTGAAAAGTCTTTCTTCATTTGGCTTATTATGAAAAAGTAAAAGCAAGAAGGGTATTTTCAAAGGACAGTGATCTTTAGAGGTAGTTGTCTCAAAGAATATAGACTTTTTTCAGTTAATTAAACAGACAGATTAAGCAAGAATTGTCAGCACAATCATATGAAGCCTCTCCAGGGAACATCACAGCAATATTTAAAGTTAGCAGTATAACCTTAAACAACAATGTGGCTGTATAAGTTAAAGTAATACTGACAGCCAACTGCATGGCCATCCATCAAGTTGTATTTGGAGAGCCATCCAACTCTTTCAAAGTGTCCTGTGTGCTTCACGGCCCTACAATCAGTTTATCCAAACTGCCTCAATATTTTACTGACAATCTGTAAGGAAAATCTATCATTACTCAAAAGGAGCAATTCATAAAACTCAACAGATTCTCTAGGCTAAATCACATCTCATCCTGAATTATGTGTAACCAAGCTATAACCTATAAGATATAAACCTTACTCATCTTAAACCTCCTTTAGGTACAGTTCACAGGCATTGGAGAATAATATACATTGTCTCAACATAAGCACATCCAATATCAATTGTCAAAAAATCTGTTGTTTTTATGCCTGTACATTAAATTTGCAGTCTGAGAATTTTTTCTCAGAATTGATTGTGCACAGTAGCAGAAATTAAAATTACTTTAGTCATTAACTTTTGATACTCCTGAGAACTGCACTTACTTGCTTGGGTTGCTATCAGTTTACTACTGATTACAAAAGAGAGCATACTTCTGGGCTGCTAGAAAGTACAGGACATCTTCTAATACATATATCTATTGGAGTGATTATGACAGATAATGGCTATTTATTGGGCCAGGGACATTAAAAATACAGTCCTATTGACATGATTCAGTGCCATATCTTGTATAACTCTTGTATAACTATCTTGTGTAAATAGCTTATATACATTTTTTCATTTCACTTACATATGGCAACATTTCAGCAAAACCCAGACTGTTTACAACCTTGGATGTGTTTATGTTTTAGTTAATGGTAAATGTTAAGTAGCAAATGTTTTTGTGGCAATATGCAAAATTAAGATGGTGACCCTGATAATATGCCCACAGTGCTTTGGGCATTTAGCCCAAAGCACTGTGACCATAATAGCTGTAGGTGATTGTTGATGAATGGCAGAGTTTGCTATTCTATTCTAAAAAGGTCCCTGAAAGGTCACCTAAAAAAAACAAGCAAAAAGAAAAACAAAACAAAAAACAAAAAACAGAACAATTTTAAGAATTACATACCAAACAAACAAACAAAAGACAAACAAACAAATTCATTCACTCCCATTCATCCCATAAATTTGGGGGTTTTGTTTTCATGGTAGTGAAAGGATCAGTGCACAATGCCCAAGTTACCGAAAGGTCATGCTCATTTACATGTGGTTCTTAGACAAATTTAATCAGCATAAAAAAAGCACAAAACTACATATATTGGACATATATTGCCCAGGAGGAATGTAAACAAATCTGTTGTCTATGAAGAGATTGATATAAATGTTCGTCAGTAAAATAAAATGTATCAATGACATTTGCCATTAATTTGGTACCTATTGATAACATAAATTATTGACTTACTTCCACCATTTCCATAGCTGCTTTATAAACTGTAACCATTTTTTTTTTTTTTTTTTGGTCCGCTATACCTCCAACTGCCTGAACACCAAGACACATGCTGCTAGCTCTGCCTAATTTGAGTGTAATAACTGTGTAGCAATCCTTGGACCATTAACTTTGTATATGTATTTATTTTATACTGGCAAAGTCTCTCAATTCATTCACCATGTGAAACAAGCTGTTTTAGCTTCCTTCTTCCTCTCTTTAAGTCAGATACATTGGGCATGTTGGATGTGTGGTTTCCAGCACCTGGAGAAAATGATGATATCATCCAAATACACACAACAGCTTTCAGATCCCCCGAGGTTCTTTCCATTAGTCTCTGGAATGTTGCAGGTGGTTAAACTGGTAGAGACCCAAGGGGCAAATTAATGCAGTAATCTCCTGTACCTCATTTCCACCTGCCAATAGCCACTATTCAGGTCAAGTGAAGAAAATACAGTAGCCCAGTGGTTCCAAAAAGTGGTGGGCGTGTCCTCTGGGTGGGATGCAGTGCCAATGATGGGAATGATGGGAAACAGAATGCTTGGACACCGCTAGGATAATGGACAGGTTTTTGACGGGCTCCCACTCAAACGCAAAGCAGAGGATGAAGTATGAAACTGATGCTGTCCATATTAAATGTTTGCAGCTTTGATTACTGCTGTCGAGTCTGTATATTTACTTAATTTTATGATGAATAGTTTTTTGGTGTTTTTTTTTTTTCCTTTTTCAAGTGGGTTAATTTTTTTCCATGTTTAGTTTCTTGGTGTTTTTTTTTTGTTGTTGTTGTTGGTTCGAGGTTCTGAGTTTGAGCTCTTTAAAATTTGTGCACCATTTATTCATGTAGTGGTTTGACCTATTTTTAGACTGAGGTAAACCCCCACAAAGGATTCATGTCTAACTTAGTCACATGACCCCCTGGGTTTTTCATCAGGTCATTAAATAAAATGCGATAAGGAAAAGAATAACCATGTCAACACAACAGTGGTTCATAACGGAAACAATAAATCAACAACTACTACAATTATCGGCAACTTGCAGAATTCTGTGAAATGGCCAATACCCTGCTTCATAAAAAAATATAACACATCCAAAAAACATTTATTAAAAAAAATTTCATTTCACATAAGCAGCCAAAAAATGCATATTAATTAATTTCAATTTTGAAGAATCTGTAACTCATAACAGCATAAATGTGAGCTTGTATGTTCTTTTGTTTTGTTCACTATTCAACCCCACAAACAAAAAACAATAATGAAAGCAAGACACCACTGAGACCCTGCTCAGTGCACACAGAGTAGATGAAAGGAGGTTACTGTGTTCAGTGCCATGGTGTTCCACCACAGTTTGTCAGTGCAAATATAATGGAAACAATAACATGTTTGGTGAAGAGCCTACTCTATTGCACATGTTATTATGGGTTTGTGCAACAGTATGATGCATCCTTTCAACACACTTACAGCGTCACGTTTTCTCCGTAATTGTCTCTCTGTTAATGCCACTCCCCAAGGGTTTGTGATGAGAGACTGAGGCCAGATGAATGGTTTATATTTGTCTCCTCATTGGCTTTTGATAAAGACAACAAATCCATCCTCTGAGGTTTTTCCTCATCTTAGTTACAGTCAACTAACACTGGAAGACACATTGCATTACATTACATCCTTAGTAATAAAATTTGCAAACAAATCGGCCCTGAAGTAAAATGTGCAACTCAGGAAGAATTAGAGCTCTAAAAGCAGTTTTCACTTTAAACAAATTTGCTTATTTTATATTTGATTCATGGGAAAGGTTAAAAACTATTTTAATGTTGTTAAATCAGTGGGGGAAAAAACTTTCAAGGTTGATTAATTTTTAAAATAGTTCAGCCTTTTGATAGAATTATTTAAAATAAAGGTTTCATATTGAACTTTTTATGCATTTGAAGCCATAAGGAAGATATCTGGATTTCAGGAAGGACCTGCTGAGCCCTGTAAGAAAATGGGACAAGAAGATAATGAATATTGAATGACCATATCTACTTCAAGCAGCCATCTCCGTTCACCAAATCCCATCAGCACACAAATCATCTGTGTGGTTATGCTGAGTTAATTAAGATCTAGTGTGTGGAATTAATCGACTCATGCATTGCAAACGTCTTCAATTGCTGAACCTGTCCTGTTTTTTTGCTTTTTTCTGTGAGAAGGAATGAAGCTGATAATATATTATTAAAATACACTCATTTATTTTCCTTTTAGAAAAGCTAAATTCATAAGTCAGCGGCAGACAGGGAAAGGCTTTAGTTTAGTTCAAAACAAAGCAATAGGAATACCAAGTGAAGATAGCAAGATTCACTGTGTACTTCTGAGTCACTGTTTCCGTGTGTGGAATATCATTTGGGCTTTTATCTGGGGAAATACTGTACCCTCTCAGGCTTTCTGGATTTCCACAGATAAGAAAAATAAGTAAGATTACACCTCGTTTTTCTTCTCAATGCCAACATTTTCTTTTCCATTGCCGGTTGTAATTGCGCCCTCCAGACATTTATACAGTTAGTTCAAGAAATGGGCTAGACAGAGCAAGCACTCTTGGTGGAACCAAATGCCCCATTGAGGCATTTTCTGATGCTGCTGTGACACATGCTGGAAAGCAATCACCTTTTACTCAGTTAAGTAAATTAACCAGGAAATGTGTAAAAAAAAAAAGGGGGGGGGGGGAAGCAGCATCTCGGTTATCAGAGGAAGCCTCAATTTCTGCATAATGGCTTAATCTCTTTCATTGTTGCTGAGTGATAATTTATCATTTTTCCAGTCTGAAAACACAATTGTCTATGTAGGAAACAAATTCTGCAACTCTGCACAGTCCTTGAGGAAAAACTATATGACAGAGAGATGCAGAAAGCGAAATCACAAAAGATGAATCATGTCAGCATATTTGTGGTCATTTGTGGTTATGTCACAGCTTTCCCTGTGTATGTGTGTGTGTGTCAGTGACTAAACTCGTGTGTAAAAAAAAAACAGCCACTGCGTGAGCAGCACTTTAGCAGGGCAGCAGCAGCAGCTGTGGAGCTCCATCTGTGTCTACACAGGAGGCATTCAGGCATAGTATTGAGCTGTAGGTTACCTGTGCTGTGGAAGTGCTCAAACATCAACATGCAGTTACTGTTGTATGATTATGTGCTCAAAGAAAATCGACTTAAAGCTTAAAAATAAAGCTTAGTCCTTTTTTAGAGCCTGAATAAAACGCAAGCTGTTATTATGCCTGTCAAGTCAACTGGACTGACTGAGGTAGGTGTATGTTGGTTGAGTCAGATGTGTGTGATACAGTTAGGTATACAGATACAAGCATGACCTCTCAACTTATATTCCATAAATGCATAAACATGCAGTGAAATACAAATAGTTGGAGATATTTAGATACATCCTGTCTGACAAATAATTAAAGTTGTATGGCAACAGAGTTGCCATATATAGAGTTTGGTGCTTCTTAGGGATCCTTCCCATGGATATAGTTTCTAGACAGTGCAACAACCATTGCAAGAGTATTCTCTACATTCTGTCCATGACATTTGCTTTGACCAGCTCTATTGTACTTCATGTCCATTGCAACAGGGTGTCTAATCAAGGAGCTCCACAAAAAGGGGGGAGGTTGTTCAGACAATGCGGCACAAAATGATTTATAGAAAAGTGACCCAAATTTACTTCCTATTTGTTTCTATATAGAAAATGATAAGGTATCAAAATTTTGGTGAATGCTGGTGAAACACTACTTTTTCATTCGAAGGTTGTCAGTTTTTGACATTTAGTAAATTCCATTGGTATCTCGTGAGTATGCTAAGATGTCCTTATTGTCCATGTCACATTTAGCTCTTTGACTGCCTAAAAAGGTGCATTATGATACCTGAAACTGGTATGTTTTAGTGCATAAACTAAGCCACTAACTGAGTGAAATCAGAAGTAAAAGCTTAGTGAAAACTAAACGGTCAGTGAAAATAAATCCAAACAGGATGCAAAACTCAGAACTTCGAAACAAGGCAAACCAGTCTTCTGTCTGATGAACTTTTGATTATTCCACTGACATGACACCCTTCTAGACTTTTAATACTGACTTTCAAAGAGGCATCTACTGGCATCTCATATTGCCATAGGCAGCAATATCATGATACAGATCTCAAAGAATGTCTCTGAAAGTCTAGCAGCATCTGAGGGAATGTTTGGATTTGACACCTTGGCATGATCAAGCAGGAAAAGGGAGAGTAACAGAGGAAAATAACAATACCTTTTTTTATTTAACCTATAAATTTATAACTGTGTTGGCTGCTGTTTATTTTGCCTATAGCTATGCTAGCTCCATTACGTTATGTTTCTAATTCCATCCATACAATTTCAGAAGAGTTTCCCAGAAACTGCATTTCCACACAGCTACAGTTTAACATGCAACATTTAAGATGCACCAATTACAAAAAGGTCCAACGTAAATGTTGGCTGATTTATGTTAGGTTAGCATTTTATTATGCTAATAACTATTTGTCCAAACTAAACAAATGAAAACTAAACAGTTTTAATCAGGTCAGAAAAGCAATCTTACACCTTGAATTCAAAACAAATATGTTAAATATGTTGATACTGAACTAAAAGTCTTGAGCACTGTGTGACATGGTTAACTGTTTATCTACATGGGGGATTAAAAATATTAATGAAAACTGAAGTTGGCGTCTAAGCAAAATACAGGGATGAGATTCAATGGAGTCAGTAGGTGCTCTGTATTCACTGAAAGATGTATTTAGTCATCTGCAAAAGTCTGATCTTTTGTACATAAGTGCTGTTATATGCTTGATGATAACTCATGTCAGGGTTTTTATGGTAGAAGCTGCGTTTATTCACACATAACAACTTTAATCATGTAATCTACAACACATGGAGAAAGGCACTCGGTGTAATTTGAGGTTCAATACCCATATATTAATTCAATTCAATTCAATTTTATTTATATAGCGCCAAATCACAACAGAAGTCGCCTCAATCTTTTATCACAAGAGATTTTCTATGCTTTTTATGCTGAAAGCAACAATTTGTATATTTCTTGCCACATGCAGGTTGAATATTTATGTTAATCAAGATGGTGGCCTGTGTAAATGCAGCGTCATGGTGCTCTCAGCAATTTGTTTTTATCGCATATGTTTCATCTGTTCAGTTACTTGAAGCTTTAATTAAATATGGAAAAACTGAATGTTTGAATACAGGGAAATGGTACAGACTTAAATCAACCCCAAAACTAGACAGTTCAGGGAAGCTTTTGCCGTTTCACTTTTATGGCATTGAAGAAGAAAAAGCAGAGAAAAAAGTATGGAGTATACATCGTTCTATGTGCTGTGACTCTTGTCTTAGCTTTTTCAGTACCACTGCCTGCTAATGCTAACTTTGCACTGGAGGCGCTGTACTGCTTGGCCCACAGCCTGTTGAATGCCAGTCCAGAGAGAGGTGTGAGGTAGCTGGAGACTAAATCACAGCAAAAATTTCTGGCACAACTTCACCTAAGGTGCGTGAAGAGGACGAAAAAATCACAATACAGGAACTCCAGCAACACTTTAAGGGAAGAGGAACAACTTTATTGCCTGACCAACGCGTTTTGGCTTGTGGCCTTCATCAGGGTCAACCTGATGACCCTGATGAAGGCCACAAGCCAAAACGCGTAGGTAGCTGGAGACTCTAATCATGTAGAACTGATGCTGGTGCTGCTGCACAAGTTTCATAAGTACAGTGACTTCCCATCCAGAGACCATAATATTCTGGACAAAGTTTACTGAAACATCCCTGGGACATATCAAGCTGCAGCATTTCCACACCATAGCATTTAAGCTGATCCCTACCACTTCAGTATTATAGGACTGCATTGAACATACTGACTGGGAAGTGTTCAAGGATGGCATTTAGAGGAATATAAATTATTTGTCCTGGCCTATCTGCATTTCTGTTCTAATTCTATCCTAGGCACAAAAACCATCAGAGTGTTTGAAATCAGAAACTGTTGGGAAGCACTAATGCAGCAAAATGTTTGTAAGTTACCCAGGTCAAACCTCTGTGGTAGCCATCTTGTTTTTCCAGTAAAGAGGAAGCCCGCCTCAAATGCAGTTCTTTTGTAGGCCAGTTTGAAGTGAGAAACCGTGGTCTCTGAGTATATAAAGCTGGCAAGACACTTGATATGTCCAAATTCAAGAGAAGGATGCTTCAAAGAATCCTACCTACCTGCTCCACATAGGTAGGATCCTTTGACGGCCGAGTAGGACAGAAGTGAGCAGCTGTGAAATGGACAGCCTTCTAGCCTCTGTTCAAGTCTGCCCTTACTTCCGCGTTTTTCTGGTCGCTAGCGCCACAGCGCGAAAACTTTAGAAAAGATTTATTAACTTGTGTTCTTAAGAATTATCTTCTTGATAACAAACATACATACTTTGTATTTTTTTAAGTTATCCCAATTTTTTCTGGCCTGCAAGGGGGTGACTTTCCCCTGCTGGCCCATCTTCTCCAGAATTGCCCTGATCACAAAAACAGAGGAGAGAGAAAAACCATGGCAACTATGATAATCCCTAAATCCAAAGGTTTTCACGGCAGAACACAAGAGGAATACGGTCTTGACATCACAGGTTCTGTACAGCATGAGGGTTAATAAAACCGTACTCACATAAATATGATGTGTAAATTGAAACCACGGGACCCACCATACAAGCTAGTTTACAATTATTTTAATTTTAATAAAAAACATGTCTATGCAGATTCCCAAAGCTTAACAATACAACTGCTATGAAAATGTTACTTTTGTACCACCAGATTTTCATATAGTTACATTTGAAAGTGTTTTCCTCTCCAACTTCAACTGTCATCGTTATCAGAAAAAAATACTCTTGTATGGCCTGCAGTGATTCCTGGGATATGGTAGGACACGAAGGATACACCCAACCCATCGTTCAAATTCGGGGAAATGAAGGACGCATTTGTCGCCACATTTGGAGGACTCTTTAAATTTGGACAGCCTTTGTCACGTTGCTGTGACGTCATTGCCTACAAATACACCATTTGAAGCATCCTTCCCCTGAATTTGGACACAGCCTATAGTCAATAGTCGATATATTCGTCAAATTGCCCAACCCTACTAACAACTTCAGTTAAGACAGAGTGATGGCTGATGTTTTCCACACCACACCACACCTCTGCATCACAGAAACTGTGGCTAGTCAGTACAGCATAGCCTCTGTTTAAGACACAGGATGCTCATTATTGATCGGGTGACAGGCTGGCATTTAGCAGGGCCCGGAAAGACCACGTATGTGAGGATGCTATTGGTTAATTTCAGTTCTGCCTTTAGTCAAAAAAAGCTTTATTGTCAAAGACCATATGTACAGTAATACACAGGAATTTGTAACTGCAATGCTCCCATGGCTCTCAGTGTACACTAAAACAATATAAAGATAAAAAGATTACAATAAAATAAGAGTCTTATGTACAATACAGTACTATAAAATCTTATATAAACAGCAGTGTCCAACACAATCATAGTGATTGTGGGGAAGTTTGTGTGCAAGTGGGGGTGGGGCAGTCCGTGAAAGCCGCAGTTCAGTTTCAGTTTCAGTTTTATTTGTCATATGCAAGTTAGCACAGGGTCAACATTGCAATGAAATGTGTTTGACGAGCAGCAGTCACTCAGCAGCATGATACAGTAGGAGAAAATATAAAATATAATAAAATAAAATATAAAAATATAAAAATAGTAAGGAGCTAAATATTAGAGAGACATGGTAAAAGAGAAAAGATGACTAAATATATATATGTATCTATAAATATAAATATATGTACACTAGTGATTAAATAAGAAAATCTTGAAAAGAAATATGACGGGAGGGTAGATGGGATATTGCACAGGAATGAGCAGCAGAAAATTACAGTATTGCACTTTAAATATAAATATCAATGACAATAAAGTGAAGTGACCAGTGCAGATTAAACAGAGTACTTGTGAAGCTGCAGGGTAGCTTCTGAGTGCTGTGTTGTGTGTGTTTAAGTGTTGTGGTTGAGGTGTCGTACGGCTTGGTGGTAAAAACTGTTTTTAAGTCTTGTAGTCCGAGCAGACAGACTCCTGTAACGTCTGCCAGATGGTAACAAGGAGAACAGCTGATGTGCTGGGTGGCTGTGGTCCTTGATGATGCTGTGTGCTTTACGGAGGCATCGCTGGAGGTAAATGTCCTGAATGGCAGGAAGCCTCGTGCCAGTGATGTGCTCTGCTGCCTTCACCACCCTCTGTAGTGCTTTACGGCTGCTGGCAGAGCAGCTTCCGTACCAAACTGTGATGCAGCTCGTCAGCAAGCTCTCAATTGCACACCTGTAAAAATTTGAGGTGATGTTGGCGTTCATACTAAACTTCCTCAGCCTCCTCAGGAAGTAAAGCCGCTGGCGAGCTTTCCTGATAGCAGTGTCTGTGTGAAGGGTCCAGGAGAAGTCCTCGGTGATGTTGACTCCAAGGAACTTGAAGCTGCTGACCCTTTCGACCTTGACACCGTTGATGTGTATGGGCTGGTGTTCCCTGACTGGTCGTTTCCGGTAGTCCACTATCATCTCTCTAGTTTTGCTGATGTTGAGAGTCAGGTTATTTTCCAGACACCACTCGTACAGCGCCATCACCTCCTCTCTATAGGCCGTCTCATCATTGCCTGTGATGAGGCCTATGATGGTTGTGTCATCAGCAAACTTGATGATGGTGTTGGACTCGTGTTTAGCAACACAGTCGTGTGTGAACAGGGAATATAGGAGGGGGCTAAGCACACAACCCTGTGGCGTACCTGTGTTTAAGATGAGTGATGAGGAGGTGTGCTTACCAACTCTCACCACCTGGGGCCTGTTTGTGAGGAAGTTTAGAATCCATCTGCAGATCGGTGTTCCCAGCCCAAGGTCGACGAGCTTCGTGGAAAGTTTCGAGGGGATGATGGTGTTAAATGCAGAGCTGTAGTCGATGAAGAGCATCCTTGCATATGTATTCCCTTTTTCCAGGTGAGTGAGGGTGGTGTGCGTTGCCAGGGCGATGGCATCCTCTGTGGCTCTGTTTGTCCGATAGGCAAACTGAAGAGGGTCCAGTGTGTCAGGGAGGGAGGAGCAGATGTGACCTTTGACCAGCCGCTCCAGGCACTTCATGATGACTGATGTCAGTGCAACAGGACGGTAGTCATTCAGACAGGAGACCACTGATTTTTTGGGAACGGGAATGATGGTGGATGCTTTGAGGGACGTGGGGACCACTGACTGCCTCAGGGAGAGGTTGAAGATGTTGGTGAACACCTCTGCCAGCTCGTCTGCACACACTCTGAGTAGCCGGCCTGGGATGCCGTCTACTGGTAAAACTACACACCTTTGTAGCAGGAGTCAGAAGTTAGATTCCCACCTGGTATCCAGTAAGGGTCCTGGCTAGATCCCCCATGCTAAAACCAAGCCCTGGAATGGCGTGGCTATAGTCCAGTCGTGGGTCAGCAGAGTGAAGAGAAGGGGGCTCAACACACATTCTTGGGAGGTGTTCTTATGCCGGAGGTGTTGCTGCCGACCCGTAGTGTCTCCTGTCTTCCTGTCAGGAAATCCAGCAGCCAGTTACACGGCAATATGCTGATCCACAGCAGATCCAGTTTGTGAATGAGTTGCTGGGGAATGATCATGTTGAATGCTGAACTGAAGGTCGAACAAAACCTCTTGAATGGGCTTGACTCTTCCTTGGACTGCTGGCAAACCTCTATAGAACCACAATAGAAATCATACTTCAATGATCAGTGGTTGTTGATGACTGGCCATGACAAGTTGCATATTAAAGATCAAGGAACTGACCTCTCAGCCAATTATGGATTCTGTGGTGCTAGTTTCAGTCATTGTGCAAATGTACTGTTTATGAGGTTGGGGAAACCTGCAGTCAGCTGAGACTAAAGAAGTCACCTGTATAATTGATGAAATGTTTCTTCCACTGAAAACGCTACATCCAGATGAACAGAATCAACCATTTGGGGTGTCTAAAATTGTCTTGAATTTTTGGTGAAGCATTCCCAAATCATGCTGATATTTTCCCCAACTTTCCAAAAATGCCATCCATTTGTCAGAGTCAAACAAAATCTGAGTGGTTAACTTATTTTATCCCTACAATAGGAAGGTTCTAATATTTCAATGGAAATTAGTCAGTGAGAAGCATTTAACTTGAAGTGAGTAGAATCCATCTTTGAGATGACAGCCTCTGCCTAAATAATAACCATTACTTAGAGGTGCGCTGCTTACTGTCCTGGATTGGACACTCATTGTCTCTAAATTGCTTATTACCTTAGAGTTAAATACTCCTACATTTACATACATACAGATGAACTATTTAATACCAATGAAACTGATAAATTGGCAGAATTGTTGGCCCCACTCACTGGATAACCACAGTGTTTGCTGAAGAGAATCCCACTTTTAAAAAATACACTTACCAAAGTAATTTCCTGTTAATGAAACTTTGTCTAAATGACCCAGAACACTGGTATTTTTGTTTGTTTGTAAATGAAAGAGGTAATTGTTTACTGATGAAGCTGTTTCTGAAAGCTTCTGTGCTGTAAGCATAACTAAATACTGCCAGATCATTTTGCTCTCCATTAGTCTTATCTCTTTGTCCTAGCACGCTCCAAAACCTTATTAGGCTTTCCCCCCAAGGTAACTGTTGAAACGCCATCTCAAAGCCATCATTTATATGGCATAGATCCTAGATGTGGTTTACTCCAAATAAGGTGTGGTGCATAAGCAATTGCCTCCTATTTAGTGCCACTGAAATAACTGAAAAGATATATTGAAGGGATCAAATGCATTCACTTGTATTTTCAAAGAATAAACATGCAAGGACTAGAGTGGAAACAAACACAGTAATGCACACTGAGTCCTTGTTGATACCATTCATATTTTCAAGGTTCTCACAAAAGCTGTATATAGGGGGATTTGGCTTTGACCTTAAAGCAGCTTTTGTGTCCATTACTTGTAGTCAGAAGATGCTAAAATTGTTGGAATATTGATAGACTGGAATGAAAAAGAAAAGGTTTTGTTCTTTTTTTTTTCTTTTCTTTTTCTTTTTTAAACTAAACTGAACCCTCTGTTAAGTAAAAATGTTTCATGCCAGGGCAGCATATTTGAACTCATATTTTTAATTCAGCCATGCTCACAATAATGCCATGCAGAGGTCAGAGGAAGCCTAGATAATGTATTAGCATATTTACTGAACATGCATGTTCGGAGCACACACAATATTGCACCTATTGATAACACAGAATGTCTGGGCATTTAGATCAGTTAAAGGTACCAGTATCTTTAATAATTCAGTCCTTATCTCTTGTCTACACCAACTGACTTTGCAAGACATCACGTAGCATTATCAGGTAAAAAACTTGGAGGACCTGGATCAGATCAGAGTAAAAAAAAAAAAACACTTTGTGAGAGCAAAGAAAGCAGCAGCCTTAAATTTTAAAGTCTGGCTACAGACAAACTGCCTTTTGTTTTGCATGCTGCGACTGCAGCAAACGTATCTGATTCTAGCTGTCTGATTAGTCAAGACTGTGGCAGATGTAGTTATCTGAGATCAAAGTTGAAATCATGTGTAGCGCTGCATGCCAGGAGAACTTAAGCTTCTACACAGTTTAAAGCAAACCTGAAACAAGAAGCAATTTAATTAAAAAAATAAAGAGAAGAGAAAGCAGCAGAAGGAATGTCTACCTTCAAAGAGGCAACCCAGTAAGCCCTCCATTTCAGCCAATTACATTACAAAGCAAACCTTTGGTTGCAGATTTTACCAGTAACAATGATGCCCTACAGTGAAAAATGAAGCAAATTCATAAAAGTAATGGCAGACTTAATAGTGATTTAAAAGCCATCTTTGTCTTCTGAAATGAACATATACATAGTATGTATAGTTATTGAAAAGTACAGTAAAGCCCAAATGAAACACAAATGTAAGGGAAGGCAAGTTCAAATTATTACCTCTAAAATAGAGTACTAAAAGTCAAGACATTGTTTTTGTACAGAATTCCACTGCATTTTTTTATTCTCTTAGAACTGATCAGAAAGCTGCGTTCTGGTTCATAAGGCTCAGATGTGAAACAAAAGTAATCATAAATAATGTTAAAATGTATTCTAAAATTCTTGTTTACTGGGACTTGATGTTTAGAAAGGCTGTAAAAGATTATGGATACTACCACACACAACTACATTTCAAACTGTTTCCCAAAATTTTGCTGGACCAACCACAGAATGTCACTCTTTCACGGATATGTTGTGCAATGTTACAACTGTGTGCCAGAAGGATCTAAACTACTGCAGATGACTGAATCCATTGAATGGATGCTCTTTATTCAGTCTCTCCATGTTTTTGCATGGGTATTAACTAGCTTTGGTATGAGGCCCGTCCATTGTCTGCTCGCTCTGCCCATCCTTGCATGATATGAATGAAGATTAGTATGGATAGTCTGAATGAACCACCCAGGGTCTGGTGTTAATACGTTGCAGCAGGAAATTATATGATGTCACTGCATGTATACGTAAACTAAATGAAACACAATGCAAGAGTTGAATTCAATATGGCTAAAGCCAGTTGTAAAAGATGTTGAATGAAGGACAAAGGCAGCCTGTTAAAATCAATATGTCCACTTCCTGTTTTAGTGCATGCGCAGTTTTTCAAGGCCACACAACTGAGCATTCTTTTTATCTTCTGCTCTCCCTCTATGTTTGTGTGATACACCAAGAATGATTCATGTGGGATATCCAACAAACAATGCCATTATAATTTGTCATTTCTGCATGCTTGGCTCTCTCACTTGTGGTGGAGATTTGGCAAGGTCACTGGATTCACCTGACCTGCTGTAAGGCAGCACAATGAGGGGCAAAAGGATAATACACATGACACGGATTGAAATGGATTGCAGTCTTATATTCCCAGAACAGCACTCCAACAAGCTGATAGCTGACTGCACATAGCAGCTACTCCTCATCGCTTCTGTTTTCTTATTAAACCCGCTGTATCCTCGCTGTGCAAAGCAGTGTGGAAACAAAAGCCACAATGGTGTTAGAGCAATGCCATGTGACCAAATGAAGCTCTAATCAAACAAAGAAGTATCTGTGAACAAGTGCTTGAGCTTACAACCACCTTGTACTCTTGACTCTAATTAAGACCACATTTTGCTGAGGTCAGGGAGGGGTTTTAATTTAAAAACCATTAAGTTGTGCGCATAGTCAGGACTTGTGTGGCATCAAAAACAACTATCATTTTAATTAAGTCTTATCTTTACCCAATTTCTCTGGCACAAGACATCATCATAAATTCTAAATAACAACTTTAAATAAAATGAACGTTACAAAAGGTACTGACTTGTGAACTCAGGCCTCAGCAGTAATTTGAGTTGGGGTGGAAAATTCTGGAAACTGAAACAGCATTTACCTATCGCCTAGAAATGGTAACAAATGGGATATACAGGACATTGTGGACTATATATTTCATGGTTAATGACATTGTGCTGAAGTTTTTGTTCTCAATCATAAAATTGGTTAATAAAGTCTTCCAAAAGCATTGCTTTATGCTACATGATTGTCTTTTTGGCAATAGACAATATTGTAGGAATATTTGTATTGTCAAGTAGGCTGTGTGTGTGAAAAGTCTGATGAACAGAAGAATCCATTGCTGCTTTCACACTTGCACGAGCATTTGATACTAGACAACAACATCACGTGTTACTTGTATCTTGAGTGATGACACTCAGTGCTTTCAGTGCATTGTCATTTGTTGCCTTCTATCCAATATCTTAACAACATCCCAAATTGATGTTGAGGTAAAGAAATTATCTTGTTCAATCTTCTTATGAGACTCAAAAGCTGTCATAGTAATCGTGAGAGCTTCTGTTAGGTACACAGCAAAGTGCCACTTTCATCCCTAGTGGCCTGCAACCCCTCCATGCATACAGATGGGGAGCGGAGAAAAGAGCAAGAGCACATTAGTAAACAAAGCCAATGTGGCTCAGTGAAGTTCAGCTTCTCATTAATGTTAACACTTTCCTCTAAAAGTGCACTATACAGAATATTCTTAAAATACTGACCATCACATAAGCCCAATTTGACTCAGCCTTTAACATCAATCTCCAATTGGTATGGAATCCAGTGGCAACTTGCCAAATGCCTCATTCATTGTTTTCTTTGTTTCATTCTTTAACTGCTTGTTCTTCAACATTTTTGACAGGATGTGTGTATATTAAAAATATGTTTCTTGACAGTAATACATTTTTTTTCTGTGAAGTTGTATTGTGGGTAGCCTGGACATTAATTATTTAATAAATCAATTTGCTATTCCATCTTAAGTACAAAGAGGTATTATATGTTGATATGGGAGAGCACCTGTTTGGCATGCTACCTTGGCAACTGTTTGGCATGCTACCTTGGGGGATATTTATCCAGAACTCATGCATAGAAGTCTTTAGCATATTATAGCTGTTAATTCTTCAAATTCTGTTGATAGATTTTTTATTTCAATATTTTAAACTGTTGAACTAAGACCTTTATATATCTTACATTAAAGAAATGCCCTGCAGCCTTTAAAAGTGGTTAACATTAATTTAAAATGATTCACTACTGGATTTTTGTAAACATCTACAAGTTATTTATGCTTCTTTTAATTAAAGACATCAATGTAAATCATTACAGGTAGAGGTCAGTATGACATTTTAAAATGTCAATTTTGATGGTTCTAGACTTTGAAGTAAGACTTTGAATGAATGAATTGTCATCATTTCATAAATTCTCGTATGAAATATAAAGGTGAAAGACATTCTGATCTACTGACTCTGTCCTATTTCACAGGGTTTAACTGGTGACTGGCTATTTATCAGAGCGCATAGTCACGTGATTACTTTTTTAATGGGAAATCAGATGTATCCAACCTCAATTTATGGTTTTCACATTCTACTCCATAATAATAATAATAATAATAATAATAATAATAATAATAATAATAATAATAATAAAAACAGATTTGCACACACATTCCTTATATTTACAGCAGATTAACACAATGTTGTTGTTTTTTGTTGGTTCCTTTTTTTTTGGGGGGGGGGGGGGGGGGGGGGGGAATTGTGAAATACAGGACCCATTTGATGGAATTCATATTAAGAATAACATTTTTGAGGATGATAATTTTTTTTTCTTACAGCACCATTCTATTCATTTGAAGTTGTCCTTGACCCGAAAAAACAGAGAAACAGTAATCTCATTTGAGAACACTTGGTCACTTGAATCATCAAACCCTACGTCAACAAAAAAACATGCCTCAAGCACTTCTTACCGTGGGAGGAGGGGGAAATGTGAAGCTCCGAAGTAATCATAAATCGTACTCTGATGGGAACAGTTTGAATGAAATGACTGTGAAATTGACCAATTTCGTTTTTGTTTTTTTGTTGCCTGTGCTCCCTAGGTGGTCCCATCTTATACCAATGAACGCTAAGATTGTAATATCATTTTAAATGCCTGTTTCCTTGCTGTGGTAATCAGTCCCCTAAGAAATAATTATTTTCAGTGTGTCCCCTATAAACGCCCCTGAAAGATGCACGGTGGTTCCTGAATCCGTTTGTCCATTAACTGTATGAATATGCGAGCCCTGCAGGCTGCAGACCATATGCTCCACATAATACATGCAAGTGATGCTACCTGGCGATTAGAGAGAAAGAGAGAGAGAGAGAGAGAGAGAGAGTACTTCAGGAGCTAAACAAGAGAGAAGATATTAGAGCGAATTCAGCCTTTTGTTTGAGTATTTGCAGCTTTAAATATTGTCCCCGTGCAGCACCAAGGAAAGAAAACACCGAGGGAGAGGAGGAAAAAATATATAGGGAGTCTTGGCTGATGCATCTGTGCAAGAGCATCCATTTCACGGCGATTACAGTTCGGACCTGAGGAGACGGTGCGCATTTCTTTGAGAAACACGGTGCTTTTCTCTCTCCTCCGAAGTCATTTTCCTAGAGCGGCTGGCGGACGCAAAGACACGGTTACGGGATTTCATAACGAGGCTTTTCGTTTGAAGCAAAAGCAGGTCGAGCGCAGTTCCAGCAGGCTATACTGCGTCTTGTTTGTGGAGTGGAATTTTGCGGTCCCTAGCTCAAAACGCAAAGGGGAATATCAGACGTTCAAGTTCCCTTGGAAGTTGCGCAGTGATATAAAAACATGGGAATTTGTGGTTATCTGGCGGTGTCTGGGAAATGCCTTGTCGTCATCGGACTTAAATTGTTATTCCTTGTACCTGCAGGAGTTCCAGCTAGAAGCGGGGATTCTGTATTAAAGGACAACATCACCGTCAGACAGGGAGACAGCGCCGTCTTAAAGTAAGTCTCGGATTATTTTTCATTGTCACATCACTAATATGATTTCCTCTTGTGCAGCACGGGAACTGATTCCGTCTTTATAGCTTCTATGTCTTGGTCCGAACAGCTAATCAAGCCCGGTACTACATGAGTTACTAAAGGTCACCATAACCTATATAAGAACGCACTAGTGCTCGTTTGTTTTATAGGTGCACATGCAGAAGATAAGTTATAGCATGCCTAACTCGGTGTTTAGCCCCTTCTGCTCATTGCCCTTGAATGTTATTGATCTTACTGGTTAATGTCTTGTTGAGGATGCACAGAGCTGAGGTACTCACATTGAAAATTAGGAGGGGTTGCGTACCCTACTATTGATTTGCTCATGTGATACAAATACAAATGCAATTATGACTTATTTTAATTTTATTCATTCTCTTTGTGAAAAGCTATGTGTTGTTTTCATCTTTTAAGAACTTTGAGTGGTTAACGGTGTTCTTATCAGATTTAACACTTGTATATTTGAACCTGTGTTCTATTATAGCACTCCAGCATATGATTTAACTATGTGTCAATGTTGCATTTTATGATATTTTATTTTTTCTCATCTCCCCACTCTTCACTGTGAGATTATTTTATTTGAGTGTTGCTGGCTTGCTGTGCATTTTGTTTCAGAATAAAGCAGGTGCGGTGTTAGAAATTCAGAATCCCTGTGAAAGAATGACAGATAGGGTACGGTACATTTGCCTACCCACATGAATACATACATAAATACACACCAATATGTAAAAATAAATTATATGTATTTATTAGATTTTATAGATTGGTGACATATGTAGAGAAACACATTAATTAATTAATCCAGTAGCTTTGTTTTCTGACATTGTTTGGGTCAATAGTTTTTAAACTTTCACACATTGTTAACAATTAAAAATAATTAATATGGACCCTTTTCTTATATGAGAGTCACTTGGGAATCATACTTAAGTAGACAATTTAGAATCTCATTATCTCTGCCAAAAATTGGTCTGTTCTGAAAAGATAAATAAAAGCAAGCAAGTCATTCATGTTTCAACTCCAATGGCTCTTTTACTTACTTGTGAAGCTCCCCACTTTGCTGGAGAAACCACTGCCTACAAGCTTTAAGAGCTCATCTTTATCAGACTGCGATGAAACATTTCTATGTTAAAAGGGGTGGTCAATTCCATAATTATAAGGGAGCCTTCATGCTTTTTGGATGGGATTATGAGTGATTTGATGAGGATGAAAATATTGCAAATTATATACTATGGTTGTCATATTGACTTGACATTGACTTGATTTACATCATTTCCTCTGGGATTTACAAAGGTTTACGCAGTAAATGGTCTGTATTTGTATAGCACTTTACTTGGTCCTAAGGACCCCAAAGCGCTTTACACTATACACAATCATCCACCCATTCACACACTGGTGATGGCAAGCTACATTGTAGCCACAGCCGCCCTGGGGCGCACTGACAGAGGCGAGGCTGCCGGCCCTCTGACCACCACCAGTAGGCAACGGGTGAAGTGTCTTGCCCAAGGACACAACGACCGAGACTGTCGATCGGACTGCCGATTACAAGACGAACGCCCAACTCTTGAGCCACAATCGGCCCGGGGCTTTTAACTTTTGTACTTTTGTACTTTTAACTTTTTACCTACCTGTATCTGGAAATTAGATATTTTTAAATTTAGTTTGAATGAGGATGAAATTGTAATAAATACAGAAAATGAAATGCTGAAAGTTTGTGACAGTAAGCACATGAAAATAATGTAATCCGTAAATGTGAAGAAGGAAGCATATGAAGAAAAATGTTTCTGCTGCAGATGTAAGTATAATTCACAAGCAACTCAATAGACACAAACTTCTGTGGCTATGTAATTATGTAGTAAAATTCTTATATATGTTGTGGCTCAGTACCTTTGGTTGTCAGAGTAGGGCAATAGAGTTCAAATGACTCTAGGCTACCTGGCATGAGGTACTTGGACTAGAATTATTGTAATGTCTTTTGGACGCTATAGTATGTGGAAGGTCATGATGTGTCATACACTGGTTGCACCCCTATGTAGTCCAAGATGGAACTCTGCCTAGTCTTCATCTTTTCTCCCCTGTTCTACTCTGGTAATCTTTTAGTCATTTCTAGGCTGTATAAATGTGCGCTGCCCTTCCCTGATTAATAGAACGTGTTAAGTAGCCTGTTGGATTAACTAAAACCACCCATTTCATACTCCTCACGCTGAATGGTGACTGGCTGAAATCCACTAGCTCCTTTGTCATGCTGATGTCAAGCTGCAAAAGGTTGTGACTGTAGCAGATGTGAGGTTTTTGGCTCCTTAATATTCTCCTTTTCCTATCCTAACATGTACACCCCACAGCAGAGAAGTCATCAAAGAACTTGTTGCACTGCCATGACCCCAAGTTCAATCTTTAAAGGAGAGGTTTAGAAATTGAACCAAAAGCTGACAATAGAGTAACCCTGTGCTGCGCCACAGTGTATCCAATACACTGCCCT
Organism: Neolamprologus multifasciatus; assembly: GCF_963576455.1. Taxonomy (NCBI): domain Eukaryota; kingdom Metazoa; phylum Chordata; class Actinopteri; order Cichliformes; family Cichlidae; genus Neolamprologus; species Neolamprologus multifasciatus. The sequence continues at coordinate 1,462,643 of NC_140448.1, read as the reverse complement.
TGAGCAAGATGAGTTGTCAGTGAGCTAGTCAGTCCATAATGTAGGAAACCATGCCATCCACATGCATTGCTTTGAGCTTTCCCCCAAGCAGGGGCCACTGGATGATGATGAAAGCAACACAGAAATAATTCTCCTCCGCCTTGCTGGCTTCTGTGGGTGGGAATAAGGCCTGTGGAGCTGCTATGTGATGGCATTGTCCATGTCCACATTTGACAGCTACATGCCTAGAGCACCCTGCAAGGCTGATGCTGTGAGCCCCCTCTGCCTTGCCTGTGATGAGCCTCATCAACCAAATGGCAAAGATGCAGAAGCTTGGAAGGACAGCAGGTGTTGAGATTTGGACTTAGAGAGGTGGACCAGGGGCAGCAAGTTTTGGACTGGAGGCAGAGGATGAGGGCAGCTGTGGAGCTGACCTCTGATTTGATTGTTTCATTTGACATGAATGGCAACACTGTCTGTGTATTTATTAAACAGTCATTTAATAAGATTAAAACACTGCTACAATTATATTCTAATAACACATATTTGCAAATAAATTATAGCACCGAGAAACTGCATATTTGGGGAAATGCATTATTGCTTGGAAGGCAGCCATGATCTCATTTGTTGCATTTTCCTGACAGTAAATTTCTTCAGGTTATCAAAGTTGCCCTAAAACAAGAAATTCAAACAATAATACATTCCACCCTCAACCAGAAAGTGTTTCTATCTCACATCAGGAATCAAATATAGCGATGCGAGCCAAGTGACAGCAGCAGGTTGTCAAGAGTTAAAAGCTTTTATTCCAGGGAAAGTACAGCATTAATGTGATTCTGGCAATACATTTTAAATGAACGATTGCTGCTTCCGAGCTGTAGGTAGAAGAATTCCTCAAAGGTTATTTTGCTTCCACTAAGCTTTAATATTAAGACAGTCAAGGGCAACACAAAGCAGTATCATTCTGACATAAAGAAAGCCACTGCCAGCGGGAACTTCAGAAGATGTGAGCAGCAGAATAATTAGCATCATTCAGCTCAGCTTTAGAAGCAATATGACTTTTTTCCACAAATACACAGATCACCACAAAAAAAAATCCCTGGGTTGCACATGTTAGAGAAACAAATCAGTTTAAAGCCAGTATATGTATATTATACAGGTATGACTGTCTTTAAGGTAGAATGTGCAGCTGCTGATAATCCCAGCATTTTTGCACAAGCATTTCTCTTTTCTTTCTAAATAATAAATACTGTGTTGTCAAAAGGTATTTACCTCCTATTCTGATTTTGTTTCTTTGTTTTGTTTTTTTGTAAATTTGTCACCCTTACATGTTTCAGATTACCAAACATATTTTCATATTGGACATAGATAAGTTGAATACATAGAAATGCAGTTTTAAAATGATGATTTCACGCAAACTTACCTGAGCCTATTCAAAGAAGTAATTGTCCCCCAAACCTAATAACTAGTTGTGCTACATCAATGAGTCTTTCATATCAATTTGGCCAACTCGTCTTTGGAGAATTGTTTTCAGTTGAGGCACATTGGAGTGTTTTTGAGCGTGCATGGCCTGTGTAAGGTCATGCCAGATCATCTAAAGTGGATTTAAGTCTAGACCATCTAAAGCCATCTCTTTTTAGCCAGTCAGAAGTGGTCTTTCTGGTGTGTTTCAGATCATTGTCCAATTGCATAATCCAAGTGGACTTGAGCTTCAGGGCAAAAACTAGGGCCCAGACATTTTTTTTCTGGAATTTCTGGTAGAGAGCAGAATTTATGACTCCATCAACTATAACAAGGTGCCTAGGTCCTAAAGCAACAAAACAGCCCTAGAGCATCACACTACCACCACCACATTTGATTGTTAGAATTATGTTCTTTTTAGAAATTGGACAGAACTTTTCCAAAAACCAAAAACTTTTGTCTTGTCACTGCACAGAATATTTACCCCTTTGGTGATCTTGAAGATGTGTATGTTTTTTGGCAAATTTGAAATGAGTCTTTGGGTAAAAATGGCGTACATGGGAGAGTTCCACGCAAAAAACACTCCTGGCGAAAAATTATACAGTCTCCTTTTGTTAAATCTGAATACTGAGCTAAACTCAGGCAAGTGAGGCTTGCAGTCCTCGGTTCTTTTGTGACTTTCTGAATGAGTTGTCAATATGCTGTTAGAGTAATTTTGTTAGGCTGGCCACTCCTGGGAAGGTTCTCCACTCTTGAAGCTTTTCTTTATTTGTGGATAATGACTCAGTAAAGATTACTGGATTCCCCCAAGCTTTAAAATGCATTTGTAACTCTTTTCACACTGACTTTGGTTTTCAACTAATCTTGAGTTTAATTTTTTCTCTTAATAAATGAAATGATCATTTAAAAACACCTTGTTTAACAAACAAAACAAAACAAAAAAACATGATTTGGGGAAAATTCACATTTTGTGTGTTATTTGCAAAGAAAAAAATAAATTCTCAAAATATAAATGGAAATAATTCTCCAAGGGAGAAAATAATTTTTACAGCACTCTACCTGCTTCTACTTGTTTAGTGAATGACTTGTGGCAGTCATTAAGTACCAAGGTAAGTGGTTGTGCTGCATATTGCGATGGAGATAGTAGGCAGTAATACTGTGAAAAATTTGGAACAATATTACCAGTTCTGGAGCCAGAGAGCACTATAATGCACTGCCAGTGGCTCAGTGGACACTGAATGGAGAGTAAAATAGTGTACTAACAATATTTATTTACAATTAACAACCCATCCCTGCATGTGTTTATGCTTATTACGTTCATGGTGCTGGTTTGGAGGTTGTACTGCATGAATGTACCATATACTTTAAAGCATAATTGTAAAATATGTTGAGTTAGCAGTAAGATTAGAAAGGTTCTATATAAATTAATATAATTTACAATTTACCTGCTCTATAAAAACATATACAGAAGGCTTAGTCATACTACCTCCAGGCTAAAGACTAGACTTTAGCCTAACTAGACTTGCTAATGCCCATTGAAATGCCATGGCTAGTGAACTGAGCAGTTTGTAATACATAGCAGATTTACATATCACCATGCCAGCTGTTGTTTCATGTAAATAATTACTGAAAGTAAAAAACAATAAAGAATTTGAATTACTTTAAATTGAGAGTTTTGTAATAAATGTGAGAAACACGTGATTTTTATCCACAGCACTCATGCTAAGCTACAATTCTTATCAAGTGTTTCTCAAGTTATATTTAGTAGTTGAAAGACACCTCTGTGGCACAAGGTGTCACCATTCAATTATTTTCACCTCCAAGTGAGGAGCTCCACTGGTAGGGCAAGCCATGCATGTGATTTACACTATCCTGAACTAGTGAAAACCCAAGGACAACAGAATATGGCTGACATCTGAGTTACTGCTGGTTGTTTATTTAACTGTAGAGTGTTTCACAGCCATTTGGTAGTGTCATTTTGTTTGTATCTTTAACTCTACGTGAGATGTTGCTCTTTGGTGTATTCCCAAAAGTTAATTCTGTTCATCTGGATGTAGCATTTTCAGTGGGATTGTTTTTTTCCCCGCTGAAAACGCTACATCCAGATGAACAGAATTAACTTTTGGGATCTATTTACCTGGATGATTGAGCATGCATCAAGACACTTTGGTGTATTCTTTGGTGTATATTCAGCTACCCAAATCGAATCACTTTAATGATATGGGAGTTATATTAGTTAGTATATTTAAAGGTTATTCTTTCTCATCTCTGTTTGCACTGGCAGTGATGAGAATACAGTGGAAATGAATGGGTCACGCAGGATGGACCTACCCTGTTTGATAACCACAAACACTCTGCATCATTCATGCCTTTATTTCCTCTGTGTTCTGCGAGTCACTGTTGATATTCATGGCAGTGGCTTTGGGATGCAGTCATCCAGCTGATATTTTATGAGACACTGATTGGAGGTCTGGCTGGAATCTGTTTGAGGGGTAGGTGGTAAATCCTGTTTTAGATATAACCATTATCCTTGAAGAGAGCTCTGTCTCTGGCTTAAGTCTCATTATCAATGAGGGGTAAACATGAAGTCATTGTTGTTCTGCTTCAGAAACCTCTGAAAATATCAACGGAGAGCTTCTGCTTTCCTTCACTGCCACTGAATATTTCACTGACAGACCATTTGGAATATGGCTCGCTGTGGCACTTCTCCCAGCTCGATAGATGAGCAGCAGAGATGGCTAAAACACTGTGTGGCTGACCCTTGGCACATTCTCTGTTTTAGCATTGTATAGTAGAGTGTGGAGAAATGAATGGTATGATGTCAGGACTGTCTGAACAAAGGTGCAACTTGGGAACTGGCACAACCTTTTTTAAGAAGATGTCATTTGAATTGTCTTTTGTACCAAGTCAGGTTGGGTGACTCACTATATATGTCTACAGTGAGACATTGTTATGTCTTACATCAGGCTGTCTTATGGGGTATTACAACAAAAGCAGTAGTTGGGTTAAACAACTTGTTCTTCCATTGGTACATAAGGTACAAATAACTGTTGTAATAGAAATATAATATTCCAATTGCTCAGTTTTAGACACTATTGCAGACACTTCTTAAAATACATGTTAATTAGTTCTATATAAATACAAATATATTTACTTTTTCTCATGGT